>NC_137904.1:25739538-26426237 GCF_963455335.1 Martes martes | reverse complement strand
TAATATATATAATATATAATATAATATATATATAATATATAATATAATAATATAATAATAATAATCAGACGTGCCTGGAATGGGATGGGGTAAGAATGATACTAGGAGGATAGATAGGGCCCATAATGGAGGAGAAATTGAATGTCAGTCTAAGGGGTTCATACTTTATTCTTCAAATAATGGGGACCCAGAGAAGAGTTTGGAGAAGGAGAATGACACGTTCAGACTCCTTCGGTCAATCCTATTCAGGAAGATCACTAGGGGGGTAATGAATGGGATTGACAAGAAGAAATTGCTAGAAGGCAAGTCGCTAAGTGCGAGGATTCTGCAATAGCTTGAGGGAAAGGAAACGGTGTTGAATGAAAGTGACAGAAGTGGGTAAGAAGGGAAGAATCATTGTGATCGGGAGTGGTTGGGGCGGAGGGAGGTGTTGAAGACAAAGTAGCTGTTTCTGTTGTCTGTGACAAGGAATTGAGGGGACATAAAAAATAGAGCATGGCAGATATCCAAGTGTTGGGTAAAATATGCTGTATTTTATCAATTTTTAGATGTTAACATCCCTAAAGTCAAGCTGACTCCCACATATGAAGACATTTTTCAATCACTGGCAGGCAGGAGGTTATGTCAAAATCATCATAGCCCACCCACACATGTGTAGACTTGGTGCCATGCCTGTTAATACTGCCAAAACCCCAGTCGGGTTCTGTGCATTCCTCAACGTGTCCACCCAACAACCACTAAAGGGCAAGGGCAATTGTCACATTGCTTAAAACAAAACAAAACAAAACAAAAACATCAACTATCCATTGACCAAAACTCTTTTTACCGGAAGCTGTTTTGACTTTGGGATGCAACCAGCGATGGGATTTAAACGTGAGCGTACTCAAATAAGAAAGTTCACAGTGTTGAGATCTGCTCAAAAGAAAATCCTGAGGACAATAACGGAGCACTCTTTTTCAAAAGACTACATCATTAATAAGTGGATGGTTCAGAGTTGAAACCCCATAAGGAAAAACACAAACACTGTACAGAGTCCAAAAAAAAATTTTTTTTCCAGGGAATTCTAGTGTTCTCTCTCTCTCTCTTTTTTTTAAAGATTTTATTTATTTATTTATTTATTTATTTATTTATTGGAAAGAGACCACGAGCAGAGGGGAGGGGCAGAGGGAGAGGGAGAAGCAGATGCCCCATTGAGCAGGGATCCCAATGCGGGGCTCAATCCCAAGACCCTGAGATCATGACCTGAGCTGAAGGGCAGTTGCTTAGCTGACTGAGCCACCCAGGTGCCCCAAGATTCAGGAAATTCTAAAAGTGGACACGTTCTGGGAATACCCTAACCATTTGTTTTCCACTTTGTGGAAGAGTGATATATAGACTGTTGTAATAAGTGTAAAGTGTTTTTCTGAATGATAAGAAAACTCTGTGTCACAGTTTGTCAGAGCCTTTTTTCTTATTAGTGTGTAAAATAATGGTATGTCTGAAAATGGAAAGCCCCTTAGATTTGATGAAATGTGATATTCATCATTCTCAACTCAGAGCAACTCAGAATGGGGCGAGGTCGAGCCTAGGATGTTTCATCGTAGCTGAAAATATTTTCCACGCCATGCTAGTGAGAATTCAGAAAGGGTGGGAAAAAGGGCGGCAGGTTCCTAGGAAGTCAAATACGCACTTACCCTGGGACTCCAGAACTCCCACTCATGGGTATTGGAGAAGTGGTGTAAGAGAAATGAGTGAACATATGTTCACGCAGACACTTGTGCACAAATGTTTATCACAGCTTGATTCATAATAGCCACAAACTGGAAAAAATCCAAGTGTCCATCAACTAGTGCACGAATCAGCCAAGGGTGGTTCATTCACACCATGGACCATCATTCAGCAATAAAAAGGAACAAACCAATGCACGTGATGGGGACAAATCTCAAAAGCATCCTAATAAATGAAAGAAGTCAGTACAAAAGACTCCAGACTGCATGATTCCATGTATAATGTCATTCCAGAAGAGGCAAAACTCTAGGCACAGAAAATAAATTCTGGGGTTGGGGTTGGGGTTGGTAAGAGCCGATTGCCTGCAAAAGGCCAAGAGGGAGCTCCTGGGGTTGGAGAGCTGTCTTTAGCTTGATGGTATGGCGGTTACACAACTGTGGGCATTTGTTAAAACTCATTGAACTGTCTGCTTAAAAAATAGAAACTTAAAAAAAAATACCTTAGGAAACCTGGGGGCTTTATTAAATGTGGCTCGAAGACTGGAAAAGACCCAAGCTCAAAGCCCAGCTCCTCTTCTTACTCGCTGTGTGCCCTGGGCAGCTAATTTAACCTCTCTGAACTGACCCTGGGTTTTCTAGGCTCAGAGTGGAGATAACAAGGCTCTGCTCAGTAGGGCTTTGCTGTGAGAACTAAGTGAGATGATATATGTAAAGTATTTGGAGAACTTGACAAGGAGTAAATGCTCAATAATGTAGCTCGCATGCTAGCAGGGACCACAGGCAGTTTCATTACTGAGGAATTAATCAGTTGTTGGGATGACAGAATTGTACAGGCCAATCAATTGCTTGTGGCTGAAACCATCATTCTGATCAAAACAGTGTTGAAACTGGGGCTCCAGGGAGACCTAGCCTGAGCCATTTACAGTCTGTGCATTCAAGCCTTCACTGCCACTGCTCATGCTATCCATCTCACTCCAGGAAACTGCAGAAAGGGAGGGAGTACTGGGTGAAAGTTATTTTGAGCAGGGGCCCTGAAGACATCTGGGAGGCTGAGCACAGTCCCTGACGCCCATGGCAAAGGTTGACTTGCATGAGCTTTTGCTTCCCAGTAATGTCTGAGTCATCTACACACAACAAAATGAATCGATACTTTGTATGTAACAGGGATAACCTTAAGCATGTTGCACTGGATGCTCCTACAAGAGCACGGTGAGGTAGAAACTACGATCATTTCCGTGAAACCGATGTGGAGACAGACTCAGAGAGATAAAGGGACTTGTCCAAAGTCACAGCTAGTTAGGACCCGGATGCAAACCCTAAAATCCTGGTCCAGTGGGTCTTGATCAGACATTAGCCCAAGGGAAGGACCTGGGAACCTCCCGCAAGGGTAGAATGTTTGGGAGCCGAGCGCCTGGGGACCTGTGCCTGAACACAGAGTATCTGTAGCACGGTGAGCTGGAGAAAGGGCAGCCTCGGGGAGGAGCACTTGCTTTAGAGTCTCTGTGGGTAGGTTAATGCCTGCAGAGGTAGGACCAAGGGTGAGCCATGCTTTGGGACCTAGCTACCTTTGTATTCCTTTCCTCCTCCTTGAGTGCAGCCCTGGGTAATCTTGGGTGGCTCCTCACCCTTTCCCACAAATGCTGCTGGGGTGGGGGGGCGGGCAGCGAGCTCTGAAATCCTGAGAAAGATGAAATCCTGGCAATACCACCCTCACCTGAGCGCAGGTAACCATGCACTTTGCAGCAACGGCTCCAGCTTCCACTGTGTATCTCCCTTCCTGGCCTGTTACCTGCTGGATCTTCTCCAGGGAGTCCCCATTCCTCCTTGTGTCTCTCTCGCCCTGTCTGTGAAATGGGCGGGCAGATCTAGCTGCTCTTTGGGCTCCTTTCCAGTTGGACGCTATAATGGAGCAAGTGGCATTTCGTTTTTGCTTGTCACTGGATTTGTCAGCCATTTGGGGGCTCTGTTTTGGCAGAGGCATACTGGAGTTCCTGATCCCCCTTCCTTCAAAAGTCCAAAGACTGTGGCCAGGGCTACAAAATCCTGATTTTCTCTGAGCAAACCTGTAGGAAACAAATTGAGAGAGAGGAGTGGGGGCAAGAGAGAGAAAGAGAGAAAAGGGACAGGCAAGTCTCCGATCTTAAATCCTAGGAGTAGATCATTAAATTTACAACCTTTAACAATGCTGGGATTGGAAAGACTGCATTTTAAGTGCCAACGTGTCAACCTTAAGATAGCAAACCAATTCTGTTACTTCCCTCTATGTTAAAGACACACAAATAATTTATTGATTTTTTTCTTCCTAAGACAAATAACAAAACACCCAGTCACATCTGTTTTGCAGACCACATATTATGCGATACGGAATTCCAGGAGGACATAACAATGGGTTCTAGTTCTAAGAGGATGAAATAAACGTTTCAATCTGAGAAATCAAGAACATGCATAAAGATTTACAAAAGGGATTTGTATTATAGCAACAATGATGTAGGATGTATGAAGAACATATACAAATTAAGAGGCCCTCTGAGCTCAGCTGATAAGAGAACTGAAATAAATTCCCTCCACTGATGAGCACTGATTAGGCGTGTCCTCTGGGCTGATCACTGGGCTGGGGTCCTAGGGGACAATAAGACTTGAGTCCTGCCCTCAAAGAACTCACCATTGAGTCGGAAAACCTACACTGAACCCACCCACCAAGAAAGTGCTCTTGGGGAGCTGGATCCGACCCCAACAACCCAAGAGTGACTGAGTCTTTGTGAGGGCAATGAAGATGGATTTCCCCCTTGCCCTTGTAGTAAGTACATGGCAAAGTCTCTACCATGCTTAAAGAGCCCTCCCTGAGAGGCCCCTGAAGACCCAGTTAGCCTCATCTCCCCTTGCCCTCTCCTCTTCAATCTCTACACCCCTTTCTGTCCTTAGAGCTGTGTTGGAGTCCTAACCCCCAGGACCTGAATATGACCTTAAATGGAAATAGGGTCTTTGCAGAGGGGCAAATGAAGATGAGGTCATGAAGGCGGGGTCAATATCCAGGATGACGATGTCCTTATTAAAAGGGGGACATACGGACACAGAGAAAGACATACACAGAGGGAAGGGGATATAAAGGCACAGAGAGGGGACCATTTACAAGTCAAGGCATGGCCTGAGATGACCAGAGACCAGGACAGAGGCCTGGAATAGTTGCCCCCACAGAGCCCTCAGAAGGAACAGACCCTGCTAACACTTTGATCTTGGACTTCCAGCCTCCAGAACCATGAGACAGCACGTTTCTGTTCTTGAGGCCGCCCAGCTGGTGGTTCTTTGCTACGGCAGCCCCGGGAAAACCTATACAAGGCAAGGACCCTGCGTTGCTATTCCCTCCTAAACCCCTTCACCAGGCCAACTCCTCCCCAGCCCGGATGTCACCTCCTCAAGTGAAGTCCCCTGGTACACATCCCCATGGCGCCATATGGGTCTCATGTTGTGCCCTACACTCCCTCACGTAATCCCGGGTATGTCCTGTCTCCCCATCTGGACAGTGAGATCCTTAAGGACACAGCACTCGGTAAATACCTGCTCCCATCCAGCGTGTTGAGCTGGGCTTCCTACGGGAATCGAGTAAGAGGCTGATTGTGAATGTGCTTTGCCAGCCAGAAAGCTCTGGGCACGCAGACTGGGTTTGATTATTTGTGTCCTAACCAAGACTGGATTGGGTAGGCAACAGTCCTCACGACTGCACTTCTGTAAGACACTGCATATTAAAGTTGCCTGTGTGTGTCTTCTTGGCAGACAGAAAAAGGAATTTGCATTTGGGCCCTGAGATGTTTATATTTGGAGCTACACTGCTTGTGTTTCCAGCCTTTCTCCCCTCTACTTTGGAATCCAGCCGGAGAGCCCCGAAAGGGGCTCAGGAGGAGTAAGCTGTTAGCTTGGAAGGCGCTGGAACAATTCTAGGGCGAGGAAGGCAGGAGCCAACGGGAGGAACAGCCTTGCCTGGCCCCAGGGAAAGTCCAGAAGGCCTCTCCATCTGGCTGTCCATTTAGAAACCTGACCTCTTTGCAAGTAATAAGCATCCAGGGCCCATTAAAATGCAAGGCACCTGCTGGGTATCTGAGAAGGAATCTGCTAGTCAGAAATGAACTGCTCTGGGGGCAGTTGTGGGCTCCATCTTCAGGTAGGAGGAGTGGGCACTGTAGTAACCAACAGCCATGCCCCTTCAGACTCCAGCTTAAGGCCACATGGCTCATCAGAGGCACTCATTTCCCCCTCAGTCTTCTCTCTGCAAATGAGGACAGTACTCTCCGTTGCGCTTACCCCACAGGCTGGTTTGTTGGGGGGAGGCATGAAAACCTGGGTCTGCGTGGACTCTGAAAACTGAAAAGCGATTTGTAGGTATAAGGGACTGTCATTTTGGTTTCAAGACAAGCTTCACAGCTGTAGTTTATGCCCCTACCCAAGCCTCCCCAGGCCCTCCCGTTGGCCATATCCAGGTTTGATTTTGATTACGCCCTGATTTTGATACCCCCTGACCTCATTACCCATCTCCACTCTGCCTGTTGGGTGAGGCAAGGAGCCCCAGACACCCAGAGTTTTCATGGCCAAGTCCCTTTGAGCTCTGATACCCTATAGTTCCTGGTTCTAAGTTCCAACTAAAGAACTGGAAAGGAGCGTCATCCACAGGTAGGAAGGTGAGGGAAAGGTATGGAAATTAGCAATTACTGAGCTTTAATTGAACATTTACTGCCTGCCACGCATTGTGCTGGGGGCTTTCATACATCTGTTCCTTTAGGGATCCCACCAGCCATGGAGGATATCACTAATGATATCCTTTTCTACAGAAGAAATCAAGGTTCAGAGAGGTTAAGTAACATCCCCAAAGTCACACATCTAGCAAGTTATAGACCAGGACTGGTTCTCTCTGATGCCCTAACAAAGGGGCCTTAGATAAATCTACCCAGGTTCTCTTCCGACTGCCCCTCCTTGACCCACTGTCTCTGGCCTTCCATTGGGGATGTTGACCTGAAATCCGGTTTTCACTCTTCTTCCAGGTGCACTTTAGAATTTTTTGTTCTGTTTGGATTCTTCCATTGGTTCCCCCATTGCCCCTTGCTCTTTGGTCATAGTCAGCCCACTCAGCTCTCCTGGCAGGCCCTGTCTCTTGCTTCATAATTGGCTCTCTGGGAGGAGGAAAACCCTGGTTCATAGCATTTGCCAATCCCTATGGTGTAAATAACCCCACCATGATCTGCCTCATGCTGCAAACACAGAGTCAACCAGCTTGCGATCTTCCCAACAGTTCGAGCGAACTAGGAGCCAGCTCCAGCACGACACTGCCTAAATTTTTAAGATGCAGCTTATAAGACTTGAGAGTTAAAGGATGGGTGGAGCGCCCCAGTGGCTCAGTCCATTAAGCATCTGCCTTTGGCTCAAGTCATGATCCCGTGGTCCTGGGATCGAGCCCCGCTTGTCCCTCTTGTCCCTCTGCCTCTGTTCCTTCCTGCTCCTTGTCCTCTATCTCTCTATCTTGCTCTATCTCAAAATAGATGAGTAAAATCTTAAAAAAAAAAAAAAAAAGATGGGAGGCAGGGGAAAGGCAAATCCAGGATGAAGGACGATCGGTCAGGTCACTGGTGGTGCCATTGACTGGGATGGAAAGACTGAGAAAACTGTCAGTTTGGGCAGGGGCTCAGAATCACAAATGTCACTCTGTTTTATCTTCCAGGCTTCCCAGGGGAAAGTCATAACACCACATCTTTGCTCTTGGGTTTGAGAGGAAGGGGAACATTGTGTACATCTGCCTAAACTACTTGATCCTGGGGCCACTCTATGATGTAGCAGTTGAGAACATGAACCCCTGAAATGAGACTTTTTTTTTTTTGGTCTCTATGTTAGTTAGGACAATGCTAACCGCTATAGCAAATAACTCCCGATCTCAATGACTAAATCCAACAGAAATCCCTGCTTCTCTCGTGTACGGTACAGTGCAGCCAGCAGTGTGTGGGAGGCTGGAACAGTGGTGGGAACCCTGTTCACAAGGTCAGACAGGGATCCAGCTGGCTGATGCTCTACCGTCTCCCACACATAGCTTCTGAAGTTGGTCTAGGGATGAATTCCACCGGCAGGACGAAAAGGAGAAAGAGGAGAAGGCACGTCTGCTTTGTCACCTCTTCAACCAAGAGATGACATCTTTACTTCCACGTACTCTTGGCTAAGAACTGGTCAGCATGGCCTCATCTGTTGTACAATAGGTGCTGTCCTTGGCTGGGCCACCATGTCTTAGCAACATCCTCACAATTCAGAAGGGGACACAGATCCTTTGTGGACTACCATCAGCTCTGTCTTGGTCCCCCATTGCAGGTCAGTCTTGGGCAAGTTCCTTAACTACTACTCTTAAGTCTCTCTTTCCTCGGTCCTGGTGTTTATCTCATAGGGCTCCTGTACAGCTGAAAGAAAATGCTTGCAAAGCATGGGGTCTGCCTTCTGCCACACTCAATACATTTGAACCAAGAGGGATATATATTATCACCCTGTCCACCCCTAGTATGTTCCAGATAATCCTGTATCACATCAATGTATGCCCCCCAACCCCAACTTTCATCTGTAATCCACAGAAAGTGAGGCTAAATAATAAAAGCATTGGGAGAGAATTTTGTCCCTTAGAAGTTCCCCATGGTGGACAGGAAGCCATAGTCCAGAACTAACGTAACACGCTGGGTCGTTTGGCAAAGTTATTGGAATCCCCTAAGCCTCCCTTCCCTCCTTTGTAGAGGGAGGAGAACGAAAAATATTCAGGTTCATCGGGAGGATGATATATACACCAGAAGAGCTTCTCACGCAGTGAATTCACACATGTGAGTGTCTGTCTTCTTACCGGCATCAGACTACCCTGCGAAAGTTGCTTGGGAGGCAGGGAGATGAGACACGTCATCACATGGATCTCTCCCCAAACAGATATGCCTCGTTTTAAAAATGATCCGTTCGGAAACAGGACGTACCACTGCTGCCTCGTGGGCAGAGGGTTCTCATCGGTAAGAAGGCAAAGCTGTTCATTTTCCAAGACGTCTCCTTCTCCTTTTGATTCTGCACATTCAAGGTTGTCCGGGGTCCCAAGCAATCCAAAATGATTTGTGTCAAAGAGCATATTACAGGAATCATTTGTCATTTCTGGTTCGTGTTTGAATTTGAAGAATGATGCTGGGGAGCGATGTGAAGGCGGGATGCAAAGCGTCATTATGATGGGTGGCAAAACCCTTATGTTAACCTTCTCAGGAATTAGCTCTGGGGCTTCAACACAGTGGGATGGATTGGGAAAGTATTAATAATGAGAATACCTTGTGCTTGGGTGACAATCTTTTCTTTAAAAAAAAAATCGACTTATAATGGCACAGAGCGCAGAGAATGACCTATGGAGAGCATCAGATTCAGCCTCGCCTTATGCAGAGAGAACTTTGTGTACTCAGAGCCTCAAAGCTCACTGGCCTGTTGATGGAACAGTGCCTTCCTCCGGCAAAAGCTGGCACACAGGGTCAGAATAGTGACCCGGGAATTTACGCTCCAGGTTCTAGGCCCATCTGAGTCTCCAACTGTCTGTGTGACTTCGGGCAAGGCACTCTCCTTCACTGCATCTCTGGCTTTCTCTCTGAAAAGGGGACATTGATGATTGCCCAGGGTCCTAGACCCCTGACACTCTGTGATTCTGTGCAACTCATGGGACAGGCTTTTTTTTTTTTTTTTTTAAGATTTTTATTTATTTATTTGACAGACAGAGAACACAAGTAGGCAGAGAGGCAGGCAGAGAGAGAGGAGGAAGCAGGCTCCCCGCTGAGCAGAGAGCCCGATGCGGGGCTCCATCCCAGGACCCTGAGATCATGACCTGAGCCAAAGGCAGAGGCTTTAACCCACTGAGCCACCCAGGTGCCCCTGGGACAGGCTTTTTAATCCTGATTTGGCAGATGAGAAAACTGGAATCCAGGTACTTAGTGAAGCTGCTCAGAAGTGGATTTTGAGCTGAATCTTGTAGATTTTCCTCAACAGACACAGAGAGAAGGACGCCCCAAGCAGAGAGAACAGCGTGGCTGAAAAAGCCAAGAGAAAAGGGCCGGGCGCTGTCGGGGAAGCTTGTATATTTGATTGTGGCTATGTTTTAGGCCGCGAGGAAAAAGACAAAGAAAGAGAGTGCTGAAAGGCAGTTTAGAATCGGATCATGGAGAACCGTGAATGTCGAGTTCAAGGACATAGTACCTCTAAGCCAGTTTTTCTTGACCAGGAGTGATCTTGCCTCCCAGCACCCATTTGGCAATCTTTGTGCCCAGTTTTGGTTGTCACTGCTAACAGAGATGCTGTTAAAGCATCTATAATGCACCAGGCATCTCCCAGAAACAGAGTTGTCCAGCCCCAAACGTCACGAGGGCCAGTGCTGAGAAACTCTCCCCTAGGTAGACAGGTCTTCTGCTGACCACTGTGGAGGCTTTATTGTGGGGGACAGGGTGGGCAGGGGGCTGCTGCAGCCATCCAGAGAAAAGGCGATGAGGGTCTGAGCTGGGGCAGGGTGGAGAGGACCAACATGAGGGACGTGCAAGAGATGAGACTGGCAGAACGTGGTTTCCTCCTCCCCTGTACCGGCACCTTCAGGCTACGAGCCACTTTTCCATAACATCTTCCCTCCCCTCTCTTGTTCCCTCTGCTGCCCCAAGAGGCAGAGATGAAGGGAGACTCGGAGCTGGATCTCGTCTCCCATATCCTTCACTGACCCACTACCTCACTGTTGTTCAGACCCGGACCTGTTCTGGAGGGACAGAAAAGGTCAGGAGCTGCCATATGAAGGCAGTGACAGCCCTTCCTGTGATTTGGATTTTATAATGTTAGGTAACATTATTCCTTTACTACCATTTTCTGGCTCAAGATTACAAGTTCTGTGAGCAGGGACCACGTGAATCATTTCCTGTGGCACGTTCCCAGGCTCCAGCCCAGTACCTAACACGCAGTAGATGCTTTCAAAAAAATGTGTTGAATGAATGACTGAGTGTCCCTTTCCTCATGGATTAGCCTGGTTGGGCATCACACACTTGTTGGGGTAGTATAGATGCCCCATTTTTGTGAACTTGACCTGTCTGCTGCACAGTTAACAAAAGGATAGGCTGGGTGTTGGCTCTGGCTTCCCTCATATCATTTCAGTGAAAAGGGAGCAGGGGGAAATGGTGGACGGATAAGACAGGACTTAACAGAGCCTTCTATGTTCCCTCAACCCTTCTGTACATACCCATCTCGGACATCCCTTCCACAGTGATACCCTTGTCCCCTCCAGGTAGCCCATGGACACAGAGAGTGGGGCTGAGAAGAGGGTAAAGGGCTGGTCATCTAGCACCCCCAGGTCACAGAAAAAGAAGCTGAGCTTGGGGGGAAAGCAGAGGATGGAGGAAAGAAGGATCCCCGTCAATGGCTGCATGACAAGCCCATGGCCATGTGGCTAGACCAGAGGTGTGTGCAAAGGCACGTGCGCTCCCCAGGGTACAAAGGGAAAGTCTTTTATGTCGGCTTCCCTGCAATTTGCAGAGTTTTGGGCAACAAGTCCAGGGACACACCAGCCCCAGAGCTCAAAGAATCAGGCCAACCTGACTCAACCAGATTCTTTGATTCTCAGAGACCTGGCAGCCATCTGGCCTGAACTCCAGATGGTGAGAGCTGACCTCTACAAGGTCAAACATCGCTCTAGAGGCAAGGAGAGGACCAGGGTCCACGTGTTTGGTGTCTGAGCTCTCTTTCTGCCAGGGTCCCTTCTGCTCAAGATGTGGTGTTGGCACAGAGAGGGCAGCTTGGACCTGCTGTGTCCCCACCCGCTGTCCCCTGCCCGGCTTTATTGAGCCCAGCGCTACCGAAAACAAAGCCTCCTCCTTCTCAGTGGCACCTGGTCTTGCCGTGCTGTCCTATCACTTGTGTCCTAGGCAGTTCTGGAATGTTTGTCTTACAGGGCCAGGAGACGACTGCTGCAGACTCCTTCTACCCGATCAAGGTCCAATGTCGACAGTAGGTGTTTTAGACCCTGTCTTGCTGTGTGATTTGGGGCTAGGACTTAGCCTTTTTAAGCCTCTGTTTATCCACGGGTAAAAATGGGAAGATAGTCCTTGACTCTGAGACTTTCCATTTAATTAAGTAAAACCAAATGGAGCACTGGATGGAAAAAGCACTTGGTGTACCAAACACAAAGTAGGGACTCAGAAACACTTTACTGAATGAGTGAATGAATAATTGAATAAAAATGAGTGGCTTCCAGAACCATCTAAGAGATGGCTTCTAAAACACCGTGCTACCTGCTAGGTTGGTCCTGGTGTGCTGGAAGATGGCCTATCTCTGGCTTCCTAGGGAGGACCATGAGCTTTCTCTTGAGTCTTAGCTACAGTCCTCTCTCCCTTGGCTCTGGTAGCAACACAGTCTTTGAGAGAAAAACACTTGGTGGGAGCCCAGAGGCATAGGCTCCCATCTGAACCCCTGCCCTGAGCAAACGTGACCTGTACACTCGTCTCTGTTCCCGCCAATTAAGTGGTGTCGTTAAAAGGCCTGATGCTGTATACAGCTCCAGAGTGACCACTGCCATCTGCCCAGTGGCCCCCTCACTGGCCATGGGGTCTGACAGCAGAAGAGAACTGACCCTCCTTTGATTTGTTTTTGTTTTTTTAACATCCAGAGCATGCTAGGAATGAAGGAAGTCCAAAAATGATTCCAAAGTTAGTATTATTTTCCTAGAAGCTCCCAGGCTAATTAGGGCTGCAAAACACTTAGTTTTGTGCATTGCAATTGACCCAACACACAGAATATCCCATGCCATGTGATATATTTGTTAGCTGCCTCCCGCTCACGGACACCAAAAAGGATCGATCCCCTTCCTTGTTCTTCAGAGTCAGGCTCTTTCCAAGGGCCAAGAAATTTTATGTCTAGGGACTCAGAAAGCCCAAGCACATTGAGCACCTGGCCCCTTTACTCACCAACCAAAGAACCCTCTATGGCCTTCACATTTACTGAATACATATTTCCTGGAGCTGCTTTGTATAGGCCTGGGGAGATGAGCTGAATACGACCCAGTAAGTACATATGAGCCAGTGGGGTAGAGAGACTTATAGCTGATTAAAATACAACACTCTGAGAGGCAGAAGAGACAGACGAGTAGGGAGCCAGAGGAATGCAAAGGCTCCCTCTATCTATCTGCCCAGGGAGTCTTTGAGGAGATGGTAATAGCTCCTATTTATTAAGCACCTGCTGTATGCAGGCAGCCTTCCAAATACCTTGCATGGCTGATTGCATTTTAATCCTCATCGAGAGGCAGAAGCAACCAGCATCTACCAAGCAGTAGTGCTGGGCCCTGAGTTAGTGCTTTGCGGAATGA
This sequence comes from Martes martes, assembly GCF_963455335.1. NCBI lineage: Eukaryota > Metazoa > Chordata > Mammalia > Carnivora > Mustelidae > Martes > Martes martes. Next base: position 26,413,172 of record NC_137904.1, on the reverse strand, counting down.
CCCCATCCCCTCCAGACAGCCCTGCCCCAATGGTATCATTGTTGCCATTTCAGATTCCATTTCGGAGGTATCATTGTTGCCATTTCGGATTCCATTTGCATAGGTCTGGAGTGGTTTCTGAGAGGCTAACAAGCCCCGAGGGGATAACGATGGGGGTTGCTGGTCTACGGAGCACACTTGGAGAAGAAAGGGGGTACACAGCACCCTTGGGACCAGTGTCTCAGCCCTCCACGCAGCACAGAATCACCCAGGAAGCTTTTAAAATGCATCAGTGTTTGGCTCATTCAGCCTCAAGAGTGATCTGACTGTACTTGGATGGGGTTCAGGAATTACTGTGTTTCAAAGCTCCCCAGATGACTCTGCTGGGCAGTCAGGGTTGAAAACAACTGTTCCACTTCTCACCATCTTGAAAGTTCAGCCCAGTTCCCAGATGCCCATCCCCCCGCCTCCGGTGTTCCCTCCCCTCTTGGGGATCCTGCCAAACCAGTGCGACTCCACCAACTCAACCGTGCAGCCTGGACCTTCTGGGCAGAATGTCTCTGCTTCCCGGTGTGTCTCCCGGGTTGTGGAGGCTCCCCCACAGCCCTGCCCGCCCCCCGCCTCCAAAATGTTAACCCCATTGATCTGGAGCCTGCCTCAGTCCTTTCTCCCCATCCCTGGAGCAGCAGCAGGAGGCTTCCCCAGGGCCATCGGTCCCCCCAAAGAACTACAAGGTAGCACTTTCTTCCTTAATTAAGACTTTCATGACGAGCCACTGGTATGGGACCGAATTAATCAGCTTTCTGAAAGAAAATCGGGGATGTGGAAATGAAAGGGGCGATTCTGCCACGCTTGCTCATGGTGTCCGAGGCTGAGGCTTGGCCAAGTGTGGGTGGGAGCAAGGCCTGGAGGAGGGCAGCCAGCCCTGTCTTTTCTGCCTTTTTCCTGTTCTTCTTCTTCTTCTCTCCTTTTTTTTTCTTTTTTTCTTTTTTTGAGTCAGATGCGCGATGACACATTCGAAAGGCAATCTTTACCCAAACATTACTGTCCCCGCCCCCCCGGCCAGTCCTCCTTACCGCTCACCATTATCTGTCATCAGAGACAAGACAACAGGAGATAATAGGAGTTTCCAAAGCCTGCTTTCTCTTCCTTCCATTCTCTGGGGAAATTATGTCGAACATCTTTTTTATTGACTTATTTATAAGTGTAGAAAATGAATTCCTTAAAGCTTTGTGTTGGAGCAACCCCGATGTTATCAGGGTCACGGATGCTCCCTCTTGGGCGCCTCTGTGGCTGGACAGAAGATTCCAGAGGCCGGGTGAGGTGTTAATTAAAGAAATTGGCCCCCCTTCCCCCCACGGGGAGCCCGGGTGGTGGCCCAGAGCTTTGTCAGGATTTGAAAAATGGAAATGACACAGCAAGCCCCAGGGGCTGTTCCCAGGCTCCCCCATCCTGGTGGGAAATGACAGCCATGTGGGGGCGTCTGCCCGGCTTGGGTCCCAATTGCTGCCCCTCCCCCCGCCATCTCCCTCCCAGTGATGGAGCCATAAGGGCTCTCACGACTCTGGATTTTCTCAGCTTGGGCTCATGGAGTACATTGAGTGAGTACTGTTTGAATGTTGGCTTCTTGGTTTAGAGAGTAGATCACTTCCCTCCTGGAGTCCCAAGAGAGGGTGTGAAATTCACACCTGACACACAGTAGGGCCTCTGAGAATGTCTGTCGTCCTTCTTTCTGTTCCTGTAGAAAATCTCAAAGCTGAAAGTGTCCTCAGAGACCACCTGGTCCAGTTCTTTCCCCTGGCCCTTGGGAGTCTGAGACCAGGGGAGGGACAGCGATTTGCCTCCTGTACCCCAAGGTGGAGGGGCGGAACCAGCTCCCTGACTCTGTATCTGGCTCTCCCCCGACCCCGCAGAGCCTCCCTTTGCCCTGAGGGACTGGTGCACGTCATACTCCATACCGTCCCTAAATTGTGCAAATCCAACCCCAGTACCCATGGACATCAGGCACGCAGGAGGGCGTAGTCTTTAAGAGCTATTCCCGATGAAGGCTGTCACTTACAGGACCCCCTTACTCACGGGTGTTCTTTTGGTTTGGTTGTTGCAAATAAGGTTTTCATAAAGTGGGAGACCCTACACCCCACTCCTGGTCCGTTCTCACCCACTCGAACTTCACCTCTGCACCCTGGCCATGGCTCCCAGCCCAGGGTTTATTGGGTTTCTAGTTCTGTAACTGATCCAGAGCCAGAGTCACTTTGGTTCTGGCTACTTCTGAGGGTCTAATCCGGAGCTTAAAGGCTCTAGCAGTCTCTTGCCCCTCGGATGGGTCCAGGACCCTGAATCTGGCCTTCCTCAAAGATGCAGATGAGAAACTCTCTTTTTCTGGATCTGCCCACCAGACAGCACACCTCCTCCCTGGCCCACACATCTGCTGAAAAACAGGATTCGTCCTTTTTTCTTTTTAGGCAAGGTGCCCACTTGCATTCTCCTTGGATTAAACCCCAGAGGGAGGCAGGTACGAGGCCACCGAGGCCTCCTGCACAAGTAGTGGGAGGTGGTTTCCATCCACAGCACCCTGAGCCAAGCTGAGAGAGTAAGTGACAAATTGTCTAGCTGGAAAATGGAGATAATCTGTCTCAATTATGCACGAGTTCAACAAATTAGGACCCAGCATGAGAAACCTGCCTGTGTTCTGATTAGGAAACAGATGTGTCCACCATGAGGTGTTCACACAAAAGCTTTTGGCTTGGGCATCAGAACTGACCTTCCTAGCAGACACAGCCACAGAACTGACCACAGCAGGGAGGCGGGGATTTATGGCGAGGGGCTGGGGGGTGGGCATGCCTGGGTCCCTTGAAGATGCCGTGCAAACAGGACCTCCCGGCCAGACCTCCGATAATGACCCATTTGCTGTTCCTGTGGATTCCTCACACAACCAGGACAGACGTGGCCCTGAGCAGAGGACAGCTGGCCCCATTTTCCGTGGAGTGTCTACTCTGTGTCTGGCACAGGGTCAGTCTAGAATGTGCCACAGAAACAGATGGAGAGAAAGTCCCAAAAAAGAAGCAGTGGAGCCCAAACGTGTTGGCGCCCACCCCGGGAGATGCCGCGGTGGGTGAATCCGAGAGAGAGAAGAGCGGAGGGGCTGGAAGAAAGAGATGGCTCTGGGGTGGTCGGCGAGGACAGTCCTCTGCAGAGGGGAGACTGGGGAAGTTTGCAGGGGATGGGGGACAGTGGCAGGACAGGCCACCAACTGGGTGAGCCAGCAGCTAAGTGACTAGGTGCAAGCTACATGTGACTGCAGTTCATCTCTGTCCCCCATATGTCCCCTGAGAATCACTCCTGAGGCCACCTGGACCAGCAACATGCAGGGGAGGGGACCCTGGGAAGGGCAGCTCAGCCTAACCGCCACAGGCCCTCTTTATCTGCACGTGACCAAGGACAGCCCTACATACATACAACTGGAGAGGAGAAGATGCCCAAGTAGAGGGAAGGGCAAGAGGAAGGGCATGGAGGTGGAAACGAGCAGAATGAGCGTGTGGGGAGAGCAGAAGAGGCCCGGGTTATTGCCGTCATCTTGGTGAAGCTGGCTTGGAGGGGACTTGTCGGACGGTCCGCCTTCCCTGAGCCCTGGAACCGAGTTTCCAGAGGAGATGCTGGACTCCCTATGCACCGTCTGTGCTCTCAGCCAGACTCGCTTCCGGCCAAGGTGAAAACGGGGCAGGGGGCTACGTGGTTGGAAGCAGAGGAAAGTAAGAGATCAGTAAGAAAGTACGAGGCAGTGAGAGATCACTAGTCTCTTTTTACAAAAATTCACACTTAAAAAAATATTTATTTATTCATGAAAGACATAGAGGCAGGCAGAGGGAGAGGGAGAAGCAGGCTCCCCACCAAGCAGAGAGCCCGATGCAGCACTCAGTCCCAGGACCCTGGGATCATGACTTGCGCTGAAGGCAGATGCTCAATCGACTGAGCCACCCAGGTGCCCCACAAATTCACATTCCTATCACACTTGCATCTCCTGAACCAAGCAGAGCATCTTCGCTCCTGGTTCCACCCTTCATTGCCTTTCTGACCTTGGGCAAGTCACTCCATCTTCCTGAGCCTCCATTTCGTCATCCGTGCGATGGGAACGGTAATCCTCACCCAGAATGCGTGCTGGGAGGGCAAGAAGGAGGATCTAAAGTACCTGTAGAAAGGCACCCAACAACTATCTGTTCCAGAGCATTCCTATGGTTTGAGTTCTTGGAAGAAGGAATTGGCCAGAGCTGGACAGAAGCTCAGAGACAGAGCCGAGGGCAGGAAGAGAAACCCCCCAGCCCAGCCTGATGGGTCCGAGCCTACTGAGGCACTGCGGGCGAGCTCAGCAGTTGCCCTGGGGTATGAGGTTTGAAGCAGATCTGAGTGAGATTTTGGTTGGCAGAGATGAGAGGCTCAGGCGTCACTGAATGGTTGGTTTAGGGAAAGAAGTATTAGGTAAAGCCCCTGAGACTGCACTGGGCAGGTGGAAATCCCACAGAGATAGAATTCACAGCATCACAGTCAGAACTTGGTCACCATCAGACTGCGCGGTGGTGAGCTCCCCATCCCTGGGGGCATGCCAGCACTGACCAGAGGACTGCTTGGCAGAGTTCCACAGAGGGGCATGGGCACAGAACTGGGTGGCTCTGCGAGTATTTATAACAAGGGGGAAGTGTAATTCCACAATTCAGTGCTCTGTTGGGAAGGGGCACCTGTGGGAGCCACGCCTCGTTGCCAGGGTTGTACACACATCCTGCTACTTTCCTCCTCTAAACAGCCCTCCGCAGGAAGTTTTATTTCCCCACTTCATAGATAAAGAAACAAAGGTTCAGGGAGGCCTTGTACTTGCCCCAAATCACAGATGCTGTGAAGTTCAGAGCTGCGGTTTGACTCACAATGAGCCTCCGATCTCCAATTTTTCCTTGAGAGAGGAAGGCCCAGCTTGTCGGTTGGGGGTTTCTGACACTTCCCGTCCCCTCGCTTGCAGTGTAGACCTGATTTGGACCTTGGTGTCTACATGAAAGCAGGCTCTCTAGCATGTCTGCTCTTGCTGGGACCCCTAGCACCTCCAGGAAAAATAACACTGGGATTTGTGGAACGCTCCCTGGTTTCCAGAGCACGACGCCCCAGCCCGCGATCCCGAGGGGCAGGCAGGAGCTCCTGTTTCACAGTTTAAAAAAACAAAAAACTGAGGATCTTTGTGAAAGAAATGCAGCTTCTGGGTTCTACAGCGGAAGCTTCACTGTCTCATCTCACTTCATAGCTAAGGCGATTCTGAGAGATCGGAATTACTGTTTCCATTTTCCAGGGAAAACGGAAGGGTCGGTATGTTGTTCGAAGTCAAAGAACTAGTAGTAAAGTTTGGAACAACTGCCAAACCGAGGGCTCCTCAAAGACACTGCAGGGCCTCCCCGCCGGTGGGCCTCGCCCTGCAGGAAGAACAGACCGGCCTCCACCCCCTAGTCACTCCTTTGGGGTAAGACCTAGTTTCTGTAAATGTCGCCCTTCAGGACAGGTGGGAAATAACCCATTTACCCTTGAAGAGTGAGTGGTCTATGAGCAGGACCCAGACTGGCGGAGAACAAAGGACATGGATGGGAGCTTTCAGGGCCCAGAGGAGAGGCTCTGAGTGGGGGTTCTAAGAGAGGACAGGGCACCTGGCCGGGAGCACAGTGACAGGAAGAAGCAAGAGGACTACAAGACAGGTGGCGCAGGGCACAGCTTTGCCATCACTGACCCTGCTTAAAAGGGTGCTCACCTGTACTAGCCACCAGGTCCTAGCCTAGCCCGTGGGCTTTACTCAGGGGCCCGTCCATTCCTTTCCCCCTCTGGCGGGTCCGGCCGCAGCTGCCCAGCAGAGGGCCCCCTAGCCCTGGCCTAAAAGTACAGCCCATGTTGCCACTAGGCATCACTCTGGGCAAAGAACCAGCTCACCAGAGAAGGGCCCTGCCAGCTGGGCCCACCCAGAGCAGTGCCCGGTTACTTTCCGGCCACGCGTCTTTAGAAGCCACCCTAGGGGTCTCAGGAGCTAGAATGAGACTCAGGTTTTGTGAGGTGTAACAAGGAGGTGAAGGCACGCGGGCAGGCAAGCTGGGGTCCAGTCCCAGCCGTGCCGTCAACACGTTATGTGACGGGAGGGCTTCCTTCCGCTCCCAGACTCAAGTTTCTCACCTGTGTTGTGGGAATATTGGGCTAGAATATTCTCAAAGACCCCATCCACCTCTGACATCTGGTCCAGCCTCCTCTCCCCTCTCTGCCACCCTCTTCTCAGGCTCTCAGGGGAGTCCTGTCCTCGTGGGTATCCCTGTCCCTTCCACTTGGAGGGGCTGACTTGCTGGTGACATGGTCCCTCGGGGCTCCAGGATGCCAGAGGTCAAGTGAGGCCATGGTCCCCTTAGCCACAGTAGAACTAGGCCTTCCTGCCCCTGCAGTCGCCATGGAGACTGCACCACTTGTGTCCCCAGGGACTACACTCAGGGATGAGTACCGTCAGTGGAGGGCTCATTAGCCAGTGGCCTTCCTTACCTCCCACCTCCTCAGGCAAGGCCCAAGGATTCATCCTCTGCCTTGTTTTCATCCTTTAAAAATTATTCCTTAGCAGACTGAGATGTTGGCCTTCCCGAAGCCCCGGAGGCCTTTATTCTCTACTTCCCACCCAGAAGACAATGTCCTATGGACTCAGCGAGGCCCCGGTCCCCAGACTCAATGGGCCACTTAACCAAGAAACCATGTTGAGCCGACTCAACCGCAGGTCCCTCATCTGTGCAATGCCTGCCTGTTTGGTGGCGCCTGACCCGCAAGGAGCATGTCACTGTAATCTACCTTGATAATATTATTATTTATTATCGTGATTATTCAGACTCCTGGCTGACATAGCCAGCGTGACAACTCGGCGCCTTCTCTCCGACTCTCTGTAACTTCTAGAAGTTTCGGCTTTTGGAAAGAAGCCTACCATCATTCCAGCCGCCACCCACCCAAAAGGGTGGGGCAAAAATCCTCCACCCTCTTGGGTCCTCAGGCCCACACCCAGGGCCTGAACAGGAATCCTCAAAGACACCCTGTAATTCCTTCCCGGGAAAGGGGCTCAGAAGGGACAGCTTCCTGGAGACAGAATTTTCTGCTGTCTCAGAATTTGGTGATAGGAATGTAAATGAGGCCCAAAGACACATTTATGTGACACAAATAAAGGCCAAACTTCAGGGCCCCTCGCCGGCTCCAATACCTTACAGGGCCCTGCGAGGGCCACCTCCACCTCCATCCAGCCATGCGGAGGGGACAGACAGGAATGGGGACTCGTTGCTTCTCTCTAGTGGCCAAGGACCAAATTTGTCTTTCCAGGAGGATTGTGTGCTGAACACAGTTGGGTACTCTCATTAACAGAACTGCCCGGGGAACCTCCAAGTCCCTGGAGGTGTCACTTCCTGGGGAAAATGCTAGCGCATGACGTATCTACGATATGGTAGCAGAGGAGAGTACGTTCTCCTGATCCACACACCGGGGTGAACCCAGGACTGATTTTCACGCCTCCCACTCTCCCTGTCACTCTGCCCAGTTTCCTTGACCGTTCTTTTCTGCTTGGGCTGTGTTTCTTTTATGTAGAATAGCTATACTCATAAGCATGACACGATTGCCCTGTGACTAAAATGCCTTTATTAATGACCTTCCCCAAGATCTAACAACCAAGAAAGCCCCCAGGAGAGGCCATAAGAAGCCAGATTTCCCATTGCAAAGATATTCTCTGCAGTCAAGCTTGTAATCAGCACTTGGGTGGTGACCGTCTCATGGAATAACAATAATTAACACAGGAATGTTGAACACCATTTGTTTCTCTGATTTCTGGGCCACGCTGAACAGTAATGAAGATTGTTTTCTCTCTGAAGCATAAAAATGTTCTCGAGTCACCTGGTGTGCTCACAGATGTGCTGATTAATTGTGGCCTGGAATGACACAATGACCACAACCCGGGCTTTGCTGTTGGGCAACAGAAGTCGAGTACCTGGGTTGCCACGACCGGGCTCAGTGGCCTGAGGTGAGGTCGAGTTTGACAGACGGAGTGACACTGCCTGTGCATGGAGACCCAATGAGGCAAGACCTCTGGCCGACCTGTTAGATCCTGATCTTCTCCCTCCTTTAGGGAAGTGCTCACTCTGGGCCTTTCTCAGTCAAATAGTTGGGATGGAGCTGCTCGCCCTGGCTCCTGATGGGGCAGTCCCTTGTCGGTGAGTCTGAGACCCACTGGTGTGCTCATTAACGTGGCAATTCCTGGACTCTACTCAGAGATGCAGATCCTGCGGACATAGAGAGTGGCCTGGAAATCTGTATTTTAGTAAGCATCACAGATGGCTGGTGTCTGCAGGTGTCTACAGGGCTCACTTGGAGATATACAGTCAAAGCTCATCTAGAGCCAAGGCAAAAGCTGCAAAAGGAGCTAGGGGTCCGTGGCTGTGCTTAGGGGGATGCTGGCTGGCAGAGGAGGGAGAGGGAAGGGGCTCTTTCTGTATCCTCCTTTACTTCTCCCAGAGCAATTATCTTTCTATTTGTTCAGCAGAGAACCAAGATCAAGGCCCTGAGGCCTCCCCACATGAGTCCAAGCCACTTACCGGCTGGGCTGTGTGACCTAGGGTGGGTTATTTCCCCTCTCTGGACTTCAGCTTTCCTCTCTGAGAAATGGGATGATTATGAGCCTGGGTGGTTCAGTCGGTTAGGCCTCTGCCTTTAGCTCAGGTCATGATCTCAGGGTCCCGGGATCGAGCCTGGCTTCTCCTTCTCCCCCTGCCCATCCCTACCGCTTGTGCTCTCTCTCTCAAATAAATAAAGAATATCTTTTTTTTTTTTTTTTAAAGGGATGATGATTAAAAAGTAATAATAACCAATTCACAGGACCACTGTGAGAATCAGATGAGTTAATGTGTACAGAACATTTAAGAACGCCCTCAAGAATATACGAAACATGAGCGCATGGTAGCTGTGACAGCATCATCTGTTTTGTATTTTAATTAGGTAACAAGACCGTACTCCCCGCCTTGGTTGTAAGATTAGTTTGGAAAATGTAGGTACCATTTAAAAAAAAAAAGTCTAAATAATATATCAGTCTAACCTACTCATTTTCTAGATGGGGAAACTGAGGCCCCAGGAAAAGAACAACTACTGGAGGACACGTAGTAGGTGAAAAGCAGAAATGGAACAGACCCAGACCTAACTGAGCTTGGCAATTCATTCCTTCCTCCCCCTCCCCCAGCCCACCTGCTGCCTTCCTGGCTGTGTGGGGTCAGGGAGGGGATGTCAGCTCTGGCTGTTCAAATGGCTAGCCTTGACTTCTGTCCCACCATGTGTCAGGGGCAGCCCAGAACGGGGGACTCTCCACCAACCCACCCTCCCCTTTTTCAGAGCCCACGTGGGTAGCGTTCCTCCGTCTCTCCTTCCCTCTTACCCCTATTGTCTTCCTATCGTGTGGCCATAAATAATAAGTTCATACTCCAGAGACATTTGAAACTTCTGGTTTACTCCTGGGTCCCCATCTGCAAGTTGACAACTACAGAGAGTTCAGAGGTTATTAAGGAGCTTGGGACTGAGAGCCAGGGGAGCACTATTTTGCTAGCTTTTCTCCAGAAGGATCCAAAAGAGGCCAGGGTGCTCGTTCACCTCTTGCACGATCCCCACACACAGGCATCGGTATACATCGTAGTTCAAGAACATGATTACAAAAGGCCGGGACAGGCACAACGCACCCCCTTTGGAATCTCAGACCGGCTTTCCACATGATAGCCACGGTCGTCGGTCTTGAAAATGACTGCGGGGACCCCCACCTCTTTGTGTGTTTCTACCCACAAAGCACCGGGCTTATTCTGGGCAGCCTATGGGGGAAGCAGTGCTATGAACTGAAAAGACTGGCTTCTAGCCTGGCAGGCCTCCCACCTGCGTGTGTCCTTTGTCCCATGGATCACTTGCTCTCGGGAAGGCCATGTCATGAGCAGCCTAATGGAGAGGAGGTAGCTTCCTACCAGCAGCCACGAGAGGAGCTTCAGGGAGAGTCCCCAGCCCCACTCAGTCCAGTCTTCTCATATGCAGCCTCAGCTCACGTTCTGGCTGTGACTTCACGGAAAACCCTGAGCAAGAACCACTCAGCTAAGGGGCTCCTAATTCCTGACCTGCAGATACCAGGTGCAGTAATAATTTATTGTCTTAAGCTGCAAAATGGGGGGGGGGCATAAATCTGTTACACAGCAAGGGATGACTAATGCAGGGGCTATGAGGCTTCAGAGCCATTTCCAGGAGCAGAGAGACAATATTTAGAGGGAAAGAGGGACTTCATTAACCATCGGGAAGACAAGAAGGGATAAGATGTCCCTAGATCTACGTGACACTGATACAGCCTGATGCGTGAAAGCTTTGACAAAGGCTCCAAAGATGAAAGTCTGGGTCCTGCCCTAAGGCAGGCAGCGCATTATCTTTTGAGAGCAGCAGGCGACTAAACAGGAAATCAAACGGAGTGTAATAAGAGAGAGGCAGAGCCCCTGATCCGGGCAGCAGGGAGGGGGTCGGTCAGGCAAAGTGCCCCAGAGAGGTGACTCGTCATCAATGGATGTGAACTCAGTACTGACCCAGGCATCTCAGAGGAGGCGGAAAAGGATAAATCTGTGTCCCTGACTCCTGGAAGCACACAGCAGTCCTTCTTGACATCAGCTAGACCCGGAGGTGCTATTTAAATGTCCCAATGCCTAGGGTCTGTTCCAGACCAAGAAATTAGAGTCTCTGGGGATGGGCCTGGATACCAGCATTTTAAATAGTCTTTCTAAGAGATTTGAATAAGTAGTTTGGTTGAGAACCACTGGTCTAGCTGAAGAAACAATAGTAACAACCACACACACACACACACACACACACACGCACTATGATGAGTAACTTTTGTAATTAACATGTGAGTGACACAAACTTCAAGTGCTGGGCATGCGTAGAAAAGACGGACATGGCTGGGCCCGGGGTGGTCTCAGGAGGCATCTCCAGACCCAGCTGGACACAAACTCCGCATTGTTCAGAACAGGGCAGAGTTCAGAACGACATAAGCAAGTAAGACTCTGAGTGGGAATCCAAGGCTGTGTAAGCCTCCAAGTTGGTCCTGGGGGCCTTGGGCAGAGCTAAGCCTGCAGGGCTAAGACCCAGCAGCTCCAGGGGTGGGGGGAGGAAGCAGAAGCTGAGGGTCAGGCGAGACCTGAAACCAGAGACATTTCTCTGAAAAGAGATGGTGGAAGGGAAGAGAGAACTTGATGGGCACTGGAGATTCTGCTAACGCTTTACGTTCCAGGTCACTTCCCTTCCCTGGCCCTCAGGTTTCCCACATGTACAGGTAGAGGCTGGGGCTACCCGCAGGCACTGACGATTGTCAGCTGAGTCCCACTCACAGCCAACACTCTGCAGGAGAAAAAGGTCACCTTCCCATTGGTAAATGTTGATGGAGTCTTTTCTGAATGGTGGTGGCCGTGAAGTAATTGTAGTTGGCCTGAGAGGGGGTCAGGATGGAAGGATAAACCCGGACACTGAACATGGCCTAACATGGCCATCTTAGAACATAAGCCTGGGCTGGGATGAGCAGGGAGAGTAGAACATGTCAGGACCTTGGGCTCTTTTAAAATCTGCTGGATTCCCTTCACTTCCTCCTGGACTCATTCATCTATCTTTCTTTCTATTATTTTTCTAAGTGCTCATCTATCTTAAAGTGACAAATTCTCCAGGTCCAGTACCAGGCAGGAACAATGATAATACAGGGGGAAGAGGTATTTTAATCTTCAGTCATAAGGCTCTAAGATCAGGACAACCAGTCAAGGGTCAGGCTGTCCACAGGGATGACCGGCTTGTCTTGGAATCCAGCACACGGGCAGGCATCTGTCTCTGCTGTCAAGTGAAAATAATGATACACTTACATTTTGCCAATTTCTAGAGGCTCTATCTCTGGAGATGACTTGTAAGGAGCTTGCCATAACCAAAGGACCCTTCTCTTTCAGCACAAAGAGTAGCTGGAAGTTTTCACACTGATGTGGGGTCAGGCTGAGCTCCTGGAGTCCTAGGTGATCCTGTCCGAGGGCGCCTCCTGACAACATGGTTGGGTTGCGTCGGCTCCACTGGCTGCTGCCTGGAAGCTTCAGTTCATTTCTCTTTGGGGATTGTGAGCCTCTCAAGAAGGGAGGTTCCTCCATGCTCATCGCATTCAGAGAGGACCCACATCCTGCAGAGACATAGAGGCCTTCTTAGAGACATGGGGCTTTATCCCAAAATCTATCAGGAGTCCTGAAATGGTTCAGGCTGTGTTCAGATTTGGGTTTTCCCAAGACCACTCGGTGTGTGGATGGGACCAGACTGGAGGGCAGTAGTGTGGATCCGGGGAGACCAAATTAGGAGGCTGTGCGGGAGTCTAAGCAGGACACAGTCATGGCTTCACCTCGGATATGGGCAGTGACACTAGAAAGAAGGGACACAATCAGGGAGGTAGAGTCACTAGGGCTCGGGTTTCATGGTCTAGGGAGTGTGAGGGACAGGGAAACCTTGAGACAACTCCCTGTCTTCCAGCTTGGGCGACTGGGAGGTGCCATTTGTTGAAAGAGGGACGGCCAAGGGGCAAGGACAGAGGCAGAGACAAGAGTATGGGTTTAGGTGGGACATGCTGAGTTTGACACGGCAGCTGAGCTGGAGAGAGAAATACAGACAGCTTTCAATAAAAAAAATATCCCGTCTTGGAGAGTCATAGCTTGCAATTATGACTTCCCCTCCCCCTGTTTTTTATGGAGATTCAAATCTCTGGGTATTCAAAGAAACTGCATGACAACTATAGTCTCAGGATGATGGCTTGGGAAAAGAATGGGTAGGGTGAAGACTGGCCATGGGAAGCCTTATGTCCCCTAGGGGAGCATCTCAGCATCTCCCAGAGGACAGTACTTTAGAGAAAGCATATCCAATGTGCTAATGCAAATTTGCATGTGAAAATTTGAAATAATTCCTATGTGTTTTAATACAGTCATCTAAGCAGACAGATCTCTGGCCTTAATTGTGGGGGGAAGGTGCCTGGCCCCCAGGAGGACTGAGCATCAGACTCAGAAGGCAGAATGGCAGGTCTGTGCCTGTGGTCAGGGAAATGTGAGTGAACAGGCCCTCATCTAGGGTGGCACACTTGGAAGCTTCCAGAAGCAGGTGACATGAATGAGTCTAGCAGCCTGTGTGCTGGGTGGGAGCCATTGCTGCCCACTTCCAGCGTGTGCTTCTGGTATGAATGGGGGCCAATGTGGCTAAGCCTTCTGCTTTTCCGGAGAACTTAAGAATCCAGAACTTCCAGTATTTAAATGTTGGCTCAAAAAAGGGATGGATGAGAATTAGAAAGAGAGGCCTCTGTCCAGAAACCAAATAAATCTCCACAAGTCAAATGTAACCCATGGTTCATCAGTTAGAGATCTCTGCTCGGGCCCTGCCCACCTGGCACGCAGTTGCTAAAACTCAGGCGCAGACACAGGACTGGAGAAGCCCAGGTCACACAGCCAGTTTCAGGAAAAGCCCAGACTCAAACACAGACTCTCTACTACTGTCTTTACTATGCCCCAGCCACTCCCTCACTCTGGAGGTCTATTTAAGGAGAGAAGATCTGAATTTTTCCATAACCTCATTATAACACTTCCTACTACTAATCTGAAATTTCCCAAACTCCTCGTTTTACACAGAAGGAGACTGAAACCAAGAAATAAAAACAAGATGAGCTTTCCCCCTTTGTGCAGCGGCCACGCCTCGGGCTCTCAGGCTACCTTGCTTTCCCCAATCCCTTAACAACTCCAGGCTCTCCCTGGACAAGGACCATATTCAAGGAATTGTTGAAATATTCTGTTCCTAAGTACAGCCGACAATTCAAATTACAGTCCCCGGGACCAGTCCCGTAGGCCACATCACCTTAAATCTTCCCTCTGCGGGGGTCTGACTCACCAGCCCAGCATATCCCTTTTCTCCTCTGATGAACGATAAACATGACTGCAGGCTCGAAGCCTGAAGCCTCGCCAGCCACTTCTGATTTGTCTGCTAATTGGAGCCGGGGCACGGCTGGCGTGATGCCGTCTGTCAGTTGGTTAGCGAGCGGTGTGGGAGGGCGAGAGAACAGAACTTCGAGTGCAGGAGATCAGGCTCAGGACTGCGGCTCATGAGTCAGTGGACCTTGAAGAAGAAGAGGTCATTTCTGTGAACTGGGAACCCTCAAACCTGCCCCTTAGATGTTGGCCATGTCCATAGTCAGAAAGGAGATTAGAGCGTAGGGCAGACCGAGCCTGATGCCCTGACTTAAAGTCTTTAAAGGATCCCCACCGCCTACGTATTAAAGTCCAAAATCAGTTCAAGGCTAGTGTGAGCTGGCACCAGCAGCCTCTACTGTCATCCCTCAGTACCGCCTTCCTCCTTTCTCTTGCTAAGAACAGCTGACATTTATCGATCACGAACTCTGTGCCAGGCACTTGATGTTCACCAGCTTGCACATTTCTCCCAGCATTCTTCTAAGAGAGGCACTGTCTGTTGTCTCTAACTTCATAAATCAAAAAGAGCAAGCTTAGGGCACTGCAAGAACTGGCCCAGAGGCCCCCATCAGTGAGTGAGAGAATTGAGGTGTAAACCCTGACTCCAAAGATTATGGTCTTACCTGCTGTGTCATCCCAACTCCAAGAATGTTCTAGACCCCACCTGACTTCCTATGAATTCTTCTCTGCAAACAAGTCACTTACTTTCTTGCCTTTGCCTCTTTGCTTGAGTGTTTCACCTGCTTAGAAAGCACTGGTAGGCAGACTCTTGCTTTGAGGTCCAGTTCCCAAACCCATCTCTCTGGGATCCACCCACCATCCAGGCTGGCCCTCTTCCTGTGTCTTTCAGCTCCACGGGCTGCATTTAATGGCCCGAGTTAACAGTCAGCCTCCTGACAATCCTACAACAGTTCTACTGCATGTGGCCAAAGCAGCCTGGTTGCCATTCATGCTGGCACACTTTGCTGGCTACCATGACAAGCTTGATCACCTCAAATAGTGAAAACTCCTTGAGCAAAGGGGTCTTGTTCTACTCGTCTTTATATCTCTGGGCCACAGTACGGCACTCGAAGCCTAGTGAATGCTTTGTAAATGTTGTATGGGAGGAAGATGGGAGGAAGGATGGGAGGGATGGGGATAGGAACATGGAGGAAGGAGAGAAGAAGGAGGGAGAGAATGACAGGAAGGGAAGAGATGGGAATTGGGAAAGGAGGGAGGGAGGGAGCGAAAGGTGAGAGGGATGGTGAAATACATTTATGAAAGCATTTATTTAGTGAATGGTGTGAGGCAGGGGTCAGCAATCTATGGTCCTCTACTTTGGGGCCATATTCAGACCATGGCCTGTTTCCGTATAACCTGAAGCTAGGAATGGGTTGATTTTTTAAAAACACTTTTAAAGGGGGGGGGGAGCACCTGGGTGGCTCAGTGGGTTAAAGCCTCTGCCTTCGGCTCAGGTCATGATCCCAGGGTCCTGGGATCAAGCCCCACATCGGGCTCTCTGCTCAGCGGGGAGCCTGCTTCTCCCTCTCTCTCTGCCTGCCTCTCTGCCTACTTGTCAGCCTGTTTCCTCCTCTCTCTCTGCCTGCCTCTCTGCCTACTTGGGATCTCTGTCTCTCAAATAAATAAATAAAATCTTTTAAAAAAGAACACTTTTAAAGGGTTGCAAAACAAAATTACAAAGACTATGTGACAGACCATAGGCTAAAATATTTACTATCTAAAATATTTACTATCTGGGGGTGCCTGGGTGGCTCAGTGGGTTAAAGCCTCTGCCTTCGGCTCAGGTCATGGTCTCAGGGTCCTGGGATCGAGCCCAGCATCCGGCTCTCTGCTCAGCAGGGAGCCTGCTTCCTCCTCTCTCTCTCTGTCTGCCTCTCTGCCTACTTGTGATCTCTGTCTGTCCAATAAATAAATAAAATCTTTTAAAAAAAATAAATAAAATATTTACTATCTGGCCTTTTACAGAAAAAAGTGTGCTGATCTGTTCATGACACGAAAGTAATGAAAAATGAAAAGTGAACGTAAGAGGATGTTCATTCTTCAAAGAGAGTGAACTTCAGAATCTGGGTAAGAAATCAGAAAACTTCAACCAATGAGATGAGATCAGTCACTTCCCCAGGATACAGACCATCAGAGTGATGGTCTGTTGGGGTGTTGCTGGTAGGATGGCCTGGGGCCTGGGCTCTGTTTCAGCACAGGGTCCTTGGAGGAAGGCATACATTTCAAAAGCAGCTAATGGAAGATAAACTGAAATCTTAGAAGGCCCCACTTGCCTGTCAGGGGGCCATGTTGTAAAGACAGCCAATTCTGGGGATGGGCATAAGCACTCTCGGCAGAGCAGAAATAAAGAGTCGGTATGGGGAGTGAGACCCCAGCATTATAGAGGGGGAGCGGGCCCTGAGTGGCCTGTGCAACTGTTCCAAGCTACTTAACTCTCTGTCCCAGTGAGGACTTCAGGATGAGCCTTTAATGGGCCTGGCTATTTAGGTTCTGTCCCCTCCTTTGCTCTAATTTACTGAAGGGCTATTTGATGACAGCTGGACTCCTACAGGGAAGATGATGTCCTGTCCAGCTGGTGTGTTGACTTACATTTGCTCAGCACAGCAACCGAGATAAGCAAGTGCATGCTATTTATTGATAATTGCAGCATACCAGGCACTGACTGGGTGAGGTGTTCTTGAACTTCTATTAGCTCAGGGCTGGCCATCACTCTCCTCATGTTACATACAAGAAAACTGAGTCTCAGAGAAATCAAGGAGCTCATCCAAAGAAGCACAGCTATAAAGTAGCAAACACAGTAACCCGTGGTTTGTTGGCTCCAAAACATGATACTCTTCATCACACACACACACACACACACACACACACACACACATACATGTCTTTGTTCTTTGTCTCAGCACTGTCTTATACTCCTAGACCCCAATATTCTGGAACCCTGTCCTAACCCCCCAAATAAGTACATGGCTTGAAACCTCAATATTCATTTCCATTTCTTCAGAAGCCTATTGGTCACATATTATACACAGAGATAAACAAAATTCAATCCCTTTTTCAAGGAGCATATGGTCTAGTGAGGGAGGTTGACAAACTGTCTAATAAAATGTCATGAGCCCTGATTGCCGCTACCTCTGCCGCTGGGATAGCCCGGGCTTTGGACATTTGGCTCCAAGAACGGTTCCATGAGAAGGGTACACCATTTGAAAGAGTTCACAGACGAGGGAAAGAAAGGTTAGTGAGCCACCTAGCCAGAGGGATCAGGATGCACTAAGTCTGGAGGGCTAGCAAGATTTGATGTCCAGCCATCCTTTGGGATGGATGGGGCTCGAGCTGAATCTGAGGAAGCAGCAAAAGCCAGATCACAGACGATCTTTGCAACGTGCTAAAGAATTTGTACTTTGCATTCATGACAATGAGGGGACCATTGACGGGTTTACCTAGGAAGTGATATGGCCATACTTGTAGGCCTGAAAGATCCTAAAGCATCATAGGGAGGGTGCAAGGAGATCAGCTAGCAATGGCAAATGGAAATGTTTAAACTGTTGAAGAGGCAGAGGTGTAGGAAGACCACGGCAGAGAGTTGGGTGGTAGAATCAATAGGTCTTAGTGGCATATTGGATGTAAGAGGAAGGAGGGAGAACAGTCTAGGTTAATACCGTGCCTAGTCCCTGGCAGCACTCCTTCTCCTCCAGAGACCTGGACTCTTGCCTCATGTCTCCCAGTTTCCGACTGGGTCTCACTCTTAGTGCTTTCAACCTCTGGAATTACACCTTCCTAGGACTATGGCTCATGAGCTCCATCCGCCATATTGAACCTTCCAAGCAATCACCAAACCCAAATTTACTCACACGCAGTAAGATGTCTTCGACTGAACTCCTCTCCACGGCCTATCCCAGCCCAGAGCCAGGCCTGTTTCCTGAACCTCACCTTTCCCCACCTTCTCCACCACGCAGAGCCGGTCCTTGCTGCAGCAACCAGCCTTCCAAGCTCCGACCCAGCCAACTCCACCCTCTGCCCCCAACACCAGCACAAAAAGCTGGGAAAGGAGGCTAATATGGTAGATTCAAACTCTCTTAACAGCTAGCAACAATGGACCCGAACCAACAAGATGAAGTTTAGCAGAGATGAATGACAGGTTCTACAATATTGAGCCCAGGAATCAATCACAAGGACAGGATGGGAAGAGCTGATTCTCGGTAATGATAAAAGAAACCTCCAGGGGAGGGGCTGATTAGCTGACCAGGAGCGAAGCAGTCACAAGAGTGCAAGGTAGCAGCTGCATAAAACATGCGCAGCCCCAGTTTGACGCTAAATCAATAACAGCAGAGTGTCCAAGTTAAGAAAGGCAGCATCTGACAGTCAGGACGGCTTAGACCCCGACTAGGATACAGTGTTCCACTCTGGGAACCGCTCTACTGGTATGTCCAGAAGAGGAGCAGACATGAGCTGGTGAATATCTAGAAACAAATTCTGGAAATGGAAAGAGAGGAGGATGGGAAAGGTGGCTGTCAGAACCTGCTACTCAGGTTCTGAGTAACTGCCCTCACTGTTATTTTCCCTTTCCCCAGTTGCCCCATTCTTAGGGGATTTTTCTGGGGCCGAGGGTCCACCCCCTGGGAAGCACAAATAGCTACCCGCTAGCTCCACCTGCGTCTCCTTAAATGCCCCCTTCCCTGCTCTCCTGATGGGGCCAGGGGATGGAGGCTGTTGCTGGTGTGTCTGATGGGCAGCCCTCTTGTCTCAAACTCCTTGAGCTGGGAGGGAGAGCCAAATGTGAGGTGTATTGTATGGTTTCTCTCCTCATCTCTC
This sequence comes from Martes martes, assembly GCF_963455335.1. Lineage (NCBI taxonomy): Eukaryota > Metazoa > Chordata > Mammalia > Carnivora > Mustelidae > Martes > Martes martes. The sequence goes on along the minus strand of NC_137904.1, from coordinate 26,394,333 downwards.
ATAGAGTCCTGGAATGTGGAGCTGGTTGTGTCCTTAGGGCTGACCTCTGTTTTACAGATGATGAAACTGTGGCTTCCTCAAGGTCCCTGAGCTTGCTTAGTGGCAGCAGAGCTAGGATTAGAACCGGGGTCAGTCCAGGGCCCTTTCCAAACTGTCCGCTGCTGCTTTCCTTCCAACCCCAACCACTCATTGACCTCCAAGGGGTTTTAATTTAAAAATTTAAAGAGGCAGGCTGCATGGGATCTGGGAGCCAGGCACAGAACCCAAGAGATCAAGACTGGACCCAGAGGCTCTCTCTTTTATCAACAGGGTTGCCTTTATTACTGGAGCAAAGTGAGTCAATGCCTCTGCCAATTTTCTTGCAGAACACTGGCTCCTAGGAGAAACCTTGCTCCAGCCCCTCACTGCTGCCTACAGAATGAGATGGGACCCACCAGAGATGTGCAGAAGCCAAACCTTCCCCAGCTCCCTTGGGGGTATCGCTATTTTGATTTCCAACACCAGCAGCCCCAAGTATTCAAGAGAGGAGGGGAACATTTGCCTCCAGTGACGCTATTTGCTTTCTCATCACAACTCTTAACCGCAAAAATCTGGCAACTTTACCGTCACCATTATCACCAGTTTCTCCCGTGTGCACTAGACACTAGAGTGTGTGTGCTCGATACATGACTCACATATCTGATTGACCCTCTCATTAACCGGTGAGGTTGCCCACGGGGACAGCAATGCCCAGGGAGGCTTCCGGTCTGGCTGACTCACACGGTATTATGGCTTTGCCTCCTCAGGAAAGCTGTATTTCTTAAATGTGCCTCCCCTGAGTTATAAAGTAAGTCCAAGACAGAACGGCAATTTCCCATTTTTACAGTTCTAGGTTGAGAGACTCCCCTTAAATCTACACAGAAACGAGGAAGAATGATGTGTGGAACCAGGAACACAAGCAGACAGGTCAACCCACAGGAACTGTACTTGTGTGGCCAGAGAATTAAAAAGTCATAGAAGGAAATAAAGACATCATGGAGGCCAACTCGTAAAAGTGTCAACAGTGGGACCCAGATTCAATGGACGTGATGCCCAAGGGGGCACGGAGTGGTTTCGTGGTGTGGCTGGAATTGTAACTTGGGTCACTGGGGTTCCCAACATTTCATGAGCCTGGAGTCTGGTCCACTCCAGCCACGGACACTGAGTGTTCAGGAAACTGTGGGCTAGAATTTGCCATTCTCCTGGAAGTGCTAAAGTAGTGGCAAACTGTCCTTGCCCTTTGTCTGGAGTTTGAAAATCGCCTTTGCTGCAAGCTAGCAGACAGGTCTCCTGGGCCTTCGGTTTTCTACGCAGCACACCCAGACTTATGCAAGGAGAAGTTGGGCACCTAACGGCCACATACCTCCCCAGATCTCCAGGGTGCCTGGGATACATGTCTCCCAGGGCACTGGCACTCAGGACAGAGAAGAAACACCTGCCTAATGTCCCCATTACCTTCTAGGATGACATTCTACTTTATTCTTGCTGCCCCACCATTTCTCAGGTATTAGGTCATATTTCTCTATTCTATCACACTCTTTTTACAGAGTATCCGTGTCCACATGATATCTCCACGCTGACCCTTGGATTCACAGCTCCATCTTGCCAATGCCTTCTGGGTGCCCCTGCCCCACCAACCCTAGATCTTGACAATAACCTAGAACCCCCTGGACTGAAAATCCCTCCCCCCAACCAGCACTGGGAATTAGTCTTTGGCGTCAGCCTCCTCCCTAAGGTCTCCTGCTCTGGCCTCACTTTCTCCACTCAGCCAGCCAACAGGGAAACCAAGAGATACTCCCACCCAGTCTTCCCCAGCATTGATGTTCTCATCACTGGCCCCTGAAGCCTCCAACCCACTGTCCACTCCCGGCCTCACCATCGCACCACCCCACCCAGTGCCTTCAGGACACAGACAAACCCCAAGACCAGCCTCAAAACAGAAGATCTGATGAACTAATTCTTTCCTATGGCCTTTTACGGAAAGGGGAAGTGAGGTTCCTTGGTCAAACAAATTTGGAAAACACTGGGTTAAATAGACGTTCAATAGGGTTCTTTACTACGGAATTTTAGTGTACTCTCTAAACAAATAATGCCGAATACAATATCTGTGTTCTCAATACCCATCTGACCATCCCCAAAGACCAATGTTCTCTAGAAATGCATTTTAGGAAACATTCATTTAACTCCTTCCTGGATGCCGACACTGACAAGTCTGGACACTGACATCTGTTTGCTGTGTAGCTTCAGGCGGGTTACTTTCCTTCTCCGGACCTCGCTGTCTTCATCTGTTAAAAATTAATAATAATAAAAATAAAAAAATAAAAGCAAGGTGGGCGTTGAGCAAAATGGTCATTGGAGTCCCCTCTGGCGTAGGAACCTTCCAGTCGCCTCATCTGTATTTCCTGGCACATCTGCATGCTGGTGCCAAGGGCAAGAGAAATGCTAGAGCTTGAGGATGACGCAGCTGACAAGACCTGAGCACCACAAGACACAATGGGTGGCTCTGAGACTGGCTGGGATGCTTTTCAAATGTAGAAAGTCATTTTTGTTTAGTTGGCATCACGTGGCCATTAACAGCACTCGGAATTCCCAGGGATTGAGAAGAGCTAGTAGCCGACAAGCTCCCCTGGGACTGTGAGGCTAAGCGACCTCCACCGAGCTTTCAGGTTCCGCCAGGCATCCATGCAGATCAGGTGGCCTTGCAGTAGCCCCTGGGCATCAGAGACCCAGGCTCAGCAAGGTCACCCCGGGGCTCTGAGGCACCACACGGACACTGAAACGGCTAATCAGGGCAGATGTGGGAACACTGGGGAGAATTGTGGGGGCAGCTCTCAAACACATCCCTATAGCACATGGAATATTGAGGGGCCAGGTACATTTGGGGGCCCATTCTAGCACTGAGCTTCTGGGATTCCTCTAAATGCCTTGTGTATGCAATATACTACTCTAGACCCAGATGATGAAACAAAAATGAAGAAAACATGGACTTTACTGTTATGGGATATCGTATTTCTCAAATTATGTCATAAGGAAAACTGGTCTTTTAGATGCTCTGGGATTACGGTGTTTTCTCACCAGATAGGTTTCATAAGTATAACACCTTACCACCTGGACTTCTTATCCTACATCAACATGTTAAAGGCTCTGAGAAGTCCTGCAGAAACCTCCCTAACTCATTCATCCAAGTTTTCCAGAAGTTGGCCACAGAACTCTTCATCAGAACATTTTTTAAAAGCCCGTAGAACTGTTATTTCCCACAAGAGGAATCACAGCATGTCAGACCCAGAATGGACCCTAAAGGAGCTTTTAAGCCAAGTCCCAAGTTTTATAGCTAAGGAGGAACCATGCAGACCTTTGCAGTGATCTAGAGTGGGCCAACCAAGACCCTTCCCTGGCATTTTTGAACTGTCTGGGTTCTCGCTGGGGACTGTAAGGAAGTGATCCCAGGGTTGGTAGGCACCATGTTAGTCATGTCTTGTCTTTACGGCATGACATCTCTGTGCTGCCATGTTGCTGTCACAAGAGGAAGCCCCAGAAAAAGGATGAGAGAAATACAGCAGGGATATCCCCAACACAGCTCCCAAGATTTCTGGAGCTGCCATTCTTCTAGCTCTTCCTTCCGTTTATTTGCAGGCAACCTCAGCCTCATTCCAGAAAGCTCCTTTCCTTTTCTCTTCTCCCCTTTCCTTTCCTTTTTAAATTAAACTGTATGAGTCAAGGCTCTTTCTGCCACAAGCTGAAGAAAACTTAACTCAACCGGCTTAAGCCCAAAGTGAATTTGTTGGCTCATGTAATTCAATAGTCGAGAAGGAGGGACAGCCTCAGACATAGTTAGGTCTAAGGCCACAAAGACCTCACCAGGGCCTGGCTTCTGACCACCCCCCCCCACACCCCGTCTCCTAGCAAAGCTGCCTCTCCATGGCTTCCCCTCATAGGAAGTCTTAACCTTCGGGGGCTAAGAAGGGCAGCAGCTGCTCCAACTTCATGTGCCGTCCAACAGAAAGTGACCAAATGGGTGTAGGTGGCTCCAGCAAAAGTTAAATGTCATTCTGGTTACACCCGCTTGGGTCTTGTGCCCGGTCCAGAACCAGTGTTACCAGGTGTGTTTATGTCCCCAGACTGCAGTAACAAAGTAGCCCAGACTGTGCTGGAAACAACAGAAATGTTCTGCCTCCGGGTCTGGAAGCTGGAAGCCCCAAATCAAGATGGCGGAGGCTTCTGAGGGCTGGGAGGAAGAGCCTGTTCTGTGCCTCTTCCTTGGCTTGTGGACACGTCGCCCCAGTCTCTGCCATAGTGTTTACATGGGCCACATAGTATTTACATGGAGTCCCCATGCAGGGCTCTCTCTGCACAATAAGGACGCCAGCTGTATCAGATTGGGAGACCACCCTCCTCCAGTATGCCCTCATCTTAACTGGTTACATCTGCAACAACCCTCTTTCCTAGCGAGGTTACATTCTGAGGTCCTGGGGGTTAGGACATCAGCAGATGAGTTCAACCCATAACATGAGGGGACTACGTTTAGCCAACTGACATGGGCCCAGATCCAGAACCTGGAGTCGCCCCACTAGACCACAGGGAGTGAGTGTAGAGAAGGGCGGGCACCTCTGACCTTCTCCTCCCAAAACCAAACTGGGCTACGACTGCAGAAAGGGGGATGGGTGCTGGAGAGGCACACCACACGTGCCCACCAGGCTTTTTGGACGTGGTTTTCCAGCACTTGCAGGCAAAAAGGCCTAAGAAGTGCACCTGCCTTTCCTTCCTCACCCTCACTCCTAGTCTTCCAGGCAATTCTATAAGCCAGGAACCAGCAAAACCATGCGCTTTACTCATCATGTATCTTCCACCAGGAATGCCGGGGCCCCACTTCCCTAACTTACTAACTCTCTGCACATCCTCTAAATCCTGTCCAATTGTGCCAGCACCAGAGGAAAGGTCCCATGCAGACAAGTCTGGCCCTCCCTTCTCCTTCCCTGGACCTGCCTCTTTCTGCACAAACACTTGCTCAGTCCCGGCTTCCCTGCTCATCCTCCTCCCAGGGCAGTGCCTCTGAGCAGGCTTCATTATCTCATGAAAAGTCATGCATCTCTGGGCATTAATAGACATTCATCCAAGATCCTCCCCAATTTCCTCACTCCTCACTGCCCCTCCCATGGCAGCCGCGCCCTGCACGTTGCATTTCTCCCTGTTCTGTTCTGAACAGCTCTGATGCTTAGCTCTGTGGGGACAACATCGCTGCAAAGCTCACATTGTCTCAGGATCACAGCCAGCTCTGCATTATTGTCCGACAGTTTCCCAGGGAGCACTCCCACCCCAGAAGGCAGGGACCACAGATTACATGAGCTCAATCAAGGGGAATCTACCCTGATTTTAGGGCCAAAAGTGCAGGGTCCAAACCCCGAATCTGAGGCATTAGTTAAATCACAGTGAGTACATTACTTAGGTCTCTGTGCCTCAGTTTTCGCGTCTGAAGGATGGGATGATTCTTTCAACACCCTAAATTCCTGGAAGCACTTTGTAGACTGAAAGACATAAGCACCCGTCATTCTTTATCTCCCTTAGTACTATGTTTCTCACTGGGTAAGAATTGCTTTCTGAGCCTGGCCTCCTCTAAGGAACTCTTTTTGGCAATAACTAACCCACTGCGATCACTCCCTTATTCCAGTAGGATTGTGTATCATGATCCTTTCATTCAGAGCTTGTGGAGGATCCCAAGGGGAAGAACAGTGCCTATAACCTTTCTTTAACCAGCTGGGTGACCTCGAGCAAGTGACTTAACCTCTCTGTGCTTCCTTTCCCTTATCTGCAAAAGGGAGTTAAAGATCTCTGCAGGGCTGTGTTGAGGCTGTGTGGAGTGCAGTTTATAAAATATAAGCCTTGTGCACTGGCTCCTTCCTGCTCCTTTCTCTACGCTCCCCCACCCCCAGCCTGGGGACAGGCTTCTCAGATGAAGGGGAACAGAGTGTATTTTGGTTAAGAATCAGGATTCTCAGTGATATTTCTATTATTTCAGGGCAGTCCTGAATTGGCATTGTTCTCCCTGATTAATTTTCCAGGCTGATCCTTAGAGGTCTATCGGGCTTCCCCTCAGGCCCTTCCTCTGGCCTCCTATTCTTGTAAAAATGAGAAAAACAAGTTGCATCTAGAAAATTGCTTGTTATTTATATGTCCCAAGATGACCCCTACATGGAATAAGACAAAGAGCGCTGCTGATTGGAGATCTCCTTCTGAGCCTCCATGTACCCATCCAGGGATCCATGGGGAAGAGGGTCTTCCTGGATTCCTGACCCAGAACCAGGAGGGTTTACCCCAGAGCAAGAGAGCATTTTAGGAAAGGTTGGGGGAAGTACATTCATTCATTCACTGAGTACTTATTCAGCATCTACAGTGGGCCATGCACGGTGCTGCGTGTGGGACACACACTGAACAAGCCGACACAGTCTGGCTTCCAGGAAGCTTTGAGTCTACCAGGAAACACAACATTGAAACAATCCACAGTAACTATATCTTGATTTGCAACTAAACCTTTCCCAACCCAGAAGCTTCTTATGAGGGCGAACACTTGAATATTCAGGTGATAGTTGGGGATTATTAGCCATGTCAAGTCTCTGACCTATCCCATACCGGGTATGCATGAGCTGTGGACCGAGCACTGCTCCACTGCAGGCACCAGGGGTGAGAGTTACAAATACGACATCGTCCCCATCCTCCGGGAGTCCAGGTGACTGAGGGAGATGGAGGAAGCAGGAGAGGGGCTCTGACTATGGTGTTGTGGGACCAGAAAGAATGTGCAGCCACCGCGGTCTTGAGAGGAGTGGGGGAGAAGCTTCTTGGAGAAATTGGCTCCAAGCAGACCTTTTCCATCCTTCCAACTTCACATCTGTGTATGGCAGTTGGGTCCAAGGCATAGTGCTCTCCTTCCCAGACTATGCCCCTAGTTTTCTAGGGATGGAGAGCCACCAGCTCCAAGTTCTCTGAGGCTTGATGAGTGTTTTAGGTAAAGACCATGAGGATCCCATGTTCTAGTGTGTTCTACTAGTGTGGTTCCATTTACAGTCTAACTCTTGCCCCTTCTCTGCCTTCAATGAACCATATTCAGCTCCTTTTCTCCCCACTTGGGGCTTTTGTAGCCGCTGTTCTTTGTACGGGGAATGGTTTTTCCTCCCTTCCAGCCCCGTGAGTTCATCTTTAGCCTCCTGCCCAGTCCCAGTGTCCCAGGAATGGCTTTGCTCTCTGATCCCTGCGATGGTCCGCTTCACCTGACCCTCCTCACCCCTGCCTTGGTTCCCTGTGCATGGCTGTCCCAGCTCTCACCGAGGTTTTCAGGAGCGTGCTCAGCGACACAGCCCCCTGATGGTCAGTTCTGCAAGCACGCAGACCCGGTCCATGTCCCCACCAGCCCCAAGGCCAAGCAGAGAGCCTGGCACCCAGGAAATGCTCTGAACATATTCAGTGAAGGGAATAAAGAGGGTAGAGCACTACCTCCCTCACACCCACCCCAGGTTTTCTAAAGACTTCGGGAGACAGGGACACAAGGCAACGTGAGCTCCCACAAAGCCATACTTCCACCTGCAGTAAAGGATTTAACTGGATTTAGTGATGGAGAAAAACAATGTCGAAGAGGAAAAGCCTCCAGATTTGGGTTATTTTTCCTCTTCTTTTCCCAGGAAATGAGAATATTGACAGAGAGGGCCAGGGTCCTGGGAGAAGCAGGGAAGCTTCTGTACACAGAACCAGGACCAAAGATGCATATAGTCTAAGCTGCTCAGATCAGGGGTCACAGGAAGCGAGAGTCTGGGGTCCCCCTGGGTGTCCACCACAATCTATGGCAAGGTTCTCAAAGGTGATATCTCAAGCCAGGGACTGGACCAAGGGGAAGGTGCAGTGCCCTCACTTGTACACCCCTGGGAGCAGGTACTTCCTTAAATTTTGTGCCCTGGACACTCTGCTTACCTCCCCTCACCCCAGCCCCATCTGATAGACCACAGCCTCACGCTCCAGGAGCCTTTAACTCCGTCCTTCTTTGCAGGTGGCTCTGATGCACAGGCAGGCTTGGGAACTGCTTGGCTCAAAACTCCTGAGAAGACAAGAATGCAGATAGGCTCAGGGACACAGCAGGTCAGAGGCTGCTACACCAGTCGGAGATTTTCTGTGAGTGATCAGGGTGACCGCCTAGACCCGGGCCATCAACCGGTTTCTGTCTCCATAGCTAAGCTATAGAGCTAAGGTGAGCTCATAATGAGCTGGAGGAGAAAACTTAGTAATAAGAAAACTGTGTTCAGAGCGCTCCGAAGTGGGCAATATGGGCTTCCGGGTCCATTATCTTTTCATAGGTCTGAGTTCTTCAGAGAGTCCATCCTAGTTCTGCCGTAAATCCCTCTCCCATTGCTCCAACCTGGGTTCCGTCCGGCAGGTATGATCCAAGGGCTTTCCCAATGCCAGAACTGTGTGTGTGGCACCGAATGCCGCTTCTCAGACCCCAAAGGCTTTCTGAATGATGTCAGCTGCTCTTCTCTGTGAATTGCCTGCGATAACAAGGAGCCGAACCCAACACCCCTTATTGCATTGACACATCACCATGTTCATGTGAAGAGGGTCCTACTGGCCTCCTTTAGCAGAGAAGGAAAATGAGATTCGGAGATAAAATGACTCACCCAAAACGGCATAGCCTGAAAATGTCCCAGGATTATAAGATCTGAGCAAACACTGAGCCAAATGCTGAGCTCTTAGGCACTGTGGCACCATTCACATTCATGACAGAGGAGTCAACAATTAGTAGCCCCATATAGGATGTCACTCTGTCTCCAGGGATCCAAGGGAAACTGAGCCTGAGAAAGCGCCAAGGACTTCCTACAGATCCCCAAACAGAGCAGGTGCTCTGAAGGCTGGTGTTGGCATTTCTAAGGCTCAGAAGGTTGGGGCTCAACTCTCTGTACTGGCTGGGGAAAAACAGTTGGCTGTATGCTGGGTGACAGGAGTCCTGCCCAAGGAGTGAGAATGCTAGTTCCTGGCCCCAGATCCCCACCACCTCGCCCTGGGACCCACGTAGACCTTTCCTTTCAGAGTTTCTGCTGACCAAACTACAAGACCTATGACTGGGGAGATCACCCTTGGGAAAATCGAATCAGTTAGCCTGTAAGAATGGTTCTGCCTATATGCTCATGAGTCTTGAGTATAGTCCCTTCTACATTGGACAGTCAGTGGGTCATGGAGGGGCCATTTGGGTCAATGCTATCGGTGCTAATCAGATGAGTAAACCCCATGCTGGAGGCTCTGGTGCTCCTTGAGTGTAGTGGGTTCTGAATATGGATGGCCTGGAAACATTGTGCCAGCTAAGGCCCTGCCCCAGGGTGGAGGGTGGGAGAAAGCTCTCCAGGAGGAAAGATGGCGTCCCCCAGCAAGTGAGGGTGCGCCCATGCACCCATGCAAGTTGAGCGTGCACCCAGGCCCTCCCTGGGACAGAGCTAGAATGGGAGCACTACTTCTGGCAAAACTTCAGTCAAGGACCATAAAAGAGAGGAGACAATGGAAGAAGAAGGGAGCTGGTAAAAGAAAGCAGAAAGACCAAAGGGGGCAAGGGAACATGAAAGAAAGAAAGGAAAAGGAGGGTAGGGGAGAGAAGAGATGCTATGGAGACTGCTGGGGTCAAAAAGTGTCAGGGATCAAATGCCATGGCTGGGACACTACACTGTGGTTGTACAAGATGGTAAGACACTCTGGGAGGGCGCCTGGGGGGGCATGTGGGGTCTCTCGGCATTATTCCTGACAACCGCCTGTGAATCTACAATTACCTCCGAATAAGATGTTTAAAATAAAATGTGTCAGCGAACCATACCTGTAGATACATGGCAAGAAGGACAAGAAGTCTAAAGGAAGTTGTGGCGCCCTTTGGGAACATCCGGCCCAGTGCAGATCCAAGGGGAGGGTGAAGTCCAGCCATGGCGTGGCCCAGCCCAGCTGGTGTCCCTGGCCCACACTGGGCCCCGTGACTGCACGTGTTTGTCAAAATGTTCCCCTCTGTACTGAAGTCTCAGAAGTGTTTGTTTGAAGAAGTCCATAGTTACTAAATTAGCAGCTTGTTTTGTATTTCTAGAACTGCTCATTTGGAAAACTGGCTCTGACATTTAAAAAAAAAAAAAAGTCGAGGCACTGGAGAGAATTCAGCAGCCTGGGGTTGGAAAGTGCTGCTCAGAGGGAGGGGCTGCCGCAGGACCCAGGCCACACGTGGGAGCGAGGAGTGCATGGAACAGTTATCCAGGTGGCCCTCCCACTACCCACAAACCAGCCAGCCTCTCCTGAAAGGACTAGTAGTTGTGGCAAAGGGTTTGGGTGCTGTTCACTGTCACACTCGTAAAATGGATTATAGACAATGCAGATGGGCTTGGGGGACCCCAGGAACCCCACCTCCCTAGCACCAATGTCAGAAGCAAGTCCAAGTCCCAGGATACCCTCCCCAGAATCCTCACTCAGTGTAGCATGGGTCTTCAGTGAGGGCCAAGAGCTGGGATGAGACACAGAGAGGAGAGGTGTGTTCACTTCACGAAAGGAGCATGATTTGAGCAAGAGGAGATGCAGCATCTGATTTTCTGAGTTTCTACATGGGAAGGTTACTGACGGACGGAGGGGCCGTCCTCTACAAGAAAGGACCCAGGAAAACCTCACGCTGACCTTGTCCATGCCGTGTGCCTACTTCTCCTGGAAAGCTCACCACCTCTAGGACATGAGCTCACCATCCCCATTTTAGAGATGAACAAAATGAAGGTAATTCACTGGATGAATGTGCCCAGACCGAAAAGCAACAGTGCTGGGACACAGCTCCCGGGATTTTATTCCTAGCTCAGCTCAGTCTGTGCAAACAGGACCAATAACTTGCCTCCTAGGATCAGCGTGAAGATTAAACATGCTACAGGATGTTAGGCACTTCAGACCCACTGCCTGATGCCGCCTCCATACGTGCGGGCTGCATTGTTATTGCATTATTGGTACTGCAACTTCTAGCAAGGCCCTATGTTGGCAATGGACCTAGAACCAAGGACAAATGAAAAATAGTTAAAGGAACTAGAAATATGTATGCTGAAAGGAGAAGGTTATAGGGAGACAGGATTTTAATCCTTAAAAATCCAAAAATCTGCTACAAAAAAAGATCAGACTCGCTCAGCTCTTTCCGCAGGGCAAATATAGGGCAAATAGGACAAAAGTATAGGGGACGAGATTTAAGCTCCCTCATAAGGAAAACATTCAAAATGAATGAACTCCCTAAAATGGGCTCATATCTCTGCCTCCCTTCTGTATTAAGCAAAGCAGTACGATCATAAGCAGAGGTGCTCTCAGGGGAGCTAAGCATCACGTGGGGACACTAGATTCAGGCCAGGATGCCAAGAGAGGAGCTGGCCTGTCAGTCCCTGGGGGAGGTTGACATCTGTTGGCCAGTGGCTCCAAACCCCTTAGGACCCAGCCTCTCGGAGTGACTCGGCTTCCTCTAGGGTCCAAATTACTATGTCAGATCAGCTCAATGAAAGTAATTGTGTATGTTCCTAATGCTGCAATTAAAGAAACTCATTGGCAAGTAGTGTTCAGCAAAAATCCATTTTTAGAGTTCTTCCTTTTTTATTAGCCGCTCTCCCATAGAAATAGTCTATGCATGCAGTAAATCAGAAGCCAGTATGTGGAAAGTTTCCGAGGAGCCGGAGGATATAGAGAACGGTGAGATGAATTGCAGGCAGAGACAACACCGAGGCTGAAGGCAGAGATTCGTAAATTGTCTTGACAAGCAGTTCTCTGGCCTGGGTGCCCAACATCGTGTTGGGCCCGAGGGGAGGAATCCAATGATGGATTGTCCCTTGCCTGTGATCAGTGTGGGTGTTCTGGCCCGTGCGCCTCTTTGTGCTTCACCAAGAGATCTGGTCCAGATGCTTGTGCCTCTGAAGGTGTGGGACTTGCAAATAGGAGATGAGAGGAATGAGTTAGAAGAAATGACAAGAGCCACTGTTGTGTAGAGGGGAGTTGGCGGGGAGGGCTGGGAGATGTGGAGGAGGAAGAGCGAGGGGGTGGCACCTGGTCAGGGCAAGTGCTGAAGAACAGCTCCTCATGAACTAAGCAGGTGGGTCCCTCTGAATGGAAATTCAATAAGAGATTCTGGATCCAGTTGGGGTGGTCTCTTGGTCAAGGGTCAGGACGGCCCTAAAACAGGGTCAAAACAAACAAGCAAAACAGGGACAGAATTCCAGCCACCCCTGGTGATAATGCCAGATGATTTAACCTAGGAAACCTTGTGGGAATTTTGCCTAAGGAAATCAGCCAGCACAAAGATCTTCATTGCAGATGACCCAGAACAACAGATTTACCTGACCACTTGAGAAGTGCTGAGTTAAAGATCACAGGCCACCCAGTGAAGTGTCATGTAGCCATTAATTATTACAACCAGCAAGACTGTCCAATGATATGAGAACATTTTTATAAGGTTCTAAATCAAAGATTGGCAGGGTTGGGTTTTTTTTTTTCTTTTCTTCTGGTAAGGGCCAGATGGCAATATTTTTGTTTTGTAGACCTTACAGTCTTTGTTGCAACTACCAACCCTCCCATAGTGTGAAAGAAGCCACCCATAGTATGTAAAGGAATGGGAGTGACTGTGACCAATAAAACTTTATTTATAAAAATGGGTAGTGGGCCAGGTTTGGCCCGAGGGGTGTTTTAAATGACAAACACAAAACAAAGTTGTATATATTCATTATCACTACAGCTATATAAAATATGAGTTTGAATGGTCTAGAAGGAAATATGCAAACCTAGAATGGGTAGTTGAGTTAGGATAGTGGAATTAGAGTGGGTTTTCTCTCTTGTTTGTTGGGGAAGGCAGGACTCTTTGGTCACTTGATACTCTGGACTCACAGAGATCCTCCAAAGGACTAGGCATGGTGGGACTTAAGTCCCCATTTCTCAAACATGGTACCATCCTGGGGTTTCTCAATGAATGCTTGGTGAGTCAGTGAATACCCAGGAAGGCTGGCTTCACAGTGCTCTGCCCTCCACCTGGGACCCCATTTTTGACTATAGGTGGAGTCAGATCTGAGACTTTGTCCAATTCAGCTGAGGATTGGGATTGGGATCTGATGTCTCAGAGGTGGAGCAGTGGGTACTGGAGGCCATCCCAGTGTCCAGGGCCCATGAGCTGACTCTGTTAGAAGCTGGGGATAAAAACCACAGGCATAGGGTCACAGGCTTCAATAAATGTTCTAGAATGCGATGGGGTTGGGCAGGCTGAAAGGGCAAAGCAGGGGCCCTTTCTTTCTGGTTTAAAGCACTGGTTTCAGAGTCAGAGAGAATTGATCAGCTATGTGCCTTTGGGCATGTCCTTTTGCTTCTTTGGACCTTTGTTTCCATATTTGTATCATGGGAATAGTAATACTCAGCCTGCAGGGTGTGGCAAGCATTAAATGAGATCATGGGACCCTCTCTCCACAAGGACTGGCTCAGAAAAAGCCATCAGTAGTTAGCTCACCGGGTCAGGCACTGGATAAGGTCATGCCTAACAGATAGCCTTGCCCCAGAGTCAGCTGGGGCCAGCCATGGTATCTTCACAGCATCCCAGCTCTGGACCTCTGGACCATCAGAACAGTATGTGATCTTTTCACTGGAGAGGCCAGAAGGCAGAGGACATAGTGGCCAATGGCATCCTCTCATTAGCAGGAGTTGAGGTTATGACCCAGGCATCTGGGTCAGACCAGAAGGAGGAGTCCCCAGACCAATCGGAAGTGAAAAGCCTCACAGTGGGCTCGGTGTCAGATCTGAGAAGGAACCCATGTGAAAGGCCTGGTGTGCCAAGGTCCCATCTAGGGATGGAGAGACATCCCATTCACTCTGAAGTAGACTGGGGTACCAAGATATTTTCACAAGGGACCGACTGTTGGGGGGCAAGGCTGGCCCAACCTAAAGGCTTTGAGTGGGCTTGGGTGTGAATTTTAGGGATGTGGTGGGATTGTGGGAGAATTCTTTACAGGAGAATCTTTTATTGTACATTTTTAAATGGTTGAGATGATTAAATTTTCTGTTATGTATATTTTACCACAATTAAAAATAAAAATCAAACACATTCACCAAATGTAGCAAAAGAACACAAGTACAAAAATAAACACATGTTAGGGCTTGAAAAGAAAAAAAATGCATGAAAAATAAATACGTATCTAGCCTTCAAAAAGAAATGTTTATGAAATCTGACAGATGTGGTCCTGATGATAAGGCCAATAATGAAGGTTATGCACATTGTACTTTGCAGTGTTTGTGTGTGCAGAAAAGAAACAGGTTTCCCAAGACTAGGTGATGGCCTGTGGAAAGGTGTGGAGGTAACAGTGTGCCAATCTCTCTGGAATGGAGGTGTTACACAGAGGCAGGATGGCATATCCGGGTGGGCGATTAGTGATCAAGTTGCTCCCAGTTTCCAATATCAGCTCTGCTTCCTACTCTGTGAATTAATACCTAACCTTCTAACTAATAGTTAAGCTCCACAGAGAAACTTCTGGGTGCCAGGCGTGGTAGCCAGCACTTAATGTACACGTTCTTGTTTACTGCTTACAACAACCCTATAGGAGAAGAGCCATTAGCGGAGCTGGAGCCCGCTTGGAAGGGCAAGAGGAGCTCGGAGCTGGCAGAGAAAGCAGGAGATACAGGTACTGCACGGCGTCAGGGGCAGGGAAGCAGCAAGGACGGGGAGGCAGGCCCGGACGCCGCAGAGCAGACAGGAACATGACCTTGGAAGGCTTGGGGCAGCTCACCACCACTGTTCATCAGCAACCGCGAGCTAGTACATTCCCTTAGGATAGGACGCTCACTTGGGAGCAATGTATTTCATGTTGAATATTTAAGCTCCAAAATAGCCCCCAAGTTCCCGAATTCTGTTGTTCCTAGTCTGTCTCCCAGAGGATGCTTGAAGCAAACTCCTTGACAGTGAGGACCCTTGAGAAACAGCAAGGAACAGCATACAGAGCCGACTGGCCCCGGCTGCACAGAGGTTTGGGGACCAGTGGAGGCTCACATCCCTTGCTGGTTCTAAAGAAAGAGGAAATGACCTAAATAAAGCATTGTGTGACTATCCGGTCATTGTAATATCATTTAAGTTTAGGTACTTAAGGAATATTGAAGGGTACAGGGCATACTAACTGCATTCATGAGTAGATAAAAGCAAGTTACAGAACAGTGTACACAGTTGGACCTTAACTATTCAGCCTGGCCTCACTGTCCCCTTCCCACCCTGGCCAGGAAGGCGGCATCCTTGGATTCTAGCCCTGCTTCTCCCCAGCTACTGGCTTGATTGTAGGTGACTATTTCTAATAGTGTCCCCAGTACATTCTATGAAGTCCTGTCATGGTGATCACCTTCCCAAGGCCCATTGTCCACCTGGGGTCAGTTAGAAAGAGTTTGATGAACTGACCTGCTCTTGAGGTTGACATTCTTAACCTTTTAGAACTGTCCAAATTGGACCCAAGCTCGAATCCGAGCCCCATGTGGCTGGTCCACATGGAGCTGTGTTTCAAATGTAAAATACACCCTCGATTCCAAAGATGTGGTACCAAAAAAAAAAAAAAAGGAAAATGTTTTATATTGGTTAGTATTGAAAAAATGGTATTTGCATATATTGGGTTGAAAAATATATATTATTCAAATAGATGTCACCTGCTTTTAGTCACTTTAGTGAACTGGCTAGAAAATTTTTAATTACCTCTGTGGCTTGGGTGATATTTCTATGACCCGCGCTGCTGTTAAGGGGAGCGCGTTTCAGGGGGAGATCATCACCTCGGCCCAAAGCGATATCTCTGATGGAGTGTCCCCCAGAGTGTGGCTTTTGGACAGAATGGCCTCCCTACCTTGGATGACGTCATATAATCTTGCTCTTTTTGCTGACGAATGGGGAGTCCCACTGTATCGGTTCCCTCTGGCTGCCGTGACACATTACAAGAAATAGTGGTGAAGCAGCACCAATTCATCCTCTTCCAGCTCTAGAGGTCAGAAGTCAGACCTCAGATGTGCTGGGCCAACATCAAGATGCTGGCAGGGCTGGTTCTTTCTGGAAGCTCTGAGAGGACTGTCTGACTCCTTGCCTTTTTCAGCTTCTAGTGGCCACCTGTGTTCTTTGGATTGTGGTTTCTTCCTCCTCCTAATGAGATCACATTACTCTGATACCTGTTTCTGTTGTCGCATCACTTTTTCCTCTCTGTCCCCTGCCTCCCTCTTATAAGAAACTCTGTGATTACATTGGGCTACCTGGATCATCCAGGATACTCTCAGAATTCTTAGATTCATCCCTCTGGCTTCTTTTGTTCTATGAAGCAGTACTCACAGATTCTGGGGATTAGCGTGTGGACATCTCTGTCTTCATGCAAATGACACAACAAAGGCCCAGAGAGGTTTAGTGTCTTGGATGAGCTTGCCCAGCTGAGAGGACCCCACACTGGGAGAAGCTTCCTCCCACTTGCTGGCAGAGAACCCCACTGGGTCTGAAGAGGCAGCCCTGACTGCTCCTTCCTTTGCAAACTCCACAAGACTCTGACCTTATCTGACCTTGTGCTCTCGCAGACTGTCTTTGGGTTCATGGCTCTCCAGCCCCTTTGGAAACAGCCCAGATGTGTGGCTGGATCAGGAGACCCCTAGTGACAAGACTCCTACAAACTGCTGTAAGAGGGGCAGCTGAAAACCGGTTCAAAGCAGATGGCGGGCTGGACGGAGCCCACGCCACCGTGCTGGCAATGTGCTGTTCGGTGACACGGGCTTTATTAATCAGGGACAGAAGGAATCAGCTTGGCCTGCAGGCTGCTGGAAGCCGAAAGGATCTGTGTGTCACAGGAACACAGGAGGCTCCACTCGGCAGTGGTTTTTCTTCCCTGACAGGTCTTCCTTCAGCCTAAAGACTTCCTGCCCACTCCCGCCTCTGTGCCGGCTCCCCGCAGACTCCCGCCCCATTCATCTCAGTCCTTCCTCGTCACTTATTTTTAGTCCTGTCGGCAGATGATCCACTGCTCACTGGGGAAGTGGAGTCAAGGAAGGGAAAACATCTCAGCCTCGGGAACAAGAGGCTCTGTGGTCTTCCCACCACCTGCTCCCTCTCGGTTCCCAAGACCAGGCCCATCCTGGCTGGGGTTCCGGGAGGAGAGTCCTGGGGTGGGAGGCCGGGCGCCCTTGGCTGGGCTGGGAGACCAAGATGCTGCCCTATGAAGTTAGGACTGGACGTGGGGAGGGTGGGAAGGAGATAGAGAACAAGCGCCCAGCCATGGTGAGGCATCAGGACACCTGGGTGCGAGTTCTAGACCCAAGGTCACTGTGACTCTCTGACCCCTGACTCTGTCTGGGGAATGGACTTAACAGGGGACATGCCCACCTCTCAGGGCTGTTGAGAGCATTAGATGAGAAAATGGGTGTGGCTGTACGTTGTATACTGTAAAGTAACCTTCAAAAATGAAGGCTATTATGAAGAGCCAGCACAAGATTGGGAATGTAAACGTGGGCCAAGTTTAAGTCCAGGCCTGGACGGCAGAAGGTCTGGAACACTGAGGGTAGAGTTAAGGCCATAGGGGCACCTGGGTGGCTCAATGGGTTAAGCCTCTGCCTTCGGCTCAGGTCGTGGTCTTGGGGTCCTGGGATGGAGCCCTGCGTAGGGCTCTCTGCTCAGCAGGGAGCCTGCTTCCCCCCAACTCCCCGCCTGCCTCTTTGCCTACTTGTGATCTCTGTCTGTCAAATAAATAAATAAAATCTTTAAAAAAAAAAAAAAAAGTTAAGGCCATGGTCCCTAAACCAAGCAAGTGGCTGGGGGAAAGTGCTAGAGGGTCAGATAACCAGGAGGGCCCGCATGGGCAAAGGGCCAGAGACCTCTAACAGATTAGCTCCCACCTGCTGCAGGTGGGGCTCCAGAAGGCACGTGGAGAGGCAGAGAATGCTGAGTCTGACAACCCCCTGGAAGGAGCATGGAGGTCATCCAGGGGACAGAGGAGCAAGAACAGAGGCTCAAGGGGAGTTCCAGGACCTGATCTGCATGAGAGAGAACTGACTGGCTGGAGTGTGAATTGGTTCAGATACGCAAAGGCCAGGGAGGGCAGACTGGAGCATGGTCATGGATATGGGGAGACAGAGTATTTCCAAAGAAAGGAAAGGGCAACAGAGCCAACCACCGCCAGAGGCCAGGTACTGTAGAACATGAGAAGCATGCAAATGAGGTGATCAGGGGAGCAGCAATTTCCTTGGGAGAGTGAATCCAGGCAGTGGGAACTGAGGGTTGAGTGGAAGGAGATGGAGTGGGACAGGGGCTCAGGCACTTTGGTTGAGTGTGTTCTCAGGGAGGGAGACAAGAGCTGTAGCCAGGGAAAGAGGTGCACCAGGTCAAGATTGTGTTTCTTGTGGTTTGGGATTGTTTTTGTTTTTGTTTTTAATTGAAGAAGAAGCCTTAAGCAGGTTTAAATGCTGGTGCAATGAATCAATAGAGAGACAGATGTTGAAGGCAGAGAAGAGAGAAATCATTCAACAAATATTTCTCAGATACCTGTTATGTGCCTGGTGGTGTTTCAGGCACAGGGGACACAGCAAGGACAAAGATTTATGGACTCTTCCTCCTTGTGAATGGATAATCAATGGAGCAGCGTCTTCATGAAGGGAGAAAACTTTGGGATTCAGAGCACAGGTTGGGGGTCAGCCACTGACAAAGGGAAAGGTGGAAAAGAGCACAAACACAGGTTAATTGGTAGGTGTTGTGCCAAGCAGTTGAGGGAATTCTTGTCTGACGGCTTCTATTTTTGCTTCAAAGTAGGAAGCGAGGTCATCTGTTAAGAGGACAGGAAGAAGAAGTTTGGGGAAGAGGAATGAAGATTTGAAATGACCATGATAAAGAATGAGCAAGTATGGATGAAAGGGACAGTCAGGGGGGCTCAGAACAGGCAGCACCCCAGGTCTCATAGGCATCAGAAAGCATGAATTCATGAAGGGACACACCTGTGGCATTTGCCTTCAACAGTCCAGGAAAAGAGTTTAATTTATGCACAATCAGAATTTGGCAGAACAGGCATGGGAGGTGAAGACATGGCAAGGAAATATTGATGGTTGATGAGATGGACTGGTGAAGACCAGGCTAGAGAGGAGGAGTGGAAAAAAGTGTTGGCAGAGGATGGTTGAGATGTCAAGGACTGGGGGTCTTAAAGAGGTCAAAGAGCAACCTTGGAAGGAGAGCCAAATGAGTGACCAGGAGGGGAAGGAAGGAGGCCACAATGGGAGAGGAGTTGTGGGTATGAGATTCTATAGGTGGAGACTTTCTTGGTGATGGCCAGGTCCAAGAGTGGCCTTGGGGTTGGAGGGGTGGGGGTGCTGAAAGGGGGTATGAAGAGAAGTCTTTGGGATTGAGTGCTCCTACAGTTGTTCATGAGGACAGCTGGGTTTGGGATGGCGAGCCAGGCTGAATCAGATGCCTAGACTCTTCCTGCAGCATGACCAGGAGACATGTATAGAAAGGAAGGAGAGAGGGAGGGTGGGAAGGAAGGACGGAGGGTGGGAAGGGAGGGTGGGAAGGAAGAAGGGTGGGAAGAAGGAAGGAAGGAAGGTAGGAAGGAAGGAAGGAGGAAGGGTGGGTGGGTTAGGGAAGGGACAGTGGTCACTCCTTTCTATTGCCCTTAGCAAAAGCCCAGCTCCTTACCAGGTCATAGAAGGAAGGACCTGTACCCAGCCTCCTTCCCCAGTCTCATTTCTTGCTTTCTTGCTCCTCTGTTGCTGTGCTTTATCCCCTCAAGGACTCTTGTCAGTTCCAGGTATATGAAGCACTTTCTACTTCAGATTTCCCGCTATTCCCCCTCCACAGGCTCAACCTGCTGTCATCATGTGTGGCTCCTTCCTAGCTTTCAGAACTTTCACTTCCTTGGGGAAGACCTAGCCTCACCCCTCTTTAAATCAGCCCAACGTGTTGTTATCGCTCATAGCACACTGTTCTTTTCCTCAACACTTATTTCTCTGCGTACTTAATGTCTGTGTCCCCCAACTAGACAGAAAACTCCACCTGGGCAGGAGCTATGACATTTTTGTTCATCTTACATCCCCAGCTCCCAGCAGAGTGGGTAGCATAAAATGGCAACCAGTAAATAGTGTTGAATGAATTTAAAAATGAAAGAGGAAGATGGCAGCCACACTCCAATGAAACAGTCAATCTGTATTACTTAACATCCTCAAATATCCCAAGTCATCTCTAGCTTCCATGCCTTTTCCTGTCTGGAATGACCTTCCTTGGACTTTGCCTGGATGATGCCAACTCATCCCTAACACAACGCATAACTTCCAACGTGAAGCCCTTCTGACCATCCTGGGATGCCATGGCCAGAGCATCTCCATTTGCTTGTCTGTCTCCTCCATTCAAGTGTGAGGGGCTTGAGGACAGGGACATGGTCATGTTTCTGTAGGTACCCAGGGTCCAGGATACAGTAGGGCATGGTGAGGATCTGATGAAATAAGTCAATGCAAATGAGTGAAGCCTCGCTTTACTTTTAAGTCAGCCATTATTTAAAGCACAGATGGCAAAAGGTTAAAGCTAGAAGGAACTAACGAGACATTTTAGTCTGTGCCCTCAATTTATAAGTGAGGACAATGGGGCCCAAAGACAGGAGCATGTTTCTGCCAGTGCTACAGCAAGACAGGGGCAGAGAGAGAGCCGGAATCTCCTCATATTGATCCATAATTCAGGGTTGTTTCTACCATACCATATGGCCTCCCGGTATATTTGTACTTCCCTGAAATTGGAATTAAGAAATTTTGAAAAATGTAGTTCTAATAGGAACTCTCAGATGTTACTGGTATGAATGTGAATGGACATATGTATTTGTAGGAGAAATTTGGCAATATTTTGGTTTTGTTTTTTTTGTTTTGTTTTGTTTTGTTTTGGGTTATTATTATTATTATTATTATTATGTTCAGTTAGCCACTGTATAGTACATAATTAGTCCTCGGTGCAGTGTTCAGTGATTCATTAGTTACGCATAACACCCAGTGCTCATCACAACATGCAGTATTTTGGTCTGGTACAAAAAGAACACATACCATGCAATCCAGCAATTATACTTCTGAATATATACATATCCTGCAGAACATTTTTTTCAACGTGAGCTCAAGGATTTCTTTGTATCGCGGCATTGTTGATAACAGCAAAAGATTGAAAAGTTGAAACGTCCATCAACAGGAAAATGGAGAAATAAGTTGTGATATATTCATACGATGGAATCTGATTTTAGCAACCAAAAGAAATGAAATAGATCGATATATCGTCATCCTAGAGGTAGCTTGAAAGCATAATGTTGATTATAAATGTGGTGGTGGTGGCGGTGGTGGCAGTGCTGTATTCTTAAGCCCCTCGAGATTGAAAATAGGAGACGTCCTCCGGCCCTGATAGTCCATAGGTCCCTCAGGGTAGGTCCTTGTTGGAATGGTTTCTGTGGCACCAGTGCACTCTCCTGAGCCAAATAAAGCTCCAGGATTGGGTGATGTTTGACCACGGATCCATGCTTTTCCTTGTGTTGGGAACAGAGCTACCCAACAGCAACTTCCCAGCTTTCCCCCTCACCACTCATTGGGACGTAGTGTCCACGTATGTCTGGATGGTTTGGTAATTGTCATAAGGATGCTAGATGTGGGAAAGAGATCTAACTGCAAGAGAACAGGTAGTGTTCATGGGCAGCTGCTGGAGATGGATGGCCAGATGGCCACGTGGAAAAGTGGAAGGAGCCCTGCCAGGGGAGAGGGTGCAGGCAGCAGCAACAGCCACCTCTTCCCCTTCTTTCCAACAAGGTTGCTTTCCCTCCCAACAACATTGCCAGATGCAAACAGCTGCACTGTGACAGTGGGAAGGGGAGCAGTTGCAAGGAGACTTGGAAGTCGCTGTGATTTTTAATGCCTATGAAATCTCTGTGAAAGTCACTCTTTTTAAGTCAAGTCTGGACAAGCCATCATTGCTTGACCCTCACCCTTCGACGGAAGCCACCCGCCAATAAACTCTCTTAAGATAATGTCCAATCAACAAAGCCACAACAAAACACCCACATAATGTTAAGTGAAGAAAGCAAATTATAAAAGGATGTCTATAATACAATGGTAATTATATACATTTTTTTAAGCAGAGCAATGTAACAAACACGTAAAAGCATGGATGGATAGGATACTCATTAACTTCAAAGTGGTGTTACAGGAGGGGAAGAAATATAATAGATGCTCCCATTGTATCTATAATGTTTTCTTGCTGAAAAAAGATCTGAAACAAATGTGGCAAAACTTTCACATTTATTAAGCACAGGCGGTGGGTACCGGGGTGTCTGATTTTTATTCTCTACACCTTACCGAATATTTAAGTAGGTCATGATTTCTTAAGGTCAACAAAGAGTTAGCCAGGCAAAGAGGAAGGGGAAAGACTATCCCGGGGTCCAGGGAAGGTGAGAAAGGAAGGGCTGTGGACCAAATCAAGGAGCTCATTTCCCTTGAGCTTCTGATTATGTCAGCTAATGGGGAGCATTAGAGAAGTTCCAAAAGAGGGAGCAGCTGTAGGGCTCCCTTCCTGGGAGGTAACCTTGGGCTGCCTGTGTCCCTGGACAGAAGGTCACTGCTCCTGTCAAGGCAGCCTGCTGTGCACAGCTCTCTCCCACTGGGTTCTGAGATTGGTTCCCTTCCTTGCCCTTGGCCCCAGGAGTGCTGAAAGCCTTGCCGCTGGGGACTCCACCCATGTCTTCATAATTAATCCTTTTGTGAATAAACTCTCCTGGGATTATCTTTACAGGCGTGTGCCATCTTTCCCTCCTTGGGATCTTATCTGATACAAGGCAGCTCTCCTCCATTAACCTCTGAACAACTCAAGGGTGGGCGAGAGGTCTGATTATTTCTTTGTAGGCGGATCCCAGGTTAGGACCTGGCACATTTTGGGTGACCAAAACATAATTGATGAATGAGTGGGAAATAGTATTGACAAATGGGTGGATGAATGGAGTGTACTCCTGGATTTGTGAATGGGGCATCCATAGGTCTTGGGCTCTTGGGAGGGAGGAAACAAAGAGGCGATTCGAGGAGAAAGGAAAGATATGAAAAGATGCTCCAATAAAGGAGCATCTGGCAAAGTCCAGAAAGGAGAAGGACCTGATGGTTTTGGAGCTCCGGCAGCTCTGCAGGAGCAATGCTGGGTTCTTCATTTATTCTTCTCATTTATTTCATGCCCAAAGCATCATGGTGCTCCTCTCACAGACATAAACCAGAGGTTCAGAGAGGTTACGTAACTTGCCCAGACAGTGTTCTTTTCACTTCATGTCATGGGCGAACCACATGGCATTCATCCCCGCCCGCTGCACCCCCCCACCCCCTTCCCCACCCAGAGGCTGGCATTTCCTGGCTCAGGGGGAGCCTTGTCTGGGCTGTCAATCACAGCAGGCTACCTGGGGTCTGATCACCGTTCATCCCGCATCCTTCATCTCAGGCATAAATGTCACTGGCGTTATTACAGCGGTGGGCTGATGGGATATTTATCTACCCCGTGCTTTTCAAAGCAATTAGGTGGATTTAGCGCTTGAATGAAGGCTCCTGAAACCAGCGTTCTGGCCTGAAGAAAGATCCAAATAGACGGGTATTATGCTAGAGTCCCCCCACGCCGGTCTGTGCCCCAGGGACTCCCTAGCAGAATCAGATCCTTCCTGCTCAAAGCAATGAACCACTTTTTCTCCATAGCCTGATCAGAGCCAGCAGTGGCTGAAGTAAACAGGGCAGCAAGGAGGTATTCACCGATTATTGCATGCCCATGGGCCAGATTCTGTGCTCCAGACTGACTCATTTATGCTTCACCATAATCCTACAAAAGAGGTACTAACATTCCCATTCTGCAGCTGAGAGAACTGGGGCTCAGAAAGGCAAAGTTACTAAGCCAAAGTCACCCAGTGCTGCTGGACCCCAGAGCCCCAGGCAGCCTGCAGCCCACCTCCCCATCTCACCAACCCAACCTGTCATTCTCCTGGCTGGCCCCTATGAATGCATGTTTCCTGTTTCTTTCCTTCTTTGGGCAATCGTTCATGCCATTTGCACCTCTGGCTCTAAGTAAATGTGGAATAATCATCCCCCTACAGAAGTGCACAGGCTTTCCGCAGACAGCCTGTCCAGAACACCCCTTTGGGTTAAGACGTTGAAGGATCCAATAAAGGAGCATCTGGCAAAGTCCGAAGAAGATGAGCTTGGAAGTTCAGACAGACCTGGTTTCTAATCAGAGTCCTCCTTTTTAGCGACTGTGTAAATGTGCAAAACTCACCTCTCGGCACGTTCGTCCTCCTTGGTAAAATGGTGTTGTGACACCTGCCTTATGGGACCGTTTTAAAGACGAAAAAGATGACTTTTGCACAGTGGGTGTTCGACAAGTGATACCAGCTAGCAGTCGGTTTCACTTCCTGGGCTCCCATTCCAGCACTGTAAGACCTTGAGCAAGTTACCTCATCTCTCCAAGCCACAGTACAAGGACCCCGATGCGGGACTCGATCCCAGGATCCCGGGGATTATGACCAGAGCAGAAGGCAGAGGCTTAACCGACTGAGGCTTCCCAAAAGACTTGATTTTAAAATGAAGAAAAAGAACATTTAAAAAAAATTAAAAATAACAAAATGTTTGTATGATTTAATTGAAATGCATGCAGATGTAACAGCCACTGGGAGTAACAAGAACCCACAACGCAAGGCCTGTTTCACCAAGTTTCTAAAAGGCAGGGGTCATCTGTCAACAGTTAACTCGTTCAAATGACCAAATCCCAGGGTTGGTCAGCTAGCTCAACGATCCCGTCCAGGTAATTTCTCCTAACACAGAAAGGAAGCTTTGAAGGCTTTGCTCGCTCTAACGATCACAAATTGCTCCCATGAGCAATATTTTTCAAAATTGAAGCTGATCAAAAACATGGAAAGGACCAAATGTGACCCAAAGTCATTATCCCAATCTACCCAGAGCTGGCTTCGGAGAGGAGTACAGAACACGCTCCCTTCCTCGGATGTTCTCCAAGCCAACCAGTCTAGGGGGACCAAACCATCGCCTAGCTGAGCATCAGGTGGGCTGGCCAGGGGTTGGACTGTGAAGGGGAAAAGAGAAAGATCTAGCACATACTTCTGAAATCCGTGGGCAGGGTCAGGATGAATAGGATCCAGGAGTGTTATACAGAGCAGGTGTAGAAGCAGGAACAACACTAAGAAGCAGGGACCAGAGGGAAACTAGAGTCAGGGGAGAGCAGGTACGGAGGCCACCGCTAGTGCTGTGAACCCTCCTGGGGTGTCCTTTTTTTTTTTTTTTTTTTACCTGGATTCAGAGATGGTTTCAAGGTGAGTGGGAAGGTGTCACTTCTTAAAGGTCCAGGATGGAGAAGCATGAATTTGCTCTCAAACGAAGGGACCCTCTTGACTCTGCAAGAAGCAAGGGGCCAGCCGATGGTTTAGAGCCCTGCTACTCAATGTGGGGCCCGCAGACACGTAGCATCAGCATGACCTGAGTCTGTTAGAAATGCAGAATCTCCTCCGGCCTCATCCCAACCCCCTGAATCAGAATCTTTGAAGTAAGGGCAATGAACATGTATTTTTAACAAGCTCTCCAAGAGATGTTTAAGTCTGATAAAGCTTGGAACTGGTTTAGGGTAGTGGCTCTTAACTAAAGATACTGGAGTACATAAATACACAAGGTGACCAGATCACCTTGGATGGGGGATTTCCTCAATATGCCAGTACCCTGGTCCCACCCCCAGGGCTCCTGAAATAGGTGGTCTGAAAGGGATCTGGTCATTTGCAAATTACCTCAAAGATCCCTGGGTGTTTCAAGAGCATAATCTTGGTTTTGAAGCATCGCTTTAGAACCTTTAAGGTTGACGTAGGACCGAGGCCCATGGTTGGTGATTTCCCAGCTGGATTCTGCTATTCCCCTCCATGATAGCTCTCTCGTATGGTCTCATTCTGACACCAGCTGCTCCATGAGCTCCTTCTTGACCACACCCCCCTGCCGCCCCCCCAGTTGAAATGAATCCTTCCTGGCTCTGAGTCCCTGTGGCTGCTCCATGCATATACCCCCTTTCAGCTCTTACTCCATTCTGCCTTCTGTCGTGTGTTACAATTGGTTGTGCGTTTGCTGTTTGGCTAAATTTTAGTTCCCCGTGCTGGCCCCCAAAGCCCAAGCTTTTAGTCACCCTTGTCTCGCTGTGACATTTAACTTAGTGCCTGGCACATTGCAGATATAGAACACCTTAGCTGCTGCCTCAAAAATACTGAAAAATTCTAATTCTTCAGTGTCCATCCTCCGAGTGACGTCGACAACGGGAAGCTGAGCATGTTTCCTTACCTCAAAGGAAATACTTTTGTGTACTTTTATTTACGGTACCAGGTCAGATGCTTCCGCTAACCCTGGAAGGAAGGATGGCTGCTATTATTGTCACTGCATTGCTCAGTGAGATCATGCGTCTAGTTCAAGGCCACAGCTAACAAGTGAGAATCTAGAGTCCCCCATAACCGTGACTCTCCACCACCCCATCTCCAGGCAAGACACGTGGTGTCTGCTGCAGTCCAAGAGGGGCCCCTCAGAAAGGACCAGTGGCACAGTTTCTGCTGTAGTCCCTGCTTGTACCTCCTGCAGCTCTGGAAATCCCTGGTAGCTCAGAGGATGGGGCTGGGAACAATGCCACGAGGTTCTCTACCCAGGCGCTGGTGTGCTGGGGAATCTGCAGGGCCTTCACCCAGCTGCAAAGGACAGGCTGGCAGCCCTCCCCACTGCCCCAGTTCCTGGTGCTCTCTGCACTTTTGATTGGCCTGGTTCCCTGCCCTGAACCCCCTCCTGCCTGGCCTCGGTGCATACACTGTGCCTTGTCTACCCCGATCTGTAACCACTGGGGCTGGACCCAGTTTCTGGCTGGGGTCTGGCTCCAAGCCACTCAGGCCAAACCTAAGCACCTGTCTCTGAGCATCGCTCTGCCAAGAGCTTCCTTCTGCCAGGCCCTGCCTATTCCTCAGGCCCTCCTGGTGCCAGAAAGCATCCAGCCAACTTTTCACACCCATTTGGGCACTGACCGTAATGGCTGGCTGCCTCCCTTCTCTGGGGTCCAGGCCTCCAACCAGGCTCTTTCCCCCCACTACCCTGGCCTCCTTCCCTTATTTACCAACTTGTTGCTTGGGCCCAGCATGCTATTTTCTCCAGTCTGCAGTGTCCATCTTTCTAGCAGACTCCTGATCCTGTCATCGGCCATGTCCTGACAGGGAGTCAAGACCACTTACTTTCAGCACAAGCAGTGGGTTTGCAATCAGAAGATAAGGATTTGAGACTTGACGTTGCCTCTCACCGGCTGCGTCACCTTGAAAAACTGACTTTTTATTTTGTTTGATCCTCAGTTTTTCTAGGTAAGTGAGGAGAACATATATATTTACAGAATACACAAATGTACATACACATAAAGCTGTCGTGAGGATTAAATGAGATCATTTGGTAACGTTACAAAGCGCCCTAGAAAAAAAATGCATCACGGTTTTACTGTCTTACAACATTCTGAAACAGAAAAAGATGACGTTTCTATTTAGTGTGCCCTGGTTTCGAGGTATGTAATGAGGTTAAGGTGTTTTCAAATCAAAAGAACCAAAGCAAAATGTCTTCATGCTTAAAGGAGCTGACTTTAGTACCTGGGAAATTAATCCATTCCGGAAACTCCATTCGTGGTTGAATGAGTTGTGAATGTATTTTGCCATCAGGACATAAAACAGAGAGCACGAGGTGGTCCTTGCCTTCCCAAACAGTGCCATCATCTCCATCTTCAACTCTTCTTGGATCAACTGACTTATTCGTTGATTTGTCCAATAGGATCCTGAAAGCTCAGACTCAGTGCCGGCTGGGGGGAGGGCAGAAAGGTATAGAATGGAGCCCATAGCTGCTTATGAGCTCCTCTGGTTCTCAGTGACGCAGCTGGTTTATTCCTAACCAAAAACAAAACAAAACAAAAAACCATACTCTTGAGGTGTCAGCGCCAAGAACTGAGGAAGAGCCGTCTGATAGATCTAGAAGGCCACAGTCTGAGATTCCTGAATGAAACCTGCTCAGCTCTCTGGTCTAGTTTCTCTAGTATTTAACCTGCCTGAGACAGTTCACGGTTTTCTCATCTTTAAGGACTTTTGGGAAAATGTCTCTCCTGTTACCTATTCTCCATCTGTTTCATCAGCAGATAATCCTTTGATAATCCTTTCCAAATTCACCCTTATTTTTAAACATCCTTTAAAAAGTATGATCCACTTAGTGCAAAGAGTCCATGTCCTATGGAAGTCTTCCATCCAGAACCCCCATGCTCTGATTCTTAGGAAGTTCTACCCTAAGCCTGACTATATTCTTCCTGGCATCAGCCTAAAGACACTTTCTTTGGCTGGTCCTTACAGTCTTTAAGACTTGAATCCAACAGCAACAAGAATACTCTGGTATTGAACTTTCTTACACACCCCTGCATCGCTCAGGCACAGAAGGGGCACAAGACCAGAGTTAGGGGTCCACATCCTGCTCCTGCCTCTGCCACCGGTTTCTGTGTAGCTGGACATTTATTCATCTCTCCCTGCTCTGGGTCCCAGATCATGCATATTTCAAGTGCGGAGTCCAACCCTTCCAACTCTGGGATTTATAAGCTTACTTTTGTAAAGATCACCCCCAAAGACCCCCCACTTCCTAGCTTTCCCGAGGTGACTTAAGAATTTACATTTTCAGCCCAAGGAACAATTTTCCTCTTGAACAATTATGAAAATTCAGCATTTGGGAGAAAGCACTATAAACCGGCCTGGTGTATGACTGCTCTAACAGTCCCCTGTGCTCCTAATAAAAACAGCCAGGGGAGGCTGGAAGCCAGCATGAAATATGTCCCACTTGTTTTCTTAACAGCCTGCATCCCTAGGTTATCCAGGAACTGTCAGCACCAAGTGGAGGACTGCATAAAGAATAGGGCAATTTCCTGTCTTTTATCCTGGTGTCTCATGCCCCAGACATTATTTTAATGGAATTCCATTGTATTTTTGTATTCAAATGGACTTGAAGGCAAACAAAACATTTAAAGGTAGAAGTTTCTTCCT
Source organism: Martes martes (assembly GCF_963455335.1). Lineage (NCBI taxonomy): Eukaryota > Metazoa > Chordata > Mammalia > Carnivora > Mustelidae > Martes > Martes martes. The sequence goes on along the minus strand of NC_137904.1, from coordinate 26,365,240 downwards.
AAGCAGAAAAAGTGCCTTGCTGGCACTTGTGAACTGTGGATAGTCCTGAGTCAGGGAATCGGGTGATTCAGGGGATCCAGGGATGCTACCTTGAGCTTAGTTCAAATGCTTGGGGGCATGGGGGAGGGTGGTGTGAGGGGTCAGTGTGAAGTTCCAGGTAATGGGCTCAGTAGGAGAGTTCTTTTCTGGACCCTTACCTGTGAAAGTTGTAAAAACATTTAAAAAGGAAAAGTAATAATAATAGTAATTAATAATAATAATAAAGGAAGAAAAGGCACAGGGAGAGCATTACAGAGTCTGGAATCAAGGATGAGGGTCTCTTGATTGAAATTTTTCTCTTTGGGTATTTTCCCCAAATGTCAATAACAAGTAGCCCCCATTTGGGTTCAAATACCGTATCATCCACATCCCTGCCCAACATCCCTGCCCAACATCCCAAAGGCATCTGGGGCTAGTCAGAGGCTTCACAGGATCTGGCCAGAGATGGGAAGTGCCTCCCCTTAAGATTCCAAAACCACTGAGCAAGCAGAAGTAAGAACTACAGACATCTAGAGACTTGTAAAATGTAAAGGATGCAGAGAGGAAAGCCCAGTCTCACGGCCTGGGCCCTCAGGACTGGGGAAATGAACAACAACAGGTAAAGGGCATTTGGTGACACACAGTGGGATGTGGCATGGGAAGGCCAGGCAGGAAGGGAATGCCAGATGGAGTCAGAATCTCAGAACCGGGCTCTTTTGTGCTTTGGCATTCAGATGTCTCTCGGAAGAATCGAACAACCGTGCTTTCTGAGGATTCGTTTCTCTTACAAGCCCTATGCATGGGCCGGGTATTGTGCCGATTGCTGGAGACATGAAGACTTGTGATTCACCTTGAAGGGGAGAGAGGCACAACCAAAGTCATGACTGTGGAGTGTGTGCAGTAGCACCACAGAGACATGCACTAGGGCTGGGAGAGCACAGAGGAGCGAGAGAGCAACCAGCTGGGCTGGGGGTTCCTTGCGATCCAGAGCTTGGAGAGCAGAAAGCAGAATTGTCGTTTCACAGACAATTTCCCATGAATCCTGCAATTGTCCCTTTCTGGGTCCATAAGGCCCGGAGCGCGTATAGACCCGTTTCATGGAGCAGAGAACTTCCTGCTAACAGTGTCCTACCTGCCCAACTTCCTGTAGACATATCCTAAGAGAGGCAGAGGACTGCCCTCTAGTTCACTGACTGAAAGCAAATGGGAAATGTTGGAAGATAGTAAAAGCATTTCTTTGTCCTTGGCATTCTTCGTAGGCATTCTTTGGGAGGCCGTCTTTGTCATGTGGCTAGGTAGAATCAAGATGAAGATCATGATATATGAAGACAGTCCTGCAACTCCAGCTATGAAGCATACCAGACACTCCCTTTGGGGAACAATGATAACTGAGTGGGACCAATGCAAGTAGATAGATACTGGGTCAAACTAACCCAGCCCCATGAGTTGGGTTCATTTGAATGGGACAACTGAGAGGGACACTACAGAGGGAGTCCAGTGACATGTTCTTAAAATATGAGCCAACTGCACATGCAATTAGGAAAGACCGAGGATCTGGGTTTTTCATTCAAAAGGACTGGGTGGAATAGAACTTCAAGACTGTGGTGTCGGGGCGCCTGGGTGGCTCAGTGCGTTAAAGCCTCTGCCTTTAGCTCAGGTCATGATCCCAGGGTCCTGGGATCGAGCCCCACATCGGGCTATCTGCTCAGTCGGGAGCCTGCTTCCTCCTCTCTCTCTGCCTGCCTCTCTGCCTACTTGTGATCTCTGTCTGTCAAATAAATAAATAAAATCTTAAAAAAAAAAAAAAAGACTGTGGTGTCTTAGGAAATCTCGGAAATAGGAACAAGACTCTATCTTTGAATTAGAGAAGTTCAAGATGATGTATAACATTCCCAAAGGCAGAGCAGGCCCAGGGGAGGAGTGTAGCAAGAAGTAGGTAGGAGGCAGAGGCAGCCCAAAGCACAGGCTGAGAAGCGGAACAAGACTCCTGTCACCTGTTCCATCCCTTTAAACCACTCCACCTCCAAGTACGCAATAGAGAAGAGATTTAGTCAAAAGACTGGTAGGGAATTCTGGCTGTACATGATGGTGGTGTTCATTGTGCCTATAGATCAATACTCTCACCAGAATCCAGTGTTTTATTCCTCCCCACATCATCCAGAAATAGCAAAATATGTTGACCACTAACTATTTATATATCATACTTACCCAAGAAGGAGGGGACATTTTAATATCTAAACAGCCTGAATTTCTTGGGCAGAGCTAAGCCTGTGGGTGGTTGGTTATTTTGTGAAAGTGGAGGTTAAGCTGTTATTTCAAAGGGGTGCCAGATATAGTAACTGTAGTGAGAGATAGGTGGGAGGTCCAGGGCTGGTGGGTGCCTCTGCTCCTTCTATTTTATGGCTCTATCATCCACTAGGGTATTATCAAGATAATCAGAGCCAGATGACTTCCACCATATCCACATTCCAATCCAAGGAGGGTAGGAAAGAGGAAACAGAGGACAAGTTAACCTTTTTAAAGGTTGCAACCAAACTGTACACCTCTCTTCCATTCATATCCTATTGGCTAGAATTTAGTCCCATGGCTACATTAAGATGTAAGAGAAGCTAGAAATGAGTCTTTGGCCATTAATCCCATCCAACACCAGGTAGGTTCTACTATCAGAAGGAAGAGAAGGCTGATACTGGAAAGTGATTAGCAATATCTACCACTGTGATTCCCAGCTATAATTCCCAGCTGTCTCCTTTGCTAGGAAGCCCTTTCTGACTCCCAAATCCTGGTCCTTCTTCTGGGTTCCCCTAACAGTGATTAATGCTGTTAGAAGTCTTCCCTAAATGCACTACAATACTCTGTTTCTCTGTCTCTCTTCCACTGAAGTGTGAGCTCCAAGGGCACAAAATACGTATTGTTCATCTATGTGTTCTTAATGCCTTACACAGTGGCCCATGTCCACGTTCAACAAGGTTTTGTTAAATGAATGGGTAGATGGGCGAATCAATACATTCTTCACCTGATCAGTGAATGGAGCTAGAGTATAAGTGGTTCAGTCAGGGATCTGAAGGTTTCCTTATGTGATTTATGAAAGTCACCTTCTATTGTATAATCCTATGTATGTGTGTATTCAGTTAAGCTAATGACCGTTTGATATGGATGGGATAGGTAAGAGGCAGGATGGCTGGGACATGTGAGATATATATGTGGGTGTGATATATATATATATATATATATATATATATATATATATATCACATGTATGTACATATACATATATGTGATATAGATTTATACACCTATATATATCATATATAGCATACCCTCCTGGTGTGTTTGGCAATAGATTCTAGAGTATCGGTGAACGTTTGGAAAACCTGGGCCTCAGTCAACTCTCAAAAATGTGGTGCTATGGACAGTTTCCCCACTGTTTGCCAATAAGTGCCCCTTTTCATGACTCTGTTAACACCCTTGATCATGCCATACAGAATCTGTCTGGATTCCTTTTCTCTGCATTTCATAAAGTGGTGGGTCATAGCAGGCAGAGTTTGGGCAGCACCAAGAAGCAGCTTCCAAAGTGTGGGAAGACTGGATGTGAGCACACGAAAGGTCCCCTGATCAGGGAATTCTGAGAGAGGTTGTTTATACCGCTGAGGTTGTGCCTGGAGGATGGAACTGGCAGAGGGTAGAAAGGAGCAGTAAGACAACAGTCCATAATTCCCCATCCCCACTCCCCCCGGGACCTGAGCAAAACCAGCATGTCAGCAGCTCCACAAGATTTCACAGTGTGGATCTAAACCTGGAGGCGCTTTACGTGTTCTATTCATTCCCAAGGAATCTAATCCCACAGAAGACTTCCTTGGGCTATCAAACTTGCATCTGGGACTATTCTGGAAAAGCAAGAGCTGAAGGGCAGGTGGAAGTGGGCTGGTTACGTTCTAATATAGTGCTATGGAGAAGTGTGGTACAGAACCCAGAGTGTCAGACTTGGAGGAGGAGGCAGATGATGTAAGGATGCAACCGGCAATTATCATTTGGGCAAAGGAGATGGAATTGACAAAAGCCGAGAAAGCTCTAGGAGATGAAATTGGCTGGATGGTTGATAGTTCCCAGTGGGAGGAGTCCTTGGCTCTGCTTCTGGATACCATAGAGTTATAGAATCTTAGAATTGTGAGGATATGAGAAGTCTGATGTCTGTCAGACTTAATCAAGGCTCTGTCACTTCTGATTCTGTGACCTTAGACAAATTTCTTAACTTCTGTGTACTTCTGTTTCTTCATCTGTAAAATGGAGTCAATTAACTGTACATCCCTCACTGGGTCATTTAAGGGTTTAACAGTCATGGCATATGAAGCTGATGTCTAGCACGTATTTCCCTTACGTGCTGGAGAATCTTAGAGGATCTGCAATATTGAAAAAGAAGGGAATCAATTTGGTTGATAAGACCCCAAAACAGTGTCTTTGACCATAGGTCTTCTCCATTTCTTTGGTGGATAGGACCATCTAGTCTAACACTTAGCTTTGCAACTCAGAGGAAAACTGGCACAAAACAAAGTAATTGGCTTATGTAACTGAAGAATCCAGACGTGGTTCTGGCTTCACTTGTGGCTTCTCCCAGAGATCCACATGGTCATCATGGAGCCAGCCCTGATTTTCTCCATTCTAGCCTCCTTTGCATGCCAGTGTCCCCCTCAGGATGACCCTCATTGAGGAAGACAAAGGGCGGCACCAATCCCAACCTTGTAGCTCCAGAGCACACCACCCAAGAGGACGAGGACGCCTCTTCCACCAGCTCCTGGACGGGAGAACAGTAGATTTCTTGTCCCCTCATGGGTGCCTTGTGTGTTACTTGTCCAAGCTGTGTCACGTGCCTGGGAACAGGACATGCCGATTGGCTCAAGTCAATCTGAGCTCACTCCTAATGTTGACAGGGGAGGTCAATACAGGAGCTAATGCTAGAGGGAAGGGGTTCCCCCAGAGCAAATCTGGACATTGTGGACTGAATGAAGTGGGACATAGACGTGTCGAAGGCAAGCAAAACAAAAACAAAACTATGGAAGCCATTAGCTGGGTTCTCAACTGTAGAAATCTGAGTAAGACTGCATATACTGAAAAAACCTAGGATTTTTTTTTTTAAATAATTTCCCAGTCCCCAGAAGACTTGAGTCATGAAAACTGTAACCACAAACCAAGGACTAAACGAACTTGATGCCTCCTAATATCCTTACCGCTCTAATAAAGACTAAAAAAGAGACGGTCACTTCCCAGCCTTTGGGCCACACTAGGGTGACAGCCCACAGGCAAGTGTTCCTTCTGCAGGCTGGAAGGAGCAAAAGGAGAGCCTAGACAGAGCTAGAGAGCTGAGGGCCAGCTGCTGCCCCTGGGACCAGCAGCGACGGTGACCTCACCCTCATGGGTACAGCCAGACCCGCACGACATTCCTCCCCTGCACTGATGAAGGGACGCTCTGGCCCTCGCAGAACAGCTTATTATGTAGAAATATGGATTCACCACCACTCACTTCCTGCAAGGAGGGATATTGCTTGGAGCCAATCTCCTTTTATCTCTCTGCCTGGATGCTTTCAGCTTCTCCCCCCGGCTCCAGCAATGAGCCTGTCGGTATGCCGAATTCCTTACATTTCCCTTCAGAAAATAAAACTAAGACAGAGGACGGAAACCTATTTAGCTCTAATGATGTGCGCAGTTCCATTTTTTCTGTTTGGATCTATTGCTGTTTAATGAGCTAAATATCCACTGGATGAATCAGATACCCTGATCCTGTGTGCGTCTCCCGGGAGGCAGCCTGTCCGTGGCAGGTTGTGCCTCAAACGTAGCACACGGGAACCACACCACCTGCCCGACAAACACGCCAGATACCGAACTAGAGCACGGGTGATGGGAACGTGGTTAAGTCACAGGTGGTGAGTCACTCACAACTGACCCCGAAGCCAGTCTAGCAGGCAAGAGATAGGAAAGGCAAAACCGTGTCTTGATTAAAATTCTTGAATAAGGGATGCCTGGGTGGCTCAGTGGGTTAAGCCACTGCCTTCAGCTTGGGTCATGATCCCAGGGTCCTGGCGTCGAGTCCCTCATTGGGGTCCTTGCTCGGGGGGAGTCTGCTTCTCTCTCTGCCTCTGCCTGCCACTTTGCCTGCTTGTGCTCTCTCTCTCTCTGACAAATAAATAAATAAAATCTTTTAAAAAATACTTGAATAATTTTAGGACCCCTGGGTCAGCAAAAAAAGAAAGAAAGAAAGAAAGAAACTGATGAACAAGCTTGTAATGAGGTTTCTAGAATGGACAGGTTGTTTCAATTGTCTAACCAGAAGATGCCTTTTGTAGCTCTCCATTGACAACGTGGAAACTGACCAATGATGAAGCCATTGGTCTTGCTAGAAGGCTCTGTTAGATGGGACTCTTGATCCGTTCTCCGGAATTATTCTAGTTCTTTGTTTGTATCAGAAAAGGAAATACCTAAAGTTGTTTTGTTCTTGGTCTTCTTCACCAAAGGAGCCGCTTGGAATGAACCCATTGTAGACGGGAAGGGGCCACAGAAGTAATATTCGATCCCTTTGTTGATTGATAAGGATTTCAAGGCTCAGATAGGGAAAGTCGTGTGGCCAATTGGTAGCTGACCCATGGCCAAGAATGCTAATGCGATTTTAGGAGTGCTCGTCTTGTAACCAGGCTCTGCTCTAAATGCTTCACCTCTATTAATCTGTCCGAGTCTGTCAACAAGCTCACTTTGTGGAGAAGTCTGGGGCTCTTGGAGTGTTAACTAACACCCCCAAAGTCACGTTTTGATAGAGATGGGATCCAAACCAAGGGGACCTCAGAGCCCATTGTGGCTTTGACTTTTCAATAAAACCCAATTCTTCTGGCTCCCAGGTCAGACATGTGAAGAAGCTCCAAAAATCAAAATGAAAAAGTATCTTTCCCTGTGGATCCTGAAGGAATCTTCTTAGGCTGACCAAATAAAACAAGTGCCCCAAAGCCTCCCAGCCCTTGTGCTGCCTCTCACAAGCTCAGCTTCCAAAGACCCCCCCAGGCTACACCCACTTGAGCTTTACTTGAAAGCTCTCCCCAAGAACTCCCCCTCCTACTGTCCCACGTGCTTTTGTTTCCCAGCCATACCCAGAGTGCAGAGACCCCTTTGTATCGGTCAGGCCCTTCTTTCCATCTGGAAGCCTCCATCCCCTACCTTTGATCTCCTGCTTTGCCATCAACCCAGTCACACTCAGGACACCCACTTCTCTCCCCCAGCGCGCTTTGCCCTCTACCACCTTCACATAACTCTTTCCTCCATTATAATTGGTCCATTGGAAGGGCACACTCAGTGGATGGGGGCAGGGTCTTTGACACTAGTCACACTTGAGTCTGAGATGTAACCGTGCTGCCTAGAAGCTGTGTGGCATTGGGTAAATTACAAACTCTCTGAGCTGCCTTTTCTTCACCCACCTACTTATTTCAAGCAGTTCTTATGAGAATTAAATGAGATGATTCATGCAGAGCGCTTATCCAGGGTCAGTCGTATCTACTGTGGCTATTACAGTTTTAGAGGGGCTGCCTTCATCATCACCACCATCGTCATCGCCGACACTGTCATCGTCATCGGCACATTATTAATAATCCTGCTGCAGAGTGTAAGCTCCTGGAGGTCTTGCTCATCTTTATGCACAGCCTTTAGTAAGTGCTTAATAAATGGATGTAGAATTGAATTGTTGAAGCGGCTGTTCAATTTACAATGGATTGTTTTGGCTCTGGTGATAAATTGTTTTCAAATCATTTGCCTAATGGCTTGCCACTCAGTTGGGTTTTGAGCTCCATAGAGTTTGCTGTTTCTCCCTACAGAGCACACACTCTGTAAATATCAGGATATGTAAAAGTACTTAATGGAGGCTTAACTCACGAGCTTTCCAAAGGATGCTCAAGTTCTGTACCCACTAGTTTATTTTTAAAGGCTGGGGGCTGGGGTGCCTGGGTGGCTCAGTCATTAAGCGTCTGCCTGCGGCTCAGGTCATGAGCCCAGGGTCCTGGAATCGAGCCCCACGCTGGGCTCCCTGCTTAGCGGGAAGCCTGCTTCTCCCTCTCCCACTCCCTCTGCTTCTGTTCCCTCTCTCACTGTGTTTCTCTCTCTCTCTCTGTCAAACAAATAATTAAATAAATAAAATAAAGGCTGGGAGCTAAATTTGCAAGGGAAAAGGAAGTAGCATTTATTGGACACTTGAAGATGACTACTATTTTTTGAGCAGTGACTTCACGTACTTTACATATTTCTGTGTACCAACCTTGCCATCAGTTTATTTGGTGGACACTCATTTCCCCCACATCACAGTTAAGTAAATGGAAGCTGAAAGTGATTCATGAACATGCCCGGGAGTAACAGCTACTGTGCAGGGAACCCAGGGGGAAACAGTCCCTTTCTGACTTCAGTAGAACGTGTCTGGCTCTCAGCTAAAATTTTGAGGTCCTTTACCACATTTAGTATTCCATTCAAAACCGACACTGGGTGACTGTCATCCCCATTCTACAGATGAGGAACTCCAGGCTTGCCTGTATCGATGACAGAGCGGGGCTTTGCAAGGAGGGTGGTTCTCACCTAGCCCTTCGATTCCTTTCTTTCTGATTCTCCAGGGCCTGCAGCCAGAACCTTGGTGTCTGGAAGAATGCTCAGTTCAGTTCTCTTTCGATCTGCACACACAACCCCCAAGCCACCCGTACTCTAGCAAGCATTCCCTGCAAGCACCTGGCAGACACCCCGCCCACCACACAGTTAAGAGAGAAGGTATCATCCCAGATAGACGCATCTCCACACAGTAAAAACACGGCGGAGAAAAGAAATGCCATCAGAAAGATGTATTGGTAGTCACTACCCAGTGGCTGGTGCAGCCTTGAATTCTCACTGAAGGATGAGCTCCGAGGGTTATCATTATAAGCAGACTTTGCAAGCTGAGAATAGATGGGAGCGGGTGGGGGCATTAGCAGGGGTATTAGCAGCATCCCAGGGGCTGCAAGGGAGTGGGTAGATGGAGTTAAGCGGTCTTGGGGGCTCGGCCTGTTTTATAGGCCCCAGGAAGACAATATAGTGGGGAGGGAACAGAACGGTAATGAAAGCCAGAGACCCTGAGGTAGAAGTGCCGCCAACCTCAGCAAAGCCTGGGAAATCGGTCTGCAAAATGAAAGAGGTAGAGAGGAGCACCAAAAATAACCTTGAAGGTAACAGATGAGGCAGAGGAGAAAAATCAATTCAAGGAAAACATATTAAGCGCAGAAAAACTAAATGAGAACTGGGGATTGAGGAAGTCGGGATGGAGAGAGCAGGGGGGACCGGGAGCCTGGAGGCTGGGTTCCTCCTGCAAGCCGGCCGCTAAGAAGCTCTGTGACCCTGGGCAGGGTGCCTCACCTCTCTGAGCCGTTGCAGGCTCCTCTTGAAAATGACGCCGTTTGACAAGGTGGCCAGCAAAGCCCCCTGCGATTCTGACAGTCTGTGATAAAGGACTGCACAAAGCTAGCATGCTTTCACGGAGAGAGTCCTGAGCAACTAGATGAAAGTGAGCACATTTAATGAGTCCTCCAGATATTTTTACATATCTGGGTGTTTGTGAGATGTAAATGAAACCACATCGGCCTGGCTTCACTGTTCCTTCACCTTCTGAGGGGGTCCTAAAATTGATGAGGAAGGAAGCTCGTGGCATAAGTTAGCAAGCATCAAAGAGGCTACTTGGAAAGGATGCTGAGAATACATTTAAATGTTAGCATCACCAGAAATACGGTAATTATGTGAGAGGACGGAGGTGTTAACTAAACTTGCTGTTGTAATCATTTTGCAGTATATATGTGTATCAAATCATCTCGTTGGGTAGCTTCAACTTACATATGTTGCCTGTCAATAACATCTCAATAAAGCTAGAAAAAGAGAAAAAGGAAAGGAGGCCCAGTGCTCACCCTGGATGACACATTATTTACCTACAAATCCTAGTTATCGAGAAAACCACCTAGGACCTACAAGCAAAGCAATCAAGGAAGTAAAAGTAGCAGAAGGGAATTTGGATGCATCAGGTGCCTACAAGAGGTTTGGCATCTTTTATACGTCTCTCAAGTGTCAGCCTGTCCCCACCAGTGCATCTACCCAAAGTTATAGGGGTTTTGCCTCACGGTGGTGTCTGAGTCAAGTCCTTGTGGTAGTGGGCTCTCTTTAGGCTACCTTCAGTTTCTGCTCTGGGTCACTGTTTAATATGCTGCTGGTCACCGCACAGAACCAGCACTGTGGATGGTGAGCATGGCGCCAGCCACCCTGCCCCTTCCTGTCCCTTTATTTCGCAGAACACCACCATGGAAGGCTGGCTGGTGTGTCAGGCTTTGCAGAGTTTGGAGACAACTAAAAGAAATGTCACCACAAGAGGAGAGGAAGATGTGAGACTGGGTATTCCGGGGTAGTTTCACACAAAGGCTTGAATGCCAATGTCCATAGCAGATTTGTAATAGCCAACCATTGGAAACAGCCCAAATGTCCATCAACATGGACAAACAAACTGTGGTATGAGCACAGAGGGAAAGAAACGAATGAGCTGTTATTGCATGCAACACTATAGCGGGACCGCCAAATAATTACACCAAGTGAAAAGAGTCAGGCCAAAAGAAATTACATGCTGTACGATTACATTTATATATATGCGTGGAAAGTGCAAGCGAATCTCTCGTGACAGAATGCAGATCAGTGGTTACCTGGGTATGGTGTTGGGGGTGGAGGTGAATCACAAGAGAGCACAAGTCAACTGTGGGGGACGACAGATACTATCTTAACTGTGATGGCAGTGTCCCAGGTGTTACTTGACACGTGGATGTCAAGGTGCATCAGACTGCACATTTTAAATAAATGCAATTGTTTTAGAGATGGGTTGTATCTCAGTAAAGCTTTAAAGAAAAAAACAACTGTACATATCCTAGGACTGTCATCATAGACCAAGGAAAAAAATACAAAATTTAAAAACTTTCATGGGGAGTTGGAGGTGCCCTCACAGGCACACATTTTGTTTGCCCTTTTTCCCTGAGAGCACGTCCTGTTTTGCATCCCCCGTGTGGCCCCCCCAACCCCTTTTCTGGAAATCCTCCCCCACCCATAAGTGGTTTCAGGCCCTGGATTCCAACACCCTCCCTCAGAGAAATCTGTGGCACAGGGACATTTCCCAAAATAGGAGATATTGTAGAAAAATTAGACCATAGACTCAGAATGGAAAATCAGCATGTGTGTGTGTGTGTGTGTGTCTATGGAAAACTGCTTTGCAAGAAGGAAGGAGAGGGTTATCTTCAAAGAGGGGCTGTAACTCACATATACCAGTGTCCCACTACATCCCAAGTCACAGGCCTTCTTTTACACGTGAGTATAATCCAAAGTCCTCCCCACCACCATGCACTCATCCACACACTTGAGAACCAGGGAAAGGGAGGAAGGCTGTGAGATACTCAGCAGGAAAGGAAAGTCAAAGCCCATAAGTGTGAGTTAGCAACAGTCCATGAGCCTGTTTGAAAAGTGTGCTAACAACATGCCCCTGAAAGGGGTCATGGTACTTATGCAGTGAGACATTAAGGCCCTGATATTTTATGAGACTTTACCTTCCTTGTGCTAAATACTGATATGTAATGTTGTCTATTTGGGAGGGCCTTTATTAATAAAGAGCCTGATGGTGTTCACAAAATATCTTGATGTTTTTTTAAAGATTTTTTTAAAAGATTTTATTTATAATTATTTGACAGAGAGAGATCACAAGTAGGCAGAGAGGCAGGCAGAGAGAGAGGAGGAAGCAGGCTCCCTGCTGAGCAGAGAGCCCGATGCGGGGCTCGATCCCAGGACCCTGGGACCATGACCTGAGCCGAAGGCAGAGGCTTTAACCCACTGAGCCACCCAGACGCCCCAATATCTTGATATTTTTTATCTTGATACCTGGTCCAGCAAACCTGGGCCCCTTATAAGTGTACCACAGACATGAACCTTCTGGTTCTTCTTTCCTGGCTAAAAGCCATTGCAAACACATGTGGATGCATACACACACATGCGCACACACACACACACACACGCACCTCCCAACAAAGAAAACATCAATTCTCAGAGACAGATAACCTATGAAACCTAATTCCACCCTCAAGCTTTTCATTTCTTTGGATTTTGAGCAGGTCAAATTATTGGGGAAGAGAGGCAGCATAAGTGTGTGTGAACTCCCGACCAAGCTACTGGAGTGTAATGGGAACAGAGAGTGATGGGAACAAGAGCAAAAATCTTTTTTAAAGATTTTATTTATGTATTTAACAGAGAGAGAGAGAGATCACAAGTAGGCAGAGAGGCAGGCAGAGGGAGAAGGAGAAGCAGGCTCCCCACAGAGCAGAGAGCCCGATGCGGGGCTCGATCCCAGGACCCTGAGATCATGACCTGAACCAAAGGCAGAGGCTTAACCCACTGAGACACCCAGGCACCCCAAGAGCGAGACCATCTTATTTAAACCTCACGGCAGCCCTCTGAGATAGATACTGATGTACCCATTTCATAGATCAGGAAACAGAGGCCCAAAGAAAGCAAGACCATGCCCACGATTTACAACCAGGGAGCGGGCCAGAAGTCCAGTCCAGATCTGCAGGATGGCCCAAGTTAGGTTCCTTCTACTAGTTCTCACTACGTCTAAGCAAGCAGGTGGTATGGAATCTGAATACTAGTGTGCAAAAAGGTTGGTGGTCAGTGTGTGTTTGTTTATTTGTTTATTTATTTTGCTTTGGGTCTACCTGCCACTCAAACTTGGTTTTCTGGGTTTTGATTTCACAGCAGAGTCAAATCTGCTCACTACAAGAGGTGCAGTAATGCTCCTGTGTATTCATTCATGTAACAAATGTGTGTTAAGCAGCTACTATGTGGATGATGTTGCATGATGTTGATGATTCTGAGGAACAGCCGTAACTAATACCATCAACGTCCCCGCCTTTGCAGACTCCCTATAGGGGATAGTGGCAGCCCACCAATGTGCCTACGGATTACTCTGTGATGAGAATTATGAGAAATGTGAAGAAGGGAAAAGAGTGAGTAGTGTGGGAGTACAGAACAGAGGACTTCACCTGGGCTGAGTGGCACAAAAGAAGTCAGGGATAGCAACAAACAAGTCATTGAGGATAAACCACTGGGCATTTTAAGCAAGAAGTGGATACAATTGGATGTGTTTCAAAGTGAAAACTGTAGCTACTCTGAATAAAAATGGATTAAAGAGAGGGCAAGAGGGACGTAATTGGAAGGCAGAAGGCAATTGCAACAGTCCAAGAATAAGATGTTGGTGACTCAGATCCAGGGATGGCGGCAGGAATGGAGAGGAGTGAAGGGATTTGATTATTTTTAAGACAGAATTAATAGGATCAAGGGGTTGGTTTTATGGGGGGGGGGAGAAAGAGGGATGGATCTCAAACAAATCCCACACAAGATCAACAATGTTTATCGGGGTGCTGAGAACTGAGAGATGAAGTCCTGGAAAGGAGCAGATTCCAGGGGTGAGGGGCAGGACAGGGGTGGGGGTTCAAACTTTCCATTTGATGGCAAAAATTGACCAATTGGTAAATCCTGGGGAAGGGTGTTTGAGAGTTTATTGTATGACTGGAAAGTTTTTTTGCTAGTTTAACAGTTTTCCAGGATAGAAAAAAATATTGATTTGGGGACATGTTAATTTTGGGAATCCTAGGGTAAGATAGATGAGACAACATGTCAGGATAGCAGTTGGATATATGAGTATGTAGTTTTGCTGAGAAGTCATAAGAAGAAAAAGACATAACATTTAGGAATCTATTATATGCATTTATATATGTAATATAATTTATATGTAATGTATATGTTTTTATATATAGGTATATGTATACATATATATATATCTAAATATTATTTCTAGTGTCTTCAGAATAGTTATTTAGCTGCTTGCCACCATTTATTAAAGCAGCCCCTTATTTTGGATGGTTCAGCTATTTTTAAGCTTCAGCTTATCCAGAAAATGCAGCAGTAGAGTTATTTTGTGAATCCCTTTACGTAGCTTTGGAACCCAGGTATGAAATTCCTGATCCAAAGAGTAAGAAGGTCTTTGATGCTCTATATATGGGAAACTTTCCATTAGGATCAGCAACTCTGATTTTTTTTTTTTTCATACGAAAAAAGTGGTTTCCAATTACTTGGAACATAATTCGTGTGGACCGCTGTACTTTCCTGGGAAGGTGATGGAGGGAGTTGCTTTGAAAACACAGCTGTGTCCAGGTAACTCCAACAGGGTTGTTGAACAGGAATGGGGTCTCTGGAGGCATCTATGCCAGGAGCGTGCTGCTCAGAGGACAAGAAGCAAACAGGTGATAGGATGGTGGCATCAGGAAGCTGCCTGGGAGCCTCAAAGGCTGCAGATGATGACTGTTTTAGAGTAGGTCTTGGCCCCTAACCAGCGAGAATGTCTAAAGCTGGCTGGAAGGAGGAAGACAGTTGGTTCTAGGGAGATCAGAAGGCGCTGAGCCCACCGCTAGAGGGCACCATCGGGCTCTTCCTCATCTGGACACACTGTGGTTTGGACACAGATGCTCCCTGGCAAGGAGATAGTTCAGTTGTGTTGGTTTTGTCATCCTTAGCCTGGGGCAGGAAGGGCCAGACAGGAGGGACAAGAAAAACAGTGATGACCTGTTTATAAAATGCTTTCCTAACCGCCATTGCATTTAACCCACCAACACACTCAGCAACTGGGGTGTTCGGAAGTGGGGATGACTGAGAGGCAGAACCAAGAACAGACCCAGCCCCCACGCCCCTCAATATGTCTTACCGAGGCTAGGTTCAAAGGTTGCCTTCTAGGGGTGCCTGGGTGGCTCAGTCCTTAAGTATCTGCCTTAAGCTCAAGTCATGATCCCGGAGTCCTGCGATCCAGCCCCGTGCAGTGCTCCCTGCTCAGCAGGAAGCCTGTTTCTCCCTCTCACACTCCCCCTGCTTGTGTTCTCTCTCTCATTGTCTCTCTCTCTCTGTGTCAAATAAATATATAAAATCTTTAAAACAAAACAAAAACAAGAAACAAAGGTTGCCTTCTAGAGGACTCATTCATTCAACAACTACTGCATCACTTGCTAGTCCATTTGGGGTAGGTGTCAGGTACTGGGATGAAGAGACATGGTCCCTACCTGTGTTTATGTCTTACAGCTACGGTTACAAATTCCCAGAAACTTGATGGCTGAAAACTGGTCATTTCTTAGCTCCCAGTTTTGGAGGCCAGACGTCTGAAAGCAGTTTCAGTGGGTGGAAATCAAGGTGTTGGCAGAGCCACACTCTCTCCAGAGGCTCAAGGGGAGAATTCATTCCTTGCCTCTTCCAGCTTCTGGTAGCTGCCAGCATTCCTTGGCTTGTAGCCACATCACTCCAATATCTGCCTCCATTCTCACACTGCCCTCTCCTCTGTGTGTCCTGGTTGTCTCACAGAAGGATAGTTATCCTGGCATTTGGGATGCACAGAGATAATCCAGGATCACCTCCTCCTCTCAAAATCTTTAATTTACTCACATCTGCAAAAAAAGCTTTACCATAAAAGGGAACCCTGACAGGTTCCAGGGATTAGGACCTGATATCTTTGGGGCCACCATTCAGCCCACTACACTGCCCTCAAGCATTCACAGTCTGATGGGGGAAACAATGGCACAGACAAGCGATTATAACATAATAGATGATGTACAGTAATGCAGATGCATTATGGATAGAAGAGGGTCTCAGGAGGGCTTCCCAGAGGAAGCAACATTTGAGCTGAGACATGAAAGATGAGTAGAAATGAGTCAGGCAGATGACTGGAGTGGGGCATTTGGGAGGGTGGGGTATCAAATCAGACCTTCTCTGGGTGAGTGAATGACATGCAGGGAGTTCTGTTTCCATAGCATTAATGTGTTTGATTATCATCTAATTATGAATTATTTGCTAGAAGAACTAGGGAAAAGAGTACTTTAGAACAAAAATAAAATGGCTTCTGTCTTCTGAAAGTCAGAGAAAAGTGGGGACGACCACAGGAGGGAAAGGGAATTCATTGCACGCATATAGTTATGGTAGGGCGTCTTCTGCTCCAAGGTATCTTCCTCTTGGAGGGCGTTAGAGGGCCTCTGCTCTGGGGCATCTTCCTCTCCATATATTTCAAAGGGGTCCTTATGTGACTCCTTCAGCACTGCCTATCTGTACTGTTGTCAGGCAGCTATAGTGAGTGCATGTCCGCAAAGGTGAAAATGGAAAAGTAGGGAATCCTCACCCAGCAGCACCACACAGGAGACATCAAGCCAAATATATACTCTCTCTTCTAGGCAGGCCCCCCCATGGCTCAAATCCTGGTCCATATCTCTCTATGTTAAGCTTGGCTGAACAGAGCCACCTTCACCCACTCCCAGAGAGCCTCCTGCCACCAGAACCAGCTCTCAGCAGCCAAGTTCCCGCTGTCTTTTCCTTGGTCCCCATGTGGTGCCCTCAACTCCCCCAAGTCCACAGTAACACTAGAAGCAAAATGTACATCCCCACATCTATTCCAGAAGGGGGAAGTAAAGAAAGAACCCGGCTGCAAACACTCTTCTAGCTGTCTCCTAGCCCATCATGCCTGTATCCTTCTGGCCAGTGGCCCCAATTCCCATCCTCAGTCTCATGGTTCCTAGAGCAATCGCTTGATGGACAGAGCAGGAAGGGGTGGGACTGATCTCATCCTGCCTTGCTCCAGGCTGGGGCACAGGGCCACCGCCTCCAGAGTTCGTTTCCAGAGTGGCCCCTGTTCTTTCTCTGGAGCACTTTTTCTCTTTTCTAGAAGATTCCTTCCTTCAAGAAACTACTGCTTCTCCAGCTTCATCTTTAATCACAGGAGCTGAGTGCCTTTTCAATGTGGACCCTAACCACAGGTGATTGGCCCAGCAGTGGTCACCTGACCAGAACTGGGCCAATCATGGTCCTTCAAAGGAGGTCTGGCTCCAGGAAAAGACTGGCCAGAGCAGAGGTGGCCAGAGCAGAGGACGCGTTATGTCAGCAGCTGCAAGCAGCCACAGCCTGATTAGTGAAAAATGTCATTTGGCAGTGAACAATAAAAATAAAGTAGACATAAAGAGAAGTAGGAGGTGAGAGTCAGAGAGAGGAAGAGGTCTGGTTTCTTCATGATAATCCAACTCCCGATGCTGGTTTATCCTTGGCGGGCTTCTCAGCCCTTCCATTCTACAAGATGCTCCAGTCATCCCTTCAGGAACTGTCTCCCAACCTCTTTTGCCCTCTTGAAGTTGCCCAGAGACAGTTTCTGCTTTCAACCAAAAGGGAACCCTAGCTCATCATGACCGGTGTTGACAGGTCCCGCTCTGAACAACCCTGCCTTGCCCACTCACAGCCCCTTCCAATGCTTTCCTCTCCCTAATGAACCTCACTCTTCTCTCTGTTCCCGATACCTAGTCCCTCTCATTAGGAGAACTGACTGCTTATGCCTGTCTCTGGCTATTTATTTCCAGTCTCCTGATATCTCCATTTCCAGTAGTACTTTGACAAATAGTTATACCAATAAGCACACCCTCCTTTGACAGGCCCCCTTGACTTCTCTTGGTTAATGGCATCTCTAGGCAGGCCACCCAGGACACATCCGACACCGGGGACAGACTCTGATTCTGTTTTTCTTCAGATGCACTTAGTCTTCACCTCTCTGGCCCCATCAGACTCTCAGAAGTTCTCCCTTGCCATGTGATTGTAGGCAATTACACGCAATCAACACTCCCTTGGATCCTATGCATTCACACGTCAGGACCTGAACTCACAGGGCAGGCAGAAAGTGAGCAGGGATCACAGCTCATTCTGTAGTAATTCACCTGCAGACACCAAGGTGGAGAAGAAAATGTGGTCTTTATCTCCTGAACCTGGAGACTGGCAACCTCCCCCACTAAGAAGGTCTGCCAGATTACAAATGACTTCAGCATTGCAGTCGGGAATCCACACTGAGAATTCTAATCTTTCTCTCTAATTTGGCCAAGTGCCTAAAGGAGTCATTTTCTTGCTGTAGCCACAGAGGCTGGGAATTCCAGGCTCTGAGTTATAACTCAGGGTTACAATTATTAATAAACTCTCACCTAAAATTCAGTTTCATGTCAACCACTGAAATTACCCTTGCTGGTGTAATAGGGTTTACCATGTTCAGGCTCTTGAAGGGAAAAGAAATAATT
Organism: Martes martes; assembly: GCF_963455335.1. Classification (NCBI taxonomy): domain Eukaryota; kingdom Metazoa; phylum Chordata; class Mammalia; order Carnivora; family Mustelidae; genus Martes; species Martes martes. The sequence continues at coordinate 26,347,037 of NC_137904.1, read as the reverse complement.
CATGAGATTAAGCTTCAAATGTTTGTCCTCTTCGGCAGGGTTGTCCTTGGGAAGAAAAGTAGTCTTCAAACCATTCCTTTGCTGCTGCCCAGCATGCTTATGACACAAGGGGGTTTGTTTTCTTAGAGTTCTCTTGTCCATCTTTCTCTCTTCTGTAATAGGAATGGTCTCCTGCTCCCTCTGCAAATCAAGGAAAGTGCTTAAGAAAATGCTGTATCACACACTTCGCATGAAAAGTACAAAGTACATAATGTAGCATTCAGTCCACAAGAAGAAGAGATCCAAACAGGGGATTTAGAAGGTCAACATGAGTGTTCTGTAAACATCAAAATAAGCAGTATATGTAGGGAGCCACCTGGTTTGCAGCATACTTTCTCATATGGTTGTTGGTTTGAACAACAACCCCGAGTAATAGAAAAAGTCATCTGACTCCCATTTTCCAGTGGATTTGTTCCTGGAGACAGCCAATGCTTCCCCAGGTGTCACTGCTGATGCGTAGCATAGCCCAGGCTTCACCTCCCATCTTCTGATTGTATACGTGATGCTCTATCCACATGATCATGCCTCAAGGAAGTTATCTACTACAGTTTTAATTTAAAATAGGAGCGGCAGGCTTTTTCTACCAAGGGCCAGGTAATAAATATGTTACACCTGCAGGACATGCCGTCTCTCACAATTACCCAATACTGGGCACATAGTACAAAAGGAGCCATAGACAATATGGAGGCAATGGATGTGGCCAAGTACCAATAAAACTTTATTGACAAAAGTGAATGGCAAGCCAGATTTGGCCTGCATGCTTTAATCTGCCCACCCTCTGGTTTAAAAGTATCAAGACCAAATCTTTATGTGAAAGTTAGAGCTAAGGTTGAAGTCAGCAACTCTGCTCCCCTCACTGATGCTGACATGAAGGCCATTTCCTTTTCCCAGTAGCACAAAATTCCCTGCCTCTCTACCTTTCACATGGCATAGTCAGCACGTTCCCAACCTACCCTAACACCTACCCACCCCCCAGAAGAATGGAGCTTCAAACCAGGGAGGACCCTGGGAAAAACACTAATGGAAACAGCGGCTGTTAGGTTGAGCCTTAAGGGTACAGAAAGTAGGATTTAAGGTTTTTGAATTACATATTTTCCAATAGGCCATGAATTCAGTTCTTGCCTACACTTCTGTGTCCCTGCCCCATTCACTCCTCATTCTTTCCATCACCTCCTGGTCTCTCTCCACCTCTCAGTCTCTCCAGCACTCCAACTCACACTTTCCATGGCATCATATCTAGCTCTGACTTAAAAAAAAAAAAAAAAAAAAGTCTTATACTCTGGCTTCCAAATGCCCAATAGCACCTTCAAAACAAGGAGAAGCTTAGCTGACAGGTCACACATCCAACCTTTTAAAAGACTAAAGGAACTTCCAGCTGTAAAGGAGTGAAGACATCAACAAAACCTCTTTGCAAAAAAACAGCTATAAAACTAGACAAAATTGTCAAAAAAAAAAACAACCCAAAAAACAAAAACCCCAACCATTTCAAGTCTGGCAATTGGCCAAAGGCAAACAACACATTTGAAAACTCTGGAACTTTAGGTAGGAACAGCAGGAGTCTAGGGCATTCTTGCTGGCCATGAAAACCAGCAGCTTCACTGCCAGAGCGGGCTGACTCGATGGAGAGTGGAAGGCAGGGCCTGTGCCAACTGTGAATGTGGAAACTGCAGCTCTCCTAGCCTCAGGTTGAGATCCCAGGTAAGATAAACCACAGACCCAAGAACTAGCCAGAAGTTTAACAGGGAGATCCTGGAAATGATAGATGAGAGACTACAGGGGGCTTGATAAGCTCTCTATACACCCATGCCTGACCTGGGTGTTCAAACATCAGGGACCTGTGAATGCCTGGTGGGAAGTAAAAACCATGGCAAAGCTGAAAATTGCATGACCTTTAAATGCACTCTCCAGCCCACACAGAGATCCACCCGCAGGAGGTGGGTAGCCCTGTTGGCTAGAGGTGTTTGAGCACAAACTCCACCCAATCATTGGATGACCACTAAGCTAGGTGGAAAAAAAAAAAAGACTCAAGGATGACAAGCTAAAATATAAAAATAAGAAATTTTTAAGAAACTAAGCAGAGACATAAACAGTTGGACAGCACGTGGCAAAAAATTGTGCAGATTAAGGCTAGGCAAATGGGCACAGATTACAAAAACTGAATCAAAAAGGAATGCAAAATGTGACTAGGGCTCTAACAAGTGAAGGAATTGAATTAATAATTAAAAATCTTTTATACAAATAAAAAGCTCAGCCCCAGATGGCTTCACTGTTGCATTCTATCACATTTTTAAAGAGGAAATAATACCAATCCTCCATAAACTCATTCAGGGAATAGGAGAGTGGGGGACACTTCCCAGCTCGTTAGATAATGCCAGTATCACCCTACCACCAAAGACAGACAAAGGAACCACAAACAAGACCTACAGATCAATATTCTTTATAAACATAAATGCAAAATGTCTTAAATATTAACAAACTGAATTGATCAATATATTAAAGAGATTATGCATCCTGAGGAAGTGGGATTTGTCCCAGAGATGCAAGATTGGCTGAACATGTGAAAATCAATTCACGTGATACGCTATAATAAAAGGATAAAGAACAAAACCCACATAATTACAATAGGTGCAGAAAAAGCATTTGACAAAATCTAATATCCATTCATGATAAAGAATTTTTTCAACAAAATAAAAATATAGGGATCTTCCTCAGTGGATAAAAGGTACCTATGGAATAAACGAAACAAGATGGGATCGGGAGGGAGACAAACCATAAGAGACTCTTAATCTCACAAAACAAACTGAGGGTTGCCAGGGGGAGAGGGGTAGGGAGAGGGTGGTTGGGTTATGGACATTGGGGAATGTATGTGCTATGGTGAGCGCTGCGAAGTGTGTAAACCTGGCAATTAACAGACCTGTACCCCTGGGGCTAATAATACATTATATGTTAATAAATAAATTAAAAAATTATAAAAAATAAAGCTAAAAAAGTATTACTGGGACTTCAGTAGCTTATATATTAGGAAACAAGAGAAATATGGTACTTATGCATTATATACCTTCCCATCCAAAGACTAGCCTGACAAGATGTTACAGATGATGAGTTTTCATCAGGGTCTTCAGAAGTGGAGCTCTGGGCCAATACTCCTGATGCTTGACTTGCGATGTCTTTGTAAAGCTGAATAAACTGGCACAAATTCATAAAAAAAAAAAAAAGATACCTATGGAAGCTTTACAATTTATATAATATTTAATGATGAAAGACTGAATGTTTCTCACAGCAACTCTCATGACTCCTGTTCAGTATTATACTGAATATTCTCACCACTGTAATAAGGCAAGGCAAGGAAATTAGCAACACACAGGCAGGAAAAGAAAAAGTAACACTTTTTATTCAATTACAGCATGATCCTGTATGTAGAAAAACCTATCTGTATGTATGTATGAATGTATGTATTTATATGTATGTATGTATGTATATGTATGAAACCTATCAGGAAAAAAACACAACTAGAACCAATGAACAAATTTTGCAAAAGTGCAGGTTACAAGATCAATGTTTCAAAATCAGTTGCATATTTATACACTAGCAATGAACAATCCAAAAATAATAATTAGGAAAAAAATCTTATTAACAATGGTATAAGAAAGAGTAAAATACTTAAAAAATAAATTTAACAAAAGTGCAAAACTTGATCACCAAAAACTATAATGCTGAGAGAAATTTTTAAATATCTAAATAAATGGAGAGAGAGTCCATATTCATGGTTTGAAGGACTCAGTATTCTCTCCCAATTGATCTATAACTTCAAATCAAACCCAGGAAAGTTATCAAAGTTCTTTTTTTAGGAAATTGACAAGCTGGTTATGACGTTTATATAGAGATGCAAAAGATGTCAAATAAACAGAACTATTTTGTGAATGCACAAATTTGGACCACCCGATTTCAAAACTTAGTATACAGCTACGGAAATTAAGGATGTATGGTACTGTGCCACCCTAAGAATAGACATAGAGATCAATGGACCAGAAATGAAAGTCCTAAAATAAATCCTTTTCTCGATGGTCAATTAATTTTTGACAAAGTTGCCAACTCAGCTCAGTGGGGTAAGGATGGTCTGTTCAACCAATGGTGCTGGGACCATAGACTATTAGTATACAAATTTAAACCCTTACATCATAAGATACACAAAAATTAGCTAAAAATTGAGGCGCCTGGGTGGCTCAGTCAGTTAAGTGTCTGCCTTCAGCTCAGGTCATGATCCCAGGGTCCTGGGATCGAGCCCCGCATCAGGCTCTCTGCTCAGTGGGGAGTCTGTTCTCTCTTTGCCCCTCCCCCTCCCCCATTCATGCTTCCTTGTGCATGTGTTCTCTCTCTCTCTCTGAAATAAATAGAATCATTTAAAGAAAATTAGCTCAAAATGGATCACAGACCTAAATGTAAGAGCTAAAACTACAAACCCTTATGGGAGAAAATCTTTCTGACTTTGCATTAGGCAAAGACTTCATAGATACAACACCAAGAGTATGGTCCATAAGAGAAACAATTTGACAAATTAGACTTCATCTAAATAAAAAATAATTATTCTTCAAAAGGCACTATTAAGAAAATGAAAAGATGAGCCACAGAGTAAGAGAGACTATTTGCAATATAAATATTTGCAAGTAATATAAAGGACTTATATTCAGAATATGTAAAGAACTCTTACATCTCAATTATAAAAGATAAACAGTTTATTATTTTTTTTTAATGGTCAGAAGAGGGGCTCTTGGCTGGCTCATTCAGTGGAGCATTTGATCCTTGATCTTAAGGTTGTGAGTTTGAGACTCACATTGACTATAGAGATTACTTTTAAAAAGACCTTGGGCGCCTGGGTGGCTCAGTAGGTAAGTATCTGCCTTTGACTCAGGTCATGATCCCCAGAGTCCTGGAATCAAGCCCTGAGTGGGGCTCCCTGCTTATAGAAAAGTCTGCATCTCCCTCTCCCCCTCCCTCTGCCCTCCGCCCTCTGCCCTGCCTTGTGCTCTTGCTCTCTCTCTCTCTCTCAAATAAATAATTAAAATCTTAAAAAAAAAAAAAGGTAAATAGACAGAATATTTGGGTAGACATAAGACCAAAGAAACCAAAGAATGGTTAATAAGCACATGAAAAGATACTGCATGTCATTAGTCTTTAGGGAAATGCAAATTGAAACCACAAAGAGACACCACTCTGTATCTACTAAAATATCTCTAATCAAAAAAACCAACAATCGCTGATCTCAGTGACTATGAAAAAACTGGAGCCCTCAGTCATTGCAGGTGGAAGTACAAAGTACAGCCAGACTTAAATTCTCTTGTGCTGCTCTGACTGTGGGCTCTTCGCTTGTCTCATAGATCTTCTGTCTGGCTTCCTAACAACCCACTTACAAAACTCACCCTCTCCTTGCCTTCCACATGCCCAAAACCCCACTCACACAAAGCACTGATGAGTATAGAGTATACTTCATTCTTTAAAAAAAAAAAAAAAAAGATTTTATTTATGTATTTAACAGAGAGAGAGAGAGAGATCACAAGTAGGCAGAGAAGCAGGCAGAGAGAGAGAGAGGAGGAAGCAGGCTCCCCGCTGAGCAGAGAGCCCGATGTGGGGCTTGATCCCAGGACCCTGAGATCATGACCTGAGCCGAAGGCAGAGGCTTAACCCTCTGAGCCACCCAGGCGCCCCGAGTATACTTTATTCTGACACCTCGTGGAGCCAAAGAAGAGGAAGTCATCTGCACTGGAGCACTTAAACCAACTGTACATAGAACATTTGATATTCGTAACATGCTCTCAAGCCATCTCTGAGAACATTCACAGGTCCTTCACGCTGTGTTGTTGTAACTCCATACCCTCTCTTCTTTCGTCGTTCCATCCTCCTTTCCACTCCTACTTCAGCCCCCAAATATATATTTATATTTATACTTGTATATGCATATATTCTTTTCCTCTTCCTTTCTCATGAAGATCAGTTTATCTACCTTTTTGAGGTCTTGTCCATTTTCATGCCAAGTGGCTTATCGTGACATTTGCCTCAAACCATGGTATCAGCCAGGTTTCCAAATTGAAAGTTACAGAAGAGTGGAAAGAAAGAGAAAGAAAAGAAAAGAAAAGAAGGAAGGAAAGAAGGAAAGAAGGAAGGAAAAGAAAGAAGGGAAGGTGGGAGGGAGGGAGGGAGGGAGGGAGGAAAAAAAAGACTCCAGATGATTGAAGCAGAGAAGACCTTTGCTGATACTGAGTTGCTCAAAAAATTGCCAAGAAGACTGTAGAATAGAATCATCCTCAGAAAATAAGCAGGAACACAGGTAGGCTGTGCAGGATAGCCCACACTCTAGAACAAGATCAGTGAAAATCCTGCTTCTGCCACCATTGAACCCAAGACACGGAAGCTCGCACAAATGGGTCTGCCACCCCATCCGTAGAAATAGGATGCCTCTGCACCCCTCCACTACTGCTTCCAGAATTCCCCACCATCATTGTTTCTTGGCCTCAAAGTCTGGAGTGTTTCTCCAGATTGATTGGTTGGACCCAGGTCCTCTGCCTGCCTCCTAACCACAAAGGAGACTGGAAAAATGAGTCATTGGACTTTTCAGCTGTTAGGGTGAGAGTCTCTTCTCACCAAATTCTATACCATAAAGAAGTCTCCAAACATAGGAAGGGAATTCAGATGTTGAAGAACCCCAAAATAGCAAAAACAGCCTTTATGACTAATTTGAATAATGAGAAAATGTGCTCAACATAGTGATTCAGAAATTCTGAACGCCCTGATTTTCTTTGCGTAAGTTCTGTTTTGCTGTATCCAAGATAATGAAGAAGAAAAGTTGGGGGTTTGGCCTGAGTAGGAAAGGCAGGACATTCCCTAATTCTTTGCATTGTTATGCACATCTTGGCCCTCCCATCCATGGGTCCCCTCTGAGTAACTATGCCTTGTTTGCCCAGGGGCTGGCACAATCCTTGAACAGCCCACGCCTCCCTCCACACTGTGAAGCAATTACAGTTCTGTAAACAAATGCTTACCTTCTCCTGCCAGCTGCTATTTAAAGGAATCTTGAAGCCAAACTCACCTTTAAAGGGAAGAATCCTAATTGTGATGGAAATATATATTGTGATGGAAATATCACAATTACCATGAAATTTTGCATATTGGCTGTTAAGGTAGAATTCACCTAACAATATTGAGCCACCATTATAAATATACATTTCTCATGACATTTTCTGGTACTCTCCCAGAGAGCTCCTGGTTAGAATAAAGTAGAAATGTCAAATGCAGGGAGCCCTCTACTCTGGGCCCATTTTTATTTTATTATTCAGCTCATTCCTGGCTGCCTAATAAAAGCCTATAGTTTACTCTCATGATTTCTACGTGTTCTTTGGAATAATCTCTTTAACTGTCTAAAAGGCAGGAGGATATTCCGTTGGGAACTCATGTTAGACCCAATAACCCATGTCCTCCCAGGCAGAAATGGAACGTGGAGGTCTTAGTGACCAAAGGGACCCCATAGGTATGTTATCTTTGTCCCATATGATAAGGGACGTAAGTCTTTTTTATTTTAAAATAAAACAAAAACCTTTTTATTTTAAAATAAAAGAAATACAGGGGCGCCTGGATGGCTCAGTCGGTTAAGCGTCTGTTTTCGGCTCAGGTCACGGTCCCAGGGTTCTGGGATGGAGCCCCTGCATCAGGGTACCTGCTTCTCCCTCTCCCTCTGCCCCTCCCCCCAACTCCTGTGCGCTCTCTCTTTCCCTCTGCTCTCTGTCTCTGCCTCTCTCAAATGAGTAAATAAAATTTAAAAAAAAAAAGAAATCAGACATTTCTCAAGAAGCCCCAATTTCTTATGGTGGAAAACAATATTTCAAGACCACCATCTGTGTCCTAGAGGTACTCATTGCTTCTAGGCCTTTTCACTGGACTGAGCTAGAAAATATACACACTCCAGATAGGGATACTTTCAACTCAAATTCAGAACTCCTGCATTTTACCTAATCTCTTCCCTTTTACATCTGTATCTCCTTTCTGCCAAACTGGGTCTCCTGGTTTCTTAAGGGTGCAAGAGATAATAAGGTTAGAATTCCCCATGATTGATCATTTGCTTTATCTCACATTATCCACTCAACAGTCTCAGAAAAACAATACAAATGCTACTACCACAAATACGATTACTGAAAATGATTGGAAAAAACATCTGCATATGGGGCACCTGGCTGGTTCACTGGGTTAAGCATCTGCCTTCAGCTTAGGTCATGATCTCAGAGTCCTGGGATCATACCCTCCCCCAGCATCTATCCGGCTCCCTGCTCAGCGGAGTGTCTGCTTCTCCTTCTCCCTCTGCCCGCCCCCCTGCTTGCGCTCTCTTGCGCACTCTCCCTCTTAATTAAATAATAAAATAAAATGTTCTTTTTAAATCTGCAATGGTCCCCTTATTGTCCCCTGAACTTGTGTAATTGCACTGTATCTAATTTTCAAATCATATAGACTTGCGGACTATGCTCTCTGCCTTGCGGTCCTCATTCAGTCTTATTCTTATATTAGCTGCGCCATAATGCTCACTACCACCCCTTCAGAGCGGTGTCTCTGGCTGTTACGCTTATCTGAAGCTTATTATCTAGTAAATCCCTCGGGAAGAGCTCCCGGGAATACTCTTCCTTGAGTTCTTACATGCGTATAGTAGTTACCTGTGCCCTTTGCACATGTCAACCAGTTTTTCTGGATATAAAACTCCCGAATTGTATTTGCTTTCCTTAGGTACCTTAAAAACATTACTTCATTGTCTTCCGATATAAAGCATATTGTCAGAAAGTCTGATAACCTAATTTTTCTTTCCCTTATAAGCCATTTCCTCTTTTTTGGCTGCATGCCTAAATAAGAGTCTTCTGCCTTAGTATTTTCTTCTTAAAGTGCAGCAATTTTACCAAAATGCCTCACTATCCATCATTCAGGCTCAATTTTTCAGGTACGCTGTGGGCATGTGTTCTTTCAGTAGGTAGGTGCAGATCTTTAATTACTGTTGTTGTTTTAGGAGAGTTTCCTGAAATTATAATTTCTATTATTTGCTTCCCTGGCTTTGGCTTTGTTTTCAAGGGCCCCTGTTGCTACATATAAGGTAGTCCATGCCTCTTTCATATTTTCATTTTCTCTCAAATTACTCTTCTTTTTTCTCCTACTTCTTTTGAGTGTTACAGTTTTCTTCCTTTTGACCTTCTGTTATCTGGAAGGCCTTAGTTATTATCTGCGCACTCTCGTGTTTCTCCGACTTTGAGTCTTCCTTTCTGCAATGACTTTACCCCTTCTTTTCTTCTTTTTCCCGATGTGTAATTTTCCCGATGTAATTTCTGAGGTTATGATTATAATGACACTCACTTAAGTGGATGATGATGTCATTTCCTTAACGTCTTTTAGCTCCTTTGGAAGTAAGAAGTTGCAGTTTTTGTTTGTTTTGTAGGTGACTCTTTCTGGAATACTTTCACCTAGAAAGGTGTTACTTTGCTCCTTATTCTCTTTTGTTCGAATAGTAATTTTGTGTGACCTTCACCCTCAGAATTTTTTTTTTTTAAAGATTTTATTTATTTATTTGACAGACAGATCACAAGTAGGCAGAGAGGCAGGCAGAGAGAGAAGGAAGGAAGCAGGCTCTCTGCTGAGCAGAGAGCCCGATGCGGGGCTCGATCCCAGGACGCTGGGATCATGACCTGAGCCGAAGGCAGCGGCTTTAACCCACTGAGCCACCCAGGCGCCCCCACCCTCAGCATTTTTATTTTTATTTTATTTTATTTTATTTTTAAGATTTTATTTATTTAACAGAGGGAGAGAGATCACAAGTAGGCAGAGAGGCAGGCGGGGCGGGGTGGGGGGGGAAGCAGGCTCCCTGCTGAGCAGAGAGCCCGATGCAGGGCTCGATCCCAGGACCCTGAGGTCACGACCTGGGCCAAAGGCAGAGACTTAACCCACCGAGCCACCCAGGTGCCCCACCCTCAGCATTTTTATGATGTTTGTTTTTAAGTAAATGCAAGTTTCCTGAAGTTTGTGAAAGAGGCCCTTATTCCGAGAAGTTTTCTAACTGCTCGGGGCTCCCTCTTGGGTTGTTTTTGTGTTATATTTCAAAATATGGCAGCTCACCTTCTAAGATCACCTGGCTCTGCTCCCCTACCCCACTTGTATATGGACCTTCTCTTTCTTTTGATTCTATTATTCCTCTTCTGCTCAGTTTTGCTCCCACATCCAGCGCTTTCTCATTGGTATGTGGAACCTGTCTGTGCTGGGGATCCCTGGCTGGTCAGTTCTCGACATTCACAGGGTCTGGACAGCTCCATCCCTTCAGACCTGGCCACAGACCCCTTGCATTCACCCACTAGTAGTTTGGGTAGAACCTTCCAGTTTCTTTCTTTCTTTTTTTTTTTTTTTAAGTTATATTTAATGTTGGCTAACTCCTACTTAGCATCTTTTAGAATGCAGTATCCCAAAAGATGCAGGAAAAAATTATTTTCTAATAGAAATTAAACCCATCGTCATAAATAGTTCTTTTAAAAGTAGTTTTGTTTTGTTTTAAAGATTTTATTTATTTGTTTGACAGAGGAAGAGAGACAGTGAGAGAGGGAATGCAAGCAGGGGGAATGGGAGAGGGAGAAGCAGGCTTCCTGCTGAGCAGGGAGCCTGATGTGAGGCTGGATCCCAGGACAACCTGAGCCTAAGACAGACGCTTAATGACTGAGCCACCCAACACCCCTAAAAGTTTTTGTTTTTGTTTTTGTTTTAAAGATTTTATGTATTTGTCAGAGAGAGAGAGAGAGAGCGAAAGCCCAAGCGGGGGGAGTGGCAGGCAGAGGGAGAAGCAGGCTCCCCGCTGAGCAGGGAGCCCGATGCGGGACTCGATCCCAGGACTCCAGAATCAAGACCTGAGCTGAAGGCAGACGCTTAATTGACTGAGACACCCAAGCATCCCTAAAAGTAGTATTAAAAGACAGGAACACAAACACCTCGCAAACATACAATTTCCTAGCAAGATCTTTAAGTCTGTAATTCTCAGGTAAGTCCCTTTCATTCTTTTTCAAATAAAAATATCATAGAAAGTTTCCATTCTCTGTAATTGAGTCTTCATAAGTTATACAGCAGTAATGTTACTTCAAGTAAAACTTCATCAAATACTCAACTTTGGCATAATATTCTTAAATATTTTTACCTTTGAATAGAATGAAGGAGAGGCATCAAGTCCTACGTAAGCTAATCTTAAATGAAGGTAATTCTTGGTCTGTTTGAGAGACTTGGTCAAGTTTTTTTTCTTGTTGATCTTGTTCAAGACTCTTGAAATCTTCCAAAGGAAGACTGCTTAAGGCAGCGGGTAAAGTGTGTTCTGATGTGCCCTTGGGTGATACAGTCTTTGCTTCCAGATTCTCCACCAGGTGCGTGGCTTTGATCCGTCCTCCTGTTGCTCTGTGTTCTTTTTGTAAGCAAGTTTTCATTGTCTTGCATAAGCTTGTTGGGTTTTTTCTCCCGTTCAATTACACTCTTTTTCTTTCTGCCGCCATAGGATTCCTAAAAGCATAGCTGTGTTGTGTTATGCTTTTAGCATAGCTGTGTTCTGTAGTTCTGGCTGACTACTAACGTTTGATCTTAAACTAGATGGTCCTGTTGGAGTACAACTGTTGTTTTCCTTCAAAAGATTTCTCGACTTGAGTTTCACGGACTTTCAATAGGTACAGAAACCTAAACTGGTTGGAATTGCATCCATTGTAAGTCGTCAAGCTTGTCCTTTGAGTCAGAACAAGAGACTTCAAAGTGCTTTGAACAAAGGAAAGTGTTTTCCTGGCACAAAATTGTTGTACCTAAGTGGGCGAGCCCATTCTTCTCTTCTTCTAGGATCCAGAGGAAGCCTGCGGAGGCCAATGGTCACGTGTGTGTTGTGGGTGGCCGGCCTTTCCCTGCCCCTCATTCAGCCCTGTTCTGAGCCTGTTCGGAGGCTCTGGCTGCCCCGCTTCCTTCCCACAAAGGCTGGGCAAACGAGGCAGGGGAAGGGCCCACTGAGAGGAGTCGCGGAAGCCGGTGGGAGAGACAGGTGTGTGTGTGGGGGATGGGTGGTGCCAACCTTTCCTGTCTCTTTATCAATATGGCGGACTTGAGGCAGCACAGCAGACAGTCCTGAAGCTCCAGTGGGACACAAGCTGTCCCCTCCCGGCCCCCAAAAGGGAGTGGGATTAGGGTGTCTCTGTGGCAGCCTTCTTTGGAGCAATTACAAAGGCGTCTCTTCCCCTTCCCACCATCACCATGAAACTCTCTCACCTAGGTAGAACTTCCGGTCTTTCAACTGCTATTTACCAATTGCCACCCCACCTCTCTGCTTTCCAGGGAACCTCTGTTGGCTGTTTGGGTACGGTTCTTTCCTCAGGGCCATCAGGTACCTGACCACTTCCTCTTCTGCCTCCCACGTAGATGCTGAGACCGCAAGGGGCTTGGGCTTTGGTGATTTGTCCCCGCCTACTTGTGTGTTTTAGGGTTCATGGGAGTAGCTCATCACCCAGCTTGCTGTCACTGTCTGTAGTTTTGGTCTCTAGTTGCTCTCTTTATCTTATGGGTGGGAATTGCTGAAATTCAAAGACCGTGCTGCTTTCATCATTTCTATGTATATGTGTTTTTTTGCTTGTTTTTATGTGGACTAACTGGCAATGATTTTCCATTAGAATTCAGATTTTTGGTTTATCTTGAGAAATTTCAATGTCTAGTTACACTGCACCTGCATTCCCACTTGGCAGCAACTGGCTGGGACTAAGCAGCAGCCTCCCCCATTAGAGGAATGTGGGCTCTCCCATGCCTTCTGTCCCAGCACACCCCACCCCCCGCCATGGTTTCACTGGCCAGATGATCCATTTACACAATCGTTTGAAGGCATCTACACTGTGACTCCTGTTCTGGGGCCATTGACAGGAAGGGGAAAATACCCAGGAGCCCCTTACCTTCTTACCCAGGATTTTATGCTGATTAATGTCCCACTCCATATAACACATTTCCCCCATAGGAACCTGGGGTTCCCTACTCCTTTTTTAAAAAAGATTTATTCATTTGTTCTACAGAGAGAGAGCGTGGGGTTTGGAAGGAGAGGAAAAGAAGAAGAGGGAGAGAATCTCAAGCAGACCCCACCCTGAGTGAGAAGCCCCATGCGGGCTTCGATCTCACTACTGTGAGATCATGACCTGAACAGAAACCAAGAGTTGGACTCTTAACTAACTGAAACACCCAAGCGCCCCCCAGGGGGTGCCCTACTCTTCATGCTTGTGTCCCTTCCAAGTGTGTCTCCCGGAATCCCTGCTGGCATTTGGGTTTCTCCCTCCCCAGGTCTCCTCTGTCCCACTCCTAGTCCAGTAAAACATTTAATCAGATGCTAAGGCTGCCTATGGACACAGCTCATAAGAGAAGGTCCAAGGCCCATCTGAGAGTCAGAAAGGTTGATCACATGGAAGCCAGTTTTAACAAGACACAAGCAGGAGACAGAAGGAAGAAACAGGCCAGTAGCCAGGGTTTCAGTGGGTCAAGCAAAAGAAGACAAAGCAAATGAAAGTCCTGGTTCTGGAGATGGGGGCTGGAGCAACCATTAGGCTGGGACAGTGAAGGGGATGGTCATCCACATTTGGTGAAAAAGGAAGAGTAGGAAGAGTAGGATCTGGCAGGGTGGGGTGCTGGGAAATGGTGAATTCTGCCTTTCATGTATGGCCTGGTACTCAAAGGGGTATTGCTGCCTTTGGGCCACCCCGCTAAACTGTAGATCCAGGGACGATGCTTAGAGCCACAAGGAGATGCTTACAATTCCCTAAAAGCCTCAAGCTCCAACACCTGTACATTGTACTTTCTGCTCTTGACTTCCCTCCATCTTTGCCCAGGCAACAAAACATCTCAGATCTCACTTCCTCCAAAGACTTCTTGGGCCAAGTGCAGTGCCTCCTCTGGGCTTCCATGGGTTCCCAAGTGCAGTACTCATCACATTCTATTACCTCTTTTCTTATTTGTTTCTACCAAGCTAAGAGCTCCTTGAGAACAAGAAGAGGATCTTACTACCTTCTGTATCTCCTACACCTAGCGTGTTACAGGGGCTCAAAAAAAAAAAAAAATGTCTATCAGTGTTTCTGAGCACTATAGGTATCACACAGTTGCGGCTGGTACTGGTGCCCATTCTTAGGAGAATCACAGGAGACCAGCCCAGTCATCGCTGGCATGCAGCGCCGAGAGAGCTGGGTGAGCTCACAGCCTCTGCCTGTCTCATCAGCGTCTTTCATCTCCTAGGACTCCCTTTACAATCATTTTAATTACTTTATTGCAGGTTTCATCAGGGAGGTAACATGAAGGGGAGCAAAGAGACTGTCGGGCCCCTGACATATTGTTCAGAGATGGGAACAATGTCCCGTTAACCATGGAAACTTGAGGATGCACAAAGGTTTTTGGAATCAGCTGTCATCATTGCTCATGAAGTTTTCAAAGAGCATATTCAGAGGCAGGAATGGGGTCTGGGTGGAAAACACAATGGCTGGTGGGAAGAAGCAGGAGGGCTGTCCATCACTGGAGCACAGGGCATCTCAAATGTGTAGGACGGCAGAGCGGGTTTATGGGTCAAAACTATTGTCTATAGAAGGTGGATTTGCCTGCTTGGCCCTGGACCTCTCTTCTCCCCCCGGCTAAAGCCACTCAATTCCTTTCTATCAGCCTGTATCCTTAGGGAAATTTAGGTATCCTGTGGTCAAAAGCTATGGACACTAAAGCAGCCTGGCTCTAAGTCCACAGTGACCCAGGTCTCTGATCCACAAACTGGGTTTTTGCCCTCCTCCAGGATAGAACCCTCAGCATAACCCTAGCTCTGGAAATCAAGACAATACCTTGTACCTAAGCCTTCTTTGTTGACCTACCCAGTGCTCTAGTCAGTGGTTCTCAGTCTTGGTTGCATACTGGAGTCATGTGAGGGTTTTAGACACACCAATGCCTGGACTTTACCCTAGACCAAAAGAATCAGAATTTCTGGGCATGAGGCTTGAGCTTCAAGATTTTTAAAAGCTCCCTAAGGAACCCTGGTTACCTAGTGCTTTGCAACAGATTACTTAATGCCTTAAAGCAATAGGTAAGCATTCTTGGACAGCTTCTATGAGTCAGGGATCTAGGAGTGGCTCAGTGGTTCTGGCTCACGGTCTTTCATGAGGTTACAAACAAGATGTCAGCTGGGACTGGAGGACCTGTTTCCAAGAGGTTTTCTTCCACTTGGCTGTTGGCTGGAGGCCTCGACGACTTGCCACGTGGATCTCTCTGTAGGGCTATTTGACCATCCTCACAACCTGGCAGCTA
Source organism: Martes martes (assembly GCF_963455335.1). Classification (NCBI taxonomy): domain Eukaryota; kingdom Metazoa; phylum Chordata; class Mammalia; order Carnivora; family Mustelidae; genus Martes; species Martes martes. Next base: position 26,331,671 of record NC_137904.1, on the reverse strand, counting down.
GCTTTCCGAGGGGCAAGTGATCTAAGAAAGAGAGAGCAGGACAGAAGCCATAGTGTCATTTGTGACCTTGCCTTGGAAGTCACACTCTGTGGTCTCCACAATATCCCCTTGGTTACACTGAATAGGGTAGTCCTATTCAGAGTAGGAGGGGCTGCCTAGGGTTGCGTATGCCAGCCGGTAAGGCTTTGGGGGGTTCTTTTGGAAGCTGGCTATCATTGCAAGTGTCTTTAAAGTACAGCCAAGGTTGAGAATCATTGCTTCTGTTCCTTTTGGGGCTGAGGCCCAGCCTTTGTCTTGCTTAGCTCAAAGCAAACACTAAAGATTTATTATGTTTATTCTCTTCACACAACAGCCAGAGTGGTTTGGGTCTTTTTAACTATAATGAATATTTTTGTACATAATTCTTTGTTCTGCTAGTAGATTATTCCCATGGGGGTAGATGCTATAACATGAAAATACTTGTTCAAATCTCTTTTTTCCCTTGCAGGGAGGTCCAACTATTTTGTGGTGTTTTTGGGTTTTTTCCATCTCTGATTGTTTATTTTATTTTTAGCATGCGAATCTAGTCATCACACTCTGTTCAAAATTGAGCAACAGTCTCCTGACAATCACGGGGTAAAGTCCCCAGTCCTTCTCGTGGTTGCTGGGCTTCTGGGTGACCGGCCCCTTCTCTTGTCCTCACTCCCAGCCTCACGTCACTCCACTTTTCCCCTTGCTCACTGCATTCTGGACATACAGATTTAACTTCAGCTCCTAAAACACCTTACCGTGCTCCACTCCTCAGGGCCTTTGCACAAGACAGTCCTCTAAGTTTGACTCCTATAACCTGTACTTACCCTTCAGGTATCAGCTCCCAGGCACTTCTTCGAAGAGGTCTTCCCAGGCCAGCCTGATGGGTTCTCCCATAGCACCCAGTACCTTTCCCTTAGAGCATTTATTGCAATGTGTTATAATGTACTTATTTGTCTGATGACTTATTACTTCCACTAGACTGGAAGCTCCATGAGAGCAGAGATCATATACTTTTCTCCGCTGCCTGCCTCCTAGTACATAACATAGCCATTTGCACACAGTAGGTGCTCACTGGGTGCTTACTGAATGAATTTTTATAAATTGAAAATCAAGACCCAGAGATATTTAGAGACATGCCCAAGCCCCCTCTCCCCCCACCGCCCACTACCAGGCAGATAGCAGGATACCTACCTGGGCCTGATGGCAGATATGCCAAATTCAAAATCTCTCCCTCATATCTAGTGTCCCTAGAATCCTCTACCCCTGTTCCTGAAATCCTATCCTGTGGTGAATTGTCTACACTAGCTGCTCTAAAGCTAGCTCCAAGGGTTCCCCATCAATGGAACAACCAAGTTTTTGTGGCAGGCAAGGGACGAGCCCTTCACCCGAAGGGGACAGTTGCCTTTGGCTGGGCTCTGGTGTTGCGTTGGAAAGGGCTCTCATCAAGGTAACCCCGAACCTGTGCACCTCAGCTCTTCTCATACTGAGCCTCCATGCCTCTTGAAACAGCCCTGGGAGTTCTCATTTGGCCTTTGGGGATGCTGCCCAGGAGGCCTGTACACAAAGGTGTGTGCACTGGCTGTCATTATTTAATGATCCCCCAAACCAGTAAATTGTCTGTTTTTGCCACTCTCAGGGACTGTCTGGCAGAAATGAGGGACTCAGCTCAACAGTAGCCTCAGGAAGCCTTCACTGTGCCCCAGGCACTAGGCCAGGTCCTCTCCGTGCTGTTGGGGGTGGTGGGTTGCAGAATACTGGGGCCAAATAGAGAAGTGAAGTCAGAGCCCTTATCCTCCTTGCTCCCTCCAGCTCCCAGGTCCCTGTGCTGCACTTTCCACTCCCAAAACCAGCTTAGTTGGTGCCACACCTGACCCTGTTTCCTAGGGAAGGCAAGAGTCTGAGTCCTCTACCTACCAGAATATGCCAGAATATGCTTATCCTGGGAGTAATTCCACACCTCTTCGGCTACTGCAGAACCCATCAGCAGATCTCTTTGAATGCCCAGATAGACGTTAATGGCAGACCTATATATGATAGACCCAACAAGGAAACAGACTATTTTCCACCTGGCCCTAATGGCACCTAAGCTCAGGAGAGAATACCAACCACGCCCACTCAACACGGGCATGCACATACACACACACACACACATGCGTGTACTCCCAGACTCAGGCCCATTCAGCCGGGATGGCCTTTGACCTCTTCTCACCCATGGCATTGCCATATTAATCCCAGGCACCTTACCAGGACACTATGAAGCTCAAGTTCCAATCCAGGTGGCTCCCAGATGCCCTGACCATTGGTCTATCCCTTCCTTGGTAGTTTGTTTACGATATCCCCCATCTCTTCTTTTGGATCAGCCTACCTGCCATCCATCTCTCAGTGTCCAAGTCCCCCTCATCCTGTAAGGCACAAATCCGGCCTCCTCCAGGAAGCCCCCATTGCTGCAGTTGGAGTGATGACCTCCCTCTTCTGAATACCCATAGTATTTTAGTTCCACCTCCTCTATGGCTCTTGAAACCAACTTTCTGCTTTCTAGTCGTGATGTTTTTATACACATTTTAGCAACTGCTTTCCCTCAACTATTTCCTACATTTAACTGGTTTATAACTGCCTGCCTGCACTCCCCAGAGACAACGTTCCATAATAGAAAAGTCATTGGCTTCGACGTATGACAGAATGGAGTGGGTTCATTCTTTCCTCCTTCTCTCCCTTCCTTTCCTCTTTTCATAAATATTTCTCAAGTCCTCTGTGTGCCAGGTACCTTGTAGGACTCTAGCCAAACAATACACAAAAGATGTTCAGCCATTGTCCCAATGGAGTTTCAGACTAATGGAGTTATAATCCCCAGCCCTTCCATTACTGGCTTTTGACCCGGGAAAGTTGTGCAATCTCAAAGCCTCAGCTTCCTCAACTACAATGCTGAGTTTTAGAATAATTATCTCCTGGGTGTTCTGTAATAGTTACATGGAATAATGTATAAAAAATATCTAGCACTTAATACACTCAATAAATGTGCACTTCTTCTCCATATTCTTTGTTACTGGAGAGAACTCTCAAACATCATAGAGATTCAGAGTATATATGTTGGAAGGGAGAAAGGAGGGCCAAAAAGAAGGAAAGGGAAGAAGGAAACGATCATGAAAGTTCATCCAAGAACTGTCTCTGGATTGCCAGCACCCCCCACCCTCCGCCTTCTTTACTTTCCCCTATGGACTGTAAAAGGGGATGCTGATTGCAGCGTAGGAAAAGCAGCTCTGGACAAGGACACCTGTTCCCAGACCCTTTTCAGTTTATCCCACATGCAAATCCAGTCACAGAGCCAGGGCTAGGAGCTCTTCCGTGAACTAATTAACGTATTAAAAAAAAATTCCTCCAGTGGTTTTCAGGGTGCCTAAAAGCTCTTGCCCCCAGGTTCCCCACTGAACTTCTGCCTTCATATTTATAACCCTTGAGTTTCTCTCCTTCCTGGCTTCCCAGACAGTGGTGCAGACAAAAGGACCGTTTATAACAGCTTTTCTGACAGCTGGACATTATTTAATTAAAACTTCTGGCAGCCGCATAGTGTGCTGGAGGCTATTTAAAGTTCTCAACGGCAGGAGGAGAAATGGGGAAACTTACAACCCTTGGGGGGTGGGGCTGAGGGGACCTAGGGTGGGCAGCGCCCAGGGCAGACTCTTAGATCCCTTACTGTGAAGTGGCATCTCTCAGAGCCCTGACTTTCACCATTGGAGTCTCTGGGGGGAAAAGGCAGGCATGATGTCAGTCCCCCAAGGCATCTGCTTGGGGAGGGGAGGGGAGATGTTTGGAGAACCATCAACACCAAAGAGCATAGAGTACTCATTTTTCCAGATCAGCCACCCATATTTTTCAGAACAAGAAACTAAGGCATAGAGAGGAAAAGGAACTTGTTCAAAGCTGCGTCGTAAGTGCTACAACTCTGGGGAAACCGTTTAAGTATCCTGGGCCTTATTGTTGCCTTTATGTATGAGTAAAACCTCTTTCTTACTTTTCTACACAGTAGCCATATACCTGTCATTGTCCTCTTGAAGGGCTCAACTGCTGCGCGTGTTATTCTAGGTGTGAGCAGAAATGCAACCACAGATGCCCATGTTTGATCATCTGGTCAACCTCAGCAGAGGCTGTGGGTTTGCATTTAGCTGCTGTAGCTACAGTTTGCTGGACTTCAGGTAGCAACAGCTGGAATGAGGGGACAGGTCTCCCCCATAACAGAGCAGGAGCTGAGAAAGGCAAGTCTACCATAGGGCGCTGTACCCTGGAAGAGGAGGAGTTCATAAGGCCAAGTATGAACACAAATTGTAAAAACAATGACTGTGATGTCCACAGATTGAAGGCTCTATCACCATCATTGCTATTACTATTAGCATATTTCCCTTTCAATATTTCTATAAAATGTATGATTTATAGGATTTTACAGATGAGGAAATAGAAGCTCAGAAAATTCACTACATGCTGAAGTTCTCCCAGCCACCAGTAGGACCAGGACTCAAACTCAACTCTGTTTGATTTCAGAGTGTATCATCTTTGCGCCATCTTGGTAATTTTCAACCAGAGCTGCACCCTAGAAATTGACTCTTTAAAACATGCAAGGGGGGGGTGCCTGGGAGGCTCAGTAGGTTAAGCAACCAACTTGTGATTTCGGCTCCCGTCATGATGTCAGGGTCATGAGCTCAAGCCCCAAGTCGGACTCTGCGTTGTGAGGAGTCTGCTTCTCTTCCTCTCTCTCTCTCTCTCTCTGCCTTTCCCCCGCTCGCTCTCGCTCACATGCTCTCTCTCTCTCTTTCAAATATATATTCTTTAAAAAGACATGCAAGGACTTCGGCCTTACTGGAGACCAATGAGGCCAGAATCTCTCAAGGTCAAGACCTGCAATCGGTTCTTTGGAAGAGGTGTAGCCAGGGTTGAGAGCACCCTGTGAGCACCACACTGAGAGCTCCTGCTGGTGTGATATAGAAATATGACTCACTCCCATTGCTACCTCCCAACTGCTGCTTAAGTTGTCCCAGATGGCCATGCCAGGCTTCTGCTTGGGAACCACGGCTAAACCCTACTCTGATGACACTTATTGACCCCTGCCCTCTCTGTGGCTCCCATGGTAGCCCTGACGGGGTCACCGTTCTGTCTGTAGTCTCAGTTCCTGCTCCTGTCCAAAGAGATCATCATCCCAACCTACCAACTCTGACCACGCTGCTAATCTCAACAGCCCCTACCAGCAGGCTGATAGTATCCACTAGGATAAGTTCCTCAGGAAGCAAATTCCAGAATGGCGGTTGGCAAGCAAGAAGTTTATCAGAGCATACTTTGGAGATCAGCATCTATGGAAGGTGAAGGAAGGTGGGTAGAGTGGGTCTCAGTGCTGAAGGAGGATCTGGGTGGCACGTCACAGCCTCCACTCCAGCCCTTAGCAGTGGGATGGGTTTGCATGGAAGCTGAGGAAGGATCTTCCCCTCCAGAGAGAGAATGACTTTATTGGAGTTCAGCATGGAGCTGCCTTGAACAAGGTTTTCATTAACCTTGCTGTATAGTATCATTGCAACCTTCCTGCCCCCCTGGGAGCGTCACTTAATTTCCCTTAGGGGCTCAGCTAAAATCAGTTAGAGGGTCTTGGTAGATCAGCAGTCCCACATGGTCTTCAGCAAAAGCCCTTGCATCTGACGGCCACACCTGACTCTCTCTCCCACAGTGGCCTTCTAGGGGGTCACAGGAGCAGCTTTTTTTTTTTTTTTCCAGGTTTTTTTTTTTTAAAGATTTTATTCATTTATTTGACAGACAGAAATCACAAGTAGGCAGAGAGGCAGGCAGAGAGAGAGGGGGAAGCAGGCTCCCTGCAGAGCAGAGAGCCCGATGTGGGGCTCGATCCCAGGACCCTGGGACCATGACCCGAGCCGAAGGCAGAGGCTTTTTTTTTTTTTTTTAAGATTTTATTTACTTATTTGACAAACAGAGATCACAAGTCGGCAGAGAGGCAGGCAGAGAGAGAGGGGGAAGCAGGCTCCCTGCTAAGCAGAGAGCCCGATGCGGGGCTTGATCCCAGGACCCCAAGATCATGACCTGAGCCGAAGGCAGAGGCTTAACCCACTGAGCCACCCAGGTGCCCCCGGAAGGCAGAGGCTTTAACCCACCGAGCCACCTAGGCGCCCCTACACAGGAGCAGCTTTATTTCCCTTCTTTCTTTTTGGATTTACCAGCATTTGGGAGTCAGTCACCAGCTCCAACAGTTGTCATTGGTTCAACCCCGGGAGCCAAGACAGGAGTTATCCGCCTTCCTGAACTCACAGTGAAGTGGGGAGGATAAAAACCGAAGTTTGCAGTAAAATGGCCATATTGCCATGAAATTGGCATACACACAGAATGGCTGCAGTCAGGAAAGGGAGGGATTTTCTCTATCTCAGGGCGGGGCAGGGGGAGGCTGCCATGTTGGAAAGAATTAAGGAAGACACTGGAATGCTGGAGAAGATTTCAAAGAAGGAGAAGATGTTTGCCTAGCAGATGTGATGAGGAGAGCATCCCAGGAGGGGGTCTTTGAAAGTTTGAGAACCGAACCACAGCATGTTAGCAAGCAGTGTGTGCTCCTGGAACATTACCTGGGTGATGTAGGAGGTAGACTGGGGGGCTCAGGAGAGGAGACTGGAGAGATAGGCAAGGGCAGAAAATGGAGATCCCTGTGCCCATGCAAAGGAATTTGGATCTCACCCTGAAGGTAATGATCTCACACTGAAGAGCTTTCAGCATGGGCTGTTGTGTCTTTTTAAGGTACAACATAGTAAAGAGGACCCCTTGTCCTGTTTTTCACTAATCTATCTTCTGCTCTCTTGACCTGCTAAACTTAAAAACAAACCTCACTTTGCCTTCTATCGCTCTGGATTTCTTTGTCTATCTCGGGTTGGGTATAAATAAATAAGCCATCAGGCTGTACCAACTCTTCCCCCATGTCTCACGTTTATGGTTGTTGGGAATTCTCCCCAAAGCAACTGATTCACAGGCTCAGAGAACGTCATACTAGGCAGGTCCTGGGAAACAATCTCCGAAACCCCATCTCCTGGCTTCCCTTTAAGGAGGAAGGCTCTGACCCCTGCAGAAGGAAAATGACTTACCCAAGTGCACACAGATGGTAAGGACACGGATGGGACTTGCCCAGTTTTTCTTTTCCGTATATCAGGTCAGGTTATTTCATTCCTGTTCCGGGAAGAAAAGCCAGCCCAAACAAAACCGTGCCGTTTGTCTTCCAAGCCTTTCCCCTGAAATCTCTTTCCCTGTGACTCTTCCTCCCAGCTGCGGTCCTCTCATGTAACCCCCAGCACACAGGCCTTTCCTGTTGACCAAGACACATTCCAGAACCCTACCGTCCTGTTCTCTCTAGGAGAAACCTCTCTGCTTTTCTTCATACCCTCTTGCTCCCTCAAAATGACACAGTCTCATGCCCCAGTCCTTCTATTATATTAGTGATTTCTAAGGAAAAATAGAAATGTCACTAAACTAAAAGTAAAAAGATAATGTCCCAACTCTGCCACTTCCTCTGACATTGTGCAAGCACCTTCATTTCCCCCTGTGTAGCTGAGGTTCATTTAAAACATTTCTTCAGGAGTGCCTGGGTGGCTCAGTTGTTAAGTGTCTGCCTTGGGCTCAGGTCATGATCCCAGGGTCCTGAGATCAAGCCCTGAGTGGGGCTCCCTGCTCTGCAGGAAGCTTATGTCTCCCTCTCCCACTCCCCTTGCTTGTATTCCCTCCCTCTCTCTCTGTCAAATAAATAAAATCTTTAAAAAAATATTCAGCATCCCTTTTAGCTCTGCTACTCTGAGATTCTGATATATCCAGCGACTTGTTGGAGTGAGCTCTGTCAAACTTAAAAGAGTAGATTATGTGTGCCTCTTCCTAACTCCCATTTTGTATCAGTAGCTTGAAGGGAGCTGTGGTGGGAATACTTACACCATGGAAATTGGCAAATGTTACAAATCCAGTCATGGGGGGTTGGGAGGGAGCTGGTTTCTTAGTACCCCCACTGAATCTATTTGCTTATCTCAGTCAAAAGTGTCTGCATTCTCACTAAGACTCCTGAAAGCAAATGATCCTGTAACCCAAAAGAAAGGATTTCTGATATGAAAGCAAGCAGTTGAGGAGGTTGTCCATTTCCTGTTGTCCATTTCCCATTCTGTATCTTCGGCTCCCATTGCTGTCTCCGCCTGGAATTCCGTGCACCCTGTTCATCCATCTTCAAGTCTCAAAATTCTACTCCCAATGCATTTCAAACCAGCTCTATAAAATCTTCTCCAGGTCCCTAGCGAAGATTAAATTTCCCCTCCGACTTGTAGAATAAGTATGTCAATACATTTTCTTCCCACCTGGACAGTGAGTTCCCCGAAAGCATGAACTGTATCTTTTCCACTTCTCCCAGAGTCGGGCTAGCACGGTGTACGGTGAACAATGCATGTTCAATAAATATCTGGGGCAATGAGAGGTTCAGCATTTGGCAGATGTGCAAAAGGCATATGCTTCCTTTTTATTGTATGCTATTTTTGTTGGGAATAGAGTACAAGTTTACCATAATGAATTTAAATGATGCAAAAGTGTATATAAAGAAAACCAAGCGTTCCTCCTTCTCCATTCCTTATTCTCTCATCACCATCCTCAACCCAAAGTAAAGCAGTATTGACAGTCTTATGTATATCCTTCCATAATAGTCTAAACATACATATGCATCTATATCTGTCAATGGAGGACCTTTGTATTTTGCACAGATGAAAGCACGGTGTTCTGTAGGGTTTCTTTCTTAGTATGTCTCAAAGATAGTTTTGTCCCATCACAACCTCATTCTTTTTCAAGACTGTGTGGTAATCTATTGTACAGGTAGACCAGATGTTATGTAACTAGTCTTCCATTGATGGAAATCTAAGTTCCTTCCTGCCTTGAATATCAGCAAGAATACTGCAATTAATACCCATGTTCATATGTCTTTACCTACCTGTACCAGTGTATCTGTAGGGGAGAGAAACCTAAAAATGGAATTTCTGGATCAAAGAGTAGATATGTCTTTAATTTTGATAGATGTTGCTGCATTTTCTTCCAAATGCATAAAGACCCGAATGCCATTAATTCTCTAGTGTTCTTATCTTTATCCTTCATTCTGATCCATTACTCACTTCCACCTTTTCTGGCGTTAGAAACTGCTGTCATTATTTTAACAATTGTCCCACCAAGCCCCTGAAGGAGACAGAGCAGACTAGCTTTGTGCCGCCATAGCATGGGGCTGGACAAATCACTCATTCCTCAGATGAACAAAGCCCCAGCCTCAGTGGGCATACTTCTTGACATTATTTCTTTTGAGCACACCCAGTTCCAGCTGTCTGAGCGGATTCCCATCTTTGCCACAGATCAGTAGTCAAGACAGGGAGGAGAGCCGGCACAAGCTTGTCACCCATCTTCGCCCCTCCCTCCGGGACAAGGAGGAAACAGACCAATGGATGCAACAATGCTACCCCGTCTTTCCCTGGCAGGCAGGGCATAAGCCCCCCTCTGTTTCCCATGTCCCTATCTTTTTTATATCTTTGTTTTCTAAGGTAGGTATTCACTTTAGTTCTAGATGGCACAACTTCAAGAGGTACAGAGAAACTGAAGATTGCAATGAAGTTTGGTGTTATCTAGGTGGTGGGAAGCCAGAGGCGTAGGAATTCCTGAATCCCACCTTCCTGATATCCCTTCCACGAGGGAGTTATTCCCAAAGAAGAATAACAAGAGAAGCCAGGAACATTCTTTTCATAGCTGGGCAAGTCTTCAATTCCCCTGGCATAGGATTTCTCTAGTTAGTCATGCCTCAGTCACACACACACACACACACACGCCAATAGCTTCTGGTTCTAAGATTGAGTCAATAACGTAGGCCTGACCTGGTTGTAGATACAGAGGAAGCAGAACAGAGAAAGCATGGTTGAGCCTGTCCTGAGTAGTCCAGCCTTGCCTGGCCTCCTTACTTCCTGGGGCCAGACTGCAAAGAGAAGATGACCCTTGTACCTATGGTGTGAAATCTTGACCCACAGCGGCCCTAGCCACTGGTCAAACATGGCCCAATGAGCATCCTGGATCCTGAACTGTCAACCCTCCCTTCTTGGGTGTGAGTTAAGAAGGAAATGAGCAGAGGGGTAGAAATGTTGGAATGAGCCTACACAGTCTCCCTCCTGGACCACCTCCTTGGCAAAGAGATTTAAATGTGTGTTCTGTGAGGTACATGTCCCTGATCACACCAGATTTCTTTATCTGTGCCTCCCCAGCACCTAGCACAAAAGAGTCCGCTGAGGAGACTTAGCCTGGAGGAAAGAAGTCTCCAAGAGAATGAGATTACTTTCTTTTCTGCTGAAGGCTGTTAAAAAACAAATTCAACCAGTAACTCTGAAGATCTAACTGGTTTTGTTAAGTGATTCGTGAATCAGAAATCCCACTTAGCAAGCAGAGGCGCTCCAAGGAGCTGTACAAAATGGAAGATTTTTATAAGAAAGGGGGTGGGGCAGGAAGTTATTAGCAGAAGAAAGGATTGTTTCGGGCAAGGTCACCTTCCCTTGGGGGAAGAACAGGGTGTCTGATTCATGCGGATTCCCTCATCTTCCTTTGGGCGGGAGGAGATGGAGAAGAGGAAGCCAGGGTCCGATGACCTCATTGGTGCTGATCAGAAAATTCAGACGGATTGGCTTAAAAGTCTGTTTCTAGAGACGTTGAAACTGCAATTAAATTTTTTGGTTTGCTATCCTGGGGCCAGTGACCCCCCCACCTTGCGCCTGTGGTTTTCTTTTTACCAAGGTCATTGAGAAGAAGAGGGAATCGATGTGTTCTGTGTGTTTTTAAAGCGATTCTTGATCCGGTGGGTTGAATTTGCAGAGACAGATGTCAATTCAGTATAAAAAAAAAATATATGCTATCAACAGACAGATTATTCCAAACAGGGATCATCTGCTTTGAGAAGTCGTGATTTCCCCATCACCGGAAGCATTCAAATATAGGGAGAAATGCTGTAGCGGGGATTCAAGGATTAGAGGTTTAGACTAGTTTTAAGATTTCACAACCCCTGGGAATGAAAGATTCTATGAAATGTCCCTTCCTGCCTAAGAAAGTTGTGTTTTATGCTCTCAAATACCCTGTTACTTCGGCATTCATTCTAGCCTGAGTGTGTTCTAGGTCAATCTGTGGCAGCCAGAGGAAGTGCCTAGCCCTGTCGAGAACTGTTCTCCATCCAAGGAATACCCGTTCTCCAAAAAGAAGACTGGAATCTTTTTTTTCCTTCCTTCCTTCCTTCCCTCCATTCATTCATTCATTCTTTCCTCCCTTTGGCAAAGCAGAACCAGGGTTGAGCCTTAAGCTGCCTGCTCGTTTCGGAGCTCCCTCAACCGTCTAGCGAAGGCAGGGAGGCAGCTGTGGCGTATTGGTTAGAACCCAAATAAATATTTTATCTCTGGCCTCAGCAGAGGTGGAGAAATGGGCCTTTCAGAGATGAGTGGGCGATGGGGCTGCCTATTGGCAGTGCCTCTATTTAGAAGAGAAGGAGGACCTGTCATTCACTCGGGTCATCAATCTTGAAGCCCGAACCACTCCAAACCCTGGTCCCCTAGAGTCAGAATTTGACAAATGGCAAAATAAACTCAGCATGTGCAGATGAATGAGGGGACCCCCCAGCTATTAAAAAGCCATTGCCATCTTTCTGCAACTGCACAGCCACGCCATCCTCAGCTGCCTGTGCGGGCAAGGCGTCCGGGGGGGGGGGGCACACAGACAGGCACCTGGAGTAATTAGCCACCCAGCCCTGGCCCCAAAGCCTGGCCTGCGTCCCAGCCCCCCTCACCCCTGTGGGAGGCTGTCCTCCAGGAGCCACGAGACCCTCAAAATTAAAACAGAATAACCAAACAGCAAAGATGAAGCCCCTGGGAGAAGACAGAGATTGGCGATGCCAAAAGCGAGTTATTCACTGGCAAGGACCCCGGAGTGCAAATGGAAAAAAGAGTAAGTGAGAATGTCGACTGGTATGACAAACGGTCCAAGCCCGGTCCATTTGTGCAGTGAGGGGAGGACAATGAGAAAATTAATGAATTGTGCTTCCATTAAGACTTCCAAGTTCTGCCTTGATTTTGGCCTCAGAAAATGGGTATGTAAGTTACCTCCGGAGCAATGTCATCTCCAGATGCCTGCACGAGTCCGAGCAGGGAGCCAGGGCTCGGCAGACTCTCAGGGGCTAACGGCAAGTGCAAAGCAGAAGCTACTCCGTCCACAGACGAACAGTGTGCCCGGAGGTTCTGGCTGACAGAGTGCGGACAGCTGTGCCCCACTGTGCACACGAGTGGACTCACGTCACTATGGAAATGATCTTCCTTATTGAATGCGGCTCGCCCCACGGGGCCCACACGGGTTCCAGCTGGAACAGGAAGGAGCACAGGCTTCTCCTCAGATATCCTGGGCTTTCCGTCAAGTCTCAAAATGAGGTGCAACCTCGGTATCTTGGGGATGAAATGTGATCAGAATCCTTCCTTCTCTTCCACCCACTTCCCTCTCTCTGCTCTACTATTCCTTACCTAAGTCTCTCTCTCTCTCTCTCCCTCTCTCTCTGCTTCTCCCTCTTTCTCTATCTCTTCTTCTCAATCCCTGTCTGTCTCTTTCCCTCCAGGATGTCATATGAGTCCCCCACAGCTCCCACCACACTGGCTGCTGCAGGTATGAGGTCAATGGGCAGTGAGGGGGACTTGGACCACTTTGAACTAAAGGAACTCTCTATCAACTGTCTCTATCTCTCCCGCTCAGAGAAATCCAAGGGCACTCAAATGAAAGTCGTATTTCCTAGTCCAACCCCATCCTGTTTTCGCTGAGCCCCAGAGAGGGTAAGTGACTTTTCCCAAGTTACAGAGTAAAATCAGTGCAGGCAAAGGGAAAGTTGCGATTCGACCCCCAAGTCCTCAGAGGTCAGTATGAGGGAGAAAGAGAGGGAAATGGAGAAGGGCCAGAGGAGAGCGAGTCTTGGAAATCTGCTTGATTTAGGGCATATCTGGGACATTAAAGACTTTTTCAGAGATAGAGTGGGGACTGTTAAGATAGTGATAGAACCAAACTAAAATGTGAAAGAGAAACGTGTTTGGCATCCTCAGTATAAAAGGACTTTGACAAGGAATGGATCGCTCCCTCTCAGAGAGTCCTGAGAAGTCCCTGCCGTCAGATTCACCATGGCCTCAAGGGGACACATGAGCCCCAGGACTAACAGAGGCAGGGGAGAGCCCCCCACCCCACAGCAGACTCTTCCTTCCCCCGGGAGATCTGGGTCAAGCCCAGACTGCAGCCCCTGAGATGGGAGCGGGAAGGAATTATCCCAGTGGACACCTTGCACGTGACTCCATGCCTTCTCCCCTCCCTGTGGGCACTGCCAGCCAGCCAACCTAGAAACACCCCTGTCCCCATCCTCCCCATCCAAACTGTCCCCACGTCCTCTCTGCTCTACCCACCAGATTCTCCCGGAGCTGCTGCCTCCAGTCTCTTGGCTGCCACTGATGGCTAAACCTCTCCAGTTCCCTCCTCTGCCTCGGGCACAGCTCCCAACCAGTTCCTGTCCTGGCATCTTCCTGCCTCCAATGCGTTCATTCTGCAAGCATGAGTGCGCCTTCCACACGCATGGAGTCTCCGGCTGGGGGGTTGGAGAACCAAGCAGGGGCAGGACAGGGATAGGCAAGAAATGGCGTGGGGCTTGGACCAGAGGTACAGCTGTGAAGGGGGAGAGATAAGTGAACTGCTGGGAGTGATACTTAAGAGGTACAATCGACTGTATTCATGCTGCAATTGGAACCAAATTGGGGGCATTTACAAAAGCTTGTTGATTGATCTGTGGTTACTCATTGGTGCTAATGGTTTTAATCAAGGGAAGAGATTTCAATAAAAACAAATGATTCCTCTTTATAATAGAAGTGTCAATGGGCCCTTAATGAATGGACTTGCTAATTCCTCTTCCTGCTGAGACCTTCAGTCTTGGGTGAGAATATTTAGGACCTTCACCCTGAGTCCTGCTTTGGGGGGCTGTGTCCCTCTTCCCTTGACTTTGAGAACCTTGGACATGCACCCCAGGAGACAGCACAATGTTCCCCAATCACCTGTTTCCTATGCCCCACCCCACACCCTGTTTCTGAAGAACCTGCCCATTAACTGCAAGTGCCTTTAAGGCATAGAGGTAGAAGCACTTCGCTGGGAACAAGAAAGAAGAAACAGCAGCCTGCACATAGCACCTCATCTGTGCTGAAGGCAGCCACTGCCCTCACCTCCAATGGCCCTTAGCTACCTCCCTGTATCACCACCCCTGCCCCATCCCTGTCAGAGCCCCAGTCATTGTCCTACTGCCGGCACCATACAGCCCATTCTTCCCATCCAAATTCACGATTCCTTTCATCTCTCTACGGACCTAACAAAGAGCACTAACCTCTCTCTTCTCTCTCTCTCCCAGAAGCCGCAAAAAATGATCCAAGCAGCCTTCCCCGAGGCCCACGCTAACCCCATCTCTGAGATAGGGCCCACATCCAGCCCAGGGGCCACAGGAAGAACAGAACTGGTGTCCCCTCTAAAAGATATTTCATAGCTCTAGCCTCTCCAAGACCAGGATCTTAATTCTGACTCTGCCCCTTCCTCACTGTGTGACCTTGGGCAAATGGTCTGATCTCTCTGGGCCTGCCTCTGGACAAAGGAAGATCAATGTTGAGCACGAGGACTGTTGTGGTGGGGAAAGGCCTAGCACATTTCCTGGCCCATAGAAGCCATTTTGTTAAGTGACGGCTCCCCTCTCCCTTCCTCTTGGCAGTACCGTGAACAGGGGAAGGCAGGCAAGGAACATCAGCCATGGAATCCTGGTTACCAACAGCATTCCAAGAACCACAGAGACTGTGGGACCTGCACTGTCACACAGGTGGGCTGGGCTGGGCAGCCACACACAGAATCCCCCTCACCCTCACCTCCCCCCCACCACGTCCCTTTCTTTTCAGCCCTGTAGATAGCAGTAGGACCAAGAGGAGCTGAAAAGTGGCCCACCCAAGGTTTGAGCTGAACAAATCGAAAGCAGCAAGCAAGAGGAGCCCGTGCCTAATGCAGCTTAGAGTTACAAATGGTAACAATCTTACAATCCAAACTCGAAACAATAGGGTGGAAAATTGCTATTCTAATGAAGATCCTGGAGGAGAATGGCTGGGAGAACGGCACACACGCTAGTCCAGGCCAGGTTGGCCACTCCACAGAGGCAGTCGGTGTCCGTCGCAGCTCCAACTTCACTGTGACCATGCGTGCATCATTCGTTCATTGTTTCGTTCAGTCATTTCTCCATACATTCTTTCACCTATGCAATTGCTATTCATGCTTCCATTCCCTATGCGTTCATTGACTTACCCTCCATTCATTCATTCCCTCTTCTCTTCTTTCACTCCCACATCCGTTCACCCAACAAGTACCTTATGAACATCTCTGGGCCAGGCACAAGTTCCTGTAAGTATCTGCTGGTGTCCACTTCAATCCTAAACAGCACTGGCTGGGTGCAAAGGAAACTCTCAGCCTTGCAGAGTTTACAAAACCACCCTCAGCCCAAGAAGAGCTGGGGAGGGAAATGTACTGTGTTGGACACTTTCACCTGTTCTGCAAGGACAGTGTAGTAATATAGGTATAGAGCGAGGGAGGGACACCCAGAGAGCAATCTCTTCCAGGAAGGGCCTTGACGAAGACAAGGGTCTAAGATGGGAAAAGCGAGCGAGCAAATAGGAGAGGAAAAACAGACACTAACGCCCCATGACAAGGACAAGCACTGTGAACACAGCTTGATCTGATGGGCACAGGCTAGGAGGCTGAAGGTGAGCCAGAGGCACAGAGAGGGGCTGGTATTCACTGACGGGTCTCAAGTCCCAGGTGAGCGTGTCCCTCAAAATCAATAGTTCTCAAACCCTGACCTGCAGAAAAATGTGTTACCTGGATTGCTAATTTTTTTCTCGGTACAGAGAGGAAAATCATCTAAAGGATAGGGTGCTCTCAATTAATGTTGTCCTTCTCTTTCACATGGTTCCAAACTGTTCATACCCCTTTTTCATCTAGACCAGGATCTACTAGGAGACGACAGCCAATCACAAAATTATGTACGCGTAATTTTGAGTTGCCTGGTCCAGAACTCCATGGTTTCTGGATGCCGTGGCCTCTCTTCACTTTTGCCTGTGGCTGCTGTAAAGGGCAATTCAGAAAGGAAAGCCTAGAGCAGCCAAGCTTAGATGTTCCAGAGCTTAGGTCCCTCATGCCTGTCCCAGGTGGGCACTGAGGTCTGCTTTGGGAGAGCTTTGACATCATCACCTTTGAAGCTGACCCCTAGGCTGGCCATTTACCAGTATCCGCCCATCCCGGTCCAAGAACTGTGAACTGTAACTACATTGAACACCTCATGCTAGTGCCAAGTCGTGCTAGCCTGAACTGATCTGAGCTGGGCTGGACCGGGGGAGGCTAGACGGAACTGGAGGATCGAGGCAGATCTGGCCAAGGGGAAACTGGGTGGAGCTGAATGGAGCCAAACGGTGCTGAGACAAAATGAGCTCCCAAACGGGCTAGGATCCTGGAGGGTGACCTGTTCAAGAAATCCAACTCAAATGCCCCAGGCAGAAGCCAAAAAGTCCAGCTCCCTCTGCTGCCTCTTCTCCAAGATTCATCTTTCATTGGAGCTTCAGAAAATCATGGTTCCCTACTGCAAAGTTCTTCTTGTTAGGATTCCATTTGATCTAGATGAACTCTTTGGTGGCAAGGCAGAGAGAATAAGAGGATGGATGTGCAATGACCATGACTGAGAGAAGGCTGAGGTTAACTACCCCGCTCACCAGTCTGGCTAAATTCCTGACAACAGTATTAGGGTTATTGTTAGCGTTAGCCTTGGAGTTTCCTCCAATAAGGTGGTATGTTCAATCCCCAGTCCCTCCCAAATATGGAGAAAGGAAGGGGTCCACAGAGGGCACCTGGCTTCTTAAGGGTCACTCCACAGTTTC
This sequence comes from Martes martes, assembly GCF_963455335.1. Taxonomy (NCBI): domain Eukaryota; kingdom Metazoa; phylum Chordata; class Mammalia; order Carnivora; family Mustelidae; genus Martes; species Martes martes. Next base: position 26,314,638 of record NC_137904.1, on the reverse strand, counting down.
TGTGCTGATGCCTCATTGCAGCCACCCCGCACTTTGCTTCAGGACCCCATGCCCTGAATACTGGGGTTGATGGCTTTTATAAATTGAGGACCAGTGCATTTCACACACCTCTCTTCCCAGGGCTCACCGAGCATTGCTTGGACTGTTTCCCTAATCTCTCTCATCTCCCTCTGCTTATCCCCCGTCCCCATTCATGTGGCTTTCCCACTCGTCTATCTTCCCCCTAAAACATCAGCAAGGCTTTCTCGATTGGTCTACAAAGATTGAATCTGTGCTCTGTAATTTCTGGACTTCTCTCAACGCCTGCCACTCATTCATTCATTAATTCATTTGTTTGTTTCTTTATTGCCAATTTTCACCCAGCGTGTGGAGGATAAAAACATTGTTATTCTGATGAAGAGGGGAGAGGAAAAGGGGATGGTTATTGTAAGTTCCTGTCACCAGGCATTTAATACACATTAAACAGTTATTTAAATGAGTTTTCTACTCTACCATTTTCTCACATATGACTTGAACTTGTAAGTTAGTGACTAGCACACATTTTAAAGATGAGCAAACTGAGATTCATATGGCAAGTACCAGAGCCATATTCAAGTCTTGATCTGGTTTCTTTTCTTTACACTACACCAAACTATCCTGCCCTTCTGCATCACCTACAACCACAACCCAGAGATGTACACAAATCTGCTTGTTTCCTGGTGTTACCTCCACTGTGTCACATTGCCGTGACATTTGTTAAGGAATGAGAATCAGTCAACACAGAAAAGGAAAGCCAGAAATGAAACAAAAGTTAGTTATCGAATTAAGCTGTTTTCTGTCTTTTTTAAAAAAACATGATTCCCTTAAATTGATTTATGTGCATAGATCTGCAGGTGCCCTCTAAGTGTTAAACTCTGCCCAGAACCTGAATGGGAAAGAAGCTCATGGGAAGCCATTCACTGGGGCACCATTATACATGTCACTGTTCTTGTAAAGGACAGGAGTTACAATCTTGAACAGAAAGGAAATGACATCATCATGCTGACATCAAATGACATTAGGGACCTCCTAATGGGCTGAGTTGCCAAGCAACTCCCTCCTTGTCCTGGCCTGGCATTTGATCCAATACCTAACTTGACCTAGCTATACACTCTATGGTTGCCATCAGTCCAAGGCAATCCCAGCTTGGCTCCCAGAATTCCTCGGGCTGGCTTGGCTTGCAGATCCTGGTGTGTTTGCATTAAATCCATCAGGAGGAAGTCATTTATCCACTCTAACATTTCCATCTGCAAGGCCTATCTTTCAAATTGTTTTTCTAATCAGGCTGTCACATTCTTAATTTTATTTGATTAATTTTTTGATTAATGTGCCTAGGACCCAATAGGACTTTTCATTATTTCCTTATCACTTAAAAAAAGATACAAAGTTGAGGGTTTTAGGATAATTTGGCATATGCATGCCAAAGACAACACATCATGGGAGTGTGGCCAGGCTGAGGATGAGAAGAAAATACAACACTTGGAGGGAGTCTTCAATGATCTGTGGCTGTTATCCCAACAGAACAAGTATATTACACGGTTAATAATAATGACTCTTGTCATTATTTGAGGGCCTATTGGCTCCAGCACGGCTCTGAGAGATTCAGCATGAAATAATAGCTATGAGAAGTCACTGGGTTCAAATCCTCGCTCAGCCACTTTTTACTGAGCGACATTGGGCACTGAGTTACTGAACTTTCTCTAAGCCAGCTCCCTCCTGGGACTCCTTGTCCAGTGCCCAACACATACCAAGTGCTCAGTACATGTCAGCTTGTATTAGAATTCTTTCTTTCTTTCCCATCTGCTAGAGTAGGTATTGTTGCCCCATCATTCAAGTTGAGAAAATGAAAATTCAGAGAAATTCACAGGTTTGCATGGGTAGGAAATAGCAGAGCCGGGAAGCTAGTTTGTCCAGATTTTGAACCCAGGTCTGTCAGACTCAAAATTCAGTTCCCTTTCTATGACATTTCATTTTCTCTTTTTCCTTTTTAATTTGAGAGTGATGAAGGCCCCAAATATTAGTCTGTTCTCACCTTCACAGTTAACATCTCATGCAAATACAGTTTCATGAGCAGCACTTTGATTTTCCAGAATGTTCTAAGCTCCCATAATAAACTCTTTAAGGGTAGAAACAGACCTTCCGCATCTTTACAGTTTCCAAATCTTAGCACAATACCCTCCACAGAGCAAGACTCAGAAAATTATTAACAAATGCCTACATAGTCCTTCCTCTGTTTTGGTCACTGTTCTGTGTGCTTTATAGATATTCACCCTTGTGATCCTCACAGACACTCTCTGAGGAAGCTTCTGGTATTATTCCCACTTATGGATGAGGAAAGTGAAGCACAGAAAGGTTAAGAACTTGAGAAAGGACACACAGCTAATAAGAGAGTTGGGATTCAGCACAGCGCTGTGCTGTGTTCCATGTTTGACAGAACAAAAGAAAGAACAGTCAGAACCAGACCTTGAAGGAAATTCAATCTTATGTAGCTAAGACTTGGCCCAGACACTATTATTTATAATTTATGCCTCATCCCTATTGCAGAAGGAATCTTAACAGACTGGCTTTAAAGAGCTGAAAGTATGCACCAGACACAGCACCCAAAGGCCCTGTCTCACCGAGTCTGTGGGCCAGTGCACAAGCTAGCTTTACTTCTGGAATACCCGTCCTCCTGGAAAATTCCCAGCCTCCCATCAAGCTTTACCTACCTGTATCAGTTATATCCACAAGATTCTAATTCATGGAGGTGATGGAGCGATGATATGGAGAGGCTGACCCCATTGAAAGACCGTTGTTTATTACTTTCATTTCCTGAGAGAAGAGGGCTTGTGTTGCCATGAAGAACCCCATGAGAAAGCACCAGGTCTGGTCGGGAGGCAGAAAGGGGTGAGGAGAAAGCATAGTCCACTGCCTTTACTGTGTTTTCTATGGGAAAGCCAAGTCAGGACGGGAGCGGCTGTGGACTGATCTGAGTAATGTTGGTGGGTTCTGAACTCCAGGGTTGGTCTCTGATTGTCTATACCGGGCTCTAGGATGGTTTATGAGAGAGGAGTATTGATTGCCTCCTGGAATCTGAGCTAGAGAGAGGAACTGGTTCAGAGTTTGGGTTCTGGGTTGGTTAATTTACATATGAAAGGTGGAGCCCTCATGCATCCCTGAGAATTGGCTAGCCCTGGGAAGGACAGTCCCTCCCCACTCAGTGAGGTCATAAATGCCAGAGCATCAAGAGTACAGAAAAGAAGAAAATGTAATTAACATATTATCCTGGAAAGTTGTTCCCTGTTTCTCTATTCGTAGTTTCCTCCTTTCTCTACTCCCATAGCATCTGGAGCAGGCCCCTATTATGGAATTCTATTTTTAATTATTCCCACATCTGCTTCTGTGTCTTATCCATCATTTCAACCCCAGTACCTAGAATGGTCCCTGGCCCATGCTGTGTGCTTGAGAGATGCTTGATGATTGAATGAATGTGAGAGAGGGAACTTGAACTAGACCAGAGAGCAGAGGAAGAGTTACATCAGAGATGACACTGTATCTATCACTCTGCTCTAACTAGCCCAGAGTGTCCTGACAATGTAACAAGAAGAGGAGGAGGGGAAGGAGAGGAGAAAGAGGAAGTAGAAGGAGGAGGAGGAAAAAGAAGAGAAGAAGAAGGAGGAGGAGAAGCCACTACAATGGCTCAGTGCTCCCACTGTTTAACAAATAAGTCATTCATGGTTTTTTTTTTGTTTTTTTTTTTTTCCACAGTACCAAATTCTATGGGGTACTGGTATAATTGGATCTCATGGGAAGAACATTGTTACAATGGCCAGCAATGCCATATGTCTTCATGTAGTCATTTCAGTCACTGAACCTGGATTAAATAGTATCTATTGGAACAACTGAGAAAGCATTTCCATGGGTATCTAGGCTACAGAAGTATAAGCATCCTGCTTTCTGGGACTCTAACAGGATGTCCACAGCCCAGATGGTTGTATGGCCAACACAGTATGTATGTTGTCCCCCTTACATGTCATCCAGCTCAACATGCAATTGACAGAAGCTGGAGAGCTGTCAGATCAAGACTGAGCTCTGAGAGAGGGTCTGGAGTGTGATTGGTTGGAAATTGAGCCATCCGCTTCAGATACTGCTACTAGGTCCTAAAGGTAGACAGCTTTCAAGAGCCTAAACACAAACCCATCTAGAGCCCCAAGATGTATTGTCTCCCTCAGCTCTGGTCCTGAACGTATTGTCTGAACCCTCACTCAGGGTCTTGTCTTTCTTTCTACTTTTTTAAATATCTTCATTGAGGTATATTGTACATGTGACAAAATTCATTCATTTTTAGTGTATAATTGAAAAAATGTTCATAAATTTACAGAGTTGTGCATCCACTGCTATAATCTAGTTTCAGAACATTTCCATCACCCCAGAAAGAAACCTCATGCCCACTTACAGTCACTCCTAGTTTCCCCTTCTGGTTACAGGCAAGAACATCTTGCCTTTTCCTCATCTTTTCCTTTTATCACATAAACCTTTCCCTGCCCAGACCTGACCACTCAGGCTGTTGAGGTCTTTTAAGCAAGAACACGTCTTTGCTTTTTATGGAAGTCCATGTAAAAGAATGAAACTTATTTTCACTTAGCAGGCAATTTGGCAAAACTGTAGCTTTGCCCTAAGCTGGAAATACCAATAGCCAAAAATAATAAGAGTCTTTCTATAAATTTTGGTTATCCTGAACGAGATGTCTTGCTGCCTGCCCGGCCACAGTCCCATCGTGGTGTCAGCACAAGTCGCTTCCTTTCTCTGAGGCTCAGCTCCTTCACCCAGTTGATTGCCAAGGTTTGTACAAGCTTTCGGTTTACAAGGTTCTTTAATGCAAGGGAAAGGGGGACCACCAGTGATAATGGTTGTTTTCTTCCTCAACACGAATTCTTTCCTGTTCAAAGGTCATAAAATCCCACACCTGCTTGAGAGATCATTTTCACCTACGCTTGTAACCGGTTCCACCAGATGAGGCTTTTCACTGAGAAATAAAATACCTTTAAACACATTTGAGTTTCTTTCTTATTTAAAATACTGTGGGTTTGGTGTGTGTGTGTGTGTGTGTGTGTTCTGTGCAAGAGAGGTAGGCAGCCTTAGTTTTTAACTAAGCAGCATGTGACAGCCACACATAAGTAAATTCCTGTTGAATGCAAAAATAAGATCAACCCAACTAGATGATTGATGGCGGGGGAGATGTGGGAGATGAGACCTTCCTAAACGTAAATGGAAACGTGGTTCCTTCTGATTGGAAGAAAGAGTCCTACGGAGTGGGAAGCTGTGTGCCTGCCTTCTTTTTCTTCCAAATCCTCACCTTCTATATAATGTGCTTATTACTATAGTGAGATGACCGTGTTCTATTAAGTACGCTGAGCCTGGTAACCAGATAACTTCTTATAGACTCTGCCTGAATTTGCTCACAAACTCTGGGGGAGCCCTGGGTGGTCATTGACAGTGGGGGCTGCAGCCAGGGCCCAGGCTGGACTCCTGAGTCTGTTAAGGAAGAGGCAGAGATGGAGACAGCAGAACCAGGGAGAAATCTAAATCTTAGTAGAGGTGAAAATACTTTGGCCATGGGAAGTCATGGTCAAAAAACAGATCTAAGGGTAAGGCAAAACCATAAAATGGAAGAAAGGATTGAGGCCAAAAATAAGTCCATGCATGGAACCCACCATGCAGTGTGGTCCCCCAGAACTAACTAACTAGCCCCAGCAGCTTTCCCAGTGGACTTGGGGCTTGCAAGAAGGTTGGTCCGGAAGGAGTCAAACATGGACCCAAAAAGGAAGGAGTATCAAGATCCTCAAGAGCATTCCTGGACGACAGCTTTCTTATTCTGTGAAATATATGGCTCTGGAGGAAATTAGAGTCAGAAAAAGAATCAATTCTTTCAGAATATCTGAGTCGGTTATGTCATTTGAAGATATCTAAAAGCTCCCAGAAAGGTCAGTTTAAGGAGCGAGATCTCCCATAACTTAATTTCCTTTTGTTACATTGTGAGCTTTATTTTCTCCCACTCTCACCTCCCTTCTATCTCTTTCCCAGGCCTGCCAAGTCCTGTTTATTAAAAGTGTTGTGTCCAATTTACTCAGCTTTTAATTAAGCTGTCAAGTTGAAATGGGATTGTCTCCTGGGAAGCGAACAAAGATTTTATGGTCATTTAATTTTTGCTTAAGATTAAAAATCTTACTACTGGCATGCTTAAAATTATTAATGAGATCAGGAATTCTTGCCCGTTTGTGTCCATTACAAGACATAAATCATTAAGCTCAATTAGGGGCAAGGGAAACGTGTGGAAGCTACAGCTGGAGGTTGTGTTCAGTCACATCTTTCCAAAGCAGCCAAGTGTTGGAGATGTGACGATCAGGGGCTGGATGGGGAACAGAAGAGCAGGAGGGGAGATGGCAGATGGCACAGTCAGGGAGAAGGGCATGGACACAAAGGAAGGAATGGAAGGAGAGAACTTCAGAATGGCAAGGGGTCAGGGAATGGAGCTCCTGTAGGAGATCAGTGAGATCAGAAGGAGAGAAAGGAATTAGGGAGTTGAATTACAGGAAGTGAGGGACACGTTTGTAGTTCTCACCAATAGTTCTGATTCCCCTCTTCTTCCAGGCACAAGGAAAGATTATACCTCTGTGACACTGTGAAGTTAGTTAGGAATGACTATGTGACTTCTTTGGCCAATCAAATAAGAGCAGAAGTGACATATGCCTCTTCTTGGCGGAAGACCTTAAAAGCTGGCATGTCATCCCCCTTATTTCCTCCTCTGCTAGAGTGTTGAGATTGTCATGTCATTCACCTAGTCTACTCTGTCAGTCTGGGTCCCTGAGTGACTAGGATGGTCAGAATCCTCCAGTGACTTGCTTTAAATATGTGGTATTGTTTTAGAACACTACAATTTGGAAGTGTTTGTTGCTTCATCATAATTCAACCTATTGAGACTGATATAAGTGGGTTGAAAGCAGAAACACAGACCTGTAATAGGGAGAGACTGGGGGAAAGTCAGGTAGAGTCAGAAAGCATGGAGAGTGAGGACATGTGAGAGGCAAAATCTGAGCAATTTGAATTCTCAGACCCAGAACAATGGTTTGCATGGAATGGATCTGTAGAATGGAATCAAATGGAAATGAATCCAAGTGCTTTCTAAAGTTTTAATGGTCTGCTGTTTGCATGGTCCTAGAAAGATGGTAGATCCTTCTCAGTTCTCAGTATGAAGGCTCCAGTTTCTACCAAAAGAGAGACTTCTGTTTCAGAAATCTCCTTGTTATAAGGCATACTTTAGGAGAAGAATAGGGTTGGAGAAATCTATAATGCTCACAAACTCCTCTGCTCCAGCCAATATTCATCTTCTGTGCTGCTTCTCCTTTATCTCCCTCCCCTCAAGACCTTTCCTACTGTCTTCTAAGCTTACTTCCTCATGCTTGGTCTTCCTAAGACCACAAAATTAGTCCCAGTGTTGCCCACATGCTTGAGATTTTAGGTCCTGGCAGACCCCTTGGACACTGCTACTTTCCTGCAGTGAAACTTCAACAACACTGCACAGGTAGAGCAAGGCCTATAGTGTTTGGCCCACAGCAACATCTGCTAGCTCCTGCCTTCCCTCTGGAAGGTGCTTCTCAGGACCTTTCATAGAGACTGCTCTAGCAATCCCCTGTCAAGAGGGCTTTATAGTTCAAAAAGGAAGAAGAGAGAGGTTGGTGGGAAGTTACAGCTTCAACCCAGACCAGGCTCCTCATGATCAAAAGAGAAATTAATAATTTATGGACCAGAATAAACTTCTAGATCAGACTCATGCAGGCAGATCTCTGTAGTAGCTCAGATCTGCTTATTTTGTCCCATTCTCAGACAAATTGCCTGGAAAGTTAACTAGTGAGGTAGATAGGGGTCCCAGGGCTTATTTTCCTATTCCGCAAAGAGACAAAGTCTCAAATGTTGGATGGGGCAGAGTGATGGCCACACTGAACAGAGTGCCTATTACTATCATGTGTGCATTCACACACACACACACACATACACACACCCCTCTCAGGAGAGCCCAATCTTGGGCTTTCTGCCCAAGGTTATCTCTCCAACAGAAATGCCAGAAAGCTGGGAAAGGGGCACATATCATGGGATGTAGCAAAAATGTGATCACACATTGGAAGCAGAAGCTGCTTCTCAGTCACTGTTGGGGCCCCACCACTGTCCCTGCACATGATGGCCAGCATGAACTGGGGAAACAGATCAGAATTGGATCTAGATGGGATTTTCTTTAACCTAATACCACATATGGAGGGAGGGTGGTGCTGGATCAGAAGAAAGTGTAGAAGTTGAGGAGCAGAGTGGAATGGGGTATAATTACTCAGGAGTCAAGAACAAGCCTTCCATCTCATTGCCTTCCTCCTTAAACTCCAGTGTGTCTCTGGTTGACCTCAAGTGCAGCGGCCTTGGATGGGCAACTTCCTGAGGACTGAGCAAACAGGCTGTCAGAGATGCTTTGTTTGAAGAGAACAGATTCCCATTAGTGCCAGCTTGGATAAAGTGGGGTTTATTATACAGATTCCAAAAGCAGGAGTTAGAGAAGGGCCTCGTGAAGGACAGGATCTTGGACTCAAAAGGCCATCAGGAACCATGGTGACCATGACCCCACATTGCCTTCCCTGGCCCATCTCTATGTATCTGTTTCCCTCTCCTGTCTCCCTACAGCCTTGCGATCTCTGCTCCCCTGGGTACACAGACGAGGGTGGCCGCCACAAAATGGCACCATCACACTCTTAACCTGTATCACCTGCAAATGAGGTGTTCAAGTCTCTGACTTCCGAATCATCAGGGAAGAGGAAGTAGAGTTCTTAGCAGTGCTGGCACACTAAGAAGAACAGTAAATAGTAGCTTATTATTTGGATGACAGGACTTGGCCTGCAGACTTTGTTCTGCCTCTGATGGCTGTGTAGTATTGGACAAGTCACTTCATCACTGAAATCTCTAAAAATAGTGCCAGTAATGTTGGCCTTTGCTACCTCTGAAGGATATTGTGGGTATCAAAGTCAAAATGATACAGAAGTGCTCTATAAACTCTAAAGTTCAATGGATGTGAAGGAGTTTATGCCCTCTTTATCATGACCATCACCATCATCACCACGGCCACCACCACCACCATCATCATCACCACCACCATCGTCATCACCACCACCACTGTCACCACCACCATCATCAACATCACCACCACCACCATCATCACCATACCATCATCATCACCACCACCATCATCATTACCACCACCGCCATCATCACCATCACCATCATCATCATCATCACCATCACCACTGTCATCACCACCATCATCATCACCACCACCACCATCATCACCATCACCACTGTCACCACCACCATCACCATCATCATCATCATCACCACCACCATCACCACAGTCATCACCACCACCATCATCACCACCACCACATCACCACCACTACCACATCATCATCATCATCACCCACTCCCATCATTATCACCAACACTACCATCATCATCACAACCCCAGCACCACTATCATCATCAACACTACAATCATCACTATCACCACCATCATTATCACCATCCCACTGCCTCCATCATCATCATCACTATGATTACCACCACCACCAAATAGCTCAATGCCATCTTGATTTCCAGAGGCTTCCATAAATCATGAGCCTGAAACTTTGCTGTTGTTGTTGTTTTGTTTTGTTTTTTGCTGGGGGTGAAAGGATTTATTATTTTTATTAACATATAATGTATTATTAGCCCCAGGGGTATAGGTCTGTGAATCATCAGACTTACACATTTCACAGCACTCACCATAACACATACCCTCCCCAATGTCCATAACCCAACCATGAAACTTTTTTTAAGATAAGCTCCCTTTCTTCACTCAAAATGGCTTCCAAACCTTGGATTGCATTAACTTGCACTGACTTTTTAACTTATTCATTCATTTATTCAACAAGTATTCTATGAGCACCAACTGTATTCCAGGCTGTGTCTAGATTTTGGAGATATATCAGTGAAGAAAATAGACAAAGATTCCCTATCTCACTGGGCTTACATTCTACTGTAGGAGGGGGAGAGGAATAATGAATAATAGGGATGATATATAACTAAATTACAAAGTATGTTAGAAGGTGGTGAAACCATGAGAAAACAAAAACATAGAGTAAAGCCAGGAGCCCAAGGAGAGAGAGCTAACAGAGGCATCTCCCTGTGCTTCCTCTGCAGCCTGAACTGTTCCCTACCTCATGGAAAACTTCCTAGCCTAAGATTTCCTTTTTCATTGTGATATTCATTGAGAAGGTCATTTATTCAGCAAATATAAATCACTGTGATAAAAAAAAAAAAGATCCGATTAAAGAGAGATTTAAAAATAAGGTACAGTGAGTTAGTAAATTATTCACAATAAAGTTGGGATCTCAATCAATATGAAGAGTAAAATGAAAGAGTTATAGAGCTGGGGAAATGCCTAATGGGGCTCTTCCAGTGAGACCTTGATCTGTGCCTCGAGCTTTCTTGCCACACTGACCAGATGCCCACATGGGAGGGCCATTGCTTCCTTTCTCCAGGAAAGGGCCTTCCCTTGTCTTAGGCCCATCCCAGGCCCCCAGGGCCAGCTGCAGTCAAAATAGAAAGTAGCTCCCCTGTGCTCTAGCAGCCCCCATCTCCCTCACCTCTCATGTCTTTCTTCTAGTTTCATTGCCCTTCCTTCAGCCCTGCTACCTCTTATCTCTAGTCCATCTCCTATTTCCACCTATGCTTACACTCCACCAACATTTGTTGAGCACCTACTATGTACCAGTCCCCATTTATTTTATTTTATTTTTATTTTTATTAACCTATAATGTATTATTTGCTTCAGGGGTACAGGTCTGTGAATCATCAGTCTTATACAATTCACAGCACTCACTATAGCACATACCCTCCCCAATGTCCATCATCCAGCCACCCTATCCCTCCCCACCCCCAGCAGCCTTCAGTTTGTTTCCTGAGATTAGAGGTCTCTTATGGTTTGTCTCCCTCTCCGGTCCCATCTTATTTCATCCCCCCACCACCACTTCACCAGTCCCCATTTTAGCCACAGGGAATACACAGCTGAGTGATATGGGACCCCTATGAAGTCAACATCCTGAAACAGATAAGTAAATAGACCCTCACAAATGGTCAAGATTAGTGCATTGACAGGGGCCGTGCAAAATGCTAGGTGAGCAGTTTAAGTGGAGAAACTATATTCCGGGGAAATTTGGTAACATGCAGTCCTTGACCTGGTCCTCCCTGGAGGTGGGTGCATCCTCTCAACAGCCCTATGTTTGCATCTGTGATCATCCTTTCCACTCTGCATTATAATTGTGCATTGTCTCATCTAGCCTCCCTACCAGACAGTGAGCAGTCTAGGCAGGACCTGTGCTTCCTTAATAGTCCTTGTATCTCCAGCCTGTAGAACGGAGTGATGACTCAGTTATAAGAATGTTATAAGTTCCTGTGCTCAATGACCTTTGTGCTAGGCCTTGAAAGATGAGTCAGAGTTCAACAGGTGGTGGAGGGAAGAATACACTCATACTTAGTTATCTGGACTTGCTGTGCTTTCGTCCACACTCCTAGCTATTGGGATGAAAGCCACAAATCAGCCAAAGGAATAAACCGCTAATGGCAGAGTTTCAGGCATTGGAGGAGGCAGAGAAGTGGGGTAGGTGAATTTTCCAATGCCAGCTCCCTCACTGAAATTGCTCTATTTTCAGTGTGTGTGTAAGATTACTAGAGAGATGCTCTAATTGTGTCCCCATCATGGGAAATGGGGGACACAGCCTCCACCTTACCCTTGGATGTGTGACCCAGGGTCAGCCCTAGACACAGAAATGTATAAATTATTTGGGGCAAATTCTGTAAGTGAGGCAGTGAAGTAAAGCACAGAGAGTGAGAGCTTAGTGCTCACAAAGACCTGAATCCAAGCCCAACACCACTACTTCCCAGCTATGAGTCCCTGGGAAAGTCACTCACTCTTTTTAAGCCTCAGTTTCCCACATCTGTATAATAGAGAAAATAATTGTACTACCTACTTCATGGGCTTTTATAAAGCTTGAACAAGACAGCATACATATACGTGCCCAGGACATAGTAGATGTTAAAGAAATGCGAATGTCAATCCTTGTTTCTATTACATCAGCTTGAGTTTTATAGTCGTAACTGTTAAAATAGTTCATTTTCTACTCATCAGAAACCAGACGTGCATCTGCTCCTGGGTGCTGCAATGAGAGCTTTGACTCAATATCCTGAGTTCTTCCAACCCTGTGAGTTGGTGACGACTTGCCGGACCACCTTGGCCAAGGCACTTCCCCACTCTGGGATTATGTCTTTATTTGCAAAATGAGAGAGCTGACTAGATGCCACTCACATTCCTTCCCATCTTGAGTTCTAAGTTTCTCTGGTTGTGAAGGGATCTGCATAGGTAGGGAAAACCTAATATTCTCCTCCAGTTGATGACAAAGTAAAAAACAAAAGCCTGAAAGTAATTCAAAAATCCTACTGATTTCATTCATGACACCTCTGCCCTCTGTTATGAATACTTACCATGAGCCAGGCCTCACATGGTTATTGGCTTATTTAATTTTCACCACCTAATGTTCTCATTTTCTAACTTTTGAAACTGTAGTTTGAGAAGGTTAAAAACATTGGTCAAGATTCCACAGCTACTAGGTGTCAAAAATCTGTGTTTTTTTTCCCCCAAATTACCAGCCCCTTAATGGGAAATACCCACATATCATTACCTTCACCCACATCAACATTCATCTAGCCTGTCCAGCTCCAGACCCTGCTTCCTCTGGTCTCCTCTTCATAAGTTAAAATCAGAAGCTAAACCCCTAACATTTGCACAGAGAGACAGCTAATGGACCTATTAGAGTGAATGACAGTAGAGTGGAAGCTTTGCTAGACATCTGTGCAATGTATTTTTATTGAATGAATAAATGAGTGAATGGGAGATGGCTGGCTGGATGGATGGATGGATGGACAGACAAGTAGCTAGGTGGATGGATAGATGGATGAGTAGATAGGTGGATGGATGGACAGACAAATGGATGTATGGAAGTACTATAACAGTAGAAATTCAGTCTTTTCTCTGTTTGTATATGCACTTCAAAAACAACAACAACAACAACAAAGAAACAACCCATGACCCACCTATGCAAGAAGGAAGGAAAAACTTAAGACACTGCTGTGAGCCCTTGAATGTCTCCAGGCAGGGCTTGTTCTACGATGAAGCAAGGCATACAAAATATAAGGTGAAACTCCTCTCTATACATTTTGCCTCCCTGTGTACCTCCCTTGCCTCACCCTGGTCCTGGTCCCATCTCCAAGATCATTTCCTTTCAGCTCTGCTCTACTCCCTCATCTCTCCCTCCTTTCCGGGTTTGCATTATTCTGACCTTCACCTCTGTCTCTCTACCCTACTATTTGTCAACCCTGCTTACACAGTAGAATCATCTGAGAGGCTCTTTAAAAAATAATAACAATAAAATAAAATAAAAACCATTTGTGAGTCCAGCCCAACACACTGAAACAGAAATTCTAGTGGTAGGGACCAGACATCCAAGCATCAGTATTTGTTGAAGGACCCCAACTCCAACTTGCAGCCAGAGCTGAGAGTCACTGTTCTACCCTCCTGATGGCCACCTGTTGGGTGACCCAATTTAGGCTGGTTTTTGCATCATTACTCTCACCTGTGCTACTCTCTGTAATAGATGTTACAGAGCAGGCTTCCCTCTCCTCCTACCTAGTTCTTCCAGGGATGATTAGTGAAACATCTCTTTCCATTTTTACTCATCATCCTTCACTCTGGGATGAAGACAAGTCCACAGAGACCAGACTCAAGAATAATAATATAAAACATAATAGTTAGCATTTATTAAAGGTTTATGGTCTGCCAGAGGCTTGCTAAATTCTTAACAGGTATTTCGCTTATCATCACATTAACTCTATGAAATAGGTCCTGTATTTAAGGCCCCTTTTGGAAATGAGAAAAGGCAAGCACAGAGAGGTAAATGAACTTGGCCAAGATGACACAGCTAAGAAATAAGAAAGTTGGAATTTGAATGTAAGATCAAGGCCCCAAGACCCTTCACAGCTATGCTTGGTCTCTGTCACCAAGATGTTGTCTTAGTCAGGCCTGGTCACCTGGAGTCTTAGATAACATGGGTGGATTCCTTCTCCTGCTACAAAGAGTGACAAAGTGAAACAACTCCACAGACATTCCAGGTGGGCCTGGTTCCTTCTGGATCCTGGACTGGCACAGCTTAGGTCACTAACTGAAACCCCTTGTCAGCACATACATTCCCTCATTTTAGTCTCTCTGCAATCCTAGAACATAGGTATTATTATCTCTCATTTTGCTGAGCTTAACTGGCCCAAGGCCACACAACTAGTCAGTAGTTGAAATTCTGAGCCACATCTCTCAGCTAGTAAAGTTCAAGCTTTTCCCTCTACACCAAATGAGAAAAGTTGCTATGGGTCAACGGTCACAGAAGGCTCATGGAGGAGGTGAGAATTAAGCTGAGATGAGCAGACACGGTAGGGTTCAGATACGTGGAGGAAAGAAGGGAGGGCTTTCCAAGCAGGAGGAACAACATGAGCAATGGTGTGGAAGTGGACTCAATGGAGCATTAAAGACATGGTGAATAGCACGCTTTGGACTGCACAGGGAATTTATATAATGCTGCAGTGAGATTGGACATGCACTGAGGCATATTGGGAAGGTTATTGAAAGCTAGGTGAAGGAGCTTGGGCTTTATTATGTAGGCATCAGGGAGTCACTGAGTACACAAGCAATGTGTACAAAGCAGTGTTAATAGAGTAGAAATCATCAGGATGAACTGGACAGGGGAGCAAGGAGTGAAGCAAGAGGTGAGTTCAGGGTGATCACAATGGGCCACATGAGAGATTAGGAGACACAAACTTGGGCTGATGGCTGGGAAAATGGAAAATGAAGAAGAAATATGAAAAATCTAACAAAGAGAATTCTGCAAGGCTTGTCTACTGATTATCTGTGGGGATTAAAGGAATGAGATGAACTGAAGGTGATTGATTAACCATTAACCATTAAGTGTTTGCTGCCAGAACAGGAGATACAAAGATAAGCATTCACAGTCCGTGCTTCTATAAAGTGTGCTGTGCAGAAGGGGATACCCATGGGCAAATAAGTTGTTATAGCTCAGGTGATTGTTGCTATCATAGAGGTATCTTCAGACACAACTTTAGGTTGGGATGTCTTGGCTCCTGTGTCAAAGACATAGCCAATGAGGAAAACCTCAAGTTCACTGTGCCCCAGCCATGGGACACCAAGGAAGAGGTGATGACCTCAGCAGTGGGGTGACATAGAGGAGATGCGTTGATCATATTGATGATTATAGGAAGGGTCTTCCAGGAAGAGAGAACAGTACATACAAAGGCATTCAGATGTTCCATGGTGTGGCATATTTAAGACTCCAAGATTCTGATGTTGAATAAATTGGAGAAGAGCAGAACAGAAATAGGAAAGTCCAGAGGGAACAGTTTTAAGGAAAGGCTCATGAGTGCAATGGTTAAAAGCCCAAATTTTGGAATCAAAAGGGCATAGATCTGCTTCTAGTCATGGAATATCAGATTAGTCACTCTGCCTCTCTGAGCCTAGTTTTCTCATCTCTAAGATGTGAACTGTATTACTTATAGTACAGTGTTCTTGAGGGAATTAATAAGAAATAAAGCATTTAGCATAGGAATTGACACATATATTAGTTCACTAGATGATAGTTGGGGGTGTTCTTGTTATCACTGTTGAATTTAAATGTCAATCACCTGCCAATGAGAACACCTATCAGGCAGGTAGAGATGGGGGAACTGGCCAACTTAAGGTCAAAGCAAGGGGATGTGATCCTCCAATCCCCCAAAACAGACAAGTTTATCAAGGGATCTGGATGGTGGAAAAGGGAAAAGGCTAAAAACTGAGTCTCCATGATATTGTAAATGTTTTGCTTGGTGCAGGGGGAGGACTAAGAGCTGGCCACTGGGCCACAAACCTTCTAGATAACCTTTGGGAGAATAATTTCTGTGCAATGATAAAGCCATAGGAGATCAGAAGCAGAGTATGTGGAAGAGAGTAGATGGAGGAAACCAATTTGAGAAAAGCAGGCGACCTGAGTTCTAGGACCCACTCTGCAAATAACTCCATCCTTTTGGGAAGGTCACACACCCCTTCTATGCCTCTTTTATCATCTATAAAGTAAGGATGGTAGATAAGATGACTTCTAAATTCCTTTCCAGCTCTCAGATTCTAAGCTGCAGATCAGCATGTGGGTCACTATAGGGAGAGGTTGGGAGGATGTGCTGGAAATGTCTCTTCCTTCTCTACCTAGTCACTGCTACATTTTTAGAAGAAGGAACATGTGGTAGACAGCCTCTAAGTCAGTCCCCAATGATCTCTGCCTCCTGTATTCATGCCCTTATGTAAAAATCCTCTTCTCTTGAGTGTGGTGGATTGACCCCCTGGTGCCTTACTTCTAATGAATAAAATATGGCAAAAGTGATGGATGTCACTTCTGAGATCATAGAGACTCAAAGAGTCTGTGAGTTATAAATAGACTATGGCTTTTTCACTTCGCATGTTCTCACATGCTCTCACTCACTGAGGAAATCCAGCTACCATGTGCCCTGTACAGATATATTTGTGGCAAAGAGCTGAGAGAAGCACTCAGTCAACAGTGACTGAAGAATTTAACAGTCAGGAGAAAATGAATTCTGCTATCAACCACAGGAGTGCCCCCCAGCTGAGTGTTCAGATGAGACCACAGCCCTGGTAGACACCTTGCCACTTTGCTAGAGACCTTGAAGCATCAGCACCCAACTGAGCTGTTCTTGGAGTCCTGGATTCCACAGAAGCTGTGAGATAGTAAATATTTGAGTTTTTAAGTCACTAATTTTAGGGGTGATTTGTAAACAACAATATGTAATTACAAACTATATGACTACAAACAGAACTATGTTTTTAAAGAAAGGGAAGAGTTAACAAGAGGAAGAAAGAGAAGTGGGGGGGGTCATTTAGATAGAAGGAATGGCATGAATGAATCTCAGGCTTGGGTCTTGGTGTGCCATGATTCTCAAGCCCCCACATGAAGCCCAACACAGAGATGGTCCTGTATATCCCCTTGGTGACATTTATTGTGGTTAACTCATCATTGTCACCTCCCCACAATCCTTCAAAAACATTATTGTGTTCAACTCTCATTTCCCCAAACTCATCACATTATTCCTATTTATAAATAGTTTGCCAAGTCCTGTAGGATTTTCATGAATGTGTGTCAGGCCTGCTGATTTGCATACATGAAGACATAAGAGAATCTTTTTGTCAGGGGCTATTGTGATATGTTCTTTCTAAACCTCTTTCTTGATCTTTTTCCGCAGACAGACTTAACTAATGTGCTAGGTGTCTTAGTCCTGGGAGAGCTATCATTAATTTCCTACTCAGCTTCATTTATAAGAACTAGCCTCATAGTCTTTTTGTGTTGTCTTTGCTCTGCTGACATATCTGTTGAAACCCTGCCCAGCAATTTTTCACATATGATGGGATTTCCATTTGAGCCTAGAATCCACTAGCAGAACTAGGGTGACCTCCCTGTAATATAGATTAGTACATCTCACCGTATCCATTGTCATCCTTGTCTGATGTTTACATGAAGACTCCTCGGGCTCCTTTGCAGTTAAGTTGGGACTCAGGTGACTAGTTCTGGCCAGTGAACTATAAACAGAAGAGATCTGTTGTCCCATTTGTTTGAGGGCAGTTAAGAGTGGGGATGGATTCTTCTTGACCTCTATTCCTCTGCTCTGGGTGCCCATGGAGCCCATGAATTGAGATGGAGTTACCGTAAGATGGAAGCAGCCTAGATTGCTGAGTGACCACAGGAAGAACAAGCACCCGACTCTGGATTTTGAATGCATAAGAAATAAACATTTGCCACGTTAAGTAACTGAAATTTGAGGGGTTATCCATTACCACAACATAGTCTTGCTAGGAGGAAAGGGTCTGTTTATTGCCAAAACAATAAGGAAGAAGTTGGACAATAATAAAAATGATCAAGTTTCATGAAAGGAGCTATGATACTCTCCAGTTAGGGCTTGACTGCTTAACAGAGTGCCTGTTACATACTAGCCACTCGGAGGTCTTCATGGAAATGCAAAGGTGAAGGCCCAAATGGAAGTAGCCCAATGTGTTGGAGGAATTAAAAAAAGGGTTATGGCAGGAAATTGGAAAGCTACACACACATACACACACACACACACACACACAGGTATTAAATGAGACCTGCTCTTGTGAGGGACCCATAGACCATATTAAGGATGCTGATAGGACTTTTTAAAGGGCAGAGAACAGGGGTAACATAATCAGAGAGCACTCTTGCTCCTGACTGGAGCATGGTCTGGTGATGGGAGTGGTTACACTCCAGGTGGAGTTGGCTGTATCTTGGATGAAGGTAGTGGCAGAGTTGATGGGGAGAGGTGGATGGATCTAAACTCTACTGAATAGGTAAAATAAGCAAAACTTGGTGATTGATTAGATCACCACTAAGATGGACAGATGTCAAGACATTCTGGATTATCAACTGAATATGCAGTGGTGTTAGTGGTGACATTTACCAGAATAAGTAATACATGCAAAGTCCAAGTGGTAAGTGGTAAGAGAAAGGTGGGGGGGGGGAGGTATAGGGGAAGGTGGTGAATCCAGCCTTAGACATATGATGTAGAAAGTGAATGTAAGGCAGGTTCCATTGTGTAATGGTTAGCACTCCGGACTCTGAAAGTGAATGTAAGGCAGTCACAAGGAGAAGAAAAGTGGGTACTTGGAGATACAAGTAGATCTCTAGAGGTCGGGGCAGAGATAGAAGTTTTCGTGATTAGCTTAGAGATGGCTGTCAAAGATGCGTGCATATGGGAGAAAGTACCTTGGAGAAAATGGAGTCATTTCAGTTGAGCAAACACTGTCCTTGTGCCAGGTCCAGCTAGATACCAAGAACACAAAGATGAATAAGACAAAGTGCCTTGTGTCTGTTAGATAATTAAGCATAGTGCGATAAATAGAGGAACAGACACCCACCAAGGGAGAGAAGGTGGTGTGATCATCTCTGTCAGCCTGTTAGTGGAAGGTGAGGTCCATGAGGCTTGGTCCATTGCCACTGTATAAGCCCCTTGCTCACCACACAATGTCTTATCTTTATGAAGACCTCATCATTCCTTTTTACAGTCACCAACCAGACATGAGATGGGGATTTTTCTATCCTTTCCGGCCAGTCTTTGCAGACACAAACTTGACTTTTTTTTGCATCCTATAGATCTTTCTCTGCAATGGAAATCCCCTTCCCAGCTTCCCCGGCAAAGCTCCTCACCAAAACTTTGCAGAGTTGCAAAACTTTTGACTCCAGAAGGCCTCTTCAGAAAAGTGAAACTAATGAACTCGCCGCATTACGCAGCTGTCTCCATTAGTAATGAAATCCTTTTATTACAAGGGATTAGTTTAAAACATGTTATTAAACAGATCAAAATGAGCAATAGCAATGAAAGTCGTTAAAATGCAAGGCATATGAGAGAACAGCTTTCCCTCTGAAATAAGAGAAATCTGGAAGTTACGATTGGAACGATTTTGTGTGGGAGGAAAATGAGAGGGACGTGCCGCGTGGAATGATGGGAGGTAGGGACAACAGCTACCAGTTAGAATGGCAGGGCTCACCTAGGTCGAAGCAGGGATGCTGAAAAGAGCAACCACCCAGTGTCAACCAAAGGCAAGGGCACAGGGATTGGGGAGGGATGGAGGCAGAGGCCAAGAAAAACCCAGCAGAAGACAGGCTCTTCCATTTTGTATTCATAGTACAGTAACAGTAAGCTAATATATGTTGAGTGTTTCCCATGGGTTACCGTTTTGCTAAGTTCTGTACCTAGCATATCTTATTTAATCCTTACACAACCTATGAAGAAGCTAATGTTATCACCTCCATTTTATAGAGAAGGAAACTGAGCCTCGAGAGGTTTATACCTTGTCCAACTTTCAACTAATAAAGGCTGAGAGTGGGATTTGGGATTAAATCAAGTCTATCTGACTTCTGAGCCTGCACTCCTAACCATTATGCTATGAAGGAAGAGCTTAATGTAACAGAGCTGTGGCCCTGTCCTCCAGGGGTTTGCCATGGCATTGGGAGTATAAGTAAAATTTCCAGATTTACCAATGCAAACAACCCAGTTACTGAAGGAGCATAGGTCCCAGCAAGGAGGCTGCTGCTCAAGAGTCTAGAGGTTCAGATGCAGGTGGGTAGGCCTCAGGACTGAGTCTATGTGCATGTGAAAACCAGGAGTCTTCAGAAAGACGCTTGCCCTGAGCACAGAGAGAACTGAGGGACAGGACCTTCTTTCAAGGTCAATGATCTGCCTGTGGCAGGAGCAGCATGGCGTAACTCTCTATTAATGGCCACTTGTCCATTGCCCTCCCCTACCTCCCCAGAAGGAGATAGCTTGAGGAAACTCAGATTATTAAAGTAACATGAAAACAAATGTAATTTGAAATTTTAGCCTCTCAAATGTGGATGACACCTGGAAGTTGACACATCGTTCCAACATTGTAATCCTTTCCTTAACATTCCTGACAAACACTGCGAGTAAAGGAGAGCCCCCGCATCACAGGGCGGCTCGTTCCCCTGGTGAGCAGCACTGACTTATGAGAACATTCTTTTTTACGTAGAGCAGAAATATGTCTGGCTGACACTTTTACCAATTAACATTAATTCTGTCCATGAGCCTTACAAAATGACTTTTCAATGTGACAAAATTGGATATTTGCAAAGGATTCCTTTGCAAATGTTCCTTCTTCAGCTCTGATTCTACGGGGTAGCATTCTCCCGGTTCCTTGGACTTCAATGCCTAGAGTATCAGGTCACTTTTCTCAGGACATGGACCACTCTGTCATTGCCTCACTTAAAGTGTGGGGACCAGAAGTGAGCATCACACTCCAGATGCCATCAGATCAAAAACTCCCAGCGGCACCATCACCTCCTTCC
The DNA here is from genome assembly GCF_963455335.1 of Martes martes. Classification (NCBI taxonomy): domain Eukaryota; kingdom Metazoa; phylum Chordata; class Mammalia; order Carnivora; family Mustelidae; genus Martes; species Martes martes. The sequence continues at coordinate 26,293,534 of NC_137904.1, read as the reverse complement.
TTCTGAAGCTTCTACTTTCAATAATGCACATTTGGCTTCCATTCCTAATGGCCACACCACCCTCTGCCTGTGTCTAACTCACTCCTTAGTAAATAAGACTTTGCCCTCACATGTTTCTGCTAAGTCATGCCACCCTCCCCCATCCCCTGTGCCATTGGTTCCTGGTCCCAATATTAATTTCTGCTAAATGAGCTGACCCTTTGTTCCAGCTTATTGTGATCGTTTTGGATCCCGATTCTGTCATCTGACATAATCACCATCCCTGCCACTGTCTTGTCATCTGCAAATCTGATGAGCAAAAGCTCATTGTATTTTTCTGAGTCATGGACAGAAACACGGGATTTGTTAGGCCAAGAATGTGGCCCTGGTGCTGGCTAAAACTGACTGTCTCCCAATGTCTAGACATTGAGACATGGAAAAATTGATCTGTTGTGTCAAACTCACAAAAGGGCAGAGTATGAGTCAAAAGGTCAATGTACCATTGACACTGGGGTGAGTTTCTGCCATGAAGCCTGCAATTGCCAGTCATTCAATGACAATTTCCTATGTGTCCATTTCTTGATATCAGCAACCTGGAAAGCATACCCTATTCTTAGGAAGTAGGGGCTGAACATACATTCTTATATAGACATCCTCAACACAAACACAGTTTCAATGTGGCCAAAATTACAAACTGTCTAATGAAAGAAAAAGACACACAATCAAGTAATTGTAATCTATGTGACAAATGCTCTCCTAGAGGTGTAGACAAATTGCTATGAGACCCTGCTAGGGAGATATGAACTCTCTACAGAAGGGACTTTAAAAATAGAAAATGTGACATTTGAGCTAGGTTGAAGGAGGCATGGGAGTTTGCTTGGTGGAGAAAAGGGAAAGATATTCTAGGCAGAGGGGACTACAGGCATAAAAATATGGACCAGAAAGACAATGCAATAAATCTGGGGGTATGGAGCAAGTAGAAAATAAAGCTAAAAAATCATTTTCCCTCATCTGCTTCAACACTTACTGAGCTCCTCTTGTATACTGAGTATTGTGTTTAACTCTAGGACATGAGAATGGCAGAGTTCCTGCCTCAAGAGCTTACTAATTAGGTAGACCTGCACAAGTCACTTACCCCTCTGAACCTCAGCATCCTCCTCAGTAAGACAAAGACCATCAAACTCACGTTCTAGGGACTGAATGAATGTTTGGAGAGCATCCAGTCCAGTGCTTGGCACACAGTAAGTCTACAGGGCAAACACATAGTGGGATCCTTCCTATTTTCTCTGTACGAGTTCCTGGTACAGGGCTGAGTTTCCATGGCCCCATCACTTTAGTTGGTAGTACCTGAAATCTTGCTTCTGATGTAGCCTCCTGTCACAAGGAAGCCCATTTGGGGGTCTGGAAACATCTTTCCTCAGCATTCCAGAGAGGCTTCCAACCCAGGCCACACCCCAGTGTCTCTGGGAAAGTTCAAACTTGCTATAAAATGTCCACATTGTTGATTCTTGATTCACCTGGAAAGGAGGTTCCTGTTTTCAATTCATGTCTCTTTACATCTTGTTTTGGGTGTGAACTGGTGTGGCCCAGACACCTGTCCCAGATTGAGATGGATTCCAAAAGGTGCTGGGATTGGCTTGATCCAGGGACTCCAGGATCATGACCTGAGCCAAAGGCAGACGCTTAGCGGACTGAGTCAGAAACAGTACCAAATAGTTTATATATAACACCTCGGTTCATCCTTACACTGATTCCAGAGACCAGTACGAAGGAATCCAAGACTCAGAGAATTTACAGAACTTGCTAAAAGTCATTGAGCTAGTCTATAGAGAAGTCAGGATTTGAGCCCCAGCCTGATTTACCATAACCTGTACTTTCAAATCCTTCATGGTCATAGAAATAACTACCAGATTTTGAGCACCTACTATGTGCCAGGCACTGTGTTCAGCTCTTCTATGAATTATCTCATCTTTTCCTCAGAATGAACTTCCCAGGTCATGTAATCATCACAACCTCACCTTACCACTGAGAAGCAAAGGAGGGACCGGGAGTTTCCGTGCCTCACTCTGGGGCATGTACCAGTAGCGGCAAAGTTGAGTTGAAACTGACTGACTTTAGAACCAGAACTTGCCCATCTGCCTGGACAAGAGGACTCAAGAGCAGAGAGTCTGATGAAAGAGATTTATGGCTGTGCTGGGCCTGCAGAGGGGGAAAGCAGCCATGGGTGGTCCTTTTTCAGCCTTGGACAACATAGTCACAGGCTTGAAGGCTGTCCCCTGCATCCCTCATCCAGGGCTCACCATTCCCTCAAAGAGCCCCTATATTGCAGGAGACCTGAACATGGTCTGCCCTGATAAAGGGCTAGGGGCCCAGCTGTGATTCAGAGGCAGCAGCAGCTGACACACACAGGGTCCCACCCACCATGCCGTAGCCCAGGGAGAGTGTGACCCAGCCTGCCCCAAACGAGTCAGCTTCCCTCCGTTTCATTAAAAAAAAAAAAAAGAAAAAAAAAAGGCAAGCTTTGGTTTCAGAACTAAGAAATCCTCTCTGAAAAACCCTGGTGCCTGCTAGAGATGGGGTAACAGTGCTTCATTTTGTTCTTACTGGACAGAGAGAGGACAGTCACCCACTAAGTGTTGGTACAAGCCCCCTGCTGGGAAAAGCCACAGGTCTCCCTCTCCAGCTCCCCCAACCTTGCCATCTAGAACTGTGAGCAGTGGTCCCAGCTCTTCTTTAGAACATGAACCTGCCTCCACTGACTTGTCTTCACTGGTTTTCCCCACTGGAGCAATTCTGGGTGAGTGTGCAGTGTGAGCGTGCAGTGTGCAATTGTTCGACAGCAAGAGCATATACACAAAAGGCAAGGTTTGGGGGCGTGTTAACGAGCCTGGTGGCAAGGCATCTATTTGCCAGGGAGGGCAGGACCCTGCAGAGGCCACGGAGATGCCCAGGGATGGCACGATGCAGGACAGTAGCAATTATGAAGCCTTCATGAAGAACCCCTTTACCCTTCTTCAATGCAGGCCCATTGTCAGGCCTCCAGCAGTGCAAGGACTGGGAGTGGGAGGGCAGCAAGTGTTTGTCCTCTGGATGAGGGATCAAGGGGACAGCCTCACAGTCTGTGACTATGCTGCCCAAGGCTGCAGAAGGACCAGCCTTTGAAAAACCAGTGACTACCTTCTAGTGTAGGACACCTGCCACTCTAGGAATTTAAAGCTGAGAGCTTGGCACAGACCCTAGAGGCAAGAATATGAGTTCTGGATAGAGAAGCATCTGGACACAGATAGGTCTCTGTAATGGCCAGTTGTGTGACTGTGGGCATGCCACATAACCTCCCTGAGCCTGTTATCTTTCTCCTGTGTGAGATGAAGTTATCTTGTACCTCGGAGATGGAATTTACACAGTAGGCAGTGCAATGGACCTATTAACGTTTACAGCCTTATCACCATCATCATGTGTGTGATGACAATCAGCATGACCAATTAACAAAGTCCTACTACAGACCCACACTGTGGAAGACAGTCAAAGCCTCCTGTGGGCCAAACACCAAAGCCAAGTATTGATGACTATGGGAGAGATGTACGTGGAGTCGGTTAAACTTGGTCTGTTGTCCTTAAGTCTTGTCTTCAGCTTGTGAGCTACATGGTCCCTTTCCTTGGTCACTTTCTCACTGCCAATGCCCTCTATTAGCCACAGCAAAGGTCACAGCAGCCGTAACTGATCTGTGTGCCACAGCTGATCATCTAAAAGCTGCTTGATGTAGATCACCTTGGTCCTCGCAGTATTCCTGGGAAGAAAATCAACCAAGGCTGATTGCCTACATTTCATAGGATGCCTTAAAGGAACAGCGCAGGGTGCAAGAGGGAGGCAAAGGTGCAAGGGTGCGAGGTTTGGAACATAGAACAGGAGCCTCCAGACTGTGTTTGAACATCCAAGGGAATTCTCACTTCCTGATCAGGTTCCAGGTACTAGAGTCCTGTGGAATCTCGACATTTGGGAGATCAGTTGTGGATACAACACTAAAACCAAACACCTTCCTAAATGCTGACAAAGGAAGAGAAACATTCATTGTGTGTGCCCCAGGAACTGCATTCAGTGTCCCAGGAACAGTATTCCGCTTGCTGGACTTACCCTAACCATCACAACCGCTAAGGTGTTATCAATTATCATCATCCCCATTTTACAGATGAGAAAACTGAGGCTTGAGAAGGGTACATAACTTGATTGATCTCTGACACAGCAAGTGAGTGCCAGAACCAGGACTCGGAGGTAGGTCTGTCCCTCCGTAGTGTGGCTGGTCAGAGGCTCCACCCTGCTGCCTCCTCAAACAACCACAACCACTAATAAGGATAAACTGGTCACGGGTCCTTTGCTCTGGGTCCAGTCACTGACTCCGTGTTTCACATACGTTATTTCATCTAAAGCTCCTAATAACCATTAAATGCCAGTAGTTTCCGTGGAGATTTTTTATGGTTACAAAGTACCCTTTCCCAGTTACTGGTTATCAGTTAATCATCACATCAACCCCGGAAATAGTAGGAAAATGAGACCCAGAGACGTTAGGTAACTGCCCAAAGTCATGGGCAAGGACTTGTGCCTCCAAATCCCACATCCATGCAGCTATGTCAGTTTGCCCCTCCAACTTCCTTCCTCCTCTGTTCTTCCCACCTGCATCTAAAGAAGAAGGTCAGTGCCATTCCTCAGGTGGACAAAATTAAGGCTCAAGAAACAAAGTTGTTACAACAGACCCAGAGAAGTAAAAACCTCCCCTGAAAAGAATCCCCAGGACCCAGCATTTTTCTGAGACAAGTTGTCTTCCTGCCAGTTCCTTTCCAGTCATTGGTAATTTAAAACCATCCCCTACCAACCGCTTGCTCCATAATTCAATTTGCACTGCATTTTGCCAATTCACCCGCCCTGCCTCTTGGAGGGGCTCAATCCACATGCTTGGGGATCCAGACAGGGTGAGGAAAAGAGCGTGAACCACCCAGAATGGAGCCAGGAGGGAGGAGGGTAAGGTAGAGGCGAGAGCCCCCAGTCACTTCCCCAGACGAGTAGACAGACCCGTCATTCGTGGCAGGACTGGGCAGCTGCCAGCCTCAAAAACCAGCTGAGGCAGCCTCTGCGGTTCAGAGGCCAGATGCTCACTGTCTAGGAATTCACTAACTGATGTAGGAAGGGGGTTTGCCTTAATGTTACCGCCTACGCCTTCCAGCCAAAGGTAGTGACCATGACACTTAACCAACAGGGAGGACAAAGGTAAGATACATGCACAGCACAACTTCAGGTGTCATGCTCATGATATGACTGCAACACTCTCTAATGAAGACATTATGATCGACATATTGGAAAGGGAGGAGGAAACTGAGGCACTGGGATAAGACTTGCCCAAAGATCACATGGCTATAAGTGGGTTTGCATCCGAGATCTACAGGCTCCAAAGGCTCTTTGCTATGCTGGGTAGGCAATAGTGCTATCCAGCCCCACCTTGTGCCCACGGCGGGGGTGGGGGGCATCAACATCCCTTGTGGAGTAGGGGTAATGGGAATCCTGCTATACAGGGATCTGCCCACGTGGCTGGTGAACTGGTATTGCTCAGGCATCCTATGGAACCCCAATGTGCCCTCATCTTATAGTGGGAGAAAATAACATGGGTTCTTTTGTACTCTGCACTGAGGCCCAGAGAGAGCCAATGATTTGCCCAGAGTGATAGTATGGAGATTGGCTGAGTCATATGCATTCCAAGATTGGAAACAGGTCCTGGGAGGTGAGGGTCAGAAGTTGAAAGAACATAAACAGTCTTCATGGGGAAAGGATTTTTTTTTTTTTTTAACTCAACCTAGAAGAATAGTGTGATGCTCTCAGATTGCAGATTATATGTAGAAGGACTAGAGACCTGGAAGAGAATAGAAAGTGGACAAAAATGGAAGATGAGAATCAGATAGATTGGAGAAATCCCAAGTATTCCTGTTTCCCTGGAGAGTTAGGTAGAGAGAAGGGACCGTGCAAGGTGAATGTGGTCGGGTCAAAGCCACCGTGAAATTGGACACAAGAGGTTGGCGATGAGAAGTTAGTGAAACTTAGTACATAAGAGAAATTCACAAGGGATCATTACAACCATTTTTTAAAAGCCTTTAATCTGCAAAAGTATTCTCCGGCTAGACTGAACCAAATAGGGGAGAACTTTCTACCCTTTGGAACATAGCAGATCCAGATTTGAATACCAGTTTCTCTTTTTAAAGGTTTTAGGACACTGAATAAATTACTTGGTCTCTCTAATCCTTAATTTCTTCATCAATAAAACAGAGATCCTCAAACCTCTTCTCTGAGGTGATTGTGAGGATTGAAAATAATTTAGGTAAAACATGTAGGTGAATGCCAGGGCCATGTTCAGTGCCCAGTAATTGCTGTCTAAGATTACAATAATGATGAATTATTCAGACAAGCTAGCAAAAGAATTCTCTCTTCATAGAGGCAATGTACTGTAAAGGTCCAGACCATGGACTCTAGAGCTGGGTAAACTTTAGCAATAACTTGATTTCTCCTCTTTTTTCAATTTCTTACTTCTAAAGTGAGGGCAGTAATCGTACCTGCTTCCAAGAGTTATTGTGAATATTAAATGAGTTCACTAAGTCACTAAGTTCTCAATAAATATAAGCTATTCCCTCATGCTCCTGGAAAGTCAGCTTGAAATGGACAGTGTTGGACTGACTTACACAATTTGATGGGAAAAAATGTGGTTCAAAGAAGCATTCCTCATAAACTAGTCCCTCACCTAGCTGTGTTTTTCTTAATTTTTTATTGTACTGTATTTCATTTTCTTTATACTGCTTGTATTATGCTGAATTGTACTTTATATTCATTTATTAATTTGGTTTCTGAGCCCCCTACTAAAAAGTAGGTCTGATGGGGCAGAGACATTATCAATTTGCCTCATTTTTTATTCATCATGTTTACAGTTGTGACTGACACCTACAAGACAGAAAATGTTTTGTTTAGAATTTGATTATGATATATTTAGGTGTGATTTCCATTATGTTTATTTTGCTTGGAACTAGCTGTACTTATTGACTCTGCAAGTGTGTATCTTTACCAAATTTAGGAAAATCTGATTATTATTTATTCAAATGTTTTTTTTTTTCCCGTCCTATTTTCTATTATTTCTTCCTGAGACTCCAATTGTACCCATGTTAGAACCTTTGACATTGTCCCACAGGTCACTGAAACTGGTTTTTATTTTTTCCCTTAAATTTTTCCTCTCCTTTCTTTAGACTAGATAATATCTATTAATCTCTTTTAATTTCATGGTTCTTGTATAATTTCTAAGCTGTTATTAAAATCATTCAGTAAAAGACTCATTATTTATGTTGTATTTTCTCAGTTCTAGAATTTCCATTTGGTTCTCCTTTGTGTCTCTACTGAGATGTGTATTTCTTTTCTCTTTTTTATGCATTAGAAGTGTATTTTCCTTTATGTCCTTGAGCAAAGTTATGATAGCCGCTTTAAAATCCATATCTGCTAATTTCAACATCTGGGTCATTTCAAGCTCAGTTTCCATTTATTGCCTTTTCTCCAGGTTCACATTTTTCTATGCCTTCAAATATCTAGTAATTTTGAACTGTATCCTAGACATTGTGGTTGATATATTGAGGAGATTCTGAATTCTGTTATGATCATTTAAATAATACTACTTTATTCTTTCAAAAAGCAGTTAACTTGGATGAACCCAAACTTCAAACTTAGTCTCCCCTGTGATGAGTAGCAGCTGAAATCTTGATTCAGTTATTTTTTCCCTTAGCAGAGTTGCTTGGAGTCTGCTCTGCATATGTTCAGGGGTCGCTCAGCCAAAGAATTGGAGAAAACATATACACCAAATTTAGGGCTCCCCCTCTATGGCTCTCTCCTTCCTGATCTCTCCCTCCTTCCATTTCCTAGCTGCTGTGCTCATCCTGTATGCTGTCTTCCAATTTTTCAAACCAGTAAGACTAAGGATTTTCTATAGGAGTTTAAATTATCTCATGTAGCACAGCAAACTGGGTCCTGCCATTAAGCAAAAAAATAAAATAAAATAAAATAAAATAAAATCATAAAAATGTGAAATCCAGTTAGTTTCATTCATTTCTCCCAAATTCAGACCCTCTGCAAGTTCTGCCTGTTTTCAATTTCTCCCTAGTGCCTTTAAGTTTATTTTTTTAAATATATTGTCCAGAGTCAATAGACATTATCTGTGGGAAACTTGGTCCAATAAAAGCTACTTCTTCATTATCAGATGCAGAACCTCCATCAATGCTTTCAGTTTAAAAAAAAAAAAATTTACATGCCATGGAACTGCATAGAATCAGATTTTGTAAACTCAACTACCACCATTTCATGAAAACAGCTCTCTGACCTCTATATTTTTCAACACCACAGCCAAGATTTAGGTCTCAACACTGACTATCAAAAGCATTTGACATAGTTGATTGCTTACATCAAACACTTTTGAAACATCTTCTTTGCTTGTCTTTTGAAAGACTGCTCTTTCTTGACTCTCCTTTTCCTCACTGGTTACTTTTTCTCAGTCATATGTGTTGATTTTTGTCATCTCTCCAAACTCCAAGCTCTGGAATGTCCTAAGACACATACATCTTTTCTTAATCCGTAGAGTACCCCACCCAGTCTCATGGCTTTATACACCACCCCCCCAAATTTATATCATCATTCCAGACATCACCAGATCTCTAGACTCATAAATCTAACTGCTTATTCAATATCTCCCTTTGGATATCTAATAGACATGCTAAACTCAGTATGGCCAAACCAAGTTCTATGCCCAACCCCAAAACTACTTATCCTTCATTCTTCTCCATCTTAGTAAATTGCTGCTTAATGCTTTCAGTTACTCAAACCAAAACTTTGGACCCATCTCTCATTGCTCTCCTTTTTCATAATTCATATTCAAGTCTATTAGCTCTGCCCTGACAAATATTTCCAGAAATTATCTGCTTCTCACTACCCCCACTGCTTCCAGCAAGATTCCTGCCACCATTCTCTTCCTGGGGATTATTTCAGGGCCTCCTAACTGTTATCTCTGTTTCTTTCCTTGCACTCTCTTTAGTCCACTCTTTATATAGCAACCAAAAATACAAGACATACTGTGGCACTTAGCTGTTACAATCTTTTAACGGTTCCCCATCTCATTCATGCTGAAAGTTGAACTCTTTACAAAGGCCTGAAAGCCCCACATGGTCTACATATTACCTCCCTGCGCTCATCTTAGGCTACTCTCCTTCTCCCTCTCTCTGCTGCAGGAACACAGGACAGCTTGCTTCTCTTGAACATACAGTCACAATCCTGTCTCAGGAACTTTTCGTGTGCTGCTTCCTCTGTTGGAAAATTCTTCCATCAAAAAGCCACATGGTAGGATGCCTGGGTGGCTCAGTGGGTTAAGCTTCTGCCTTTGGCTCAGGTCATGATCTCAGGGTCCTGGGATCGAGCCCCGCATCAGGCTCTCTGCTCAGTAGGGAGCCTGCTTCCTCCTGTTTCTCTGCCTGCCTCTCTGCCTACTTGTGATCTCTCACTCTGTTGAATAAATTAATTAATTAATTAAAAAAAAAAAAGAAAGCCACATGGTGGGGTGCCTGGGTGGCTCAGTGGGTTAAGCCTTCGACTCAGGTCATGATCTCAGGGTCCTGGGATTGAGCCCCACATCAGGCTCTCTGCTCAGCAGGGAGTCTGCTTCCCCCTCCCCCTCTACCTGCCTCTCTACCTACTTGTGATCTCTCTCTCTCTGTCAAAAAAATAAATAAAATCTTAAAAAAGAAAGAAAGAAAGAAAGAAAGCCGCATAGCTCACTCCCTTGTTTCTCTCAGGTACTTATTTAAATGTTCCCTGATCAGGGGGGCCCTATCTGACTACCCTTGTGAAAAGAGCAAACATCCCCACCATAGCACTCTGCCCCCCTTAACCTGTCTTACTTTTCTTTTTTTTTTTTTTTTTTAAATTTTTTATTTATTTTCAGCGTAACAGTATTCATTGTTTTTTCACCACACCCAGTGCTCCATGCAATCTGTGCCCTCCCTAATACCCACCACCTGGTTCCCCCACCCTCCCACCCCGCCCCTTCAAAACCCTCAGGTTGTTTTTCAGAGTCCATAGTCTCTCATGGTTCACCTCCCCTTCCAATTTCCCTCAACTCTCTTCTCCTCTCCATCTACACTTGTCCTCTATATTATTTGTTATGCTCCACCAATAAGTGAAACCATATGATACTTGACTTTCTCTGTTTGACTTATTTCACTCAGCATAATCTCTTCCAGTCCTGTCCATGTTGCTACAAAAGTTGGGTATTCGTCCTTTCTGATGGAGGCATAATACTCCATAGTGTATATGGACCACATCTTCCTTATCCATTCATCCGTTGAAGGGCATCTTGGTTCTTTCCACAGTTTGGCGACCGTGGCCATTGCTGCTATAAACATTGGGGTACAGATGGCCCTTCTTTTCACTACATCTGTATCTTTGGGGTAAATACCCAGCAGTGCAATTGCAGGGTCATAGGGAAGATCTATTTTTAATTTCCTGAGGAATCTCCACACTGTTCTCCAAAGTGGCTGCACCAGTTTGCATTCCCACCAACAGTGTAAGAGGGTTCCCCTTTCTCCACATCCTCTCCAACACACGTTGTTTCCTGTCTTGCTAATTTTGGCCATTCTAACTGGTGTAAGGTGGTATCTCAATGTGGTTTTGATTTGAATCTCCCTGATGGCTAGTGATGATGAACATTTTTTCATGTGTCTGGTAGCCATTTGTATGTCTTCATTGGAGAAGTGTCTGTTCATATCTTCTGCCCATTTTTTAATATGATTATCTGTTTTGTGTGTGTTGAGTTTGAGGAGTTCTTTATAGATCCTGGATATCAACCTTTTATCTGTACTGTCATTTGCAAATATCTTCTCCCATTCCGTGGGTTGCCTCTTTGTTTTGATGACTGTTTCTTTTGCTGTGCAGAAGCTTTTTATCTTGATGAAGTCCCAGAAGTTCATCTTTGCCTTTGTTTCCTTCGCCTTTGGAGACATATCTTGAAAGAAGTTGCTGTGGCTGATATCAAAGAGGTTACTCCCTATGTTCTCCTCGAGGATTCTGATGGATTCCTGTCTCACGTTGAGGTCTTTTATCCATTTCGAGTTTATCTTTGTGTACGGTGTAAGAGAATGGTCAAGTTTCATTCTTCTACATATAGCTGTCCAGTTTTCCCAGCACCATTTATTGAAGAGACTGTCTTTTTTCCACTGGATATTTTTTCCTGTTTTGTCAAAGATTATTTGACCATAGAGTTGAGGGTCCGTATCTGGGCTCTCTACTCTGTTCCACTGGTCCATGTGTCTGTTTTTATGCCAGTACCATGCTGTCTTGGTGATCACAGCTTTGTAGTAAAGCTTGAAATCAGGTAACGTGATGCCACCAGTTTTATTTTTGTTTTTCAACATTTCCTTAGCAATTCGGGGTCTCTTCTGATTCCATACAAATTTTAGTATTATTTGCTCCAGCTCTTTGAAAAATACTGGTGGAATTTTGATTGGAATGGCATTAAAAGTATAGATTGCTCTGGGCAGTATAGACATTTTAACGATGTTTATTCTTCCCATCCAAGAGCATGGAATGGTCTTCCATCTTTTTGTGTCTTCTTCAATTTCTTTTAGGAGTGTTCTGTAGTTCCTCGAGTACAGATCTTTAACCTCTTTGGTTAGGTTTATTCCGAGGTATCTTATGGTTTTTGGTGCTATAGTAAATGGAATCGATTCTCTAATTTGCCTTTCTGTATTTTCATTGTTAGTGTATAAGAAAGCCACTGATTTCTGGACATTGACTTTGTATCCTGCTACATTACTGAATTGCTGTATGAGTTCTAGTAGTTTGGAGGTAGAGTCTTTCGGGTTTTCCATATAAAGAATCATGTCATCTGCGAAGAGAGAGAGTTTGACTTCTTCCTTGCCACCTGTCTTACTTTTCAATATAGCATTTATCATCATCTGACATACTATGTATGTATGTATTTCTTTCTTCATTGTGTGTCTTTCTTCAGTAGAACATAACCTCCACAGGGAGTATTTCGTTCGCTGTTTCATATCTACAATCTCAATAGCGTCTAGAACATGATAGGTGCTCAGTAACACCTGTTGAATAGATGACTGAATGAACAAATAATTAATTATAGTTTGGGCTCAGAACTGCCTAAGGAGTATTTTAAAAATACAGATTTCTTAGAATACAAATTCTTAGGCCCAGTAGAGAGGTAACTGAGGGCAGAATCTATGAGAGTCCCAACCTGCCAGGGCCTCAGTTTCTTCATTTCTCAAATAGAGATAATTCCTCATACCTCTCAGGGTTGTGGTTCAAAGTATGATTCAAAGAGGTTCGAAGTACAATTCAAATAGAGGGATCTTTGTATAAAAGTGCCCTGCTCAGCATACAGGAGGTGCTTAAGCATTGGAAGACTCCTCCTCTACCAGTAAAAGATTGACTCAGGGTTCCATGGAGTCCAAATGGAGATGTTAGGATTAGACCCCTGTGCCCTGGACTCCTGGTCTGTGACCCCACTCATGAGTCTCTATAATCTCACACTCACGCCTTCTGTGTCTGCCACTACACTGAGGGAGGGCCCTGTCAACAACCACATTCCTTTTATTCCTCTGCATTTCTGGCCAAGTGTACCACATGCCCTCTAGACTGCATCACAAATCAGTGGTCTAGCCCCTGGGGGCATATTGTCCTTTTCCCCAAGTGCCCTTTTTTGGCAGGGACCAGATTTGCTCCTTAGCAAGGAGCACTGCTCCTCAGCTCTGCCACTGAAGGTTCAGAACGACTCCCCACACTGCTCCTGAGCCCCACTCCCATCCTACTCCTGCCCATGGGCACCAGCGTCCCAAGAGCACCACTGATGGAGACAACCCTCAGGCCCCTACCTGAATAAGATGTGAGGCTCCAAAAAAGAGTGCAGAGAGAGAAGAGGGGGAGCTCTCCTGCAACTGGAAATATAGCCCTTCTGCCTTAACACCAGCTGCCCACCACTCTCAACACGTGTATGACTTTTATGGTCACTCCCAGAACCCTGATCCTACCACAAAGTCAGCTCTGCTACAGTTGTCTGAAAAATGGATGCTCCAGGCAGAAAGTATGGGAGTTGGTTCAGGCCCTATACCATCCCATCTGGTTGGGTTCCAGCTTCAAGGGAGATGGAGAAGGCCAGTCCAGGGAGGTGGACAGATTTCTTGCCATGAGCGTTCTTTCTGGTTCCATTTCTCCTAGGGCTCAGGCTATTGTCTGGGGCCTCCACACTCCCAGTGGTATGACTACCCTCTGGACATTCCCCACTCACCTCCATCTGGGAGAACACAGAGATCTTCTTCCAGGTCCCCAATGTCTGCTCTCATGCCCCACTCAAATAAACACACACAATCACTTTAGCTTTCTCTTTTCAATTTCCGATTCATTTCAGAGGCTGTGGAACCAATCTTTCCAGAGCCCTAAACCACAATCTCAGGGGATTAGAGTCCCTCCAGACCTCATTCCCATGAAGAGGAAACACACACGGCTTTGAAATTTGCTTTTCTCCACTGTTTATGTTCACCCGTTCCCCATCAAAAACAAATCCTAAAGTGTATTTATAGTTTGCGAGTGATTTTCACGCACATCTTGTCATTTGATTCCCTCCCTTCGCCCTGATGAACACAAGACAATACCATTTTACAGGTGATGAAATCAAAGTGCAGAGAAAGTAAGTAACATGAGTAGGTCACAGGAAGAAGTAAGCAGAGAAGTCAAAATATGGAAACCAAGTCTCGGGGGAGGGGAAGGGAAGATTTTAATAAGATTGCCACTGAGCTTCAAAAAGACCAACTAGGGGCGCCTGGGTGGCTCAGTGGGTTAAAGCCTCTGCCTTCAGCTCAGGTCATGATCCCTGGGTCCTGGGATTGAGCCCCGAATCGGGCTCTCTGCTCAGCAGGGAGCCTGCTTCCCCCTCTCTCTCTGCCTGCCTCTCTGCCTACTTGTGATCTTGGTCTGTCAAATAAATAAATAAACTCTTTAAAAAAAAAGCCAAACAAAAAATCAACTAGCTTTTTGTTGTATTTGTTTAGTTGTTTGCTGTGTGATATACGGTATACTAATTTCCATGAGCTTCTTGTATTTGGCAATGCTTCCTTCCTACTTATATGTGCACATGTACACACACAAATACACATACACACAGCCAGGAACTTGCCCCAGTGTCAGGCTCCTAAGTAACAGCTGGGAAGCTCTCCCAAGTCTTGCTTTTGTCCTCTGCCATGCTGTGTTCAAGAGACAATCCCAGTAAGGATTCTTCAAATCAACTAGTTCCTCTGGGAGACAGATTTCCCAACACTAATCAAGGATCTGCTTTGTACTTTCTGAGGTTCATTCCAGGTGAGAGGCATGGAATCCCTTATGCCCCTCCCTCCAACCTGCTTCCAGAGATGGGCCAGGGTCTTTGAGTGACATTGTGCTGCCTTGGTTTGGATTGCTAAGGAGCCTGAGCTCCCTTCCCCTAGCTTCACCCAGCAGGAGAGCTATTCTTGATGAAAGTTTTGCACCTGCATTTCCATTTCCCCTTATGTTGATGCTCTGTGGTCAGAATCCACACGTTCCGGGCTAATTTGTTGGAAAGCAGAGCGTGGCATGCATGCCTAGCTGCTGATTTTGCCAGTGCTGCTAGGCTGCCCGTTTAGGGATTTTTGTTCTTTGGGTGGAAAAGGCACTTATCGAGCATTTTGGTTGGGGGAATGTGCTGAAATTCTGCTCCATCTAGTCGGAAGGTTGTCCAGGCCTGCATCGTAGGCTCCCTTTTTTGCCCTACCAGTTACAGGGACTGAGCCTCCCATCAGTCATCCCAGGGTGGATATCCTGGGGCATGCTGTCTCACCTCATTAACGCCATCAGCAGAGCCTGGAAATAAGTCCTCTTCTCATCAACATCATTGGGGGCATCAGTTAAGGCCCTGTATTCCCCCTAAGACGCTGGTATTAGGAATTGAGAACTTCTTGAAAGACAGCATGGCAGAAATCTGAGTAATTCCTTTGGAATGTGGCTCATGGTGTGGAAAAGTGGGGAAAGTTGATGACAACCACGTACTCTTTCTTGATGCCTAAGCACCACCCTGTGCTCTGCCTTAAGAATAAGCTCCTAAGATGAACGGTAGAACAGGCATACAGTCAAAAACAATGATAGCAGTAATCATGCTCTAACGGAAAGAACATTGTCTTCAGCTCCAAGAACATCGGAGCTGGAAAGTCAGCTCAACGTCTTACTATCTAGGTGATCTTGGGTGAGTTGTGGGGCCCCCCTGTCCTGTTTCCTCAGCTGCAATAGGGATGATGGGTCCTAGTTTACAGGATTATTATGAGGAGTAAGTGACATAACATGGTAGTGACATGGGTAGAATGCCCAGCACACAGCATGGCACATGCTGAGTGTTCAATTAAAATAATTTCCTATGCATAATGTTGTTGGATCAGAACAGCCCTTGGAAGAGACAAACAGGCTGGAGTTCCTCTCATTTACAGAAAGAAAAGGAAGGTTCAAGGAGGTAAAGTGACTTGTCTGCGGTCACATGGAAGCAAGCAAGGGAAGAACAAGGGCTTGACATTGTCTGATTCCTACCTCTGGATTCTCTCCAATTAGGTGACTCAGGCTCATTCATCACTTTTCCAAAGCATCTAGCTCATTCTCAAAGTGGATTCAAATACCAGAGACATCCTCTACTCTAAACTCTTCTTGGCTTTCCATGTGTCAGGTGCATCACTCCCGGAAAAAGAGGGTCTGGGACAGGCTCTTGCTGGACTCCCCTAGAGACCTTCTCAGTAATGGACATTTGGTTGGGACACTTAACGTCTTTTTAATATTTTGCTCGCTGGGGTCTCTTTGCATTTGCTCCCAATGTTTTACTTATGATGGTCTTCATTGGGAAACAGAGAGATGTTGTCATCTGCACCTTCAGTCTTCTTTCTCTATCCCAAAGAACGTGAAGGTTGTGGGGTTGTGTCTGGACAAGTTAAGTTTTGGTGGGTATTGCCCACCAAAAGTATTGTGGACTCAATGTGTGTGTTCTCCCACAATTCATATGTTGAAGGCCTAACAGGATGGCATTTGTTGGTGGGGTGTTTAGGAGGTTTTAGAGTCATAAATGTGGAGCTTGCAAAATGGAATTCTTATAAGAAGTGGGAGAGACCAGAGCTCACTTGTTCTCTGTCATGTTAAGACACAGCAAGAAGGCAGCTGACTACAAGCCAGAAAGAGAGCTCTTACAGGAACTGAATTAGCTGATACCTTGAGCTTGGACTGCCCAGTGTCCAGAATTGTTAAGAATGAAATGTTGTTTAAGCCACCCAGTCTATGGTATTCTGTTATAACAGCCTGAGCTAAGATAACTCAAGAGAACATTGCCTTCTAAACCATCCAGAGCCTGGTATCCAGGCCCCTCTCCAGGGCCCCCCATGAAAAGTCAGTGCTAGGATGGAGGATCCTGTGCTAGGATGGTGGAAAGAGAAAGCAGAGCGGGAAAGCCAGCAGAAGCAGAATCTCCATCACCAGGGAGGATAGAAAGATGGCGGCCAAAAAAGCAACACTGAAAAAGGGGACAAGATGAAGCCTTGAATGGGGGAGGAATCAAGAGGTGAAATGTGCCAAGAGTCAACAGCAAGGTGGAAAGTAGACAGTGATGGAAGTTGACAAGTAGTTCATCCCTGAAATTATGAAAAGTGTTCTTCAAATTTGCTCTGATTACCTAATGCTGCATAACAAATTGCCCCAGATCTTAATGGGCTTTAAACAACCATTTATTATGCTTATAGATTGGGGTGGGGTCAGGAATTCAATAGAACACAACAGGAAGGCTTTTCTCTGATATTTAATGTCTGGGCCATCAGTTGGAAGCCTCCAGAACTGGAAGCTAGAATCATCTGAAGTTTCACTCACTGGTGGTTGATGCTGGGAAGACTTAGGTAGCTGGGGCTCTATGAGCATCTCTTTCTGTCTCTATGTGGCCTCCTTATGTTGTCACTCCAACATGGCAGCTTTGGGCTAGCCAGACTTCTCACATGTCTGCCCAGGGCCCCCAGTGTGCATGTTGACAGCAGGTGAAAACCATATCACTTTTTGCCACCTAGACTCAGAAGTCATGCAATGCCCTACCACCATGTCCTACAAATCAAGGCAGTTACAAGGGTCCATCAGGTTCAAGAAGAGGGAACATAGAGCTTACTTCTTGCTGGTTGAGTGTCCATGTCACACTGTAAGAAGAACATATATGTGATGCCATCTTGGAAAATATAATCAGCTTCCATGTTCAAAGTCTCCTCCCTATGGTACTTTCTCATGCTGTTGTGGTCCGTGTGTGTGTGACCACAAAAGCACAGACCCTGAGTCTCCCCTTGAAAGGATGGCACTAGGGGCACCTGGGTGGCTCAGTGGGTTAAAGCCTCTGCCTTCGGCTCAGGTCATGATCCCAGGATCCTGGGATCGAGCCCTGCACTGGGCTCTCTGCTCAGCGGGGGGGCCTGCTTCCTCCTCTCTCTGCCTGCCTCTCTGTCTACTTGTGATCTCTGTCTGTCAAATAAACAAATTTTAAAAATCTTAAAAAAAAAAAAGGATGGCACTAGAGATGGGAACACCCCAGGCTTAGACAAAGGGGTGCTTGACTTATTCCTTTAGAGAACAATGAAGCAGTTTCTGGGGGGCCAGCTCTAACGGACAGGAGTTCTGAGCTCTCTGTTTCAGCTGTATTACTGCTTTGCTTTGTGAGGTCTGTTAGGGATGGTAGAAGTCTTGTCTCGGCCCATTTCCCATACTATTTACTAAAGATATTTCTGAAAACTAAGCCTATATCTGTAATGCTGAGAAAAACCAAAGGGTGTCTCTGACTTTGCTCATAGCTGAGTTAGAGGCAGGGAGGAGCAGTTCCCCTAACAATAAGCATGAAGGAGAGCAGGTACCAGCGTGAACCCCCAGCAGGGAGGCAAACTCAGGTCAGCAAAGGTGCATTGCCCCTCCCACCCCACCTCTTTCTGGAGCACTTGTCTCAGCTCAGTCCTAGAGCATTTTGTATTTCGCTTCCATGAGAACCTTTTACAGATAGAGGCAGAAGAAGGATCAAAGTGGGAGCACCTCCAGAGAGAGATGAAATGCCAGAAGGGTAATGCCACCAGCACTTGAGCGACTGTCTTCCTCACCAGACTATCCCTCAAAGGA
The DNA here is from genome assembly GCF_963455335.1 of Martes martes. Classification (NCBI taxonomy): domain Eukaryota; kingdom Metazoa; phylum Chordata; class Mammalia; order Carnivora; family Mustelidae; genus Martes; species Martes martes. The sequence goes on along the minus strand of NC_137904.1, from coordinate 26,275,312 downwards.
GTTCATAGAGTTTATCCTGTGTATATTATGCAGTTTCACCCTCTACATCTTTCTTGCCTTGCCCTACCCACCCACCTTTGAGCCTCTGGAATCCTCCCTGCTCAATCAAGCTCCTGAAGAATGTATTTCCTGTTAGAGTTCCCCCAAAGAAATACCAGCATGAGGGAGCACACATATTCACTAAGAAGCAGCAAAAGGTCTTCCTCCACTCTCCTTTACCATGCAAAGATACTGATTCAAAGGGCCTGGTGGAAACCCTATGCTAGGTGCCTTCTAGTATTTCCAAAAGCATCCACCACACAGGACGAGCACAGTGTTTGCTAAATCATGTAAACACAGGTAATGCCAAGGCATAAAACACTGAAAGCGAGGATATTTGCCACCCGCAACATTTCCCACCCAACAAAGAGTGTGCTAATTGCAAACATTTCCCATGATTCATTAATGGAGTGTACAAGGTTCTCAAGGACCTAAAATCCAACCACTTTTGTCCCGTGCTGATAGAAATACTATAGTTGGACCTTGAAAGCTATATTCCATTTTTTAAATTTGTCATCCATTTATTCACTCAAAAAAATATTCATTGATTATTGTGCTGTGCTTGGCCCTGAAGATAAACAGTGAAGGGTCCCTACCCTTGAGCGTTCCCGGTGGGAAAGCAGTGAAATAAAGAAACATATTAGTGGGTATTATAAGAGAGAATACTGGGAGGTATAGGAGCATGTAATAGGATCCTTGATCTAGAGTTGAGGGAGGAGAAATCAAAGAAGACTTCCTGGAGGAAGTGAAGCCTGAACTGCGTTTTGAGCCATGAGTAAAAATTAGCCAGGAAAATATGAGAGAAGGGAGAGAGCACAAGTGCAGGTCATGAGACAGTATGGTACCTCCAAGGAACTGAGAGGAGCTCAGAGTATCTAGGGAGAAAGGGAGAGTGGAGAGCCTTAAATGTTGTACTAAAGAGTTTGGGCTTTCTCAAGAATTATGCAATCATAAAAGTAGATTAAAATTTGGGATATAATTTAGATAAAGTCAGTGAGTTGATGATAATCACCAAGATGATCTCCAAGAGTAAATGATGATGAAGTTGTCCTAGGGTCAGTCAAGAGTCAGCTGTTGGCTTTGAGACCCACCATTCCATTATAGGAGGGTCAGTGAGGAGGAAGCAGGAAGCACCGGCTCTCGATCAGCCTTGCCCACCTAGTCATTAATCCTGACCTCTAAGACCCACCTGCCCGCTCCAACCTGCCTTAGCTCACCAACTTGAACTTGACCTGTGGTCTCTGCCTGTTCCTTCCAGTTCAGCTGGACAGTTGTTTGAACCCCCTCTGGCTGAGTCCCACCATGTCACTGCCCTTGTTCCCCAGATTCAGCTGTAATTAAATACCCTTCTGGCATTTCATCTTTAAATCAAGAGAGTGTTCTTCCTTCCCATTCTAACCTCAGTGACTATACTTGCTATCTTTTGACTGCTGATTGGATATCTTGGAATTATGGGCAATTAAAGATAAAAGGCTCTTTAGGGACCATCATGCCCAAACCTCTCATTAGAGCTAATGCCAGGGAGAAGAAATTACTTCCCCAGGAATAAAGACTCATTGGAGGGTCTTCTGACTCTCAGACCAGTGAGCATGGATTGCCTTTTAGTAGAAGGAACTGACAAGCTGGTAAACACAGTGGGTAACAGGCACTCACAACTTGGGCTTGGAGATTTTCTTTTAGACAACTCCGTAGACTGAATCTTGTCAAGTGGGGTTTAGTCATGCATCTCACAACGGCTAGCCGGGTACCTGTTCTGTGTCAGGCTCTATAGGAAACACTAGGGAGCCAAAGGATAGCAAGATCCATTTCCATTGGAGAAGGCTGTATCCTGTATCCTACTGAGAGGCAGATGACAAATGGTAATTATGTGGTGTGAAAAGTGTCATGGCACCCAGACGCTGTAATGGAGGAGTCTTCATGGCTAAGCCCCTGGTTGGCTCCTGGAAATTGCTGTTACTTCTGGGTAGATGCCAGGAAAAATTGGTGGGATTTTGGCTTGGGGGTCTCACTCCAACCTATCGTTAAAGTCATTAAAATATTAAATGTCCTTTCCATAAACAGAGCAGAGAATCACAGATCATTAAGTCCAAACCCTCATTTATAAGAAGAGGAAACTGGAGCCCAGAGAGGGGAAGTGGCTTCACCAAGTTCACCATGTTACGGTTCCTGCCTCTAAATCACCCTTCTGACTTGCATCGAGAAGTAGTTCGGTTTTGCAGAAAGAGCACTGGACTGTGAGTTCCAGTTCTGCCCCTTCCCCATTGTTACAGACTGAAACTTTGTGTCCCTCCAAATTCATGTATGAAGGCCTAGACCCCAGTGTGGTGGTATTTGGAAATGGAACCTTTGGGTGGGGTTCTCAGGAAGAATCAGTGTCCCTTTAAGAAGAGGCACCAGAGAGTCCCTCCCCCCAGGAGCACTCCCCGAGGAAAGGCCAAGTGAGCACTTACAGAGAAAGCAGCCATGTGCAAGTAGGCAGGCCCTCACCAGGAATCGAATCAACCAGGACCTTGATCCTGGACTTCCCAGACTCCAGAACCGTGAGAGATAAATGCCAGTTAGTGAAGATCCCAGTCTGTACATTTTGTTATGGCATCTGAGCAGACTAAGACATCCATATCCACGGTGTGTTTCTCAATAAATCACAATGTCCTTCTCTGAGCCTCAGTTTCCCTGCATGTCAAAGGAGAGAATTGGGCCAAAAAGGTCTCCAGGACTCCTTCCGGCTCTGAGATGTGATGCGACAATTACCCAGCGAAGAGAGAGGCTGGAAAACCAAAGCAGCTCCCCAGACTGCCTCTGGCCACTAGCTCAGGGAGACCGGCGGTGGGTGGTACCCAGAGCCCAGGTGGCCGCCCCGGAAAAGTGCGAGAGGAGGCAGGGGGTAGCATTAACATTCCCCCAACGCATGCCCGGGAGCTCAGAGGGCCCAGATGGGAAGCAAACAAGCAAACCTTCTGACGTGCTCTGAACCAGAGATCACCTTCCATCGCAGCCCCCACTACTCTTCTGTTGCCGTGGCAACTTTTCTCTGGATTCTTCTAATTTCCCAACACTCAGCTCCAGGAGCAGGGCCCAACTGACCTACAAGTGGAGACCACCCAGACCCAGGACACGGAGGCTGGACGAACATGTGCGTGGGTGTCACAGCAGGGCTGGGATTTCGACCCAGGTGTGTCGAGACCCGCTCTTGTCCTTCCTCTATAAACTCGGCCTCACAGCAGAGCACAGGAAGGGCTGGGAACAGAGAGGAGGATTTTTCACATTATAAGTCACCCTGGTTTTTTAAAACTATGGTTTTTCTCCTAACCCTCATTTGTAGCAGCAGTGGTCACTGCTTTCTGCTCCGCAGTGAACGTGCTCTGTGACCTTGGGCAAACCACTTAATCTTTCGAGGTTGCACTTTTCCTAAAGCGTAAAAATGAGTTAATAATTCAATTCAGAAGCCTGGATGCAAGCGTTCTCCTGCTCTTCCCCCTGCCTGAAGCTCTGTGGGTGAGCAGGTGAGATGTTTGAAGGGTCTCCACTTGGCAAATGACAGTCTTTTGAAATGTAAAGGTTTACCAGTGACCGTATTTTTCCCCTCATTATTATTGATGCATTTAAGAGCTTATTTTTCTGAGCATTTTTTTTTCTTATAAGGAAAAATGCTCTAGGGGCCAATATATTAGGTAACTCCCCATTTTCAATCAAGAGGAAATAGAAGCAAAGCATGTCTGAAGTTATTATCAATGTCATTAGGAGAATAGAATTTTCTTATCAGGCTCCAATACACACAGATACAATATTGGGAAAATATCTATTTGTGTAAGGTGGGCAATTCCAAAACTGATATGTCACCTCCCCCCTTCAGATAGAGTCAAGCCTCTTCTTCCTCCCTTCCATCCCTCTCTGCCTCTGTGTATTCAGTAGATGCTCAAACAGTGCCATCTCTGGTCTCCGTTATACAAAGGCAGGCAAGGCGTGCCTGCCCTGTTGGGTTCCATGCTGGAGCTAGAGGTGCAGGGTAACAAGCAAGGACACTGTTCTGGGGGAGTGCAAGATCTGTAAAGACAGACACAGGAGTAAGGCTGTCCTACCCATTACCTTCCCTGCATCTTCCAACGAGCCAGGGAAGGAAGTGTTATCATTTGCCATTTCAGTGGAAGAGCTGGCACCCTGAGGTCAAGTGCTGTCTTATTTGCAAGGTCTCTGCTTGACCCAGTTTGGACTCCTGGCCCTCCCCCATAGGCTGCATTCCCCAGCATCACTCCAAGCTTGCCCTGAAGCCCTGTCCTCCCTGGTTTCTATCTGCAGCTCCTGCCTTGTCTTCCTCTCCCCCTCTGCCCACATTATAGAGCCACAGCCCATTGTTTGCTCATCTGTAGACCTCACACCACTACGAACATGGACCCCTGGGCCACTGAAGCATTTGAGAATGCTGTTCAGGGAGTTTGAGAACCCCTGCAATTTCATGCAAAACTTCGGTTGAAAGGGAACATGTGCATTTTGAAAGGAGAGAGGCTAAATCATTCATCAGAATCTCCAAGGGATCCAGAGCCCATACAAGGGAGAATTACTTGAGAATTACTACATTTGTCCCCCTGAGTTTCTGTTTGCTCTTGGTTCCTCCCCAGAGCCTGGCACTCAGCCAGTTATGTAGAAAGAAAGGGTAGAAAAAGGGATGAGATACCTACCCCCCTCTCATACCTAATTCTACTGTATGGCATATAATATATAGCAGACATACAGTCAAGCCCCAGATCCTGTTCTTAATGACATATGTCTGGAAGAGGAAAGGAGAAATGAAGAAGTAATTGGAGGGACCACAAAGCTGAGTGAAGGTCAAGGAGAAAAGACTCAAGTAGATAGAGACGCCAGCCACCCAGAGAAAAGCTGAAGGACAGGAGTCTGAAGGAAAGGGATATAATGACCTTACCAAGGTTACGATTCAATCAGTTCATCAGCAAATATCTTCAAGCTCCTTCTATGGCCCGGAAATGATTCCAAATGCCTTACTCTGTGAGTCATAAATTGCCCAGGCACTGGGGTGATGGAAAGGGCTCTGGGCTTGGAGACTGGAGTCTGGCATCTGGACTACATTCGTGGTTGTCATCAGTATAACCTTGGGTGAGAATCTTGAACCTCAGTGTTACCTTACCTGTAGAATGGAGACATTATCCTGGCCTGATTTCCACAGTTGTTGCCGTGAGGTTCAGCTCTGATATTGCTGATACTGGGTGCTCTTTCAAGTAGGGCCATTGCCACCAACAGAGGTCAAACTGTCAGATTCCAGCATTTAAAATCAGATTTCCAGAAGTTCATTGTTGTGAACCTCTCCCATCTGTGTGTGCCAACAGAGCTAACCTGAAGTTACAGATGGAGAGAGCAGTTTGCTTATTACTCTCCCAACCACACCCCACCTCATACCTTCAGGGCCACTTTGTACAAGTCTCTGTTCTCACCCTGCCCTAGTGGGTCCTCAGTGAGTTCAGCCTTCCCACCCAAGACCCTTGGATTGCCCTTTATACCATTTCTTTCTCTCCACTATCCACTAACACTTCCCATGGGGGCTACCCATTTACTCTCTCAACCCCAGTCCTCTATTGTTATGGTACATTTCAGCGTGGACCCAGCATGTTACCATCCTTTCTGGCACATTCCACGTGTCCTCCATCCCCGGCTGAGCCTCCTTATCTACACGTTCCTCCCACCCTTCTTCAGACTTTTGCAGTGGCCAGTGACCATGAGAGCACGTGTCCTTGTGCAGGCAGAAACTCAGCTGGGAGATCTGAAAACACTCTGAAACCTACAAGGCGGTCTGCAGACCCCAGGCATCGTTGCCAGTCTTTTGCTGGGCTTAGGGAAGTGCAGAGACTAAGAGAGGCGCCCAGAGTGAGAGATGCTGGTCGTGTGAGCTGAGTTGGTTGAAAGCGAGGGAATTCCTCTTTCCTCCCATCCTCAGGAGGCAAGTTCTTCTTAGGGCTCTGACTGGCCACAGGTGATAAATATATTTATGCTGAAAAGAAACAAGCAGCCATAGATCTTGTATATGGGAGGCAGTTTCCTTTTATTTCAACCACACGAAATGGGGCCCAACCAATGAGCCGATGCAGGAAAGAGATCAACACGGAATTGTAAAATGGCTGAGGCTAATAGCTCCGTTTAATAAAACCTGAAAAATAAAAGCCCTAAGAGCAGGTTGCTTCCCTGTGCTTTGAAAAGAAAAATTGCATATTAGAAGATTGGAGAAAACATACAAGGAAAGAGCTTGGGGTCTTTCTTCAGGGGCATTGGGGAGAGTGGGCTGCAGGAGAGGCAACAGGTGTGCTGGGAAAAGCTGGAACCATTCATGGAGATAGTTATATGTTGTCATCCATTCAGACATTTACTGAGTATCTGCTGTGGGCTAGGTAAGCACTGGCTGGCCCAAACCAGAGTGGTCCAATCTCAGCACCATTCCCTACGGCACTGCTGGCAAACAGTCAGTCATTCCAATTCTACATTCTTTTTCTTTTTCTTTTAATTTTAATTTTTTTAAAGAAGGCTCTATGCCCAACATGGGGCTCAAACTCATAACCCTGAGATCAAGGGTTGTATGCTGTATTCACTGAGCCAGCCAGGTACCCCTAATTCTACCTTCTTGTTGTCTTTCCTGAAAACAGGGTGTTCTGTTATTTTTTCAACATTTAATTTAAATGAACTTATTTTTTAGGTATAAATACCAACCTGAATCTTATCCATGAAATCACAGATTTTAAAGTGCTAGCTATATTTTCTCCAGTATATATTAAAATACATACATAATCCTAGACCCATGCTTGTCTGAGTTAATACTATCTAAAGTTGTCTTGGGGTGCCTGGGTAGCTCAGTAGGTTAAGCATCTGACTCTTGGTTTTGGCTCAGGTCATGATCACACAGGTCGTGAGATCAAGCCCTGCATTGGGCTCCTCACTCAGCGGGGAATCTGATTGAAGTTTCTCTCCTTCTGCCCTCCTCCCACTTGTGGGTGCATGCATGTGTAACACACCCCCTTTCTCAAAAATAAATAAATAAGTCTTTAAACAATAAAGTTTTCTTGTGTACTATCAGTGACACATATACTACATGTTGGAAAATGCTACTGGATGTGGGGAAGTATCGGGAGTAATTTTGACATCGTGTAATGGGAAATTCCAAATAACTGCCTTAAGCAAGATAGAAAATTATTTTTATTTAACATAAAAGAAGTGTGGAGATAAACAATCCAAAGTCTGGTGTGGCTGCTCCAGGGTTATTAGATACCCAGACTTCTATTGTTCAGAAACACTGTCCTAGAATATTCTTCCATTCTCATAGTCACCTCATGGCCCAAAATGGCTGCTACACCACCACTCATTACATCATACACCTGTATTCTGCAGGAAGGAAAGGGAGAGGTGTCCTGCCACCTTATGTCAGTGCTCTTTGAGGAACCTTTCTACAAGTCCCCCCAGTGATTTCTTCTGCGTTATTTTGGCTGAAACTTTGTCGGATAGTCAGTTATATCCCTCAAGCTTCAAGGAAACAGTTTTGTTTCATGCATGAAAATCAAGTTCTAGGAGCTGAACTCCCTATTTGGCCTCCAATGCTTGTCTGAACTTCTGTCCTGGCTTTAGCCTTGACTTTTAGCTTTGTCCATCAGAACTGAGGCTTGGCCCTGAAGTCTAGATCAGCTAAGTGGTGGCGGCATGACACTATTTCTTTGTTTTCATCTGACTCTTTCTTCTAAAATGGGATCCTGCTTTAGGAACTCATTTCATTGACTTCTATGTGCCTCCCTGACCTAAAATCTCTACTCATGCTGAGAATCAGTGTTACCAACTTACCTACACTCAAACCACAGCCTAGAGCCCTCAGATACTAATTTCTGTTCAGATCACACTAGAGTTGGCTTTGCTTTCTTCCTTGCCCTGAGCATCAGGTGAATTCCTCCACACACCTAGACGGGGCCTTGGTTCTCATGAGTTCCAAGGTCACCTTGGAAATTGACATCCGTAAGCAGGCAGGAAATTAAGCCTTCAGAGCAAAGCATGTGGGAGACTGGCCTACCTGTTTTGGCATAGACAAGTGAGAACAGAAAGCAGGGAGGCACAGGGCTCAAGAGGTACCTAGAACTTAATTCTCACCCTAAAGCCAAACTGCTCCCCTCTTGCCACTAAGCTTGCTGAGTGGCCAGGGCCACGCTTCTCACATATATCCAGGTCACATCTCTTTCCCCTATGTGGCCTCCAGGAATTCTAGATTCTCTTCCCCTTCTGCTGTTGCTGTTAGATGCTGTCCTTTGAGACATCCTTGCCTCTTCTACCGGCTTATGTTGTTCCGTGTTGAAAAAGAAAATACAGAGAATTCTCTGACCCTGTCTGCATCTAATTCTAGTTCAGTCTCCACTGGTCACTCTTCCTGGGAAATGCAGGATCTTTACCCAGGGCACTCATCTCCTAGTGTGAACTTTTTCTACTAATGCCTTCTGCAAAAATCCCTGAGCAGCAATATGTAGCATGGTTATACAGTAAATAGAAGTTAGTTAATGTTTAGCCTTTTATTTAATAATGAGTGTCATTATAATGGAAAAAGCATACTTTCCAAGCTTATGCATTATTCACCTATCATGTTCGTGTTGGCATCTCAATGCCCAGCCCTTCAAGAGCATCCAATCAATGTTTGCTAAAAGAATAAATAAATGAATGAGTAAACCGTAATATCTGTTCTCATTTGTCCAGGCCCCAGGGACTCTAAGCCCACGGATCCTGATGCCATAGCTCCACATCACTATTCAGCAAAAGGTACTTTCTAATAAAGTGCAGTTTTAAGCTCTAGCACATGGGTCAGCAAACTTCCTGTAAAGGGCCAGATAGTAAATATTTCAGATTCTGTGGGCCATATGGTCTCTGTTGTAACTGCTCAAGCTGCTAGTGAAACCCCAACATGGCCAAAGACCACACATAAATGAGTAAACATGGCTGTATTCCAATGAAACTTTTCACATTGCCACAAAACAGTATTCTGTTATTCTCCCTCTGATTTGTTTAACCATTTAAAAAGTATAAAACCTGCTCTTATCTCCCTGGCTGTATAAGATCATGTGGCAGGCCACATTTGGTCACGGGCCATAGTTGGCCGACCCCAGATCTAGAATACGGTTGATAGTCTCTAGTATACAGAAAAACTACCAGGATTCTTTCTAAAATACAGATTTCCAGACTCTGTAAGCCTGGGAATCTGTTTTGGTAGGGAAGGGGGACAGCCCAGAAATCTGCATTCTTAGAAAGAAAGGGATTTTGGTATAAAAATTGGATCGTACTATAAGAAAAATAACCATTTTAATTAAAGCAGGTTAAGCAGCCGAAACAAATGGACCCCAAAATGTTAGTGGCTTAATACAATAGAAGTTGATTACATAGAATTCTGGGAGGTTGTTCAAATCGTGGGTGACCCTCCTCCACACACCTACACGGGGCCTTGGTTCTCATGAGTTCCAAGGTCACCTTGGAAATTGACACCTGTTAGCAGGCAGGAAATTAAGCCTTGGGAGCAAAGCATGTGGGAGGTTAATATGGGCCAGGCCTAGAAGAGATATATGTCATTACCACTCCATTTCACTGGAGAGAAATTGGTGGCTGGTCTTACCCAGCTGGAGAGAGGGTAGGAGAGGTGGTCTAGCTGGGTTCGCAGGAAAAATGGAAAAACTAGCTAGCGCCCCCCTCCCCCGAGCTTAGGGAAATAGCTAACTGCTGCTGCAGGTCTGCCTGTGCAAATTTAAGCGTGGTAAGCTATTCCAATGGGCAACAGAAGATGAAGGTTTTAGACCCAGCTCTGCTATTTCCAAGCCACAGGAACTTGGACCTCAGCTTCCTAACCTGATAAATAAGAATACTCACCCCTACCTTCCCTCCCTCCCTAAATCATGATGCTCACTGCAAACCCCCTGCACATGTGAGGACTAAGGAATTCAGCCTGATGGTGGGGCCTGGTAGGGGGGTCTACCTGAGGAAGCTGGGGATCAGGTGCTTCAGGTTCTCAAAGTGGGGTCCCCAGGTCGGCAGCAGCACTATTGCCAGGGAACTTGTTCAAAATGCAAATTCTCTGAGGGGAGGAGTCAAGATGGCGGAGAAGTAGCAGGCTGAGACGACATCGGGTAGCAGGAGATCAGCTAGATAGCTTATCTAACCATTGTGAACACCTACAAATCCAACGGGAAATCAAAGAGAAGAAGAGCAACAATCCCAGAAACAGAAAATCGATCACTTTCTGAAAGGTAGGACCTGCGGAGAAGTGAATCCAAAGCGACGGGAAGATAGACCCCGGGGGGAGGGGCCGGCACCCGGCAAGCGGCGGAGCGACGGAGCACAAAATCGGGACTTTTAAAAGTCGGCTCCACTGGGAGACATCGCTCCAGAGGCTAAACTGGGGGGAAACCCAGGCGGGGTCAGCATAACCCCAGGACCCGCAGGGTCACAGAAGGACTGGGGGTGTCTGAGTGCCACAGAGCTCGCAGGTATTGGAGCGGGGAAGCCGGCTATAGCGACAAAGCCGAGGAGTGCGCTCTAAGCCCAGGGTTACCTTGTGCCGGTCGCAGGCTGGGTGGGCTCGGAGCGCGGCCGGAGGCCACAGAGACAAAAGCGACCCGGCGCTTTTCTCCAGCTCCAACAATTGACTGCTTTCCTTGAGGCGCGACCGCAAGCCAGGGAGGCGGGACTGTTGGGCGCTTTGCTCTGAGAGCGCACTGAGGAGCGGAACCCCAAGCTCTCGGCTCCTCCGGGCCGAGAGATTGGGAGGCCGCCATCTTCATTCCCGTCCTCCGGAACTCTACGGAAAGCGCTCAGGGAACAAAAGCTCCCGAAAGCAAACCCGAGCGGATTCCTTAGCCCGGCCCCTGGCAAGGGCGGTGCAATTCCGCCTGCGGCAAGGACACTTGAAAATCACTACAACAGGCCCCTCCCCCAGAAGATCAACAAGAAACCGATCCAAAACCAACTTCAGTCACCAAGAACAGCGGAATTCCACAGCAGGAGAAAGCAAATCCTACCTGGACAAAATGACAAGGCGGAAAAACTCACCTCAAAAAAAAGAACAAGAGGCCGTACCGAAGGCTGGAGACCTAATCAATACAGACATAGGTAGCATGACAGATCTAGAGTTCAGAATGACAATTCTCAAGGTTCTAGCCGGGCTCGAAAAAGGCATAGAAGATATTAGAGAAACCCTCTCCGGAGAGATAAAAGCCCTTTCTGGAGAAATAAAAGAACTAAAATCTAACCAAGTTGAAATCAAAAAAGCTATTCATGAGGTGCAATCAAAAATGGAAGCTCTCACTGCCAGGATAAATGAGGCAGAAGAAAGAATTAGTGACATAGAAGACCAAATGACAGAGAATAAAGAAGCTGAGCAAAAGAGAGACAAACAACTACTGGAACACGAGGAGAGGATTCGAGAGATAAGTGACACCATAAGACGACACAACATTAGAATAATTGGGATTCCAGAAGAAGAAGAAAGAGAGAGGGGAGCAGAAGGTATATTGGAGACAATTATTGGAGAGAATTTCCCTAATATGGCAAAGGGAACAAACATCAAAATCCAGGAGATGCTAAGAACGCCCCTCAAAATCAATAAAAATAGGTCCACACCTCGTCACCTGATAGTAAAATTTACAAGTCTTAGCGACAAAGAGAAAATCCTGAAAGCAGCCCGGGAAAAGAAGTCTGTAACATACAAGGGTAAAAACATTAGATTGGCAGCGGACCTATCCACAGAGACCTGGCAGGCCAGAAAGAACTGGCATGACATATTCAGAGCACTAAACGAGAAAAACATGCAGCCAAGAATACTATATCCGGCTAGGCTATCATTGAAAATAGAAGGAGAGATAAAGAGCTTCCAGGACAAACAAAAGCTGAAAGAATTTGCAAACACCAAACCAGCTCTACAGGAAATATTGAAAGGGGTCCTCTAAGCAAAGAGAGACCCCAAAAGTAGTAGATCAGAAAGAAGCAGAAACAATATACAGTAACAATCACCTTACAGGCAATACAATGGCACTAAATTCATATCTCTCAATAGTTACCCTGAATGTTAATGGGCTAAATGCCCCAATCAAAAGACACAGGGTATCAGAATGGATAAAAAAACAAAACCCATCAATATGCTGCCTACAAGAAACTCATTTTAGATCCGAAGACACCTCCAGATTTAAAGTGAGGGGGTGGAAAACAATCTACCATGCTAATGGACATCAGAAGAAAGCTGGGGTGGCAATCCTTATATCAGATCAATTAGATTTTAAGCCAAAGACTATAATAAGAGATGAGGAAGGACACTATATCATACTCAAAGGGTCTGTCCAACAAGAAGATCTAACAATCTTAAATATCTATGCCCCTAACATGGGAGCAGCCAACTATATAAACCAATTAATAACAAAATCAAAGAAATACATCGACAGTAATACAATAATAGCAGGGGACTTTAACACTCCCCTCACTGAAATGGACAGATCATCTAAGCAAAAGATCAACAAGGAAATAAAGGCCTTAAATAACACACTGGACCAGATGGACATCACAGATATATTCAGAACATTCCATCCCAAAGCAACAGAATATACATTCTTCTCTAGTGCACATGGAACATTCTCCAGAATAGACCACATCCTGGGTCATAAATCAGGTCTCAATCGGTACCAAAAGATCGAGATCATTCCCTGCATATTTTCAGACCACAATGCTCTGAAGCTCGAACTCAATCACAAGAGGAAATTTGGAAAGAACGCAAATACATGGAGACTAAACAGCATCCTTCTAAAAAATGAATGGGTCAACCAGGAAATTAAAGAAGAATTGAAAAAATTCATGGAAACAAATGATAATGAAAACACAACAGTTCAAAATCTGTGGGATACAACAAAGGCAGTCCTGAGAGGAAAATATATAGCAGTGCAAGCCTTTCTCAAGAAACAAGAAAGGTCTCAAATACACAACCTAACCCTACACCTAAAGGAGCTGGAGAGAGAACAACAAAGAAAGCCTAAACCCAGCAGGAGAAGAGAAATCATAAAGATCAGAGCAGAAATCAATGAAATAGAAACTAAAAAAACAATAGAACAAATCAACAAAACTAGGAGCTGGTTCTTTGAAAGAATTAATAAGATTGATAAGCCCCTGGCCAGACTTATCAAAAAGAAAAGAGAAAGGACGCAAATAAATAAAATCATGAATGAAAGAGGAGAGATCACAACCAACACCAAAGAAATACAAACAATTATAAGAACATACTACGAGCAACTCTATGGCAACAAATTTGACAACCTGGAAGAAATGGATACATTTCTAGAGATGTATAAACTACCACAACTGAACCAGGAAGAAATAGATAACCTGAACAGACCCATAACCAGTAAGGAGATTGAAACAGTCATCAAAAATCTCCAAACAAACAAAAGTCCAGGACCAGACGGCTTCCCAGGGGAATTCTACCAAACATTTAAAGAAGAATTAATTCCTATTCTCCTGAAACTGTTCCAAAAAATAGAAATGGAAGGAAAACTTCCAAACTCATTCTATGAGGCCAGCATCACCTTGATCCCAAAACCAGACAAGGATCCCACCAAAAAAGAGAATTACAGACCAATATCCTTGATGAACACAGATGCGAAAATTCTCACCAAAATACTGGCCAATAGGATCCAACAGTACATTAAAAGGATTATTCACCACGACCAAGTGGGATTTATTCCAGGGCTGCAAGGTTGGTTCAACATCCGCAAATCCATCAATGTGATACAATACATTAATAAAAGAAAGAGTAAGAACCATATGATACTCTCAATAGATGCTGAAAAAGCGTTTGACAAAGTGCAGCATCCCTTCCTGATTAAAACTCTTCAAAGTGTAGGGATAGAAGGCACATACCTCAACATTATCAAAGCCATCTATGAAAAACCCACCGCAAATATCATTCTCAATGGAGAAAAACTGAAAGCTTTTCCGCTAAGGTCAGGAACACGGCAGGGATGTCCGTTATCACCACTGCTGTTCAATATAGTACTAGAAGTCCTAGCCTCAGCAATCAGACAACAAAAAGAAATTAAAGGCATCCAAATCGGCAAAGAAGAAGTCAAACTATCACTCTTTGCAGATGATATGATACTATATGTGGAAAACCCAAAAGGTTCCACTCCAAAACTGCTAGAACTTATACAGGAATTCAGTAAAGTGTCAGGATATAAAGTCAATGCACAGAAATCAGTCGCATTTCTTTACACTAACAACAAGACAGAAGAAAGAGAAATTGAGGAGTCAGTCCCATTTACAATCGTACCCAAAACCATAAGATACCTAGGAATAAATCTAACCAAAGAGGCAAAGAATCTATACTCAGAAAACTATAAAGTACTCATGAAAGAAATTGAGGAAGACACAAAGAAATGGAAAAATATTCCATGCTCATGGATTGGAAGAACAAATATTGTGAAAATGTCTATTCTACCTAAAGCAATCTACACATTTAATGCAATCCCTATCAAAATCCCATCCATTTTTTTTTAAAGAAATGGAACAAATAATCCTAAAATTTATATGGAACCAGAAAAGACCTCGAATAGCCAAAGGAATATTGAAAAAGAAAGCCAAAGTCGGTGGCATCACAATTCCAGACTTCAAGCTCTATTACAAAGCTGTCATCATCAAGACAGTATGGTACTGGCACAAAAACAGACATATAGATCAATGGAACAGAATAGAGAGCCCAGAAATAGACCCTCAACTCTATGGTCAACTAATCTTCGACAAAGCAGGAAAGAATATCCAATGGAAAAAAGACAGCCTCTTCAACAAATGGTGCTGGGAAAATTGGACAGCCACATGCAGAAAAATGAAATTGGACTATTTCCTTACACCACACACGAAAATAGACTCAAAGTGGATGAAGGACCTCAATGTGCGAAAGGAATCTATCAAAATCCTTGAGGACAATGCAGGCAGCAACCTCTTTGACCTCAACCGCAGCAACTTCTTCCTAGGAACATCGCCAAAGGCAACAGAAGCAAGGGCAAAAATGAACTATTGGGATTTCATCAAGATTAAAAGCTTTTGCACAGCAAAGGAAACAGTAAACAAAACCAAAAGACAACTGACAGAATGGGAGAAGATATTTGCAAACGACATATCAGATAAAGGGCTCGTATCCAAAATCTATAAAGAGCTTATCAAACTCAATACCCAAAGAACAAATAATCCAGTCAAGAAATGGGCAGAGGACATGAACAGACATTTCTGCAAGGAAGACATCCAGATGGCCAACAGACACATGAAAAAATGCTCCACATCACTCGGCATCAGGGAAATACAAATCAAAACCACAATGAGATACCACCTCACACCAGTCAGAATGGCTAAAATTAACAAGTCAAGAAATGACAGATGCTGGCGAGGATGCGGAGAGAGGGGAACCCTCCTACACTGTTGGTGGGAATGCAAGCTGGTGCAACCACTCTGGAAAACAGTGTGGAGGTTCCTCAAAAAACTGAAAATAGAGCTACCCTACGACCCAGCAATTGCACTACTGGGTATATATCCTAAAGATACAAACGTGGTGCTCCAAAGGGGCATGTGCACCCGAATGTTTATAGCAGCAATGTCCACAATAGCCAAACTGTGGAAAGCGCCTAGATGTCCATCAACAGATGAATGGATAAAGAAGATGTGGTATATATACACAATGGAATACTATGCAGCCATCAAAAGACATGAAATCTTGCCATTTGCGACGACGTGGATGGAACTAGAGGGTATCATGCTTAGCGAAATAAGTCAATCGGAGAAATATAACTATCATATGATCTCTTTGATATGAGGAAGGGGAGATGCAAGGTGGGGGGGTTTGGGGGGAGGTAGGAAAAGAAAAAATGAAAAGATGGGATTGGGAGGGAGACAAACCATAAAAGACTCAATCTCAAGAAACAGACTGAGGGTTGCAGGGGGGAAGGGGGACGGGAGAGGGTGGTGGGGAAATGGACATTGGGGAGGGTATGGGCTATGATGAGTGCTGTGAAATGTGTAAACCAGATGATTCACAGACCTGTACCCCTGGGGATAAAAATACATTATATGTTTATTAAAATAAAAAATTAAAAAAAATATAAAAAAAAAAATGCAAATTCTCTGGCCCCATCCCAAACCAACTCAATAAAAACTCAGGGGGTGGGGCCCTGCGATCTGTGTTTTAACAAGCCCACCCAGTGATCCTGATACACACTCAGGTTTGAGAATCACCATCCCTAACCCCGCAAGCTGTTCTCTGTGAGAAGATAAAGGAAAGAGGCTCTCCTCCCTCCTCCGAGACGCTGAGACCCCTGAAGGCTTCTTGCTCTGTGACAGTCTTCATGGGGCAGCCCCAGAGAGCCACAGGGACATCCACTCACCATCCCCATGGAGCTCGGAGCTGCATCCAGCCTTCTGATTGCAGTGGCTGAAGAATAGCTCATTTTCCAGAGACCTAATTACATAATGAGGCCTTCATGCCTGTGGAGCTCCTTCCAAATCCTGCAGCCAGGGGCTGGCTCTGAAAGAAACTCGTTGGGGGCTTCATTTGAATACTAAGACAAGAGGTCAACACACTCTGTGGCCAAAAGCACTGTCTGCACAGGTGGCCTTTCTAGTTTCCCCTCCCACCGCAACAGAGCAGCGTGCTAATCTTCATGACAGCGGGGACCAGCCAGTGGGCGTAGGAATGCAAGAGATGGCCGCGTCCTTGGGGAGATGCTGATCCATCTGGTCTCAGTGGCTTCCCGGCAGGGCTGCCCTTCCATCTCCATGGCCCCAGCCTCTACAGGCAGCACAGGGATGGGAAAGACCTGAGCCATAAGTCTGAAACCTGGCCCAGCCGCTGACCAGCAGGGCACACCTCCTCAAGCTGAATTTCCCCAAGTCTTATATGAAAACCAGCATGATGATCCTTGTCTCATAGGGCTGTCCTAGAGACTCAATAAAAAGGGATTTCTTCAAGTGCCTGGCCCAGCACCTCCCGTCAGGAGTCTTTTCACTCCTGCCACGGTGAATGGGTAAATGATGTAGAATTTTCTCAACCTCGACGTATGCTCTCACTTGTGCCCAAATACTCCTTGTGCTTATCCCCCGCTCCTGGCTGACTCCTACTCCTCTGGCGAGTCTCATCTAAGCAGCCACTCTCTCCAGGGCCCCTGGGTGGCTCAGTCGGGTAAGCATCTACCTTCAGACCATGTCACGATCTCAGGGTCCTGGGATCAAGCCGGGTGTTGGGCTCGCTGCTCAGTGGGGTGTCTGCTTCTCCCTTTGACCTTCCACTCTGCTCATGTTCATGTGCTCTCTGTCCCTCCCTCAAATAAATAAATAAATAAAATCCTTAAAAAAAAAAAAAAAAAGAATCACTTTCTCCAGGCAGCCTTCCCTGTTCACTACCTGTATCCCAGGTCTCCATCAATTTCCCCTTCTCCGGGATCCCATTGCCCCCTAATCTTTCCTGGCCCAGCACTACTTCCCCCTACACTCAGAGCTCTGAGCACACAGAAAGCTCATCTGCTTCCTTCACGAGTATAGCCCCAGGCCTGGCAAACAGTGGGTGCACAGTTAATGTTGAATGAATAAATGAATAGTGGGTATGCAGTAAATGTCGAATGAATGAATGAATCCTACCAGGACCCCGGTGGTGATCAGGATAAATACAATCCAATTCGGCAAATGTTTACAAAACTTCGACTATCTATCAAGAGCTGTTATGGGGAGCAGAGGAAACCAAGATAGATAGAACACAGTCCCGACCTTCAAACAATTTATCATCTTAAGAGTTGTGCTTGTGTGCAAGCAGCGTAAGGCACATCCTGGGAGGGAGAAGTCTGGGTCATGTACCGCCGTGTCCCATTCTGTTCCTGTGGCCGATAACAAATCCTGCCCCAGAATTTCTCAGGACAGCCTGCAGTGGAGCCCTTGGCACTGAGCTACCCTCTGTTCTGCTCAGAGGAGCTTTGACTCGCTGCTCCTCCAGTTCTGCTTCTCAAATTTGCTTACATGGGCTTTTCGTTTTTTGTTTTCTCTGCCACCAGCTGAAACTCTGCATCTATCCATAGTCACCCTACATGCATGGACACACACACGACATCCTTCCTGCTCCCAAGCAAGGTGAATAAGATGCAGCCCCTTCTTTCAGGGTGTTATGGGCAACACATGAACACCAGCACCCATGGGCCACATGCCCTCTCTGCTCTACACGGAGCTAGGGGCACCTGTGTGGGGAAGAGGCAGGGAGAGAGGACAGTGGTGAATAAAGAGACATGGCCTCTGCCCCCAAATAATTATGCCAGGAGGTTGACCCCTTGGCCGATGCTGAGTGAGTCATCAAGGGAGCTGGCGTGTGGGCAGAGTCAGGAGGAGGAGTGACAATTTCAGAGATCGGAGGGATGATGGGTAGGGTGGTCAGCAGGCCCACCAAGGAAAGCTGAAAAGGAGAATGTTCTCTGCAGAGGAATAGCCTGGCCTGGCCCTCGAGTGAGAAAGAATCCAGAGCACTTGGAAGGGACAGCACAGGCAGAGAGCATGGGGGAGAACACTGGGTACAGGCATGGAGGGGCAGAGGGGTGACAGATCCTGGTGAGGGTTTGGGCCTTTATCCCAAGAGCCGTGAAAAGTCATGGAGGACTTCAGGCAGGGGGTGACTAGGTTAGGTTTTCACCCTGGCTGCAGTGGCCACAAGACCAGTTAGGAGGCGCTTGCCGTGGTCCAGGGGAGAGATGAGTGGTCGCTGCTAGAAAACTGCTGTTGGGAACGAGAGATGGGGATGAAGGAATTTTAAGATGCCCGTGGGCCATCACCGGGAGAGTCTCAACAGACCCATGATATACATGAGAAGTACAACCTCAGTGGAGACCCTCTACGTGGCCAGAGTGTCCTGGAGAGCAAGGAATTCACAAATGACTTAAATTCACCTCATCGCTCAATTCCAAGGTCCAAAATGCTAAGAAGCATAAGAGGGGATTAAAGGCCTATGGAAGTCCTAGGAAGAGGAAGGGAGTCCTGGCTTGAGAATAAGGAAAAGGAGGAAGCGACATTGGCCTGGGCCTGGAAGATCAGATGAGCAGGGGTGTAAGCTGTGGGGTAGAAGGTGCGACAGGGCGGATGGGCGTGCTCAGGGCAGGACCATGGAGAGTGAGTGGTGCAGGTGACCAAATGCTTTAACAAAAACAGCTAACCATGGATGGATCTAGAGCAGAAAGTGTGTCCAATGCCAAAACGAGGAGATGGTTATAGATGCTATTTCATAGATTTGGGGAACTATTCGATCAAAATGCAATGATTGAGCCTGTATTTTGTGCCAGCATCGTGCTGGGCTCTGGGAATACAGTATCAGGATTTTGAAGGAGCCTGAAGTCCCGTGGGGAAGCAGACTTGTAAGTGGAAGGCGGATATGTAAGTGGGAGGCAGGTGTGTAAGTGGGGGGGGGGTGGTTTGAGATGTAAGTGGGAGGTGGGTGTGTAAATGCTGTTAACTCCAAAGGAAGTGTGAGGTTTGACCTGGTCCTTGAAGAATAAGGACGAGTTCACCAGGCAGACCCCGTAGAAGACAAAGGAAGGGACCGTGGAGAGGGTAGGAGAGGGAGCAAGGAAGAGACTCCATCAGCCGGAAGAGAAAATGCAGGCAGGCATGGAAGCATGAGAACTATCAATCAGCCAAGACCTCCCTGTTAGTGAGTGGGAGACGGGAAAAGCTGGCTGGTAGGGATAGAAGAGATTAGGGGGGAGGGCTCTGGAAGGGTCCAGGCGAGTGGTCATGGAGCCTGATGGGCAGACACCAAGGCATCTCACACTCCAGTTCGGTGTGTGTTGGCTAGATGGCGAGGGAGGGGCTGATCAGACATTTCCCAAGACTGTTGTTCCCGAAGAGAAGATGAGCACTAATAACTGAGACGGGCACCCTAGGAGAAAGAATGGGTTGCAGGAAAGATTGGTTCTAGGTGGGCCAGTTCTGATCCTTGTGCACCTGCAAGATGTCCACGTGGCAGTAAAGGAAAGTTGGATATTGGGGTGGCTACAGATAGTGACTGATAGCGCCATCCCTGGGGGGTTGCAGTGGGAGCCACAGGAGCTGAGGGGCTCACACAGGGAGATAGGATGAGGGCATAGGATGAAATCTGGAGGGGAGGGCCATATAGGAGACTGAGGGCAAGGCATCCCAAGGGTACTGCAGAAGGAAGAAGATGGCATTAAGGACCGAACTGTCACCAAACTTGCTCCGGGTTACACAGTCACTGGTGAACAACAGATCCAGACCCCAGTACTCCAACTTCTCATTCGTCATCCTCCCGGGCACCCCATGACACCCCCAGTGTTCCCTTCCCCTGATCTGAGTGCGAATATAAAGAAATCCTCCAGAAAAGCTCAAAAACACTCAAGGTTCATAAATGCAGGGAGCCAGCCCACCGGAGACTGATTTCCCATGGAAATTTTCTCTGAGAAATAAAGTTGCATTATGAATGCACTTGAGAGGTTCCACAATCCAACATTTTGCAATCAAGGGAAGGGCTTAGAGGCAGGGGAGATATGAGCTGTCAGCTGCTAAGACGCGGGGGGTTGCTCGGAGCGAAGATCCCACCAGGGGAGAGTGAGCTCAGGACCTTGAGGGGTGCGGGGCCATGTAACAGGAACAAGATTGGTCAGGAGGGGTGGAGAGACCATTAGACTTGAGCAGACAGATCTCCACCTGGGGGGCTGATGTATTCTGAATGGCTTACATTGGCAGTCTAAGGGGAGATGGTGTTTTGGAAGGGAGAGTTCTAGGTGGCCTTTGACCTCTTTGGTCTTATATTTGCAGTGGGGCAGGTCATGGTGTCCACACGCTTGGTCAGTTTCCAATAGCCAGTGGGCCCTTGGAAGTGGGGAGAGCATGCAGGCAGAGAGGAGAACAAAAGACGGTGGTTAACTATGTAATTGAACACCCCATGCTCTGTGAGAGGGATTTGGGTATTTGTTTCATTTTCCTGATAAAGATACTGAGGCACAAAGAGCTTAATTAAGCACTTCGTCAAGTCAGGGAGTTAGTAAGTCACAGGACCAAGATTTGAATCCAGGGCTTTCAGACATCCAAGTCAACGCTGTTTTCAGCACTATGGGGAAGCAGAAAGTCCTTATACCAGGAACAAGGGAGATCCAAAGAGTTTGAAGACTTGAAAACACCTTCCGCCCCCACCAAATTATGGTGAAATCTCATACAGATAGACGTTTCTTTTCCAGAGAGAAGCTATAATATAAGATTCTTCGTGTTTTATGACTCGTGGTAGGCTAGGAGTTGCCGAGGTCCTGAGATGAAGAGAGAAGTTAGGATTGTATATTTCTTGAGGCTGTTCTTTAACTGGTTCAGCACAGATGCTAGTCACCTGGGCTTGGGGCTGGGCAGTCGGACAGATACCCGCAATGCTCCTCTAACTAGGAATTCGATGTATGTCCTGGCCACAACACTTCAGTGCTGAGGGTGACAAAGGGAAGCAGGCAGAACCCAAGAAGACTCAGTAGAGAAGATGAGTCTTCACCTAGACCTTGAAGAAGGGATGGGACATGGGCTAATTTCCCATCACTTGAAACACTGGCATTCCGCAAGCTCGACGGAGGGTTTTGACCACTAAAATAGAATAAGAGAAGTTTCAATTCTCAGAACACATTAGCTTAATTGGGTTAAATTTGTCCACCATGGAAGGTTTTTCTTCATAAAATGTTCTTAAACTTTGGGTACCTGTTCCTGCTTATCTGCGAGCGAGGGCCGCAGGTGACCCAGAGAATAAACAAGTGGAAATAAATGCTAATGGGAAGCCAGGCGTGTGTTTTCTTCCAAATATTTAATGTGTGATTATTCCTTTTTTGAGTTGCAGAGAGCTGGGTACATATAATACAGCCATATTTCCTTCTAAAAAAATCGTTCTGAGTCTGAATGATAGAATTAAATATGTCAGTATTTCATGGCATTTCACAAAGAAAACTGAGACTTCTGGGAGTTGCACCATCTAAACCACTTTGAAAGCCAAGGGGATGCCCTTCAGCGGGCTGACAGATGGAGACCAGGTGCTTTGTTTGCACAGCAAAGATTGAGAAGCACTGCTCTGACTCCCCCCAGTTGTGGTCCAGCCTGCTTCTCTTGTTTGCCTCAGTGGTCTGGTCTGAGGACACACGATACCCTGCTCTAGATGGAGCTCTCTCTTGCTCAACTTATCCCCCTATAACCCACCCTCTTGACCACCACCATGAAGCCTCCAGAGAGAAGGGTCTCGTATGAACCCAAGGCCCATCCGGCTCCTCCTCTAGGGCCCACACCCTATTCAGCCCCATCCCCACTCAAACTCCAAGGCCCCTCGGTGTCCCCTGTGATGGAACCTCATCTCCTCACAGCTCTGCACACCCTTTAATCTCACCAAAGTCCTAGCCCTCCCCTGCCTTGCGCTGTGCCCTCTATAGCTCGCTATCTATGGGCAGAGGAGACCCCGACCATTCCAATCCTTTGCTGAATATTCCCTTCACGTCATGCTCACTGAAGCCCATTTCAACACTTTCTCCTTCGCTCCCACCTGTGCGTGAGGGCGGAAAGATCTCCTCCCTGCTCCCACGCACTGCTCCTTGTAGGTCAGTGTAACCTTCCTTGTTCCCCGACCTCAGTCAGACCCCATCACTGTCTCTGTGTCCTCTCTAACACCCCTATCCTTACTCATGGTGACTGCAGAATCCACCTGGATGGTCTGGCCTTGCTGCTTCAGCTACCGAGCTCCACGGTCACCATCTTGACCCTATCATCGCCAGTGGCTGGGTCACCTGTAAGAAATCTTGACTTTGAGTATCCCCTCTGATGACTTCTTATCCTACTGGCTCACTCACAGCCAGTGCTCAGACTTCCATAATTTACTGTGACCTCGTTGAGGCTTCTACACCATGACGCGCCCCCCCCCCCCCCGCCACGTCTCGCCCCCAGCCATCCCCTCAGCCTGCTCTTGAACGTCCGTAGATTGCGTCCTTGGTCATTACAATCCCTCTCCACCAAACACCTTTAATTCCACTGCCACCTCTGCCTCTTCTAACCCCCTGGGGCAGGCCGTAAGACGATTCATTCTGACTCTCCACTTGCTGCAAGGTGCCAGAGGAAAGCGCTTGTTCACGGGCTGACTGGTCCAGCTTTATATCCACGGCCGGAAATCCCAAAGTGGCACTCAGTGTTGCCTGGCAATTCCGTTACCCTCTCCAAGCAAGTTCACTTGCCTGTTCTTCAAAATGACTATTCACACCTCCCAGTCTCTACTCAATACTCCTACACCCTCCCCCCACCGAAAATATTCACACACAACAGCCATGGTCTTTATCCCATGCTTGAATGTGATTAGGGGCAAGTGGGTAGACACGCTCTCAGATTTCCGTACTGAAGAGGCGCTCCCCGGAACTCATCTTCTCTGTCCCCCCTCTTGTTTCTATGGGTGAAGTGTCTGTGCCCCTTTCAAAGGCCACCCCTCCTCCTGTGGCCCAGAGGCCATTATCTCTCCTTTCCCAAAGAGCTCAGCCCTCCGAGGCAATCCCACCTCCCTTGCACCATCCAGTTCTCCCTTCCTCTTGCATCATTTCCCCTGACAGATAAACATGTTCCCGAATCTACCCGCAGCACGCGCAGGTCCCAGCCAACCCTTCAGCCAGGCTCCGCTTCTCTCTCCTCCCTCACAGCAAAACTTTCTTTAAAAAACAAACAAACAAACAAAAATGTTTCCATAGCTGTCCATGTTTCTGCCTCCCACCCTAGTCACGTGTGCGACCCCGCCATCACGGGGACACTACCCACACCATGGCCACCATGGCCACTGGCTGTCCCACTACCAGGCAGTTTTCTGTTCTCACAGCATGGAAGTCAAAACTGTCGGTGCCTCCCTCTCTCCCCCGGACCCTCTTCTTCTCTTGGCTTTGGTGACAACTCACTTTAAAGCTCTACTACTTCCCAGGCCCCTCTGTCTTGCTCTCCTTTGCCAGTTCCTCTTTCTTTGTTGAAATTTCAAATACTGGAGTGTCTCAGGGCTCTGTCTCAGGTCTCCTTCTTTCATTATCTTAGCTTTTCCTTGGTAATCTATATTTAAATAACTCCTGATCTGTGTTTCCAGTTTTAATCACTTCTCAGAGCTCAAGGTGCAAATACCCCAAGGCCAACAGGCACCTCAAGCTTAGCGAGGCGGGAGCAGAACCCTTGCTCCCCATCACTGCCGTCCCTCCCTCTCCAGCACAAGTACACACACGTCCAAATAAACACACGTATGCAGGCTCAGAGAACATCCCAGACACCCCCCACCCCAACTCTTTCCCACCTCAGGAGATACCACCACGGTTCACCCTACCACAAGCCAAAAATCTTGGAAGTACCCTCTATTCCTCTCTTTGACCCACTGCCTTTGCCCCCTGATGCTCAACAAAGGCGATTGATTCTACTTCCAAATACACGAGAAATGTACATGCATATCCCCACATTTCCACCTCTCCTGCTAACATCTGCTTCCAAGCCACCATCGTTTCTCATCACAACGTTGGAATACCTCCTAACTAATACCTGGCTTCCATTTTTGGCCCCTAAAATCCATTCTCATTGAAGGAACCCAAGAGATTTCTTACTTTTTTAAAATTTAAAAATTTTTTTTTTATTTTTTGGTAAAGGCATATTTCATATCATGTCATTCCCCTGCTTAAACCCACCTATGGCCCTGGAAAGAAAATCTGAATTCTTTCCCCAGAGATTATAACACCCTATGTAATTCAGCTTTCAGTTTCCTCTCCAGCATCGCTGTGTCACTCTTCCTCCTCGTCCACTCCTTGAATATGCCAATCCCTTTTCCACCTCAGGGCCTTTGCACCAGCTCTTCTTTCTGTTTGGAATTCGCTCTCCCCCTGGTCTGACCACCCAGTCGCTCATAAGCACATCACCCTGTTGGAAATTTCAGGTCCATATTTCCTATTCCTATGTTTCTTATTCATTTCTTTATTGACTATATCCCCTCACTAGATCATAATACATGTGAGAACAGAGTCCCTTGCTTTACTCGCTGCTACGTTTTCAGTGCCTAGAACAGCGCCTGGCACAGAATAAGAACTCAACAGATAGTTGTCGAAGGAAGCATGAAAAAAATGTTACCAACAAACAAAAATTGCTAATCTTCAAGATTACAAGAGTAATATTTAGGCTTCTCCAGAGAACAGATTATTTTTAAGAACTTGAGCACTTTTACTGCATTTGAATGCAAAAGGACACTTACTAATTACAAATGAGTTTTATCTGCATACCACAGCCTCCCTGGCAAAGACCTCTATCTGGAAACACTTTGGTAGTCAGGAGTTCTGGTGGCTTATAAACTGGAAAGTTCTTTTTTTTTTTTTTTTTAATTTTTTCCACTTTTTTGTTTTGCTTTAAAAACCCTCTTTTGATTTGCTAATTCAAGCTACTGTTCTCAGTTCCTGCCCAAAAGAAGTTTTTGCTATATATATAGTGGCATGACTCCCCCAACTAAGACTGTATGTTCATTCATTCATTCATTCATTCAAGGGTATATTGGCACTCATATGTGCAGGTACAAAGAATACAGAGCTGAGTCTTGTCTCTGCCCTCAAAGAATGTCTGGTTTACTCACCAAACAGACAAAACACATACATTCCTTTTTTTTTTTTTTTAAGATTTTATTTATTTATTTATTTGACAGAGAGAGAAACAGAGAGTACAAACAGGCAGAGAGGCAGGCAGAGGCAGAGAGAGAAGCAGGCTCCCCGCTGAGCAAGGAGCCCGACGTGCAGCTCAGTCCCAGGACCATGAGATCATGACCTGAGCTGAAGGCAGTGGCTTAACCCACTGAGCCACCCAGGCACCCCAACACATACATTCTTGAGGTAGTAGATAAATGATCTAAGAAATGTGTAAACAGGGTAAGTGGGAGGAGAAACCCCAGAGAAATCTACCATAGTCAAGGAAGCCTTATGTCCACTGCTTAAACATATCATCTCATTTAACCTTTACCCCAACCCTATGAGACAGAGATCTTTATCCCCAATTTACAAAGAAACTGAGGCCCAAAGAGATTAAATCCTTGGCTCGGGGTCATACAGTTTTAAGTGGCCAGATCAGAATTCTTATTCAGTTCCTCTGATTAAGCATTTTCCCCATGGGCAGCTGACTCCACGCCTGTGTCCTGGAAACTTATTATCTACTCCAGACCTTCCTGATGGCACTTGCCTGCCAGATAACAGTGACCGTCAGCCACTGGCCTTTGTGTGCCTGGTGGTATTGCAGGAATAGTTCTCACTATCCATCCCTGGACATTCCTGCCACTGACCCCCTGATACCCAGCTCTGCTCCTCTCTCTACCGTGATCCACCTGTCTTGGGGGTCTTCCTCCTTCTCTAGCAACTGGCCCAGGGAATTGTTAAAATGTTTAACAAAGAATCCACTAGGGACTTGGCACTGGAGGGTGGGGATGCGGAGCTACAAAAATGATTGAGACATGGTGCCTGCTCTGGAAGAACTAATTGTCTCATGGGGAAGTAGGACATCCAAGCCATTTTTGACACCATGATGTGCTAAGTGCTAGCAGGAGACATGAACAAGGTCCCTTGGGAAGGCTGGAGCACAAGAATCAGTCTGGAGAAATCAGGGAAGGCTTCACAGAGGAAGTGATGGCTAATCCATGTCTTGAAGAATGCACATGTGCAAATGTTCATCATACCCCGCCTAGGGCAGTCTAGGGACAGGAGGGAAAATGTGGACAAAGGCACAGTAGCTTCACAGGGACTCCATAGGGATCCATCCATGACTTTTCCATGGAGAAGAGATCCAGTGCATCTTGCATGAGTGCATATGGTAATGGTAGAGATGGTAGTGATGGAACCAGCTGAGCTGGTTCAAGAGCTAGCCCAGCCAGAGCCTGGGGACTTGGATGGAGGCGGCACAGAATTCTGAGACTAGAGAATGCAGAGGAAGAAAATATGGCTGAGGTTGAATGTCTCTCATGTACAGAAGCCTTTATGATACTGACAGCCACATCAACCCACAAGTCAAAGAAGGTGGCTTGTGTCCATGCAAGTGTACAGCACAGAAGGAAGTCGAAGGTGAGGCAGACACTTCCCTGTGACAAGGGAGTTTTTGGTCTGGCTGGAGATAAGAGATTTGGGCACATGTAAAAATCAGTAATATGGTGAAGCAAGTCAATGACAAGTGTCAAGGAAGTGACTTGGACCACAAGCAGCTAACATCTGGAGGAGACTGAATGTCCAGAGAAGTTGCACAAATTCTTGGAGGAGACAGTAGATTCTGTTAAAAATCACAGAGCTACACTGGAGAGGATTGAGGGGTGAGAAATGGGGGTTCTGTGAGTGGTTGAAGAGCAATGGGCTTGGGATGGAAAGCTTCCTAGAGGAGGGTCCTTCATGGTCAGCCTGATCCAACTCTGAATATGTTAGCAGGCCTGGGCCTTTGGACGAGACCCATCTGAGACTCTGGCTCCTCTGTCATGTTCACAGCCTTGTGTCTTACCTGCCTTACCCTTTCTCCTGGCCCAGTTCGGATTGCTCACTCCTGGTCCCTGGTCAGTCTCAGCCTCCCTCTCGTTCTTCAGCCCAGCTGCTTGAAGCTACATCTAGGCATTGACTTCAACTCACCTATCTGGCTACAATTTGCCTATGTCCCTTAGGTATATGAACTTCTGGTCCTTCTGAATAGCATTTCAGGCCTATCCAACCTTTCTCCAGAACCCCGTCTTGCCCAGCCAACCCAGCTCTATCCTGGGTATGTCATTGAGGCAGACCGTCTGGAATTAATGAGGGGCAGGTGGGGAGCTGTGGAGAAGGTATGAGCTTCTCCCAGAAGCTCAGTCATCCTCAGATACACAGGAATCATGAGGTGGGACTGCATCAGGGGAAATCACCTCCCGGCCCCGCAAGCCCCCAAGAAACCTGCAGATTTCCTGGGTAGGAAGGAGGAGTTGACAGTTGCGGATCACTTACAGTTCTCACGTGGATTTACTCAGTCAGCGGAACAGTCATGCACATAAATCCATGTCCATACGTATGAACATATAAAGACACCAATACTGCACGAACCACACACAAAACGGAAGCACACACATAGACTTGCACAAAGGTGTCTGTGAGCGCACACACGCGCACACACACACACGTGCTCCACTCCACCAAAAGTCAGTTTATAGTTTAGGATTTCACAGGTGGTCCCTTCATCTTTGCTCATTTCCTCCCTGGGCACTCCCTCCGAGGGTCCTTGTCCGGCCATTCATGGGAGTGGAATGGTTGAGGCTCTGGGAAGGATTTAAGGACATCTTCTGCTAATGTCACATGGCACTTGACGGTGGCATGAATTGATCTCTGTTTATTCACAGCACATTTTCTTTTGCTAAGCAACATTAAGTTTGAATCAAAATATGTGACTGCTATATAATTATTCTTGGTGCTGCTTCCCTTGGGTAGCATTTTTCTTGCTATTTATTTGTTCAGCAGTGGGTAGGGGCATTCCTCACAAAAGATGTCAGTCTGAAGCAGGCCTTCAGCCAGCAGCTTGGCAAAAGGGGTATCAGCAGTCATGGCGAATTCCAACTTAACCCCCCCCGACCCACCCCCAAGCCCACTCCAGTTTGTTCCAAGGCCACAATGCATCTCTCGTTAGAGGCTCTGTAGCTTGTAGCCACAACCCAATTTTGAATGATACAGTGCAGGGAGATAGCCAGGCGTCACCAAAAATTTTCTCGGTCAAATCCCAACCCCTCTGAACCTCAGCTTCTTTCTAAGTGAAAGGAAGATCATTAAACTGTAGTAAAGGTAATCATTTCCAGATTATGCCTTCAAACATGTAGTAATTATTAGCAGTATCTCTGTATCAATCCAGTTATTGCTATAATAATACTGCTTAACAAACCACCTCAAAATTCAGTGGCTTAAAACAGCAATCTGTTATGCTCGCTCATGAGTCTGTGGATACTCTGGGGTTGGTCGATCTTGAGTGGGCTCTGCTGGGCTTGGCTGTACACAGTGGACTGGGTCTGTGTCTGCATCACACATCCTTCATTCCCCAAGGATCAGCAGTCTAGCCAGGACATGCTCTTCTCATTGAAATGAGAGCGGAACGGGAGAGCAAGCCCACTTCAGGTGCCTAACATCCCATCACACAAGGAAAGAGGCATGGCTAAGGACAATATCAAGGACACGGGGAAGTACACTCGGCCCACAGAAAGATGAGCTGGAGGGTGGGCTAAATTTTTGCTGAACAATAGTCTAATCTAGGCATTGGAAACGTTTTCTGTAAAAAAAACCAGATCGTAAGTATTTTAGGCTTTGCAGACCACGTGATCTGTGTTGCAACTACTCAGATCCGCTGTTCTAGTTTAGAACTCTGCAGCTATGGGTAACAGCAAATAAATGGGCGTGGCTTTGTGCCAATAAAACTTTATTACAAAAACAGGCACGGTTTGCCACCCTCTGATTCCAGCTGTGGAAGATTTCTTTTCGCTCTCAGAAGTGACCTGGTTCAGATGATGAATTGCATATAAGAGGTTCTTGGTGGGTGGTCCTAGACAATGCACATCAGAATTACTTGAACTGGGGAGCATGTGTGCATATAAAAGTGCAGATTCCAGGGCCCAGCCCTGAATCTTGGGGGTGGGCCTGGGAATCTAGAGGTCTAACCAGCTTTGGTCAGGTGATTTTGATACCCATTAATGTTGGATTACAACTGGATTGATTGACTTTCATATTTCCAGAAAAATCCAAATTTTAAGGAAATCTGTACTAGATTTGGAAGTCTCTTCAGAATCAGGATGTTGAGAGCACCTGGATGGCTCAGTCGGTTAAGCGTCTGCCTTCGGCTTAGGTCATGATCCCAGGGTCCTGGGATCAAGTCCCACACTGGGCTGTCTGCTCAGCGGGGAGCCTGTTTCTCCCTCTGCCTGCCATTCCCCCTTCTTGTGCAGTCTCTCTCTGTCAAATAAATTTTTAAAAATCTTTAAAAAAAAAATCAGGATGTTGGATCTTCCTTGGGAACTGCATTTAAACAAGGCCTCTTCCCTACGCACACAGGAATATCCCAAGGCTGGGACCAGAGTGAGGCACGTAGGGGCACGAGATTTATGGAAGTGCTTACTCCCGGGGTCACGCAAGGGCAGGGTAGGGACCTGAGTATGAGTGCCTCCTTAAAATGATTTCACTGGCACTTCACCCGCTTCACCCTAATCCTGGCCCTGGCTTAGCTATGCACATGCATGTGCACACATTCATTCACACGGGGGCACGTGCACATTCCCCTGCCACATGTGGGTGCACACACACATACTTACTATGGGGAGCTAGCTTGGTGAGCCAGGAGTCTCACCCAGTCTCACCCCCTGTGCAGTCTAAATTGACAATCATGAATGAATGCCTCCCTCCTTGGACTATCGATTGACTTGAAATTCCACTGTTAGACATTCATTCCTTCAAATCTTAGAGAAGTTTCTCTCCAACATCATCTCCCAGAAAACACAAGTACACCTGAGGGGGATCATGCCTGAAATTTTAGCATTTTTCTAAACAAATGGAGGCCAACTTTGAAGGATTACAGGCCCTGGGAAGAAGACATAAGGAAAGAGAGGAAACATCCATTCAATGAGTATTTACTGAGCTCTGGCTGTGTGCCAAGCCCTGACCTGGGTGCTAGGGGAAAAAAAAAATAGCAGTATCCAACACTTACGGTGGGATGCGGAGTTAATTAAGAACTTTCTGAACTTTCTAAATGAGGCAAATGGGGCAAGAATTATTACCAGCATCCCTACTTTGCATCTGAGGAGACCGATACGCTGACAGATTAAGAGACTGGCCCCTGACCATGGTCCTTCCCTCCCCCTGGAGGAGGGGTGGCTTTTTCCTCTGGCCCAGTCACACCCACAGGCACGGCCCACGGGTCCCCAGGGCACCTGAAGGCGGTTCTCCAGCCCAGCTGGCAGCCTGACTTAGCAGCACAGACCTTCATAACATACAGCAGAGGCCAGAGGTGAGCTGCTTTTTTTCTCTTGTTTTCTGAGTTTTCGCACTGCTGACATTTCCATATTTGTGGCACTTGGTTATGTATTAGGCATTTAAGGTGCATTTATAATATTAACCTTTTTAGAGAGGCCACTTTTAAACCAGTCACCCTTGCCTGCTTATAATGCAGCTCTAAGTGTTACCTGCAGTTCCAGCCCTTGGAGTTAAGGAATCAAAGCTATGAAATGCGGGGGTGAGGTAATTGCCTTGGGGAGGGGGGCACATTGGCAGGGTCGGGGGGAAGTCATCTGTTTTGCTAACAGAGAAATACCAGATACCCTTACGAGTGTCACCACTGTCATATTGGCTCTGGGTCTTCTCGCTGCAGCTAAAATGATGTCAAAGAAGTCTATTGCTTTCCTTCTGGGGGTTTTGGGAGCTGGGGAGACATAACGGCCCTGGGTGTGCACCACTCTCTCCAATCCGGATGGAGATGCCAAAGTGGCTTCTTAAAATGCAGGTTGGATGCCCTGAGTGCATAGCAGGGGTCGGCCAACTAGAGTCCTGAAGCCAAATTCAAATGCATTTGTTTTTGTAAATAAAGTTTTATTGGAACACAACCACCCCCGTTCATCTGCATATTGTCCACGGCTGCTTTTGCTCCATGGCAGCTGAGTTCAGCAGACCACATGAACCACAGAATAAAAAATATTTACAGAAAACATTGGCCGACCTCACACCCGTCGGATTGAAACCGGTCTGCTGAGCATGAGAGCCAAGATTTTGCAGGCCTGACCTTGTTCACCTTCCCGGCCTCATCTCCAGGCGGACTCCATCTCCCCCCAGCACCCTGTTCTAACCCAGTGCTTCTCAGCCCTTTTCCTTATGGAGGCTCCCCTTTTTTCCTTCTTTAAAAAAAAAAAAAAAAATTCTTGTGGTGGAAAAAAACAGATAACATAAAATGTACCATTTAACCATTTCACATCGTTGGGCTCCCAATCTCCAGAATTTTTCATTTTGCTGAGCTGAAGCTGTGTCCCTAATAAACACTAACTCCCCACCTCCCTACTGTGCAGCTCTGAGCGACCACCATTCTGCTTCCTGCCTCTGTAAGTTTGACTTCTCCAGGTACCTCACTTAAGTGGAATCACGCCGTATTCGTCTCTTATGCCTAACATACTTCATTTAGCAAGGCATCCTCAAGGTTCATCCATATTGTAACCTACAGAGACTTTTTAGACTTTTTGTTGTCTTCCCAGGAAATTTTAATATCACAGATATACTGCATATCAGTTTGTGTACTATGACCCTTTGGAAGGCCACGAACCCGTGAACTATCCGAGATCATTCACCCTCCTCCCCAAGAATTAATTTTCACCGTCAACAGTTATTCCTCCCACTGAGAATGCGTGCGTGCTTGGCCAGTATCCAGGGCCATGCCTGCACGTGTGTGCCTGGCTCCTTCGTGCCTCTGATTTGTATAGAGTGCCTGGAACTACCTTTCCTCCATTTCTTCAGAACCCAAGCTGGAGGTCACCTCCCCTAGGAAGCCAGCCCGGGTTCTCCCGCTTACACCCTTCCTCCCGGTCACCCCAGCTTTCGTCTGCTGCATGCTTCTAATTGGAGGCTACCATCTTTGCTTACTCCCAGCCTCTCCTAGGAGCCCAGGAGTTCCCCGCTGTTAAGAACCATCTCCATCCCCTTCCCACTTCCAGAGTCAGTGTGTGACCAGAAGCAGTGCAGTCCCCTAACGGAGGCTCATTGAATGCATGATCTCATTCCATCCTCATGAGAATGCTGACCGCATTACCAGCCCCATGAAACGGCGGAGGAAACTGGGGCCCTGAGGAGCAAAGAAAACCTGCCCCAGGTCACATGACTCGGAGGAAGCATAGCAAGGACTTTGGAGTCAGAGCATCTTAAGTTAAAAATCGGGACTCTGCTATTAAGTGTTGCTTGCCTTTGGGCAGCAAGGCTCTCAGAGGCTCAGCCCCACACCTGAAAAACGTAAAATTATGGTGTGGCTCAGCAAGCTGGCGCGTTCACAGTGGCCCAGGCGGAACTCAGCAACTGGTCGCCATTGTCACTCTGTTAAGTGGTGCAGTCAGAGTCTAACCCGGGTCTGCGAGACAGCGCAGTCCAGACTTTGGGTTCTGCTGCTGCTCTCTCACTGGAGTGCCAGTGTGCTTTTGTACAATGGAAACTGAGTCCCTCGTCTCCCATGGCCCCCTCTGGGAGGGCATGACACCTCAGAAGCATAAAGCCAGCTCTGGGGAGGGGGATTGCTTGAAGGGCCCCAGATGAAAAGGGAGCTGGATATTCTCAGGAGACATTTCCATCCAGCCCAGGCAGCCTGACAAATCACCCTTCTCCGCTCTAGGAATATTTCTGTCTCAAGAACCGAGGCCATTTGTCTAGATTCAGAACCTTCCCAGCTCCTCTGTGCCATGAGCGCACTTGACAAATCTGACCGTCTGGTAGCTTTTTGTATCAGTCAACAAGAAGCCTCATTACCACCTGTGTGACAATGGGTTACAGCGCACTCAAGTGGGCCTGGCTTTCTAGAATCAGTCAGACTCCAGCCACATCTCCAGAGAAGGGGGGTGGGGGGAGGGGCACACCCTTGACAGAACACTGAAGAGCTAATCGCTCTCCAGACACAGCCTGGGGCAACTTTTCTGGGCTTTACTCTGCTCACCTGCAGAACCCCCACAGTCCTGGGAGGAGGGACCTGGGATTTCTCCCAAGCGCCTTGCATGCAGTAGGTGCTCATGGACCTCAGTCCCCCACCCCGCCTGGGCAATGAGTGAGGCCAAGAAGGCCCTTGCCTCCAGAGCAAAACTTAAGGGGAGTCAAAGATCTCAAGATAAAGCAGATTTGAAGGCAGAACTTCTTAAAAAAAAAAAAATCAAAATTAATGTCAACAAAGGAATACCTCACATTGACCAAAAGATCCACATTTTAAATAAAGACGGGATTCGTGTCCATCATTTTTCCTTTTGCTTCGCGAGAGAATGAAGCGCCTCCACGGAAGAAATGGCTGACCTAGAGATGCTGGGCTTGTAAATCCCATTTGTTTAAAGCTTTAAAATGATCCAGGAACTGTCCTGGAGGACAGAGGGACTGGGGCCAGGGAGGGACCTGAGGTCCAAATACAGTCCCGCCTGGCACGCAGGTCTGTCGGCAGCTGTCCCAGGACCCCCCCCCGCCCTATCCCCGCTCCTGTCCCCCAACAGTCTTCCATGGAGTGGCTTGGGGTGGGGTGCTGAATGGCAGGGAGAGAGGCCAAGGGGAGATGTGACGAGGAACTCAGCATGGAGACTAGTCCCAGGGTTTCAGACACACAGTGAAATACCAGGAAGGCTCCCGGGCCGCCCTTGGAGGCCACACAGCGGCTAGCTGGGCCCCCGTCACTTCTGGGGAGCTGCGCATGGAAATCCCCAGCGCAGACAGCTCTGATCCAGGAGAAACCCCTTTACTGTCACCACTGCTCCCTTATTCCACTGTGGGGGATGTGGCCTGAATCTCTGGCCCCTGCATTCCCAGCAACTTCGTTCCCCTTTGTTACCTCCCTCCCCCGTCTGCAGGCCTCCCGCTTTCTGGGCCTGGATTCCAGGCTCTGTCCTGGACCCGGCACCCTGCCTGCTGGACCTTCTTGTCAGGCCCTGAGTAATTCTCTCAGACGGAACCAGCCCACCTGACCATCTTCCCACTGCTGCTGGGTCAAGTCCAGATTACATGGGCACCATACAGGGCTTATCACACTCTCCCTCTCCTCCCTCCGCTCTAACCCCTCCTCCCTCCCCTCTGCCCCCTGTCTGCCCCAGCCCACTGGTGTCCCAGAACTTTCATGCCTGGTGTCTTGCTCAGGCCCTCCTCTCTAAACTCACCTTTTCTCCCCTCACTATACCCCAGTACTTCACTCTAATGTCACCTCCATCCGAAGGAGACTCCGACTTTGTTCCTCCCCCTTCTGTGAGGCTACTAGTTCTATGTAGCACTTGTGTGTCTGGGACAGGCTGAACTGTGGGCTCCTTGAATGGAGGGACTGTCTTAGTCATCTTCGTGGCCCCAAGTCCTAAGGTGACATGGATACTTCCCGAGTATTTGATCAATAATTCTGACCTTGGACACCCTCACATTCACGCCACATTTGCAGCCTCTGAGCTGGGGTCTCCCTTGGCGTTTGGACCTGCTTTTGCCACGTATTTGCCCAATCCTGGTGGCAGCCAGATTTTCTTCTTTGGCAGCCCCTGAAGAGTTGTCCCGAGTGTCAGCCAGGCTTATCGGTCAGTGAACCCCAGCCTTACAGCTCCTGGGACCAACCCAGCCTGGAATGGTGGAAAATGTCTGGATTTGGAAACCCATCCTCTATGGGTTCGAAACCTGTCTCCCCTACTTATCTCTGTCATTTCGGCTGCCCCGCTTTGATCAACTAAACCACAGTTTCTTCAACCCAAAACTATGAGACCCAGGTTTCCCACTTGCTAATTGGTGAGAATTCCCATGAATGAAACATGTGTAAATTACCCGGCACGTAGTAGGTGCTCTAGCAAGTCCGGCTTTCATGATAGTATTTTCATTTTCATTTTAATTAGAACAACACATGTCCATCCTCCTGCCCTGGCTTGATTTTTGACTTTCAGTGAACTGTGTCCACCCCACAGCTGAGGGTTTTAGGTGCCTGACAATTATCATTGTATCTGGACGCGAGTGCCAATATTACATTTATATATATTTTTTCCATTTCTGGGTTCTCACCGTTTAATGTAAAAGGGAATAATAGAGCTGTCTCTTTTGAATCCAAATGCCAGGCTTGGCTCATATTACACTGTTTTACAGACTTTGAGGAGTAGCAAATACCTGGCAGGTTTGTCAGCCCCAAGTTTTCAAAGCGATGAGTCAATCTGACTTATTGTTATTATCCCCTAATAGTTTACACTGTATTATTCTGTAATTACTCTGTGAATCACCCTGACAGCTTGCATGTTTGCAGCCTGCCTGAGTTACTCCTCCATCTTCCACTGAAAGCTCCATTAGTCTTGCTCTTGCCTGCAGGAAGACGACCCCGTCACCTGCCGAATACAGAGGACCCTTTGTCAGTCCTTGTCAGGAGAGGATGACACACGAGCCCCCGCGGTCTTGGGTTGGGTCGCTCGTTTGGGGAGAAGGAACAGTTGCCTGGATTCTACAGAGTTCCAACTAATAACAGGTCCAACAACTAATACAGCCCATCTCCCCTCGTTCCAGGACTCAAGATCCTCCCTTCATATAAGAATGTAAGACCCATAAGAATGGGTCAAACTTCCTCTCCACTTTGAGGACAGGAGCACTACCGGGGTTGATTTCCAGTGGGAACTTTTTGGAACAGGCTGTGTGGAGGATGGGTCCATTTCCCTTTGTGCAATAAAGTGCAAGAACCCAGCGGTGAGAAAATACAGTTGGGCAGGACTGGAGCCAAGTTTCTCAAATAGCCAAGTTTCTCTCTTCCAAGCTTGTCCACTGCGTCTATAACCCGTGCCGGGTAGAACAGAAAAGCTCACACGGTGCATGTGCATACACTTGGCTGAATTTGGATCCCTCTCTCCTGTGGTGACTTTCTTTACCCTCTCTGGGCCTCAGTTTCATTTTCTAGGAAATGGGTACATTAACTCCTCTCCCCCAAGTTGCCAGAGCTAATGTTTCCTCCACTAAGCTCATTTTGCAACACACAAATGTTATGAGGCTCGCCTTTTGGAATGTGTAGACTCTACAAGGCCCCGGGGTTTCAAACTCAGTGCCCTAAGACAAGGATTCTGCAGCCCAGGGGCTCAGAAAATAGTTGTGCTTCTCAGACTCTTAATCTTAGACATAGAGCCACTGAGCACCTCCTTGTCCAGCCTCTTCCTGGGGGCCCTGAATACGTCCATTTTGCAGCTCCAGGCTGAAGAAAGAGTTTGTTGTGTCAACACCACTGAAGAGGGGGTCTTCCTCACAAACTGGCTTTTTGTTAGAGGGGCAGCCCCAGTCCAAGTCTCGGGGGGTGGGGTGGGGAGAGACTTTGCAAATTGTCAGAAATGATGCATCAGTGTGCAAAATGCAAATCCCCCGAGCAGGAGAGGACCCTTCATACCCACAATCCCTGTTTCTCCCCTTCCGCTCCCCCAGGACCCTACAGGCATAGTCAAATGATTTCCTAACCTGCAGAAAACTTTCTAATTGCTTTTCAAAGTTTTCCCCTCTTCACCCTGCTTGCTTATTACAACAGAGCCTATTTTATTACAAAAGGAAGACGTACTCACTGTATGGCAAAAAATACAGATAAGTGGAAAAAGGGAAGGAAAAAATTGCCCATCATCATACCCCCGAAAGATAACTACTTTAAGCTTCTCGGCGTATTCTCTTTCTGTTATTTGGTTGTGCGGAGATATTTTTACGTCCTTATAATTCCGCATAAACAATCTTGATTCTAGCTCTCTCCTCTGGGTGTTTTACCGTAAGAAGTCTGCTTTATGATCACTTTCTGATATTACTTCAGATGGCTGTGTGATCTCCCACACTTCGGACTTGGCTCGCCCTCTGTAATCACCACACCAGAGCGGAGGAGCTGGGAGGTGTCCAATTATATCCCGGCGTAAATAAGGCCTCGATAAGCATCTCCAGCCGTGAAGCTTTCTCTCCATTTCAGATTATTTCCTTAGGAAATTACTTGGTCAAAGGGAATGGATATTTTTTTACGTCTCCTGATCCATATCATCCAATTACTTCTCCAGACATTTCACTTGTTAGAAACAAACAAAGAAAGGAGTCTGAAGGAAGGAGGACTGGCCTTCTATCATGCTGCCAAAGCCAAGTTCCTGGAATTCTGCCCAAGGCTGGACCCTTCGTAAAGAGTCTGTGGGTGAAATGGTTGCTAAGAGAGTCAAGCTTCACCCTTCTCACCACACGCGCACGCGTGCACACACACACACACACACATACTCTGCCATTATGGGATGGGATAGAGGTATTAGCTAACACTATGGTGGTAATCACTGGGCACTGGGGAGAGCAGGAATTGATTATTGTGGATTGGACAGACTGTGTGCAGGTAATAAGATAGATTGGTAACTAGAAGGCCATGAAAATTCGATGAGGGATATTCCCTCTTGGGCATATGCTATAATTCCTGTACGCATCTGAGACCTTGTTGGGGTGGGGGGCAGAGATGAGGGCCCGAGAAAATTGTCTAAAGTGGCAGCGTCTGATACATGAGCCATTTTTCCCCACACTGTAGCTATCGAGCCCTTGAAATGTGGCTGCTCCGAAGTGAGATATGCTGGAGGGATAACATACCAGATTTTTCCGACTTCATAAAGAGAAAAGAAAAAGAATGTAGAGTATCTCATTAATTATTTTTATATCAATGACATGTCGGAGTAATTTTTTTTATGTATTGGGTTAGATAAAATATATTTTGGAAATCAATTTCACTTGTTTCTCTTCACTTCTGTTTAAAACGGAGTTACTGGAACACGTTAAAAGTGCATCAGTGTCCCGCGTTATATCTCTATCGGACAGCGCTGGGAGCAAGAAACTCTAGTATTAACCTTTCTGGCACCGGGAGGGCTGAGGCAACCCTCGGAACACCAGGGGGCTTCTGGGAAGTTGACATCACTTAGTCACGCAGCATCCTCAGCTAGTGGGAAAGAATCCTCTGCCAGTAAAGCCACGATTTTTAGCCTTCAGTGAGCATCAGAATTGTCCCATGAGCTTTAACCAACACGGGTGCTGTGCTCTGTGTCCCAGAGATCCTGAGTCGGTTAGTCTAGGGTAGGACACGACATCCTAACTTCCAAAAGTCCTCCCCCCGCTCCCGGACAGAAACCCAATATGCAGCCGAAATTGAGACTAGTGGCAGGCGCTTCCTTTGGATCCTGGCTCTGTCGTCACCTGCTGGCAGGATGACTTTGGGCATCTACGTAGCCTTTCTAAACCCTCATTGTTCATCCGGAGAACAGCGATCACTATAAGGGCGACATTTTAAGAACTAAATGATATTACCCACCCTCTCTGGTAGACAGAAAATGCGTTATAAGATTTGTAGCTTTTCTTTTTTTTAAAGCATCTGGCTTATGAATTACTGCTACTTAGCATAACAAAGGCCCATCTTTGAATCAGGAGCCGGTGCAGACCTTTTCAAGAGGGCAGATCAAAAAAAAAAAAAAAAGTGGCAAAATAAAATGTGTGCCTTTTATCTGGGTCGTTCAGTTCAGGGCCTTTGGTGTCTCAGAGTGATTATTCAGAAGAAACTGAGGCAGCACCTAGAGGAGTGAACAGAGCTGAGGTTTTCCGAACATACAGACTGAGCATTCTGACTCTCCCCTCTTATCTGCTGTGCAGCCCGTCCTGAGCCTCTTAACCTGTCTGAGCCTTCGTTTCCTTTTCTGGATGATAAGGATATAGTCGTGACGACTGGAATAGTGTGACCCAAAGGATGAAATGAGTCCTGGAGGCTTAGCTCTCTGTAGGAGCCCTGTGGTGGGGTCCACTCCGGTGAGCCCGCGGGCTGAGCACTTGGAGCGTCGTGGGGACTCACTGCGGTGGCGTCTGTGTTCAGGCTCGGGCTCAGGGAACACAGCCTATATTGCTGGGATCCCAGCTCATCCCTGACTCTGTGGGGTGCTAGTCGCAATGCCCTTCTCTCAGCCCTGCCAGAAGCCAGATGTCCAATCCCTTGAGAAGTTCAGAGTGAGTTGGGGGAATATTAGAAGATCGGAGGTGTCTAGTTCCAGATTCCCCGAGAGGGTGTAGCGAGGAGCCTGGGGCAAAACTAGATGCTTCGGGGAGGGGGCGGGAGATAAATCTCCTTCCCTCACAACAGGCCGGGAAGCGTGGCTCCTGGGGCCATTGAGGCCTTATTGATCATGTGGTCCCACAACCACTCCCCTTTTACAGATTGAGAGAGAAGAGAGAGAGGAGAGACAGAGAGAGAGAGAAACTGATCTCAGGCCACAAAGCAACCCCACCTTTTCCCATGAGGGCAGGTGGAGTCTCTAAGAACACACCTGCATGCCTAAGTCATCGAGGGTGGGAGGATAGGCCCTTCCCTTCTTACCCCAAACATGTTCCTCCTCCTCACGGCCGAAGGCGACTCCTTTCTGTGAGGAGAGGACAGGTCCAGTCACCTGCTTGGGTGGTTCTGCATAGGCCCACAGACTTATCAACCCTGATCCTCACAAACCTACAAGGCCAAGGCCAAGATCATGGCGCCCATTGGGAAGGTGAAAAAAACCGGGGCTGAATGAGGCTAAGCAGCTTGTCCAGAGTCGAGGGACAGCTGTTAAGGACAGAGCCAAGGCCTGGACTCCAATTCTCATGCTCCAGGTTTGTATGTAAAAAGAAAAGACTCTTTAGAGAGGCCACACAGTGCCCACTAAGACATAATTGGGTACCACGTGGGGGACTTGTACGGGTGTCCAAGATACCAGGCTGTGATGAGCTTCGTGGCATTGGTCCCTCCCCTTCTGCGATTCAGACCTTGATTTTCCCCTTCGTGGAATGGGAGGATTTCCCAGATGACTTCTAAGGTTCCTTCCCGACCTGGCGAGCTGTGACGCTCAGTCTGGGTCCTCTCCGCATTAGCTCAGGCCTTCCTTATCCACTGTAGGCAGACAGTCCCGTTAAACCCAACAGCCTGACTGCTAATGAACTTCTCAGCCAAGGAGGAATTAATAGCCTAATCACACTAATGACCATGGCTTCACAAACACCTACTATCTGCTATGTATATATGTGGTCCTGATCCTAAAATACCCTGCAAAATGAGTCCTAATGGCTCCATTTCACAGATGAGGAAGCTGAGATCCTAAGAGAGTGGGTGGTTGTTTGTAGGGCATGGTGGTAGAAGTCAAAGCTACGCCACTCTGTCAACCACTGCATGCTGTCACCCCCCTCACCACCTAGACAGCCCCCCCATTCTTTCCCCCTG
Source organism: Martes martes (assembly GCF_963455335.1). Classification (NCBI taxonomy): domain Eukaryota; kingdom Metazoa; phylum Chordata; class Mammalia; order Carnivora; family Mustelidae; genus Martes; species Martes martes. The sequence goes on along the minus strand of NC_137904.1, from coordinate 26,234,311 downwards.
GATTCTGAACTTTTCCCTGCCTCCTCAAGAAGTTTATTCTTAAATAAGGAAAGCATTTGGCCCGTCAGGCAAGGTTCCACCCGCTTTCCCGACGACAGCACCCCCAGCTCCAGGAACGGGGTAAAAATAGCAAGGAAAGAAAGGTGTTTGAAAACATTCTGGTTCACATAATTACTATATTTAGCAGGATATCCCCTGGAGATTAATTTAATGCACAAATACATGTATATATAGCAATCACTAAGTATCACAGGGTTTGCGGAATCTCTATTTAAAAGAAAAAAACAAAACAAAACTCAGAAACAACTGTGCTGAAGACAGGAGCAAGTGGAGACAAGGGTTTTCTTTTTTAGCTCCTTGGCCTGATTCTTCCTGCTGCATGGGAGGGGAGAGCAGGGAGCCAGAGAGAGTGAATAAGAAGGGATCCGGAGGTAGAGCAACGTATGGGTTCTCTAAAGGATAGGACAGGGAGAAAGCGGGGATCGTGTGTGCCCACTGAAGAGGGGGTGTCTCGATCCTAGCAGCGGGGCCCCCAGAAGCGGAGGTGTCACAGGTGGTGGTGGACAGCTATCAGATTGGGTGCTGGGTGCTGTGCTGGGCATCCTGGTTGCAGCCCACAAGGTCTAGAAAATACCATCAGCACTTTGAGGATCCCCGGGAGAGATTTCTAGCCTGGAGAATCTGGGGCAGTTTTACAAAAGAGGTGAGACTCGAGTGGGGCCTTGAGAAAGGGGGAAGACAGGCAGAAAGGAGAGAGAGGGACGGTCTGGGTAGGAGGCACAACGGGGCCCTAAGTGTGGTGGAGGGATTGTGAGGAACACACTGGGAGATGGGGGTTTGGATTCTTTGGCTGGAGACAAGGGTCCCTGTTGAATAGCACTGAGGGGTGAGTTTGAGAGAGATTGTCAGGAGACTGAATTGATGTCTGATTTATTGACGAAGGAGTGTAGGTGCTGGTGTGTAGACAATGGGAAGACACAGGAACCTACATGCACCATCATCGGACAGGCACTTGGGAGAGCAGCTAAAAGCTGTTGGGGGAGGTCAGGCAAGAGGAAATGGGATCTGAATTGGAGCGGTGTCTGGGGATGGGGAAGAAATGAGTAAGGAGAAGGAAATCATTGAGAGAACACCATCAAGACTCAGCAGCTGGCTGGCTGCGGTGGAGGGTGCAGGACAGAGGGAACGGGAACTGTGCTCCAGGTCCTTGTGGGAGGAGAATAGAGACCTGCTTGGGAAAAAGGTGGTCCGCAGTTCTCCAGGTCCTCCCCAGCTGGGGGAGCTGCTGCCTTTACTCAAGGGAAAAGGGGTGCTTGGGCCAAGAAGGGCGCACGCAGCAGCAGCCTCCTATCTAATGAGCCCCGAGTGCACGCTTCCTGGGAGGTGCTGCACTAAGCGTGCTACACACATCTGCTCATTGAACACTCACCATGATACTATGTAAGGCATATTATTGTCTCAATTTGACAGGTGAGGAAGTTAAGGTCCAGAGAGGCTAAACAAAATTGATCGGACTCCAGCGTTTGTGAACTTGGCAGTGAAGGGCGATGGCAGGAAAAGCGTGGTCTGGGAGTCAGAGAGACCAGAGTTCCAATCCTGTTCACACCAGTTACAGCTCTAAGACACTGGTCAAGTTAATGCCCTCAATTCCTTTGCCCATACAATTGGTATAATGATATGTGTTTCGTCTACCGTGGAGAGCTATCCCGGTAAAAATAAAAAAACGGGATGATGTATTTGAAATTGCTCTGTAAATTGTGATACATTGCGGGAATGGGATGTATAACAGACATGAGCCTCTGAAATTGTCCACGAAGTACCAGGATGCTATGATTTAGAGAGCTTGCTCTGTGACCTTGGCCGAGTTTCTTGACCACTCTGGATCTCAATTTTCTTATCTACAGAGGGAGCGCCCTTCTGAGGACTGAGATAAAAACAGAACTTAGAATTTTCTCTGCATTCTGCCTGTCCCATTCCCCCATCTCAGCGATCCCATCATTTGCACGTCACGCACAGACATCATAAACACCTCTCCTTTCCTCACCTGTCCCTACCATCATCAAATCTTAACCGTTCTGTCACCAAACTACAGCTCTAAGCTCTCCACTCCACTCTTGGCCACCACTCATCCTGCCCAATCCACCATATTCTCTGGGGCAGGGGGTGCGAGTGGAGGGGTATAGCCATGACCTCTTACTCATCTTGCTCAGATCTTTTTGCCCGTCACCTATCTGCTGCCCACCACAAGCCAAAGTAACCCTTTCATTTATTTTTTTTGAGATTTTTTTTTTTTATTTGAGAGAGAGAAACAGAGACAGAGAATGAGATGAGGGGGAGCAGCAGGTGGAGAGGGAGAATCAGGCTCCCCACTGAGCAGGGAGCCCAATGAGGGGCTCGATCCCAGGACCCCGGGGATCATGATCTGAGCCGAAGGCAGACACTTAACTGACTGAGCCACCCAGGCCCCCAACTCTTTTAAAAACCACAAGTATGCACATATCATTATTTTGTTTAAGATACATCAATAGCCACCCGTTACCCTTCAAGTCAACTGCTAGATTCTTTCTACAACTCACAGGACCCTGTGTGGTCTGGGTGCTGGCTGCCTGGGGTGAACTCCACTCCCACACATCACACTTCAGCCACCTTGACCTTCTCTTAGTTCCTCTGAGCACCATTCTCCTTCCTGCCTTAAGACCTCTGTACAAGCTCCTCCCTCTGCCGAGAATACTTCCCCACATATTCTTCTCCCAGTCACTCCTGTTCAGCCTTCAGGAGCCGGCTTCGAGGTCCTGTCCTCTGCAGAGCCTTCCCCTCACGACCCCGGACCAGTCCAGGTCACCTTGTCGTGTGCTCTCGGATATCCTGTTCTCTTTCTCCCCATATCTGGCATGGCACCCTTTATTGAATCGTATGTGTGAACACCTGTTCAACAGCTCTTTTCCCCAGTGGACTATGAGCTCCATGGGGTCAGGGTCTAGTTCTGTCTGTTTGCTGTGGCCTCTCCAGTGCCCAGGCCCTGGGAGGGAGTTGGTAGATAGTTGTCCAGTGCTGGAAAAGATGTCAGATGAAAGCATCAAGCACTAAGGCTGAAATGAAGTCTACATTCAGCCCATTGTTCTCTCTCCTCTCCCTCTGTGGTTCTCGGCCAAGCTGGGACCCTGGGCTGTCAGGGACAATGGTGGGTTATGTCACACCTCTTTCCAGGGTGGTTTTCTTGTGACATTCCTGGCATCTGGAGTGAGGAGGACAGCTGGCATGCCAGGAGCTTGGGAGAGTAATTAACATGAGCATCGCATGCCTCTCCCCTGGCTTTCCTGTCTAGGATATGGAGAAAAGCAGCCCATGTGATATTGAAAATATAGCTGGATCCCAGGGCCCAGTGGCTTGGCCACATGTCCGGGGGTGACATAAAATGTTGAGATGAGAGCTTCCTAGGGATGTACTAGGCATGCAGCTTGGTATCCTGATTCCGTACCTCTCCGGGTGAATCAGGCCTCCCAGCCCCCTGCTTCAGAATACAGTGAATGACCCCTTGCATTTGCATGGTTCCTTCACTTTCCTCGTCCTGCTGGAGCCCTGCAGGCAAGCAGTTAATGGGATTAGGAGTGAATCAGCAATAACTGTCCCAGATTGCTACCCCATTGTCTTGATGTGTAAATCGAGGCACAGGAAGTCAAGCCACCCATTAATAACAGAGACCGAACCATGTGAAAAAAAAAAAATAAATAAAACCCTTACTGTGTTCACAGCCACTTTCCTGAAATAATATCTGTTGCAAAAGCTAAATGGATGAGAAGAGGCCTCCCTTGAGGGAAAATGAAGTGCTTGATTTAATAACACAAGGACACCAAGCCTCCTAGGAGTACCCACTCTTCTAAGAGAAGAGCAACCCGGGAGGACCCAATCCACCACGGGTCTTTGCTGAACGTCAGGTTCCCACAGCCCTTACAGTCTGCCTCTGACCTGCTGTGTCTCTCTGGATTGCAGAAGGCTTGCGACTCTCTGTGGAAGCACGATGCACACGAGGCAGTGCACTCATGAGCAGACAGCCTGCGGAGTTCCCACAGCGTGAGCACACCTCTGCATGACCCACATCCAAGTCAAGAAGTCGAACGCAGTTCGCACCCATAAAGCACCCGCTGCCGTGCTTGTTCCTGGTTGCTCCCCACACCATGTATAACCACTATCCCCACTCCTAACAGCATAGCTTAGTTTGCCTGCTCTTATAGTTTTTTTTATCACGATAAGGTCATAAGGTGCATATGCTTTTGTATGAGACTGGTCCATGCTGTTGTGATGGTTGCGGGCCATTCATTCTGGCCATGGCGTGGTACGCTGCTGGACTGAATAGAGCACAGTTTAATCTCTCCCGTCCGTACTCATGGTCGTTGTGGCATTTTCCAGGCTGTGGCTTTTAGGAACAGTGCTGCTGCGAATCGTCTTGTACATGACTTTTGGTAAACGTATGCATACATTTCTTTCGGGTGTATATACCTGGGAGTAAAATGACTATGTCATAGGGTAGCCATATGTTAAGCTTTAACAAATACTGCCAGCGTTCCAGAAAACAGTTGTACCAATTTACGCTCCTACCAGCAGCCTGTGAGTGTTCCGTTATTTTTTGTTATTCTTTTCTTTTTTTAATTATTCTCTAGTTATTTGTGGGTATATCCAGAAAGAGATAGTTACAGTTTCAAATACTCTAGTCCTTTATTCTTATGAATCATTAAGCCATTGCCTAAATTATAATAGGCGATGATGCTGACTCTTAAAATTACACGGTCAGAACAGAATTTTATTTCCTCGCTCGCTAATTCTTGCACATCCTTCATGAAGGATCTTCAAGATCTTCAAACTCTTCAAGTATCACCTCCTGTAACTTGAGCTTGGGAGGCGCGAGCCACCCCTCCTCTTTTGCTTCAGTCCCACCAGATGGCTCTCCCAGTCCTCACCCATTTTGTAGGCACTGGTCTCCCCCATCAGTCTATCAGACAGTGACATTCTTAAGGGGAGGTCCTGTGTCCCAATCATCTCTGGTTTCAGGACTTAATACTGTAGGAAGCACAGGGTAGGCTTTCAGAAAAATGTTGAATGAATGAATGAATCTTTCTACTAGTTGGTAAGTTTGTTGAAGGCAGGGATCAAGACTTCTCTTGTATCACCCCAGGAGATTAATTAGGCACACAGTAGGCACTTAATAGAGGCTTGCTGCAATGAACTGGTGTGAATTGCAAGCCAACAGCTCCAGTTACTCAAGGGAAAGACTCTTCTTGAAAACCGCAAGAGCAAAGCTGGGCAGACAAGACTCTCTGGCTGGATTTTGGCAATATTTGGATCTTACTTCCTGCTGGCTTTTCTGCTATCACTCAAGAGGGAGAGTGAGGTGGTGATTCAGACTCACTTCTCACCCACGCAGAAAGCTGACTTTGCCCCACTTTCAGCCTGGCTCAGGCTCTGATCTCCCAAGATCTGAAGTCCAGGAACCAGAGTTGCAGCAATAGAAATAAAGACCAACCTACCTCCTCCACCCCCGAGCGCTTAGGAGCAGATTTACAAGAGAGGGCCTTTGCATTGGCTCATACTGGGCCTGTCTCTCCTCCATCCCATGCCATTCTCTAGAGCTAGAAAGCAGAGCATGGATCCATGGTGGTCCTTCCTGGGCACCAGATAGCTAACAGGGAAGCCATGACGTCTCGGGCAGACTGAGACCCAATACTGACATCACGATTCCTGCCATTACCTAACTCCCAACACCGTGAGCTGTCTGGTCCACACCGCGATGCCCACGACCCACTGCGGACTTGGAGAAGAGCACATTTTCAATGCTCTAGTTAAGCTGGCGTCAAGCTTCTCATCAAGGGGGCTGTAAGCTCGGCGAAAAGAAAATGTGTAATGAAAGTTCAGTAGATATCTTGTCCCCATGTAAGAGGGGATTATTTCTACCAAAAATTTAATAGAAAGTAATTATGGCCTGCTTTCCTCGAAGACTGAGAAATGGCCATTTCTGATCCTTACCTCCAGCAAGAAGCAAAATGATTTCTGTTAGGAAGACACACAATAATAACAACAAACATAATCCTTAGTCTTTCTTTATGCTCAAAGGTATGTTATAGGAAGATATATATATATTTTTTTTTTTTAAAGATTTTATTTCTTTATTTGACAGACATAGATCACAAGTAGGCAGAGAGGCAGGCAGAGAGAGAGAGGGGAGGAAGCAGGCTCCCTGCTGAGCAGAGAGCCCGATGCGGGGCTCGATCCCAGGACCCTGGGATCATGACCTGAGCCGAAGGCAGAGGCTTTAACCCACTGAGCCACCCAGGCGCCCCAGGAAGATATATTTTAATGCAACTAAAATAATAAATATTTTAAATGGTGGCCCAGGAGTCATAAGCACGGCTTTCTATTTGCACAGAGGCTTATTTTCACGCTTTAATTCTGGCGTGGAAATGCTGTGCATCCTTAGATAAGTCAGCTCCCTTTCTGGGCTTCGGGTTCTGCATTTGTGAAGTGGCCCCCTCCGTATCTGGTATGTTGGGAATGTACAAGGCTAAGTTTTTGTAGCTCTTTAACAGGAAGTAACCATAATAAAATAACCACTATTTGTTATTTATAAAGTATTACACTTAGACCCAAAGAAGCAAGGGCACATGTATTCATTTAACCTACATTTACGTATGCCTACTATGCACTAGGCACTGGGATAGAGAAGTGCAATCACGTCTGCCTATAATGAGCCCAAGATAGGGCCAGGATGACAGGCACTAACGAAACAGATACGAGAGTGCACTGGGCACCAAGAGCCACATACTCTCTTGGGGGGGACAGCAAAGGATTTTCAGAGGAGGGAACCTTGAGTCGTCATGAAGGACACATTGCCAGGAAGAGAAAGGAGAAAGAAAATGGATGTCTGAGGGTCCAACAGAGAACAGATGCATCGTGACTTCAGGGTCCCACATGGGAAAGCAAAGTACTTGTGGCATCCAGCCAAGTCTAATGCCAGAACGAGCCAACGAGGCGATGTGCTTGCAGCAAGAAGACCATCAAGCGTTGGGGCGCCTGGGTGGCTCAGTGGGTTAAGCCTCTGCCTTTGGCTCAGGTCATGATCTCAGGGTCCTGGGATCAAGCCCCACATCGGGCTCTCTGCTCAGCAGGGAGCCTGCTTCCCACCCCACCCCACCCCCGCCTTCCTCTCTGCCTACCTGTGATCTCTCTCTCTGTCAAATAAATAAATAAAATCTTAAAAAAAAAATAAAAGAAGACCGTCAAGCGGGCTCCCGTCCACCTCTGTTGCATGCTGCCCAGCACTGTTTCACTGGCCCCCCAACTTCGGGCCATTCCTTCACCATCCCTGGATCTCAGGTTCTCATCTGTAAGGGCAGAGCTGGGCTGAGGTGGCCTGAAATCCCTAACTACTGACCTCATCTCTAGACCCCAAAGAGCAATGCATCAGGAGCTGTCCCAAGAAAAAAATGAGAGCTTTGAAAACTTGAAAGACTCAGCAGCTCTAACCCCACCAACAGAAATAATGACTGCCTCAACAAAATCACATTTACAAAGAAATACAGCCACAGAGCTCCTCCTTTGGACGAGGTGTGATGCAAAATTTACAAGAGAAGTTTATAGAGAACCCATTTCATTTATTTGTTTCTTTAAACTTTTTTTTAAAAGATTCTATTTCTTTATTTGACAGACAGAGATCACAAGTAGGCAGAGAGGCAGGCAGAGAGAGAGGAGGAAGCAGGCTCCCTGCCGAGCAGAGAGCCAGGTGCAGGGCTTGATCCCAGGACTTTGGGATCATGACCTGAGCTGAAGGCAGAGGCTTTAACCCACTGATCCACCCAGGCGCCCCGAGAATCCATTTTAGATGGTAGGAAGTGTCTCTTTGGAAGCTGTCCAATGTCCGATTTCACCACCACGCTTTCTCGGACATCAGGCTGGGACAGGTGTTGTGACACAGCAGAGGTCACCTCGGTCCCTACTAAGTCTGCTTTTCACTGCTCCATGAAAGCCCCAGGCCCCCAGCCCAGGTCACCAAGGATTCTTTGGCTTGAGGTTTCTGACACTTTCATTGTTTTCAACTTCTCCCCATAGCATTTTTCCAAATCCTAGCATTTACATAGACGGAGAAACGGGACGGTTGGCATCCCATATTAACACAGGGGAAGCCCAGACTCTTCCCTATCAACACTGGGATGCTCTCTAGTGGGATCGGCAGGTCCCTCGAAGCCCGACAGATAACCCTGGGCAGCGGCTGCCCCCCACCCCAGTGGGGGACACTGTGGGCCCTTGAAAGAGGCAAAGCCACACTGTTGGTGTTGAGCATGCCCAAAACAACCCCTACTGGATGCACAGACTGTACTCCTTTAATTGTCGGTCCTTCCCACAGACTTCCTCCAGATCTAGGGGTGCCTGGATGTGTTCCTGCTGACCATTCTTTGCAGAACTAGAATCATTTTTCCTCCCTGAAGATCAGCCACCCCTGTGAAAGTGAACATCTTTTTCCCTTTTAAATTTCAGAACAAAAGGGGTCTTGTTATGTCCCCTTTCCCACTCAACGCAGCTATCCTGCTACCCTTCTGAGCCACGGGAGGCTCCCCAACATGACATCTGTGCTGCCCCTTGCACAGGCCCCCCGAGGAGCCTCAGCACTGGCTTTCCTTCCTCACCATGGTCAAAGAGACCCCCGCTACAACAGAGACGGGAAATCAAAGCAAGTTAAGTCTTAGAAAGCCATCCTGCTACCTCTAGTTACTCTATTAAGGTAATGAGAAAAAAACCGAAGCAGAAGTTGAGGAAGCTCGTCCCCTAGAAGGTTTTGCTTTGCGACTGTGAAATGTAGACTGAATGGGGCAGTGCAGTAGGGAGGGGGACTCGCTCCTTTCGTCAGCTCCTGGGAGTGGAAGAAAGCTGAGTGCACATTGGGACCTTATGCTGGTTCCAAATCCCTGCTCACAGCTCTGCAACAGGTGAAATCAGTTCCAGGCTAAAGCAGATTACGTGAAAACAGAGAGCTGGAACCCAGACTCATCGGAGAACAGGGTTTTGGTCTCTTCCTGAGAGTGGGCATTTTTAGCAAGGGCTGGAAAGCCGAAACATCCAAAAAGCCTGTCTGGAAACCGGAGGGGAGGGGAGGGGCATGTGGAAGGGAAAGAGGAAGGCAACAAGGGGAGGCTGAACTCGAAATTCACCTGCCCACAGTATTGCAGAGATCCACCCTGACCCAAGGCCCCCCCCCGCCAGGGTTGCCAGCTGCTGGCAATATTTGATCTCTGTGATGAATGTAAGACTCTGCATACATGCAACCCAGTGTCTTTGCTTGTTCTGGAGGCTTTATCCCAGAAGCATCTCAATCTCCTCTCCCTCCCCCATCTACAGGTTCATGTATGAGCAGGTATGCACACGCATGCCGACACACGTCTCTGCATCTAAATCAGTTTCATAAAAATCAAAAGCCTAGACAAAAGGCCACCTCCTCCATGAATCCCTTTTGGATCTCGCTTGCTTAGATGGTCCATTGACCTTCTATGGTAGAAGTCATGTCTTATAGCCATTTGTGAATATGCTTTATCTCCCCACCAGCTCATAAGCTCCTTGCAGGCAAGAACCTTACCTAATCATCTCGGATTCCTCACAATGCCCACAGCACTACCTGGCCCAAAGGGGGTCCTTATAAAGTATCTGTGGAATTAATTATTCACCTTAGCCAGAAGTCTTTGGGTAGAAAGGAACTGGGCAGTGTGAGTGGTTTCTCATTGGGTGTCCCCTGTATGCAGGCCTTGGATAAAGATCTGAAAATATAAAATGAAAAACATAGGTCTGCTTTCATAGATCTCAAGGACACAAAAGGATATTGACAAGGAAGTACGGTCAGTGAAGAACGGCAAAGGGGCCAGCCACCCGATCTGGAGCAAGGGCCGCCTAGAAGAGCCTCTTAGAGAGGAGACCTTGCAGTTCTACCATCAGAGCTCATATGAACCCTTCCTGGCAGCAGGAGGAATGATTCACAACAAGCCCCCTCCTCTGACCGGGCATGGAGACCACAGCACTGCAAAGGAGCCAGCTCTCTGGTACTAGATGGAGGGTAGAGGCAGAAGAAACTCTGGAGAGCATCCGGACTTCTTGGGGGCTTGATTAATTGCTTTAATTAGCCAGCCTGTAACCATTAAGGCAAGTGGCATGGATGGTAATAATGCAAGAATGGGACCCAAGATTAGGTATGAACAACTGCAATGCTGGACCCAGTGGCTGGGCCCTACTCTCTGAAGCTGGTCCTGGAGCCGGAGAAGAGAAATTTGCAGGGCGTGATCAGAGGTGGACCAGTGCTGATTAGCACAGAACGTCTTACCTTGTCAGCACCAGCTCCCAGGGCGAATGAAATGCTTACAAAATGAATGTGCGCCTGGAAAATCTCCAAAGTGGATCTTATTCTTACCCAAATGTTACCCGGTATTTTAATTAACCTGTGCTTATTGTTCTAATTACTGGAGTTTTATACCGTGAATTTGCTGCTCGGGACTGGTGACGATCAGTAAACACAATTACCGTGTATATTTCCAGCAGAGCTTTGCCCTTAAAATTTTATTTAAAAAATAATAATTAGCAACATAAATCTTTAATTTCTGGTTCACTGGGGCTAACAGACTGAGTAGGATGGAAAGAAGAGCTTTCTTAGAATGTCGAGATCTGGTCTTAATAGCCTCCCGGCATCTGATACCTTAATGGGCTTACTTCACTTTGAGGAATACCAGGTACAAAAGTTAGGGCTGCGAAACTCTCCCGCAATATATCACTGAGTGAGAAAAAAATAACACGTAACAGAATGTAGGTAACAATAGCATTTTTTAATAATAAAAAAAAAACACTGCGTGAATGTGTATGTTTGAGTGCATGTGCTTAAAATATATACGGAAGGATATTTTTTGCTCCAATCTGTTAGCACTGGTTAGTTACCCTTGGAGAGCAGGACTGGAGGCACTAGGGAGGTGGGAGGGACTCTCCGTTTTTATTTTATACGCTTCAGTGTTGACGTTGGAATTTTATAATAGAAGTGTTACCTTTGCAATGAACATATTTTGTAAAATCTGAAGATCACCACTTCTTGAATGAGCCAAGGGCACGGCAGCACAAAGAGCCGGGCGCAGGGAGCCCACGGATGCAGGACAGCTACAGCTATCCCCCTTGTGGTCCTAGACCACTCTCTTTGGTTGTCACAGTGGCATCTTGTAGAACCTGGATCTCTCTTCCTGCCTCCCTGACTTTGGCTTCTGGATCCTGCTCCGACATCTTACAATCCCTTCTTAACTTCTCCATCCTTTCTCTCGGGACACCTGCTGGCTCCCTGATCCCTAGTCCATTTCTGGCTTCATCCTTGGACTCCATCTTGCTGTTTACTTTAATCTCCCAGCGTGAGACTTTTCTAACCACCTGTGCCTCCATCCGGTCACCATCCAGCCGGCCATCCCCTCACCACCTCCCCACCCCCAGGAATCCTCTCTGTGGGCTCCCGACCCGGTCTAGTGTTTAATCATACATATATATTTTTTAAGATTTTATTTATTTATTTGACAGAGAGAGAGACCACAAGTAGGCAGAGAGGCAGGCAGGCAGAGAGGTGGGGGAAGCAGGCTCCCCGTCGCCGATGCGGGGCTTGATCCCAGGACCCTGAGACCAAGACCTGAGCCAAAGGCAGAGGCTTTAACCCACTGAGCCACCCAGGCACCCCTAATCATACATATTTTTGACTGAACATGACCTTGAAACACAAGCTAATTACTCATTTTTAGGATTCAACTAAAGAAAATGAACCTTACCAGTGCAGAAGAGAAACTGAGGAGGTCAGACTTGAGAAATACTACTTCCAGTGGACTGCCTTCCTGGGAGATTCCTAAGGATGGTTCTTATTTGCTTGATTTTTACCTTATGCCCCATATTGGAACCTAACCCCCACCTAAGATGTAATTCCCAAGAACTACATTTAATGAGATGCACCTGAAATGGACAAAGGTTTAAATGTCCCTCTCCCCGTCCTTCGTTTGAAGGGTAAGTGATACTGTGTGCAGAGGTCCTCCCTTATTCATTCACCCAGAATGTACTGATTTATTCTTAGAAAGCATTCATCCCCCCCACTATGGGCAGGTGGTACACACTTAAGATGCTGAGATGAAGTAGATAAGGGTCCCTGCTCGGGACGCCTGTGTGGCTCAGTCTGTTAGGGGTCTGCCTTCAGCTCAGGTCAGGATCCCAGGGTCCTGAGATCAAGCCCTGCATTGGGCTCCTTGCTCAAGGGGAATCTTCTTCTCCCTCCTCCCCCTCCTCCCAGCTCAGTGCTCTCTCTCGCTCTCTCTAATAAATAAATAAAATATTTAAAAAGACAGAAAGAAAGAAAAAAGAAAGGGAAAGGAAAGGAAAGGAAGAAAGAAAGGATCCCTGCTTTCAAAGAGCTCCAAGTCCACCATGTGAACTGATGTGGGGGCACAGAAGGGCAGGAGAAGGATGGTCTAAGCAGAGGGGAGGAGTTGGTGCAAAGGCATTATGTATCCTGGGACAGATCAGTAGTTTAAGATGCCTGGAGCTTGGAGTGTGCATTGGAGAGTGGTGGCTGGGGACAGCAGGTCCCAGGGTGAAGAGCCATGAAGGGCCGGCCAAGAAATCTGCTCTGTCCTTTGCAGATAACTGAGGGACTTCTGAGAATTAAGAATTAAATGGAGGAGAGGCATGTTCAGGTCTAGGCTTTAGAAACACCTCTTTGGTGCCAATGGAGAAGATTAGAAAGTCTGACAGAGTAATGCCTGAAAGCGAATTACCTCATTGGCTTAGATGTTCCCAGAAAAACCCGTATCAGGTTATGTTCTCAGAGACCGAAGGGGAAGAAAACCGATCCAAGTTAGGAAGCACTCCCTCTGTGCCAGACTCCAGGCTGGGTGTCGGACACCTGTCTGCTCACCCAGAGCACAGAACGGCACACGGGAGGGGAGGGCCATGGGAGGAGCGCCATTTTGCCAATTAGGCATGGGTAAGGGGATTCGCAAGATCACGCAGTTAGAAAGCGAACCTCAAATTCACACCTCAGTCAAAGCCAGTACTCTGCTGGGATTTTTACCTGTCTGGGCTCCCTTCAAGGGTCAGGATGCTAAAGGTCACGGAGCACACCAGAGGAAGGTCATTGTGGACACAGTGATCCTTGTGTTGCTCGGGGTGTCGAGGATTTGATGCAACGTCATAAAGGCCTCAGGGGTTTGTGATTAATTCCTTTGGAAATGTAATGCCAAGGAAAGGTTTTCTTTCTTAGAATTGGGTGTTTTCTCAGAAGATGAGAATCATTTAACCCATTCTTTTCTCCTCTTGGCTTGTTATCAGGAAGCTCCCAACTCGGCCTCAAATTCAGTGGCTATCTCAGCCAAAGTAATTATGGTATATGCTTTCTCGACCTTTTATATACTTTGGTGGAATTTTCTATTTTATTGTATCCATATATGTTGTTTTACGATGCCTCGAAGCTTCTTGGAATACCAAAGGAGAATATAGAAGAACAACACAAAATGCCAAAACAATACAGAATACCCGACTGGTTTTTCTTTTGGCCTTTACTCTAAACAGATCTCAGAATAATTGCTATAGTGGCAAAGCCCATGATTCCTCCTTCCCTGGGTTCCCTTTCCGCTCAGCAACATTGCTCTCCATCATGACATTCTGCAAGTTTCTCGTGTCTACTCTATGTGTTTGTTTAATCATTCGTTTAGTATCCACTAGTTTTCAGACACTGCGTGGATATATACTTTCTCACATTTAATCTCTCTAACATTCAAGGTAGTTACCATTGTCCCCATTGTACAGGTGGGGAAACTGAGGCACAAAGCACTTAAATGACTAGCCTGGGGTCACGCAGATAGTAAGAAATGGAAATGAGATTGAAATTGAGGTCTCTTTGATACCAAAGCCTGCTTACTTTTCCCTCTGCTATAGGAGGTTCGATTGCCTTAATCCTTTTGTGATCACACAAGATTGTCTGTCTCCCGCAACCTCCCCATCTCCCTATCTGGTTAGTTCCCCTAATTAATAAAAAGAAAAAGAAGAAGAAGAAGAAAGATCTGGTCCAGGCTACATAGACAGGACTAAATATCCAGACTGGCTATTTTCCTGACCTAAAGTAAGTGCTTTCAAAGCATAAAAATAGAATCTCTTTTTTCCATTTATCTTTGTCCTTAAGAATCACAAAGCAGAGAACATGTCAGACCCCCTGACTTGTCTATCTCTGTTAAAAAAAAATAAATTAAATCTTTTCCACCAAGCTCTTCTGCTTTTTATGAAGCCCAGTAATGAAAACTCAATGTGCAAATCCTAACATCAAATGCATGTTACATAATAAAACCCCGCCTCCCAGCCCTCTCCAGAAGGGCAGATGTCAGTGACACATTTCAGAGCTGAAGTAGTAGAAATTCTTCTGTACCCTGATGGCCATTTTACTCTCTCCCTGTCCACCTGGGGGCAGAACTGTAGGCTCTTATCTGGAAGCCACATCTGAAAGAGTCCAAGCTCCTGGAACTATATCTGCTTAACCAAAAAGGAGTTTGTCCTTGGGAAAGCCCAGCGGTCACAGATAACACTGTGCAGAGAGTCACCTGCCATCCTCCCCCAGCCCCCAGTCTCCCCCACAACAACGGTTTGAGATGTAAAGAAAGAGAAAGGAAGAAGAAGGAAATTAACACTCTCGTGTCCAAAACAGTGCTGCGTGCTTACCATGCTAGCTTCATTAATCCCCACCAGAGCCTTCCGGCAAGGTGTCAGTGAGGAAACTGAGGGTCCGTGGGGGAACATGGCCCAACATCATGACAACTGGCCAACACCGGGGCCACAGAGCTGAGCCAGTATCTAGCTTCAGAGCTCATTGCCTTTCCTCTTCATGACATTGCCACCCACATCTAACCACAGAGGAAGCAAAGCCTGAATAATCCACAAAGAAAGACACATCTTCAATGAGAGAAGTCCACACAGGGAGGGGTCACCAAGGACAGCTGTCTCCACTTTCTATTTGCCGAAGTCCTGCTAGCAATTCCTCCTTAGAGACTCCTGGGCCAGACCGATCTCTGCCGCCATCCCGCATGGTGTCTCAGGATGCTTCTCTCCCTCTTAGCTATTCTGACCCACATAGAGGCAAGTCTCTCTCTCCCTTGATTCAGCCAGGAAACAATTGGAATACTTCAAACAGCATATGCAATCAGCAAGTGCAAGAGAGAAAATATGAGAGCAGAGAATCCGTCGGCTTCACAGGGAAGGGATTGCTTAACAATTGTCACACAGGGGCCTTCCCATCCAGGTGGCCCCAGGTCACAATAACCCAAAGGGTTTTGAGCTCTGGACTTTGTGAAGAAAACCCAGGGATTTGTTGAGAATGATGAAGTCTATATTCCTGTGACGAAAAAGGGTATATATTTACTGACAAAGTTATTTCTAAGAAACATCCGTACGGTGGATTATGGGACCAGATGATAAAACAAGCAAGAACTCAAAAGAATAAGAGTAACCACCCACCATCGTGGTCCAGGAAACATTTTGAGTTCTGTCGGGTTTCCTCCACAAGTGTGTGGGGCTGATCTTGGGACACGCTGCCTCGGCGGAAGTTCGCTTTAGATCCTCATCTACCAATAATGGAAAGTCCCGAGATTCTGCCTCGTGTTCTCCAAGGATTCTTCCTAACCATCTTTAGGGATATATTTACTTCTCTCCAACATGCTAAGAATGCACAGCCCTTGCTGCTCACTGTTCTTCTTGTTGTTCATAGGGCACCCGGGAGAGCCTGATGTACTGGATTTTGCTGACCTAAGTGTTCTGTGTCTGGGTCCTTTCTGATGTCTGCCATGTGATTCCGTGTGTAGGCACCATGATGTTTTCTCTACGGTGTACTGGGGAAGGCATCAGGTACTACATTTATCAGGAAAGTCATTCCCTTCTTACCTTGAAGCCTATGATGAGATGGAATTCCCCCATTAGGTAGAAGTCAGACACCATGACCCTTCCTATGTAGCACCATTAAAAGTTCCCCTAACAACACAGTTCAGAGCATGGCCATTTAAGATCAGCTACCATTCAAAGCTATTACACATCAGACACTGGTTACATATGCTATTCTCATTTGATTAAATTTTCAAAGAAATCTACGATGGCAGTGTTAGTAGCTCCACATTAGAGATGAAGAAGCAGCAAGTTGGAGAGATGATATGCCTCACCCAATGCCACATATGTAATCCATTACAGAGTTGATATTCCAACCTGGGTCTTCCACTGCCCCCTCTGTGCTTGACATCAGTCCCGAAGACCACTGTGGGGATTGGACCTTGTTCTGAAGGCCAAGAGGATCCCCCCCAAAGGGTCTAGAGAAGACCAGTGAAGTGCTTTGCTCTGATAGGAGCATAGGAAATAGATGAGTATACAAGGATTCCAGAAAATGGGAGTCAGAGCAAGAAGTCAAGTATGATGCCCGAGTTTCTGATGTGGGTAGCTGGGGGGGGGGGGGTGGTGGAGCCATCTGCTGAGGTGAGAAACTTCAAGGGAAGATGTCTGGGTGAATAAAAGCATGAGGAGGTCAATGTTAGTCATGCTGAAATTTCAGGTGTCTAAAGCGCACCCACGGGGCATACAAAAGAATTGCATACACAGGCCTAGAACTCAGAAGCAAGATCTGGCAGAAGTTGTAGGTTTAGAAGTCATTACTTCATTCATGAGTTGAAGCTAGGAAAGTATATGGTTGTCCAAAGGAAGCATATGGAATAAGAAGGGGTTGAAGGGGGATAAAGGAAAGCCTAGATATGGAGCTTATGGCAGGAAAGTGTCTCCTGTCTGTATTCAGTGAAAACCTGCAGCTCTCCTCCTGGTCTCTGGGCCGTCTACCACCTCACTCCAACTTGCATTTCACAGTTCTAATAGAGTTGAGCTCCCCAGGCATGGATGAGAAGACATTCTCCCTCCATCTCCCAAACTCCTAGATTCTCTGCTTATAGCAGGGCAAACAGAATACATGATGACTCAGCAGTTTCCTGCCTGTGAGATAAATGTATGCTCAGAGATGGGGTTGCCTCATTCTCCCGTCCTATTATCACTTCCTCCTTGCAAACACACACACACCCAAACAATGGCCACAAGCAACCAGAATGTGAATGGGAAATATATTATCTGGTAGAAACAACACTGTCCTGAGAGTCAAACAGACCTGGATTCAAATCTCAGGTTTAATTTGTGACCTCAAGCAAGTTATTTCAACTCCAATTGTCAGTTCTCCTACCTATGAAATGGGCTAATCTTATCTGGAGACCTAGAAGCATGGTTGAAAAGATCAGTGAGCTGTAAGGCAGCCTCTGTGCCCAACTAAGGAAGGGCTGCCTCCCCAATCTCAGACAGAGCCAGAATCATGTAGAGATTCTGAGCTTCATACCACTCCTCCCAAGTCTTTTGAACCCAGAGTGAGTTCTGACAGTTCTGTGTTTACCCATCTGCCTCTCTAACCAGAGGCTGGAAAATCAGGCTCTGTGATTCCCAAGAAAGCTCTAGCTCTTGGACCAGATTAGTAATGCTAAGACAAAAATGCAACATTCCTTTTTAGTCATATATAAAAGGATAAGAAAAGTTTTCCTCCCAGCCCTCAAGCAATCTTGTGTACAAACATCATTGAAATCAGCAGGTGTATGTTCCAAGAGAAGACTGTGTCTCTTGGACTCTTTTGAGTAGTTTTCCCCTTCTGGAAAAACATAAAAAGAGAGAACAGCAGAAGATACAAAGTAAGGATCAAACCCACGCACAACCAGTGTCCAACTTCTTCAGAGGCATTTTTCACGTAGGTTCTAAGCCTGAGGATGAAAGTACAGGCTGTTCTCTCCGATCAACACAAGTCTCTAACCTCTGTCTTTGCTGATGCGCATTCCTCACCTGAATTAAGGAGGCAATGTTAGCACTCAGGATGGCTCTGAAGGAGAGACCAGGGCGTCTCTAGTCCAAGGTTAATGATGAGCTCGGGTGTATACAAGTCTTAGAGAAACACAAATCCTAGAGATTATCTAGCCCAAAAGTGTCATCTTCAAGATGAAGGACCTATTACCAGAGAAGAGCAGTGACTTTCCTAAAGCCACAGGATAAATCAGTAGCAGATTTGAGACACAAACTCAAAGCTTGTGTTCCTGAGTACCACTGTCATTCCAAGCACCACCTGCTTCCCTGAAGCATAAATATCATATCTCACCACCATGGATTGGACATACAAGTGGATATCACAGGAGTTAAGATATGTTATAGGCTTCAGTGGACAACCATCAAATAATGGTATTACAATAACATAGAGTATTAATATTAGAATATAATATACTCTAACAGTAATATAATATACTCTAATTACAATAATATTCCCTAATAAGTGAGTATAATACTGTAGTAATGTTATTCTGTTTCTCAATTTTAGAAAAACTTTTGATTGATAAAGGCATCATCTTGCTTGACTCCATAGAGCAGGGAGAGGTGATGGTATTCTAAGAACAAAACACCCTTCAGAGATAGGGGTTCCTCACCAATTCTTTATGTAGTACCTACCACACCAAGCATGTGCTCAACTTTGAAATTACTGTCAAGGATGAAACGTTCCCTAAGATCTTATGGTCTTGTGGGAGAACAGATACAAGAGCGTACATTGGTACGTGAAGTGATTTGTGTCTATAGAAGTCAATATAATGGTTTTGAGTGTTGTACTCAAAGTTTGGATGTGGAGGGTGCACTTTGCTTTGTGTGGTCAGTGGTGCCATCCTTTGGGGTAAGGACTAGAGGAGGGTGGCAAGGATGCACTGATGGGAACAGAGGAGGAAGGGTGATAGCAGTGGCAGCAAAGGTGGTGATGGTGGTAGAGGAGAAGAAGGAGAAATCCCAAATTTCAATTTGGGACATACTACGTTCAAGCAGCCCAAGAGACCTCTAAGTCACAGGGATTCTGTAAGGTGAACCAGCTCAGGCTTGCTTCTTATGGGATTTCCTCTCTGCCAGTACTCTAGCTCACAGCTCCTCTGTTCTACCATTTACATCCTGCATTTAAAGAATGCATTGATATATATAATCCACAGATGTCTCTTCTTTGTCTTTGAAAATATCATTTTTTTTACCATTAATTTGATGGAGTTTATGAAGGTAAAAGATACATGTCTGCAGATAATCCACCATCTTTAACCAAGAGTTTCAAAAGCCAATATCTGAGCAATAAGACAAGTAAGATGGAAAAGAGGAAGGAAGGAGCCAGATGAAGAAGAAGAAAAGGAGGCAATGGCAGAAAGAGAACTGAGAGAAGCTCTAGGTTGTAGCTGTAGAACTAGGAGGCAGTGGCAATGGAAGACAGTCGTGCCACTTCATTATTGCTCATTGCAATGTGGTGAGAATTTGTCAGCCCCAGATCAGTGGGATCCTTTCAACATACAGAGTAAGGGACTACTACAATGCCAAGCTCCCCCATGACTCAATCAGCTCAGAACTTGTCTGTTTGATAAAGGACATGGAGTTATCACTGAATGGGTTGACCAGTTCACCAAAGCTACCTACTCAATCTTGTTATTTTTCCTACTAAAAAGAATGGCTCTTAAATTATGTAGATGATTCATAATGTCTTGGATGTGTAGGTGGCACTGCCTTTCACCAGAAATAGATTAGCTCAACCAAGTTCTTTGGTATCACATAGGTTAAATCTCTCCATGGAATAAAATTGCTCCCTTTATTTCTTCTATCCTCCTACCTTCCTTTCTTTATCCATTCATCACTCATTCATTTGCTCATTCAACAACACAGAATTATTAAATATTTACAGTATGCCAGCTCCTGGGCCAGGCTCCATAACTAGGGTTTGG
Source organism: Martes martes (assembly GCF_963455335.1). Classification (NCBI taxonomy): domain Eukaryota; kingdom Metazoa; phylum Chordata; class Mammalia; order Carnivora; family Mustelidae; genus Martes; species Martes martes. Next base: position 26,214,443 of record NC_137904.1, on the reverse strand, counting down.
TTCATAATCAGGAGGCTGGTGGGCCTGGCTACAGGCAACACCAGGAGAGGTGTTAAAATAAGGCAACCCAGCAGGGGATTGGAAGTCACAAAGGAAGGGAATTCCAAGATCAAATCCAAATTTGGCAAGAGAAGATGCAGAAGAAAAAGTAAGGATCATAAAAAGCAGAAAATCCCATGAGCAGGATGTAATATACCCACTGTCTAGAACCCAGGCCTCGAATATTGGGAAAGACCTGCCTCCTCTTGGAGAAGTGAAGGAGGTAGATGAAGGAAAGGAACCATGCATGGTTGTTAAGATTTTGAAGAAACACCATCTCATTAAAAGGAAACATACATTTCGAGATTTCTTAAATAATAAGTCGAAAGCCACTGAGTCCCTCCTTCTCCAATTAGCTTGATTCTCTATCCCAGCCAAGAAATCCCTCTTATTAAAACTAAAGTTCTTTTGTTTAGGATTTCCTGTCTCTTTGGTCTCTTTAGCATTTTAAAGGATGTTTGCCTCCTTGTTACCTGTCTGACTTCCCCTTCATCACCCTGGCATCTGATTAATTGTTACTATTTTCATTAAGGAGACTCATGTTGATCTTCTTGCTCTGCGTCTCTCACACACATCCCTTAATTATTCTTTTCCGTGGGAATATTCCTTGGCAATATTGCTTTCCATTCCCGCCATTACCACCGTGCTGAGGCTCTCATCAACTCATGCAGAGAGGATTCCAATTGTCTCCCTGTCTCCCTGCTTCCCACCTCCAATTCCTTCTCCTACCTGTTGAGAAACTAATTTTCTAAAAGCTCCACGTTATTTGTATTCCCCCACTCAAATTTCTTGCAAATGAAACAAAAAACATAGCAAAATTCTCATTACTTAAATAATAAAGTACACATCCACATACATACCCACATCCACACACACCAATGTGGCTTCAAGCCTCCTTTGTGCCTTATCTATGTTTACTCACCTTCATGTACAGAGAATCTTCTCTTCTCAGCCTCTGTTTACAGACCTGAGCTACCAAATATATGTGAATGAAGCCCTTAAAGAGACTTTATTTTCTCAATATTTTCTCAATATTTTCCAGGTATTCTTATTTCCTCTGCCTTGAACTCCATCTCTTTCTCCCTCTGTTATACACTGTACTAAAGTGGAAGGAAGGGATACTTATGGGGAGTCCCTGGCTGTGTGACATTGGACAAGTCACAGACTCTCTCTGGGGCACAATTTCCTTTTCTATAAATTAGACCAAGGAGATTGGACCCATGGATCACTAAAGAGCTTCCAGCTCTTCTCCAAGGTGAAGTCCACACTGGTCTCCCTCACCTGCCCTTCCCAACGTGACTCTGTCCTTGATAGAGGCTGTCACACCATGGCTTGGAGAATGAGGGTAGCAGGACTCAGGGTACAACATATCTAGAACTGCATTTGTGCTATAAGCATGAGAGCTGTGGCTGACAGATCCATAAATGGCTCTTCTATTTCAGAAGGCAATGATATAAATTAGAATGTCTGCCTTAGTTACCTCTGTCCAACAAAAGTGCTAGCATTGTATGTGGGCACCAGACTTCCCCAGAACTTACATGCCACACCAGAACATGAGTCTGCAGGCAGGTTAATGTGCTGGCAGAGTGCAACCCAAGCCTCAGCCTGGAGACGAAAAGAGTCAATGAATGGATAACTCCCAGATATATAAGATATTCAGGGGCGTTTACATGGTCAGAGTATCTCATATACATCATGGCACTTGACCTTCACAAGAAGCAAATGAGGAAAGCAAGTGAGCAAACATATCATGTGCCAGGCCCTGTTGAGGTTGTATAAGATACACCAGTGGACAAGCTCAAGATTCTTTCCTTCATGGAACTGACATCCTAGCAGAGCAGAATCTATTGCATTGAAATGAATAGGGAAGTCCTGAAAAGAGGAGTTAACAACCATCGCATGATTATGGGATAAGTACACTGGCAAAAGTTTGATAGTTAACGTTAGCAACTACCATTTATTATTCAACAAATATTTACTGAGTGCTTACTATATGCCAAGTTCTGTGCTAAATGCTTTACATATGTTGTTTTATTTAATCGTTGTGCTAACCCTGCAAAGCAGATATTATTATCTCCATTTTTCAAATGAGGAAATTAAGACTCAAAGAGTTTAAGGAACCTTCCCAATTTCCCCTAGCTGGCTTGCATTGGAGCGGAGGGGAGACAATGGTTAGTCCTGTTTGCAGGAGCAGGGGTAAGCTGCAGGGGCGGGGGGGTGGATGGGGATGGGTGGAAATGTTGAGCAGGGTCTCAAAACTGAGTACATGTTCACTAAGCCACAAAAAAAAAAAAAAAAAAAAAAGGAGGGGTTGTACAGTACATGGGCCAGAGTGAGAAGGGCTGTAGAAGCTGGAACTTCCTGGAATTTGTTATAGAACAAAATAGAAAATATCTATACACCACACTGGGACAAGTGGACAAGGCTGCAGTCTTGAAGAAGCCCTGGAGACTCCTGCTGCCCCAAGCCTATCTTATAATCCCAAAATACTTGCACTTCCTACACCCCACTGTGTGACACAGCACATGGCTGTGAAGGTCTGCAGTAAGCAGCAGGGAGCCATTGAAGGATTTTAAGCTCAGAATGGCACGGTGGGGACTGGGTTGGAGAGGAAGGAAGTCAGAGGCAAGGCGTCCAGTTAAGGCTGTAACAGGAGGGTAAGCTGTAATCTGTAGACCAGAAGGGCCCAAACCAAGGTGGTTGCCCTGAGAACAGATCACAAACCATGGGCTTGAGAATGATTGAGGAGGACAGCATCAGACAGCCTCCAGTGATCGATGGAATGTGGTGGGAGTGATGGCTTAGTTGAGGATAACTCCAAGATTTCTAGGTTGAAAAGGGACTTAGAATTCAAGACTGAAATGTCACTTCCCATGAGTAAAATTCCGGTTCCAAATTTAAAAAGATATAACGTCAATACTCTACAAAGCAGTGCAGACATCTCACATTTCTCTGTATCAATCAATGAGTGAATATGCAAAAGGGAAACACAAACATAGACATGCACACATGCACTAGTGCACGCACGTGCACACACACACACACACACACACACGACCCTCCAAAGGGAAGTCTGCATTCAGAAAGTTAGTACATGAGCTGCATCCGTGGAGATACTCTGATTTCTGACACTCCTTGGTAAGCTGGAATTCTGCTATTCCTGTCATCTCTTGCACAAGACTTCCAAGTCCTACGGAATAAAACCCTGCAATGTTTCTGATGGAGACATGAGCATTAGAACTGTTTTCTCAAATCGAATTCTATTTCTCCTTTATTGTTTCTTCTTCCGGGGGAGAAAAATGTGGTAAAAACTGGTCTTGTCATAGTGTTTAGTTGAAGACACAGAAAAGAGATAGAAACATTTAAATACCACAAAACTCCCTTTTATAGAACAACTAAACACCCACAACACAGCCCAACTGGCAGGAAAGTAATCAATTTGGAATGGTAAGCCACGTGCCAATCCCTGTTTGGCTATCAGGCAAATGACAACAAGGAAGCTTCTGTTCCAGGTGACAGCTGGAACAATGGGCCAGAGAGAGTGAAAACCTTGGTTAACCATACTCTCTCTCCTACAGACATCAGTCATTTTTCTGAATAGCCAGCATTTCCAGGAGCTAAGGATTTATTTTCTCCTTTAAGAACCACAACTTTTTTTTTTTTTTTAATGGAACACTTTGGCTAAAACTCCTTGTGAAATATATTCCAGCCTTTCCTATATTCTTATACAAATTATACAAAACAAAATGTGATCCTGATGATGCGAGGCTATCCTTTTAAGTTCCAACTATTATTTTGGGCTAAAAGACTCAGGACTATTTGAGATGTGGGGAGTTTGCCCAACATTAAATGGCATCATTTTTTTTTTTAGTCCTTTGATCTGTTTTTATAGTTGTTTCTGTCTGCTCCTTTGTTGTCAGGCTTTGGCTATACATTCAAGCTATTTGTACTCTTGAATCTCAAGCCTCCTTGTTTTCTTTCAGAGCACGCACTACTTTTATTCTGCTGAGAGCCTGAAAAACAATACCCAAGTATGTTACCAAGACTGTATGTACAGTAAGAGTAAGCAGACTCCATAAAGGACAAGGGCTTACTCATGCCTCAACCACGTGATAGGACCTTCAGTGCCTAAAAGACTGTAGAGTATAATGGCCGGGGAACGTAGGGTGCCAGGAAAAGACAGGATTTGACTTCAGCAAAACCTGACTTTGACCTTCAGTAATTCACATTCACTTGCTCTTTCTCAGCCTCATATTCCTCCCTGGCACAAATAGAAATAATAATATCTCTTTACTTCACTCAGATTACCGTGGGGATTAAATGAGATAATGCATGCAAAGTTCCCAGGCCTACCACATTACTAGCCTCAATCAATTAAGGCTACTATTATTATTACGGATTTTGTGACATGCATTGTGACTGCTCAGACTGCTTAAATGTGTTCTTCCTTATCTCCCTGCACTGCCTCTAACCTAGAAATTAGAGTTTTATGGGTGTTAAGACCCAGTAGAATTCCAACCATGGTTAAAGATGAAAGCATGCTTGTTGTTGGGGGAAATGCTCAAGCCCTTCACACTGTTCAGATCTAGCCAGGGTCAAATGCGTCAAACCAAGCTGTCCAGCAAAGAGTTTAATCACAACTCAAAGTAAGGTTATCCAGCAGAGACTGGGAACAGAGACACAGCAAGCAGAAAGGATGCAAGGGAAGCCACACTGCAGAGGCAATCCTCGCCTAAAGACCTCTCCTTTATTTGGGGACAGGTTAGCTTCTGAGATAGTTTTTATTATGGGTCACCATTTGGTCACAGGACATCTATCACTAAGTCATCACTGGGACTGAGACCAAGGTGGCAGTCCTGGAGGAGCCTGATAATGCGAGACAGGAGGACCCAGGATTCGGAAGCCATGGGAACAATGCCAGATTGGGCAGGGTGCTCACTGGCGAGCACCAGAGTAGGGGGGCGAGGTTGACTAAGAGTTCCAGGGCTCCAGTGCCCCAAATCCAGTGATATCACTTTCTAGAAAGAGAAAACTTTCTGTTTCCGATGTGCCTTCTTTCCAAGCTTGGCTCTGGCAAGCTTACTTGGGTTGAGTTTGTCTGAAATCTGCATAAGTTTGCCAAAAGAACCTATTTGTTAGGAAACCCCGTCTCTCCTAGTTCCCCTCTGACCATTTTTCATGTGCAAAGAGATGTTTTCCTAAAGAGGTGACCAGGTGGGTGTGCCCTTTGTGCTCAGATCTTGGCATTCAACACTATTTCATATCTAACTCAACACACTGGCATCCTTGGCCTCATCCCCCCCCCCCCTTTTAATGACATAATTTTCCAGTGACATAGGATCACCATAGTTTGGCCATTCTCCTGATTGTTGGGCATATAAACTTTTCTTAGTTTTGTTTGTTTGTTTTCTCCTCTATCATGAAAATCCTCACTGTGAATACCTTTGTACTTTTTCTTTGCTTTTGGGTTATTTCCTTAGGGAACCCACTAGGGTGTGGAATTGCCAGATGAAAGGGTATGAACAGCAGTTCATACCTGGTTCTTATTACACATCAAGCTTATGAACTTGCCTTTATAACTCCAAGCACTTTCAGAAAACTGTTTTGAATCTAATGTTGTGTGTTAGTGCTGTAGGCTGCAGAGAAATATTAAGTGAGTAAGTTTAAACACCGTTGAGCTAAAGAAATATTGATTAGAAAGGAGAAGGCAAGGCTGAGGTCTGAAGGAAGGAAGGAAGGAAGGCAGGGGGGTTGGAGGGAGGGAGGGAGGAGAGACGGAAGGAGACAGGCAGATAGGCTGAAAACCCTTAGTTTGTAAAGGTGAGTTCCTACTTTGTGGCCATGTGGTAGCTCTCAGCATGCAAGGTCATTTGGAAGTTGAGAGAGGAAATATTTTGTGTGGCCTTCTCGACCTTACTTTGTCCAGTGTGACCCTTATAGCCATGGATGCTTCCCTAAACCTTTCCCAATCACTAGGCTTGTATAGTTTGGGCTCTGCCCAGGATGGCATCACAGGAGCTAGGAAGAGCATAACTCCAGATGCACAGCAGAGACTGAGAACCTAGCTTCTGTTTTCACTTCCTTCATCTCCCCAAAGATCTTTGCATTGCTGTCCACTTTGTTTTTTCTCCTTCTAAACTCCCAATTTCCTGCCTTTCTAATTATTACCAACACGCTGGAGTCAGACCTGGGTTGGAACCCCGGCTCTACAGGGTGTGACATACACCGTGTGACCCTAGGCAGGTCAGACCTCTCTGAGCTTCATTTTCTTCATCTGGAAAATGATGTTTAACCCAGTGCCTGATATCTAGCTCAGTGAATGGTTGCCTTATGTGATTATGGCTGTTTTTGTGGCTTAAGCTATGCTTAAGCCAGCAACAGAGAGAATGGGATTGGAAAGAAAAGGTTTCTATGTCTCCATCTGTACAGTGGGAATAATATTACCCACCTGGGAGAGCTGTCATGAAGAATCATTACATGGTGTACATAAGGGGGCAACTGGGTGGCTCAGTGGGTTAAAGCCTCTGCCTTCGGCTCGGGTTATGATCCCAGTGTCCTGGGATTGAGCCCCGCATCGGGCTCTCTGCTCAGCAGGGAGCCTGCTTCCTCCTCTCTCTGCCTCCCTCTCTGCCTACTTGTGATCTCTGTCTGTCAAATAGATAGAAAAAAAAAAAAAAGAGCAAGTGGTAGGTACTCTGTGTTCTTTTCCTCTCCTCTCCTCCCCTCTCTTCCCTTCTCCTCCCCTCCCCTCCCCTTCCCTTATCCTACCTCCCCTGTCCTGCCCTTCTCTTCCTGTCTTCTGTTTAGATAATCACACAGACCCACATGGCTGCCAAAGAATGTACTTAAATCGTTCCCTTTCTGCTCCTCTGGTGGGTGGACAGGCAAGATAAACTAGGAGTAGAGAAACCCGAGGTAGTGGTTTGGTCAGGTCATTTATAAGGGAAAGTGAGTAAACACACCGCTAGTGGCTGAGGCAGGGGAAAGCCATGGCTAGGAGGAAAAGCAGCCTGGACGGAGGCTTTTGACAAATCAACCTAGCCTTAAATCTGAATCACTGCAGAAGGTCTGTCTACAAGACAGATTCAGAGCTGGTTACTTAGTGCTCCCGAAAGGAGAGGTGAGAGCCAGGGTAGGATTAAGTCATGGCCAAAAACAGTTAAGGAGATAGTCAAGGAATTGTGAATAATATGCCTAATTGTACCTGGGGTTTTATATTTCATTAAATCCTATTTTAACTGTGTGCCTTTCATAATATGAGCGGATGGTAACTACTGGAGAAGGTTATTGTGCTTAACAATTTTAATGAGAGTTTTGTTATGTGTATGGGAGGGGAAATTGGGTAGAAAAGTGTGCAAGGTTCCATTGCTCTGTTAACTTTATGGCCGGTGTTACAACCAAGGCTCAGTTATTCAAGCTTAAACCCAGAATAAGCCAAACTGGGGGGAGGAGACTGATGATTAAGGTGGTCTGAGCTTAGAAAGTAAGTATCACAAGTCAACAAGATGCCACTGGGAGCACAAAAGCTCACAGCAGGAGGAGGACATGGATGTGGACATCGTGGGCATCATGGATCAGAGCATCCTTAACATGGGACTGTACTAGCATGGCCTCTGGGCTCAGAACCTATCTCCAAGATTCATCCCTGGGGACAGTCACAAAGTTCTCCAGGAGGTGGCGTGCGAATGTGAAAACAAATGGCAAAATTAAGTGGAAAACTGGGAAGGGGTATGGTGAGAACCCTCAGACCAGTTGAGGGGAGATCCTCCTCTAGACCCTCTCAGTACCCTGTGCTCATCTCTGGCAAAGCATTTATCATGCTTTTAAAATGATCTATTTTTTACCCATGTCGTCCACTAGGCTGTAAGCTGAGGCAGGGGCCGATGTGAACAGATGTCACATTCTCAGTGCTAAAGACAGTGCCTGACATGCTCTGGGGACTCAATAAATATCTGTACAGTTCTCACTTCCTGCCAATGACAACCCACTTAATTAAGAGTTTGTACTCTGGAGCCCAAATTCTTAGGTTTCAGTCTAGCCACCATCTGGACAAGGTACTTATTCAATCTTTGCCTTGGTTTCATCTATGTAGAAGAGCTGTACTGGTGGTACGTATCTCATAGGAATGCTGTGAGGATTATGTGAGTTAGCACATGTTCATGGAGCACAGCAACTGACACATGGTGCTCAATCAATGTCAGCTATCAAATATTGCCATCATCACTATCCTCACCATCACCATCATCAGCATCACCATTATCATCATCATCACCAAGATCATCACCACCATCGTTATCACCAACACCAGCATCATCATTGTCACCATCATCATCACCATCATCATCTTCACCATCACCACCATCTCATTATCACCATCACCATGATCAATACCATCATTATCACCACCACCCTCATCATCATCAACACCACCACCATTATCACCACCGTCATCATCACCAACACCACGACCATCATCACCACCGTCATCATCACCAAAACCAACACCCATCATCATCACCAGCATCACCACCATCATCATCACTATCATCATCACCACCATTATCACCATCACTATCATCATCATCATGATCTCCATCATCAGATCAACCTCCCAGTGAACAGGAGCAAGATGCTGGGCTCTGTACACCAATTTCTTCTCCCACGTTTAACTACATGGTCATTTTAGATCATGAGGCACTGAAACCCTGTGGTTCTCTCTGTAGTATGTTTTATCTACTCTACATATTAGTCACAGAAACTTCTGAATCCCGACCTGGCTTTGTCTGTCATCCAATGCATGTTTGGACCATCTTCCCAAAACCAACCAGAGCTGTGTGCTCAGGGCACTCAATATGTGTGTGTGTGTGTGTGTGTTTGTGTGTGTGTGATAATTAGTCTAAGTAAATATGACCAGAAAATTAAATCCTATGCAAATATACCTTGTAATACTTTCCAGAGGCAAATGGAAATATCTTTGCATTACTTGCTATTTGAGATGATCTCCACAAGAGCTTCCGTCCACCAGTGTACCTAGCAAAGAGTTAATGAAAAAATCTGATAATAAAATGATAAGCTCTGTGTACCACCTTTTCAATAGGACCCTCTGTCCTTATTGGATGGGAGAGCAAGACAATGTGAAATGAGAAGTTGCAGAAAATAACAGAAGTTGGAATGAGGTGTCAGAGGAAGGCAACCATAAAATAACTGAAAATACAGGGGAAAAGTGTGAAGAACATGGTCTACAATTACTCGAGTAAATGGTATTCACAGAATGGAACCATTTGTGTAAGAAAAGGGGACATACGGAGGCTAAACGCACATATGTATATTCACGAAGTTCCGCTAATAGATTATACAACAAATTGATGGCCTTAGTTGCCTCTGGGGAGGAAAAATGGGTGGCTGGGGGAGGGGAACGGGTAGAAGGACTTGCTTACTAGATAGACTCTTTATCCTTTTGTCCTTTTAGAACCGTGTCAATATGGATTTCAAAGTGGACTTTAAAAAAGATATTTCCTAGAGTGAGCCAAGAGGGAACTGGAAGTTGGAATTTGGATTCTAGTTCTGCATTTTTCAGTACCAATCTGTATGATTTATAAGCGAGCCTCTCCGCTCTCCCCTCTCCCCTCTCAGCTTCCTCCCCTGAGAGAGAAGGGGTTAAATTAGAGTCAATATCCAGCTCCCAGCTTTCAGGATTTGCCATTCCATGTGGAGCACTGGGTTTTAGCAGAGCTCCCTCCAACCCTGCAGAGCATGAGCCTATCGGTCCGCTAGCCTCTGGACCTGTCCTTCCAGCCTCTGACCTACTCTGGTGGTTGCGGGCCCTCTTCTCCTGTAGCTTAGTGCTGGTGAAGGATGGGCAACTGAGAGTTTGAATTCCAGTTAAAATGAGGGTGGCCAAAAGTGCAAGACATATAGATAGATAGATAGATAGATATCTGGTGAGTCTAAGAAAGAGCCCAGGAAAAGAGAGAACTAGGAGAAGTTAAGTGTAATACAAGAAGGCCATGCATTGAATGGGAGAAGCGGCGGGCATGCCGAGGCATGGGGAAAGGTAAGATGGACCAGCAACCCCAAAGCCAGCCCTGTGGTGGAGGGTGAGAGGGGCGGGAGGCAAAAGTGTGCAATGGACTAAGACCACCCTGGAGAAGTCCTCCTTGCCCTTTTCACCAGCGCAGGAATCTCCATCATGACCCCTGGGCATTTGCTCAGGTCCTGGGACATGGCAGCCAGGCCTATGATGGCCACCACAGAGGCCACCAGCAGCATGAACTAAGGAGGTATCAGATAGGACCACTAGGTTTCAGGCAGAGGTTGGGAGAAGAGAAAGGGAAGAGGAAAAAAAAAGGCGGTGGGAAGAAAGAAGGGGAAAGGAGAAGGAGGCAGAGTGACAGAGAGCCAAGGTCAGTAGAGATGGAAAAAGAAAGAGAAAAACAGATTTGGGTACACAGGTAGACCCACAAGAGCCCACCTGCCCCCTAAGATCAGTGAACTCTAGTACTGAAGGTCATATTGACTCATTACCATAAGCAGGGCCACCAGGAACCCATCGTTAGGGACCCCTCTCTCCACCCACCACGTCCAGTACATCTCAGAGCTAAGAGGGCAAATAACGCACAGCCGTCAGAAAGACGAGGGCCAGGAAGACCAAGTAAAGGGCTCCCAGGGCTCGGTGGTCACCTTCTAAGGATGTTGACCTCCAAGATACCACTTCAAGGGCAGCAAGTACAGGAGAAAGCATTGTAGGATCTGGTCACATTTCTCCTGAGAAGAAAAGACTCACCTTGAAGAATTTGCTAGGTAGGCAGACTGGTGGAACCCCATTCAGCATCATCGTACTTCAGTTCTGTAAAGTATTTTGAATGGTTCCCATGTGCAGAAAAGATCAAACTTAGTTGTGCGGGTCTCCGGAGATAAACTAGGGGAAATGGGAGAAATGAACAAAATGACAGATTCCAAGTCGATGAAAGGAAGAAGCTTCCAATGCTGCCAGATGTTCCAGAATAGAACTGGTTCCCGGTGGACTGTTCCTGAAGGGGTGTGTAGGAGGGATTCCTGTAGCAGGAGGGAGCAGGGCTGGGTGGCCCCTCAGTCGCTTTCCAATGCCGAGTCTCTGAGCAGTAGGGACTAGGGGCAAACAGGAACATCGGGGGCCTCCCAGGAAGCCTGATCAAGTCATCAAGTGTTGGCTCCAAAAATTGGATCACAAAAACAGAAGATCATGGGGCGCCTGGGTGGCTCAGTGGGTTAGGCCTCTGCCTTCGGCTCGGGTCACAATCTCAGGGTCCTGGGATCGAGTCCCGAGTCGGGCTCTCTGCTCAGCGGGGAGCCTGCTTCCTCCTCTCTCTCTCTCTGCCTGCTTGTGATCTCTCTCTGTCAAATGGGTGAATAAAATCTTAAAAAAAAAAAAAAAAAAAAAAAAAAAAAAAACAGAAGATCACATTGGCTTAAATTGACCTCCCCCTCCCAACAAACTCATTTGATGCGAGGAAGAGCTTATGCTTAACAGGGGTAGTCACATACCAGAAAGCGTGCTGGCCGGCCAGGAGGGAGGCTTTGCTGTCACTGCACGCAAACATCACACAGAAGAAAAGGCCAGAATGCCAGGTGTGGGGCAACAGATGTTTTAGAGATAAACAAGAAAAGGGCGATTTTCTTGAAAGCTTATTATTGGGAAAATCACAATGCTAAATTCTAATTTCTTGGTGGAGAGGTTATATGGGTCAGCTCAGGCACTGCCTCGCAAATCTGTTTTTCTGGCCAAGTGAGGCTGCCAGATCGGGAAAGCTAATTCTCATGTGCTGTCATTCAGCACAGCGCTGAGGGCAGACGTGGTATGGGAAAGGGTTTGAGAGCAAGGGGGCCGGAGCCACAGCCTGGGTTCAAGGGCTGTGTGGCTTAGGGTGAGTAGTTCAACCTCTCTGTGCTGAGGATTTCCCTTCTTCAAAGTACAGAAAATAATAGTATTTACCTCATACAATTATTTTGAGCATTAAGTACTCAGAACACTTGTTTTTAGTGTAAATAACTTAGAACAGGCCCTAGTACTTAGAAAGTCCTATATTTATTTTATTATATATTTATTATTATTTATCACTATACTTTTGCAAGAAGCATGGTGGAAAGAGAAAATCTTGGACTTTGGAATGAGTTAGAGCTGAGTTCAATTCCTGATCTCTGAGCTCTTGGTTCACAAATGTAAAAAGAGGACCAAAAATTCCTCCCTTGCAGGGCTGGAGTTAGGAATTAAATACGTTTGCATGCCCAGTTCAATGCATGACATACAGAAATATTCAAGAAATCCCAGTTCCTTTCCCCTCCTTCTGTCTCAGTGTGCTTCATTGTCATGCTAGGCACTGCGCTAAGAGGTAGGGACACAACTGTGAATGAGGTGTAGTCCCTGTCCTCGAAGGGTTCATGTCCAGAAGGAAAGTCTGGATACACACAGTGACAAGGTACTACGGCAAGGGCCATGAGGGGTCCAGTTTCCTGGCAGGTGATACTTAAGTTGGGGCTTTAAAAAAGAGCAGACTTTGCCGAACTGGTAGAAGTACTGGTCCGGGACATCATGGGGGTAGACAACTCACTACATACGTGTGCCACAGAGAGAGCCATCGATCCTTGTGGAGGGTCACTAGGCATCCCTGTGTCTACCTCTGGATTTCTGTGCCAAGACCCCAGGAGCCTCTGCAGGATACCCCTCCTCTTTCTGGGAAAGCAACCCATCTGGAGAACTATCAGGAAAACCCAAGGCACAGAAGACACTCAGGCAACCCAAATCAGCAGGTGTACATTTCAAGAGGGAAACTGCCAGAAAAGAAACAGCCCCCAGCAGCTGAACAGATCAGAAACATAGAATGCCCTAAATGTTTCTGTAAGACAGAGCTCTGTGCCGGCCCAGAGTTAGGACTCTGGAAGACGTTATGTGCTTGCCCTGGCCGCTTCTTTCGCAACTGCGCTGAGCTCACAAGGTCATCCCACTTTAGCTGGTATGTGTGTCACAGGAAGGCAACCCACAAGACCACTAGGACTAGGCTGGGAGCACCAGGGGATGAGCCTCTGGTAGAAGCCCCACAAAACTGGCAGATTCAGAGCCTTCTCCCCCAAAGCCAGCAACAGACAGCTCCAAGGACCCCAAAGACCCCCTGTGCACCACTTACTGCCAGGCAGCTGCGGGAGCAGGATTCCAGCCCTGCCCTCCAGGTGGCTGGCCCAGAGAGATAAGACCATGGGCTGCAGTAGAAAGAGCCAGGGCTTTGGGGACTGGGTGCCGAATCCCAATCCGTGACTTGCAGGCTGTATGACCTTGGGCATGTACTTGGCCTCTCTAGTCTCACCTGTGAAATGGAGCTAGCAGTACACTATGAGTATGTTTCGTCCAGCCTCCAAAACACATAAAAGTAGAATATTACAAAGGTTAAATAAAATGTCCAAAAGTGCCCACAGGTTAGCGGGAGCCCCTAAGCCTGCCCAGGAGGGAAGGGTGACATCATCAGCCCTCAAACTGTAGGATCCCAGGGGTGAGAATGCAGAGATGAAGACTCCTGTCCTGGGAAGTCACAATCCTCCCTCCTGCCCTTCCAGGAGAGCTGTACTGGCTGCCCGCTCCAGGGCTGAGCAGCAGGTCCTTCCAACCAGTGGTGGGGGCACAGCTGGGAAGCTCCTAAGAGGCAGAGGTCACCCTGCCCAGCACCTCAACACACATACAACATACCACACACCCAGACACACACGCAAAACACACCAACCCACACACCACATCCAGGAACCCTACTCTGTATTGGCACATCAACACACCCATTCATAGCCACCACCAAGTGCACACACACGTGCCCACACAGAACACACACATCAGCCCAGGCACCCTATCCTACACACATCACACCCCCTCGGGTAGCCACAGTCCGTCATCTACAAATAAGCTCACATGCGCAAGATACACAGAAATACCCGTTCACACATACACACGCACAGCCTACCCACACTCAGGGCGTGACACCCTCACACACTTGTTCACATGCCCACACTACAGAGAGGATGACTCTCCGTAGGGCCCATCTCCCAGCCTGGAGTGTTCTCGCACTTATCTACATAGGGCCCCACAACCGGTTGTACCCCACATTTCTCCCACAAGCCCGCACCCCCGGGGCACATCTGTGCAGCGCCACCCCCACCCGGCAGCCGGCTCCAGCAAGAGGCTTCCCGCTCGGTGTGCAGCGGCCACAGTGGCCAGGAATTAAAATGCAGCGAGGAGGAGCCGGGCGCGTCAGCACCGCGTCTCCAGGAGCGCACAGCGCCCGCCGCCGCCGCCCCGCCCGCCCGGAGCCGTGGGGCCAGCGAGCTGAGGAGCAGGTGCTCTAAGCCCAGCCGCGCCAGCGTCGCGCGGCCGCTGCCCAAGTTCGCCCGGGGCCCGAGGAGGGCCGGGCAACCGGGAGAGGAGCGCAGCCGGCCTCGCCGCCGCCGCCGCCGCCGCGGGCTTGGAGTCTTGAGAGAAGGACGCGCGGAGCAGCGAGTTCGGGTCACCCCGCCGAGAGGTGCAGCCGGGGCTCCGCAGTCCCCAGCTCCTGGCGCCGCCGGGGCAGGGAGAAGAACAGGCAGGGGGACAGCGAAGCCGGCCTTTTCTGGAGACTCGAGGCTCCCCGGAGAGTCGAGGGGAGAAGCGACACTTTCCTCTGGCCGGAAGCCCGGAAGGGGCCCAGCAGCGAGCAGCCTCCCGCAGGACGCCCCGAGAAGCCCCAAGCCCCGGGCGAGAGCGGGCGCGTCGTACGCAGGGCTCGGGCGCGGGACTTGGGGGAGCCTTCGAGGGTGTCGGCCGAGCGCAGCCCGCGGAGCAGTGAGCGATCTCGCAGGGAAGGGGACGAGCGCAGCGGCCGGCTGAGCGACCCCTCGCCCCGGTACACACCCACCCCACCCGCGGCGCCCGAGCCGCGGTGCGCCTCTGGGGGCGCTCGTTCCCTGGCGCCTTCTCTCCCGGGTCCCAGCACCGCTGGGCTACCGGCTGGGCTGGCGGGGCCCTTAGGGATGTCCAAAGCAGGCATGGTGGCCGAGTGGCTGCTCTCCCCGGACCAGCGTAAAAGCTGGGGTTAGGCGGAGCAGGGGGGACTCGGCGCAGGGTCCCCCGAGGTCCAAGACGAGGGAAGGCGGGCGCAGCGCCCGGGCACCGGAGAGGCGGCGCCCGGTGGGGCCCCTCTAGAGGTAGCGGCCGGGCCAGGCACTCTGCAGGAAGACTAGGGGCCCGGAGAGCCCGGGAGGCGCTCGGGAGAGGCCAGGGCCAGGGGCGGCGGGCCGAAGCAGCTCTCCGTCCCGGGCGGGCGCCCGCGGAGGCGGCGGCGGCGGCGGCGGCGGCGCCGGGCGGGCATGCCGCGCCACCGGAGCTCCTTTCGGGCGCACGCTTCCCTGGCGCGGGCTGCGCGCGGCGGCTGCTGCTGCTGCTTCCACTGCTGCTGCGGACTCCCATGGCGGCTCCGCCCGGCCGGGGCTGCCGCCGCTGCCGCCAGCCGCGGGCTGAATGAATGAGCCGGAGCGGCGGAGCCCGGCTGCCCGCGGCCGCGCTCACCGGCCCGGGACGCTTCCGCATGGCCCGCGAGGAGCCGGCGCCGGCGGCGGTGGCGGCGGCCGGGCAGCCCGGGGGCGACCGGGGCGGCGAGCGCGAGCGGGCGCTGCAGGGGCCGGGGGTCGCCCGCAGGGGGCGGCCGTCGCTGAGCCGCGCTAAACTGCACGGGCTGCGGCACATGTGCGCCGGGCGCACGGCGGCGGGGGGCTCCTTCCAGCGGCGGGCGCTGTGGGTGCTGGCCTTCTGCACGTCCCTCGGCTTGCTGCTGTCCTGGTCCTCGAACCGCCTGCTCTACTGGCTCAGCTTCCCGTCGCACACGCGGGTGCACCGCGAGTGGAGTCGCCAGCTGCCCTTCCCCGCCGTCACCGTGTGCAACAACAACCCTCTGCGCTTCCCGCGCCTCTCCAAGGGGGACCTCTACTACGCCGGCCACTGGCTCGGGTTGCTGCTGCCCAACCGCACCGCACGCCCGCTCGTCAGCGAGCTGCTGCGGGGCGACGAGCCGCGCCGCCAGTGGTTCCGCAAGCTGGCCGACTTCCGCCTCTTCCTGCCGCCGCGCCACTTCGAGGGCATCAGCGCTGCCTTCATGGACCGCCTGGGCCACCAGCTCGAGGACATGCTGCTCTCCTGCAAGTACCGCGGCGAGCTCTGCGGCCCGCACAACTTCTCCTCCGTGAGTTGCCCTCCGCGCGACCCCACTCCCCGGGCTTCCCCGCGCGCTCCAGAGTCTGTAGGTCCTCCCCGCCCCCCTCCCCCAGGGTAGGCCACCAGGCCATAGGCGGTGAGGTGACATCATTCCAGGACGCCAAGGGGGAACCCACTCTTGGGTCCCCTGAGCCTTGTCCTGCAGGTCGTGGGAAGTTGGACGCAACTGTAGGGGGAGTGACCTTGCTCACTTGTCCCGGCCTCTCCCCTTCCGGTGTCAGTCCCCAAGCCCTCAGCTCTTGTCTTCATGGTCCCCTCTGTGAATGCTAGCCCTCTTTGTCCCGGACCTCACCCCTGATCCACAGGACTCCGGGCAGTTGCCCAGGGTCTGGGGTGAAGGGATGCGAGGAGAGGGAAGCACATCTTACTTGTGGGTTTGTTGTTTTTGGGGAAATCAACAAGAAGCTCTTCAAAGGGGGGCCACCAGCAAAATCGCGCTGCTCTAAGCAGCTTCTGCCTGAGTTGAAAACACTTGGAATCTAGGGGGACTTGGGAGGAAACGCCCAGAGTATGAACCGACACTGAAACTGTAGCTGGTTAGGTGGAGAACTCGGCAGCCCCTTCTGCTGATTTTTTAATAAAGCTCTGTCTTAAGCATCCAAGGGAATTGAGAACAGTGGGCATCTGTGGGGTCCTTGACCCCTGGAGGTGAGAGTGAGTCCTGGGCTAGAGGAGCCATCTCCCTGCCATGGGGGAAAACAGCCTTGGAGAGATATTGATTCGAACACCAGGGGCCAGGAGAAGCTGTGCTTGGGTTTGTAAACCATTTGCTGTGCTGGTTCCCCCACGCTGTGGGTCTAGATAATGCAGCTGTCAGACAGAAGGTATCTGCCTTGCACGGTCTGCCTTGGAGGAGTTCTTGTGCCAAGCCCCAGCATGGCACAAGTCTGTCTAGTCATTCATGTGTAAACGCCCCTTAGGTGGGTTTGGGTTTTTCCACTAATGTGGGAAAGGTGGGCTGTGTGTTTATTTGTCATACTCTGATGGTGATTTTACCAGCCCTTTTGCCTCCCTCCTGACAGTCTTGTATCTGCCCAGGTTTTTCCTGTTGTGGTAAAGGGATGCCACCGTTCCAACAGGTGGTGGCTCAGATGCCTGTCAGGCCAGGCCTCTGATTGGCTAATTGGGCTCGTCCTCGTCTAGGATGGTGATTCTGGCTTCGGTCTTGCTCTCTTTGCATTGCTTTATGGAGAACAGCCCTGACTTATCCATTCCCTAAACACCCCTTGCTTTCTGGGCTTTTCAGCCTGCCTTGGAGGAATCCCTAGCCTGCTGGTTCCCCTGCCTGCTTTAGCAAGCAGAGGCTGGTAACGCATGCTTCCAAGTGACTCCTTTCTGTCGTCAAGCACGATGGTGACTTCT
Source organism: Martes martes (assembly GCF_963455335.1). NCBI lineage: Eukaryota > Metazoa > Chordata > Mammalia > Carnivora > Mustelidae > Martes > Martes martes. The sequence continues at coordinate 26,196,784 of NC_137904.1, read as the reverse complement.
ACAGAGATGAAGGAATGAGACGAGCAATGCCTTGTTTATGTTTGGCTGACCACTACCTAGCAGCCTCTAAAGTTAGACAAAAGTTCAATGTTATATTCAACTATCAGCAACCCCTGGCTTCAGCTTCAAGTTGTGTAACAGGGCTTACCAAATAGAATCATGCATGATGGCTCTACACGTGTGCAGAATTAAATCCCAACAGCCAGTGTTCACTTTTGACTTTCCCACAACCCTGCATTAGCAAGGAGTTTTCTTCCCTTTTTACAGATGAGAAAATGAGGCTCCATGATGCTCCAAAGCTCAGAGCCAGTAAGCTGAAAGTTCAGCTTTGCAAACCATCAGATGCGTTACATGGAAGCCACGCATAGCCTTCCTCTCTGAGATGGGGCCTCTCTTCTATTAGAAGACCCCCCTGCGTAGGACCCTTGCCCTCCCCCACCCTACCAGCTCCCACCCCTTCTCTGAACATGGCTGGGAGAGTGGCAAGTGGAGCCCCCCCTAGGGGGTGCAGGTAGTCATAGCCTTGGCCGCATGCTATGGGGGCCTAACCCACCTCATATGGAACCTTCAGGAACCACCTGACCTCAGTCTCCCCAGCAGGGATGGCCATGAGTTGAAGCAACCAAGACCCTTCCCACGGGGGCCCACCCTTCTCTCATTTGCCTGTACCCTGCCTACCTTCAGCTGAAGAGCTTGCAGGCACCTCCCGCCCCCCCAAAGAAAAACAAATATCTCCATTCCACAAGGAAGTGTTTCTGGAGACTCAAGTGACCCCTGGTGGCTGACTTTCTATCATGACCCTGCACTGGGACTTCCCAGCCCCTTAACACTTCATGCTGTAGTTTTTTCCAAGGATCTCAGAATTAAAGGCTGCAGCATCCCTTTCTCTGTGGAAGCCAGAAGCCAGGAGAGCATCAAATACAGAGCAGACCCGTCAGGAGTATTTTTCCAGTAACTACAAGACCCTGGCTCAGACCTTTGTTGTCTTTGGTGGTGGGGACTCTAGAGTAGCAGGTAAGAGCTGGAAGGCTGAAGCTGCAGGGATGGTTCAGATCCTGAGATTACCACTTACTGTGTGCCCTCCGGACAAGTGGCTTAGCCTCTCTGTTCTTTAGTTTCCTACTCCATCTAGTGGAGGTAACAAATATGTCATATTTGTTGTGCCTGGATGGATGGATGGATAGATGGACGGACGGGCGTATGCATATACATAAAGAGGGTGGGGCTTTTAAGGCAATGCTGGCCCCCATCAAAATGTTGCCTTTAAATGATACTTGCCTCCTACCTGGTCCGTTGGCCTCCTGCTCAGTGCTCCCTCCCCACCCCCATCCATCCCCTGTACTACAGCCAGAGTACTCTTTCCAAAGTTCTACTCAAAGCATATCATCCCACCTCTTAAACCCCTTAAAATCCCAGGCCATCCTCAGGCTCGGCACCTGAACCTTGCCTTGCCTCTTGCCCCAGCCTCTCTGGTACCGCTTACCGAAGCTCTGCGAACAGCTTACAACAGCTGGACCACCGCTCCCCAGGCCTCTCTGCCTTGCTCCCCGCGGTCCTCTGCCACTGTAAGTGCTCCCTGTCTCCGCACCCCCACCCTGCACACACTGCTTTGCCTGCCTCAGGATACTACGCATCCTTCAGCGTCCAGCCCTGGGGGCTCTGCTTGGGAGCTCGTCCTGACTGCCTCACTCTTCACTTCCAATCACCAAGCAATTGATGCCCTCCTCCTTTCTACCCCTCTGCTGCCCCATTTAGGTGTCAGGCCTCACACCTACTGGTCTGTGTCTGTCCCTCCCTCCAGAGTCACGTCTGATTTCCCTGACCTCTCCAGCATCCGGCACAGACGCTGACACATAAATGTTGAGGAAAGGTCTGGGCAATGAATGCCTTCATGAGGTGCCCCCAAGATGACTTCTTGTCTTGGAAGATCCTCACTAAGACACTTGGCTTACTTTCTCTAGGGAACACCAGTGGAATGCATTTCCAATAAGGAAATGCCCAGTCGGTCCCTGGGCATTTATTCCTTTGTGAGTTCGAGGCGGGGAGTGCAGAGCAGCATACCAAGCATTCCCCAAAAGCCTGTGCTTCCCAAGCCCGAAGAGGACCAGTGCAACAGGTGAAGAATGGGGTCTCAGAGGAAGCCTTTGTGGGGATGTGCCAGCTGGCCACCAAGTCTCTTTCCACCTAGCTAGTCTCATGTCTGGAAATAAACTTGGCCGGGGAGAGAAGAGTATTGTGAAGAGGCGTGTCCATTGGCTTTTATTCTCTGGGTCCATTCGGGGTGTGTTTATTTGCAGCTCCTCTGTTTGTTACAGCTGTGAAAGGGTTAATCACTCAGCCCCCTGGACAAAGCAGCTCCTGCTTTTAAATGCCCATGTTATTTCTCTGGCACTAGCAGAGGACCTCTGGCTCTGCTTTGCACACTCTGGCTCTCCTGGATTGTCCTGGGGGTGGAGGGAAGCGGCCTTCCCAGTAAGTGGCAGGACACAGAACTGTGAGACTGAGATAGCTGGAACTAGGGCCTCCAGAGAGGGAGGGAGGGGTTGGGGACAGGGGCTGACAGGGCGATCAGGGTCGTCTGCAAGAACAAGGAGCAGCGACCCTCTCTGGGGGAAGGCACGGTTCAGGGGAAGGCATCAGCCGGACCTATTGTGGGCCTCTGGCTCTGCTGCCTTCTAGCTGTGTGCCTTGGGCAGATGCTTGACTCTTGTACCTCTGGTAATAGTGCCTGCCTCACATTGCTGAGATGAAGACATGTGGGCAGAGGCTGATTGTATGATTTGGATCAAGAGATTGGCATAGTCCTCATATCTGGGGGTAGCAATTACGAATTATTCTCAATATAATTATCATATCTTATCATGACCACTTACCTGAGTGGGGATAGGCTCATTTCCTGGTTCATTCACTCCATCAACCTGTGTCTATTGAGTGTCAACACTATGTCAAGCTCTGTCCTAGCTGCCGGGGGCATAAAACAAAATAATTAATTATTAACATTAGTATTAATTATGGTTGAAGTATGAGACGTGTGAACAGATGCCAGTACAGAGTGCCCAGGTGCAATGTGGGCTTAAAGGAGTACCCAGGTGAGCCTGGGGACCTCCAAAGGCTTCCTGGAGGAGGTGACATGTAAACTGAATCATGAAGGCTAACTAGGATTTCCAAGGTAGAGAAAGAGGGAGAGGGGGACAGCGTGTATGAATGTGAGTCCAGAGGTGTGAAACAATGATGTTGAACACAGGCTTCTAGGCCCTGAGAGTGGTTCGGGGTATCTGGAGGGAGGGGCCGGAGGCCTTGAGGAGGAGGAGGGCAGAGGTGTGATAACACAATGCCATGATGGATGCCTGGGAGTCAAACTACATTTTTAAACTTTGTAGTAAATCTCTGACTTCTTTCACTTCTGACTATTAGACCATGGAGGGTCCCCTCTGTGTCATCCGTGTCCCACTCCCATTCCTCACTCCATCAGGGCCATTCCTCCCTGCACCCTTCCCTTTTTCTTGCCCCCTTTTGCTGGGGTCAATCTTGAGCCCAGATTTTGGTCTAGTCTATGTACTAAAAGCCAAGGAAAGAGCATTTGGTTTCATCACACTTTGTCACAGCAAGTGGGCTGACTGCTCCGAGTCAGCGACAGAAAACAAGAAATCATTTTAGTAACATATTGTTTAAAATCTGCAAATTCGGTTGAAATGGTGCTAGGCCAGGCAGTCCTGTAGTTGTGAGGATGGATGGCTTTAGGGAAGCAAGAAAGATACTTCTGCCTTTAGAGAAAGAGGAGTAAACGAGCTAATACATGTAAAGTGCTTAGAACAGTTTCTGGCACCAAGTAAAGGACTCCATAAATGTGAGCTATTTCCTTTATTATTACTTGCAGCGAGCGATCCGAGTGAAGGACGAAGGCAAATAGCGTTGGGCAGCTGTGATACGCCCGGCCCGGGCTGGGCACACTGCATGCCATCTCCGTTCTTGCAATAACCCTAAAAGGTTGTGTGATCATTCACATTTTACAGATGGGCAATTGCAGCTCGAGGAGGGACTGTAGTCTGCCCGGAGTCACAGAGCCAGCAGGTGACAAACCTGGAATCTGAACCCAAGTCCTCACGACCACAAAGGGGCATTCGGCCGGATGGAGAAGGAGCAGCGCAGCTGGGAGGTGGGGGTGCGCTGGGAAGACCGAGCCAGCCTCAGCGCTGCCCTGACCAGCCGTGTGACTTTGGCCTCAGGATCTTCCTCTGTGGAAGGAGGGCATGTGCCAAATGACCAAAGGGACTTAGCTGAGAAGTTCTCCGTCCAAGTGAGCAGTCAGGGGAAAATACGGCTTAACTACTGCAGATGGCCTGGGCTTTTCAGCCAACCGTCTCTTTTCTTTGCAGAGCTGAAACAGTGATTAAGGGGGAAATGTACAAGTTATTGAAGTGCTGGAGATAGGATGGCGATTAAACAGACATTTATACAAGGAACATGAGAAGAACTCTACCAGTGATTTTACTTCGGGGAAATTAGTTTAGGGAATCAAATGTAAACTCTACTCGGGTCTGCAGATATCCAAATGGACCGTCAGGTTGATTTTGATAGTGGCTGCTTGGGGGCTACTGTGGCCAGTCGTGAGCACATCAATCTGATGTCTGCCCAGTTGAGAGGGGCTGGAGGAGCAACCAGACCATTTGGTTTATACACCCATCGTTTTGATTCTCCTAAGTGGTTTGCTTGGATCAGCCACTCAGAGATCCAGCCAACCAACACCCATGGAGTGCCTAGTGAGTGCCAAGCAGTGGGCCACAAAGATGACAATAAATTTACTCGGTTTCTGGTAAACAGGCCTGCGAGGGTCAGTGTGCTTCATGGGGGTGATGGGGGCCTGAAAGGAGCTACCCGTCACACAGGGAGGGGACCGGGCATGAGACAGCCAGGATTTGGATTGTGCACCTGTCATGTAAATATTCGTGTCAATTTCACCAGCTTCAAATGGGGGTTATGGAACCCATTTTACAGATGAGAAAACTGAGGCTTAAGAAGGCACAAAGTCACTGCTGGAGGGCAGCAGAGCCAGAATTCAAACGAAGGTCCATCCAGCCCCAAAGCTGACACTCTTCTTTTCTATGACCCCATTCTGCCAACGCTCAGAGATGCCAGTAAGTCCCAGCCCTTCCAGAGAAGGTATCCTTCACCACCTTTCAAACCTTAGCTGGAAGTTTCTTTCACTCTAAATTGGTGTGGGCCCCCGAAGTCACCCTGGGTTCCAAGGCCTGCAGCCAGGAGCGGGGACAGCTGTGTATCCTCCATTCCGTCAGCCACACAGGGGGATCAGGCGTTGTGTAAAGTCTTTGTTTGGCCATAGTCCAAACTAAATCACTATTTTCGTTCCTTCAAGGACGTTGGTAACTCGTAGTCTTGTCTAACGAAATGTTGCCAAACTGAGCTCCAGCTCAGACCCGCGCTCACAAAGGCATAAGTCACCCGTCATTGGAACAGGACTTGGTGGTAAAGCAAACGGAGACCACGAACTCCCTCGGGAAGTTTGTTCTCCTGAGCCTGTCGAGGATCTCCCCTCACACCACTGTTTTTACTATTAATTTGCCCAAGACATTGTTTCCTCAGATTCCACACACACTTGTTGAGCTCCTACTCTCTGCCAGGCACCCTTACATTCATTAGTTTATCTCGCCCGACAACAGACTGGAGAAAAAAATCTTCTTTTCTCCGTGGTACAGATAAGGAAACAGAGGTGCAAAGCGGTTTGCTAACTTGCCCAAGGTCAGAGACAGAAACTCTGATCTCCAGCTTCCAAAGTCAGTGCTCTTGGCGCTACATCGTGGTTGATCCCAAAAAGAAACCCCAGTCCAGCTCTGGCCAGCAAGCTTGCATTTCCAATCAGTAGGGGCTTTATTACCTGGATAGGCGATCAGAATATGCATTACCGTCTCATTTTATTCCGACAACAGTGGAGGGTGTATTCTGGCCCCTGTGGCCTGCCTGACTTCAGAAAGGGGAAGCGACTGGCCTAGGGTCACGTGGCCCAGGAAAAGAGTCAGAATTTGGATTCAGATCTCCTCGGCTCCTCTGTTCCTGCTCAGGGTGGGTTTAAGGGGATTTCACCAACCTTAGCAGATTTTCTTAGGGACAAAGTAGTGGGCCTCTGAGTGCCTTGCAGAAAAGGATCAGTGCTAAGACGGGCTACTGCGGAGAGGTGATGATTTCCTCCTTTATCTCTGCCCTGAGACTTCCTGCCTTCCCAGGCAGGGAAGTATCCTTCCCAGCATGCTCCAGTTAACTGTGGATGAATGGAAAGTGCTCTAGGCCCACGCTTCTCAAACTTGAGCATACCCAGATTCCTGGGCCCCCCGCAGAGACCCTGATCTGGTGGGTCTGGAACAGGGCCCAAGCTTTGTGTTTCTGAAAGCTGCCACATGATGCAGATGCTGCTGGTCCGTGGACCACACTTGGAGAGGCAAAGCCCATCTGAGGGCTCCCTAAAGTCCCTTGAGTGCTGCAAAAGAGAGATCAGTGGGCTGTCTCCATAAGGCATGAGTCACTGGGTCTATAAACGTGCACGTGGAATGTGAATGCCCACTCTGGCATGGCCAGTGTCCATTAAACCAAAATGCAAAGGCCATCTGGTAGGCTGAATAACAACCCCTTGAGATGGCCACAGCCTCCTCCCCAGAACCTGTGAATGTATTACCTGACATAGCAAAAGGGGATTCGTAGGGACGCCTGAGTGGCTCAGTTGGTTAAGCAGCTGCCTTCGGCTCAGGTCATGATCTCAGCGTCCTGGGATCGAGTCCCACATCGGGCTCCTTGCTCGGCGGGGAGCCTGCTTCTCCCTCTGCCTCTGCCTGCCACTCTGTCTGCCTGTGCTCGCTCTCTCTCTCTCTCTAACAAATAAATAAATTAAAAAAAAAAGGGGGGGGGGATTCGTAGATAATTAAGGGTTTTGAGATGGGGAGATATCCTGAATCATCCAGGGGGCTCAGCGTAATCACCAGAATCTTTATAGGAGGGGCAGGAGGGTCAGAAGGAGACATCACCACGGAATCAGAGACCGGAGAGTTAGAAGACTCTGTAGTTCGAAGACACTACATTGATAGCTTTGAAGATGAAGGAAGAGCCCACGAATCAAGGAAAGCAGGTGGCTTCTAGAGGATAGAGAGGCAAGGAAACATTGTCCCCCCCAGAGCTTCCAGAAGGAATGCAGCCTGGCTGACACCTTCATTTTAGCCCTCTGACCTCCAGAACTATATGCTAATACATTTGTGTTGCTTGAAGCAACTGTGTTTGTGGTAGTTCATTTCAGTAGCAACAGAAAACTCCCAGCAGCTTCCTTGGTTGTACAAAACTCTCTCTACTACACACCTGACTCTGCATAGTGAACCAGGCTGGGTAGGTTTAGATCAGGGTGTGTTCCGAAGCCAAAAAATAAAAGAATCCAGGAGAAACAAGCAGCAAGGCTCAAAAAATAGTCAATGTGAGGGTATTTAACTATGCTTACACTCGTGCAAGATTGGGAGTTTGGACCCCAGAATCTTAGAAAAGCGGTGGTTGGAGAACGAGGAAGGAGGTGGTGTCAGGAGTAAGACAGACTCAAGTTCAAAGCCCAGGTCCTCCAGATCCCAACTGGGTGACTGTCGGGAGTTGCTACCTTCGCTGGGACTCTGTTTCCCTCTTTGTAGAACAGAGATCATACCTTCCAAGCAGGGTGGTTGTGAAACTTACACGCAACATATTAATCCATTGTAAAATTATTTATTGAGAGGCAGCTCTGGTCTAGTCCCGGTGGATACAAGTTGAGTATCAATGCAGAACGAATCCCTGCTCTCTTGACTATAAAAGCACAGACGTATAGGCACCGGCTACATGTAAGCTATCACTGTCATCCTCCTCATCATTACTAACAGGTGATGCCCCTCACTAACTCGGAAGACTTCCGGTCCCTGGAAAAATCATGTGCTAACAGTGGCCTTCTCTGTATCGTCACGGTCCCAGCCAGGATCCTCTTGTAGCTTTCATGTCACACCTCCATGGGTAGGCCAGCGCCTTTTAGGGCCGCTTCCCCCACTTAGTACCCCGACCAAAGTGAAAAAATCAGAGAGGGAGAAGGAGTTGCTCGAAGTCACCTCGAAAGTCCCGGGGAAGCTTGAAAGACCCTGAGGATATCTGTGCTTAAGCCTATAGACGATGCTTTTGTATCACAGGAGTATCTGTTTCTTCCTCTGAGAACTTACTCTTTTCCCAAAATATGTATGCTGGTCATCCCCTTCTGATTCCAGTGGCATATCTGATCTGAAGGTTGTTGATGCTCTGATCTCTGAAGTGAAGGGTTTAATCTCCTCTTGGAACCCCTCCCAACGAAAATTATTTTCCCACTTTGAAATGGCACGGGCATCTACTGTGAACTCACATCCATAAATCTAAGCCTACAGCTCAGGAAAGCAGATGAGCTTTGATTCTGCTTCTCAGTGCAGTCTCACAGAGCAAATTATGGCAAGAATTTGATTTATAGAAGCACCTCAAAGGCTCTGGAGTGAGACGCGTGTTTATTCACTTTATTACCGTTTATTTTACACTATCTCTTTATGCTCCCTGCACATGGATTTGAAAGACTATTTGGATAGATGCTTATGACCTGCCAGTTTGCACAGCCCTGTTGAGGAACATGGATCTCTTTGGCAATGCTGCCAACGGCTCACGACGGGGGTCCTTCTACCCGCGCCGAGGTTGAAGCGCAGATACAACACACAGGCTTGGAGGACCTGGCCTACGGTTCTCGCCCGAACTTCCCCAGCTCTGAGCTTCTGAAGTTCTTGATGTAGATCTCCAGCTGCAAGCTGGGGATGTATACAGTCAGGCTTGATTTAAGATTCAAATATCTCAGAACAGCTGGGGATATTTAACATCGCTATAATTACATTACATTTTTGACAGTACATGGAGTGAGAGCTTTTTTTTTTTTTTTTTTTGTGGTTAAATATTCGATGAGCATCAAATATTTTAACCAGCCAGGGAAACACAACTGCATATTTCATACCCAAGTAGTTTTGTTTTTAAAATGCCAGCCTGGGGGCGCCTGGGTGGCTCAGTGGGTTAAGCCTCTGCCTTCGGCTCAGGTCATGATCTCGGGGTTCTGAGATCGAGTCCCGCATCGGGCTCTCTGCTCAGCGGGGAGCCTGCTTCCCCCTCTCTCTCTTCCTGCTTCTCTGCCTACTTCTGATCTCTCTCTGTCAAATAAAATCTTAAAAAAAAAAAAAAAAAAAAGCCAGCCTGGGGTGGGCGTCTCAGGCTCCAGTCCGTTGTCATTAAGTCTCTGGAAAGGCAAGAGCCCCATCCCTGTGGCCGGGCAGCTGGGTTAGCTGGGCCGCCAAGAGAAGGGAACGGGCAGGAGTTAAGAGGATGCCCCTGCATGCCAGGGGTGACCCGTGAAGGCTAGGGTGTCACTCCCGTCCGCTCTCCGTGGCGTGAAAAGGAAGCCAAGGCTAGGAGAACAACTGGAAACTTTTGAGAAGGGATATTGCTGATCAATGACAAATCTAGGGTCGGCTCAAGCCTCTATAGAGGCGTGGCCGACAATTTGGGCGTCCCGGCTGATGGCAAGAGGTGGGATGGAGGAGCGGAAACAAGGCGGAGAAGATGAACCGTGTGCCCGCTCTGTGCCTCCCGTCCGTCTTCCCCAGCCCTTCATGATGCCACCCTTGGATGCCATCCTGTTATGTCCATTTTACAGATGACAGGACCAAAACTCATAGGCAAGTAGAGAAGCGGTGATGGGGATCTGCACCTCATGTTCTTAGAGAATCACATCTTGGATAGTTGATTTCCGTTGATCCCTGGCTACCTCTGTTGCCCACCCCCTCCCTTACCCTCCCCTGCCACCTGCTCCGAGAATCTTCTCCAGCCAGTGAGGTGGGAAACTCCCTATTACCTTGTCTGACCTCCCTCTCCCCAGCCCTGCTGGAGTCAGAGGTTCTTGGCCCCGAGTCGCAAAGCCAAGTCACTTGATTGCTGCTCATGTTTTTCCGGTTTCATGCCTTTGTTCAGGCTCTCGTTTGCCCCTGGACCTGGTCTGCCATCCCTGCCGGTGAGCCCCGTCTGTGCTGCGGGCCGTGGGCTCAGATGGGCACCGAGTATGCCTGGAAGGGGGCACCAGCCCTGAGAAGGACCACCTCTGAGGACGGGGAGGGGAGGAAGGGCAGGGAGGGTGGAAGGAAGCTTGGCCTCTCTGCCTGCACTTTTTTCTGGGGTCTGAATGTTTTTAAGCATGTGTAGCTGTAACTAACAAAAACAAACATAGGAAACAAAAGTACCATCTGAAAGATTTCCCACCTGTTCTGAGGTTGCCCCCGGCCACTCCTCTGCATCCAGAAAGCCAGGAGGCTCATCCTTCCAACCAGACTCACAGCCTCTGCCACTCCCAAGGCTCTTTCCTCTCTTACTCTTTCTTTCTTTCTTTCTTTTTTTTTTTTTCAAGATTTTGTTTATTTATTTGACAGAGAAAGACAGCAAGAAAGGGACACAAGTTGGGGGGGGCAGGGAAGTGGGAGAGAGAGAAGCAGGCTTCCAGCTGAGCAGGGAGCCCAATGTGGGGCTCAATCCCAGGACCCTGGGATCATGACTTGAGCCGAAGACAGATGCTTAACGACTGAGCCCCCCGGGCGCCCCCCTCTCCTACTCTTTCACTGCAATCCTCTCCATCTGCTCAGCTTGCTGTCATTAGACCATCACCTCCTGAGGGCAGGGGTGACAACTAGTCTTATGGCCACCCCATTCCTCATAGGTAACAAGGGCTCTGTCTGGATACTGACTAGCCAATGCGGGAGAAAGGATTGGTACCACCAAAATATATGTGGACTCCTTCTGTTGCTCATGAATCCTTTCACTGAAGAGTTGTCCGGAGCCCATGTGTGTGGGCTGTTGTGTTCCATGCGCCATATAGGAGAAATGGACGGGGCCCGTCCCTCACCGAGCTCACATTCTGGAGATCCGTGCATGAGCTCCATGACAATCAGAATGACCAGGAAGGCTTGTTTAAGTATCCCCAGCCCCAACCCGTGACTACTGAGTCAGAATTTATGGGGAAGAGCTCTAGCAATCTATTTTTAACACACAACTCCAGGTGATGGAGGAGTTTAGGAAAACATTCTATGATGAGAGGTGTGGCACAGATAATATAGAAATAAATGAGTGAACATGATGGTTTCGATATTAAAGACCGTGAAGGCAAACCAGTGAAGGACCCTGCACTAGGGAATGGCTGGAGGCTCCTTGAAGATGGGGGTAAGGAAAGGACTGATTCTTCTCCAAGGAGATGGCATCTTTGCTGAGGAGAAGCCAGTCAGGGATCCAGGGACAGAGGGATCAGCAAAGTAAAGGTCTTGGGGATGGAATTGGGGGGTGCACCTTCCTGCCAACTCTGGAAATTCCAGCTCCAGTAGCTCCATTCTGTTCTTTGTTCTGTGAGTACATCTGGCTTCTTCCAAAATGGAGCTGCCTCTCTCACCCACACAACGTGAGAGAACAACATGATTCTAGCGGTTCTGGAAATATTGACCTTTGGAATGCTAATGCAACGTAGCCTTAGGTCCTTAGGCTGAGCTCGCCTTGGAAAAAATAACTCTAAGTAAGCAGAGAGAAACAAAAACAAAACACAGTCTCAAGAATCCAATTCCAAATCCCCATCTAAGGGCAGCTCAGCGAGACCGGCATGGCCGGGCCCTTTCTTTAGAATGCCACGTCCTGCCTAATTAGCGCCATGTTCCTCTGCTGATTCATCTTCATGAGGGCAAGGTCTGCTACCTTTGACTCCCAGATGGATTTTCCTCATTCATCTTCTAAGGTGTCAGGTCCAAATGGTTGGTTGTCCACACTGAAGACAGGCCCCTTCACCGGGCTTTCTGTTTCCCAGAGAGCCTGTGTATTTTCCACCTCTGTTTATCTCCATGACAACTGTGTGATCAAAAAGCAAACGTATTGTTCCCATTTTACAGGTGTGATAGGCTCGGAGGGGTAACTGGGTTGCCCAAGGGCATCCGGCTAGTACCAGAGCTGGGTCAGTCATGACTCCTGCTCTGGTCCTCCCCCTGCCCCTGGGGTGAGTCACAACTGGGGGACAAAAGCCTGTGCCCTTCCACAGGCCTCAAGGTCATGGTCACCTCCTGGGGGAAATCTTCCATGATACCTCTGGAGGGCTTTGCAAAACCTGGTCAGGGAGTTGAATTCGTAGGTCGATGGTGTCTCGGTCACCCACAAACAGAATTTCTCAAACTTCAACAAATTAACTGCCAACTTTCCGTAACAATCACGGTGACCCGTGCATGTCGCTGGTGTCGCTGGGGCACAGACCGCATTTTAAGCAGTGGGGCTGTAGAAGGCGGGAGGGAAAGGCAGTGTGGAGTAAGAGAGGAAGAAGGGACCACCTTGTCCTGAATCCCGCCCTGTCCAGGCTAGATCCGCAGGCTGCTGCTGCGTAGAATTACAGTCAGCACGAGGATTGGTAAGTCTCCATTACAGATAACTCGTTCCCTTTGTCTTTATATGAGACTGAAATGACTAGTCATTTAGGGAGACCGTGTGAATGGAGAAATGGGAGTGGCAGACCTCCCAAACTCCGCCCGACTCCCAGACCTCCCCCCGACTCCGCCCAACATTCTGCACCCTCTCCCGACTCTGGGGGTATCAGTGGACGCGTCCGGGAACAGCCTCTAGCTGGATCACAGTAATCACTCTGACTTTGTGTAGTGTGCTGCTCTGATGGGGAGAAGCCTTCAATTTGAAAGAGTCTTGCCAACAACAGGGCGTTCCTGGGTAATGCAGCTAGGAGTCTGCTCGTGTTGCTCCGAGGCTGTCCATTCGAATTGCTAAGGCTGCCTGCAAACCATGCCTTGGGCTGTTCACTGGATTGACTCGTCATACCCTCATTTGTTATTTCAGTCATTCACTTCTTTGATCATTCTGTTATACATCCACTGACTCTCAGAGTCATCTCTTCATTCATACATTCATTGAGAGCCTTCTGCCTACCAGGTACTGCGCCGGGCTCTAAGGATATCAAAGTGAATCCATTCAAAGCCACTGGTTTGGTCTCCCTGCCTTGCATATTCTATAGCCAAGCAACAGGCTACACCCTCAATAGCCTGGCCAGCTTAGTGCTGAAAAATGGAACTAGCCATTTATTTTCTTTATCCTGAGAATCTGCCCTGCTTAAAGTTACCACGTAGCTCCCCATCGCAAGATCAAGCCAAGCATCCACGTGAGCTCCAAGCTCTCACCCTCCACTCCGCATGCATCCTGCCATGTTCCCCCGGTCTCTGCACCTGCTGTCCCTTGGCCAGAAATGTCTTCCTGGAAAGCGCTCTCATCCTTCGAGGCTCAAGCTTTATCATCTTCTCGCCTTTCCCCATGCCTCCATGCTGGGAAGAATTCAGTCCTTCTTCCCCGGGGCTGCATCTCACTATTGAGGCCCCAAGACACTACTGTGCAGTGGTTAAGAATAAGGGCTCTGGGTTCAAGTCCTGACTTTGTCATGTCTAGCTGTATGGCCGTGGAAAGATATTGCTGGAGCCTATGCCCTCGGTTGCGCACCCATTCTCGTTTGGATTTGCACAACAGCTCTGAGGGGATGTAGAAGACTTGCAAATCCCAAGCAAGTGGAGTGACTTGCTCAAGGTCACAAAGCTAGGAAGAGGCCAAGTTGCAGCTACAACTTCAAGCTTCTCACTTTGTTTCTAGGGCTGATACTAGTCAACAGCATACACAAAGTTGTGAGCCACTTGGAATCACTCATTCATACCTATAGGGCATTTTCCTTACTTTCCACTGAAGGCTAGAAGACTCTGCTCTGGCCAGCCAAATAAGGCGTAGAGGAGGACTGGGGCTCTTGTAGGATGACTCAGGTTTTGACATCCAAGTTTTACCCGAGATATTTCAGTAACTCCGAGTTATTGCTGCCCCATGGAGGAGAGGACAACCAGGCAGTGGTATATGACTTCTGGGTGGGAGGGGAATTGAGTGGGAGGCCAGAGCCAGGCTTCCAGAGAGAAATTACCATTTTGTATTTATTACTTTGGCTCACAGGAGTGCCGCAGGGACAGGCTTGCTAATACATTAGGTAATTGCCTTGGTTCACCACTTCGCTTTGCAGTGTGTAGACCAGCCCAGGTGCAGACGTGTAGGATGGACTTGGCTCCGGCCTCCCAGGTACCAGGGCTCTCTTTAGGGACGTGAGATGCTGGAGGAGAGGGAAGAATTGGGAGAGTGGGACCTGGGGGTTCTCAGGCACCAGGGCACACCAGGATGGCCCGGTCCCTATGACCAGAGTATGGGGAGCAGAGGAAGAATCCCAGCTGGGAACCAGGAGACTAGAGTCTGCAGTCTGCCACTGCATGCTGAGCAACCCTGGGCCCTTAGCTGTCCCTCTCTGGGCTCTGGTCCACGTCTAAAAAGTTGAGGAGGTCATAAATCAGTATTTCTCAACTCCGTCCATTAGAATCACCTGAGAGAACTTAAAACACACACACACACACACACACACACACACACACATACACACACAAACACACATGTATTTTTATATACATATATATATGTATATGTATATATAAGACTAAAGCTCCAAACTTAACTAACTCCCAGAGGTTCTGATTTCATTGGCTTGAGATAGAGCCCAAACCTGGGTATTTTCCTCCCAGGGATTGAGAGTCCCTAGACTAACTGATGTATGTAATCTTCCTTAGGATAGGCTAATTCTATGAGCCTGTGTCACTGAAAAAGGCAACAAGACTTTGACCTTGAAATCCAGGGTCAGGGCGCCTGGGTGGCTCAGTCAGTTAAGCATCCAACTCTTGATTTCAGCTCAGGTCCTGATCTCAGGGTCGTGAGCTCGAACCCTGCATCGGGCTCCACACTGGGCATGGAGCCTTCTTATGATTCTCTCTCTCCCTCTGCCTCCACCCTCTCCCCACCACCCCACTCTCTCTCTTTCAAAAAAATGAAGAAAGAAATCCAGGGTTACCTGTTTCCATGTTCAAATTTGTTGCTGTCCATGATTTGTACCTGCTCATGTCCCGTCTCGTCCCCAGTGAGTGTCCTTCTTACCAGTGAACGTCTGAGCTCTATACCAGGAGGCAGGGGGCTCAGTTTCAACCTCTACTGTGTTGACTCTGTGTCCATGAGGGTCACCTCAGAACCTCTGGTCTTCAGTCTTATTTCTAGAAGGTGAGGGAGCAGCTCATCTCAGCCTGCCTGCAAGCAGGAAGCTAGACCAGACTTTGCTTCTCTGTGCCATGTGCTTTACAAGGGGCTTCCCATCCAGTGCCCAAGAGATCAGCCTGAGAGTAGAGAGTGCCATCCCTCTTGCCCAGGTAAGGAGACAGAGGCTCAGGTAACTAGCCCAAGCCATCCAGCCAGGAAATAAGAGAGCCACACAGACATCAGTTCAAATCCCAGCATTGTAGCTTCCAAACTGACGTTGAATGTTCTATTAATTTACTATGCCTCAGTTTCCTTATCTGTTAAATGGGTATGCATACCACCTGTTTCCACAGAGTGATAGTGAGGAAGAAAAAAGGTGGCCAGGCAAAACTCTTCGTGGAGCCTGGCACAAAACAACCGCTCCATTAATGTTTCTTCCCCTCAGAAATTTCTCCCATCCTTCTTTTATCCTTTCCTTTCCCCCTGCTTGTTTTTAATGTCTTTAAGGATGGGGACTTTGAGAGACTGTTTACTGTGCATGAACTTGAGCAGGTTGTTTAACCTCTGTGGGCCTCAATTTCCCCATCTGTAAAATGGGTATATTAGAGGTATTTGTGGCGGTAGGGACCCGATGTGTTACAAGAACAGCTTCTGGCACAGAACATTGGCTGCTACTGCTCGGCCTCTCCAGGGCTTCCTTCTCCTCCTGGAGCCCTGTAGGTGTACACACCCGCCCACCACTACCCTCCATACATTCCCCCCACCCCCGCCCGCCTCCACCGCAGGTCCTCACTGTGTTCTCAGCCTTGACAGCTCTGCTGAGCACGCACGGCCCACAGGGCTCATGGGCAGGGAGAGGCAGCCCTATATCAGGGGATTGCTTACTATCTCGAGATGGGAAAAAAGGAAAAAGCTATAAATATGGAGGATTTGTCTGTGATAAGTCATGGTTAGAAGCCCGAGCTATATAACTTTTTAATTCTCCACTCCAGCTTGTGGGCTTAGGCAGTAAAAACAGTCACTAGTAATTTATTTTTTTCCACTCTTTTAATTTAGTAATTTTTTTTCTTTAACCAACCAAAAAGTCCTCTTAAACTCACCTTAAGCTTTTATTTTTTTTCCCCTTTAGCAGTCATAAAATATAATGGATTGCCATCGATATGTTATCCCCTCTCCTACATGTCCAGAAGGCAAATGTACAAACTTGGGGGCAATGTCTTAGTGGGTATGGTTAAATTAGGAGTGAGTCCTGAGTGTGGCTTGCCTCATCTGCCTCCAGGTGACACAGGAAGGAGGCGGGTCAGCCAGGACTGGGTGTGCGGCCCAAAGGCTGAATCTGAGTCTCTTCTCTTTCACCTTGGAGCTGAGTGAACTCAGGCAAGTGACTTCTCTCTCCAGGCTTAGTTTTCTTGTTTATAAAATGTAGACAACAATTAGGGAGTGACCGGCTCTCACTGGAATGATCTGAGAATCCAAAGAGATCATGTATAAAAAAATTTGTTTTATTCAATGTAAACTACTAGCATGTTGAAGACTATTGTTTCTGATGATGATAGTGGTGGTGATGGTAGTGATGGTGATGGTAATGATGATAGTGGTGTTGGTGATGATGGTGACGGAGATGATAGTGGTAGTGGTGATGGTGGTGGTGGTGATAGTCATGATGATGGTGGTGATCGAGATGATAGTGGTGGTGGTGATGATGATGGTGGTGATAGTCATGATGATGATGGTGATGATGATAGTGGTGTTGGTGATGATAGTGATGATCACGGTGGTGATGATCGTGATGACTGATGATGGTGAAGGTGATGATGGCTGTGGGGGTGATGATGGTAATTTTGCTGATATTGATGATCATGGTGGTGATAGTCACGATGATGGTGGTGATGGGCATGATGGTGATGATGATGGTGGTGTTGGTGATGATGACGATGGTCATGGTGGTGATGATCATGATGATTGATGATGGTGAAGGTGATGATGGCGGTGATGGTGATGATGGTCATCTTGCTGATATTGATGATTATGGTGGTGATGGGCATCATGATGGTGATGACGATAGTGGTGTTGGTGATGATAGTGATGATCACAGTGGTGATGATCATGATGACTGATGATGGTGAAGGTGATGATGGCGGTGGGGGTGATGATGGTAATCTTGCTGATATTGATGATCATGGTGGTGATAGTCACGATGACGGTGGTGATGGGCATGATGGTGATGAAGATGGTGGTGCTGAAAGTCATAATGATGATGACTGATGATGGTGGTCATAATATTACTATGTGCAATGTAGAGCCCATGGGTTTAAGTGCTAAGAAGACAATTTTCCTCAGAGCTTATACTTCTCTATGTATACAAATACGTGATCAGTAAATAATTGCTTACCTAAAATCAACTTCCAATTTCAGAACTCGGTCCAACTTTTAGAAGTTTCTTTTATTCATCCAGCAAGTATTAATTGAGTGCCTACTATGTGCCAGACCACATTAGCAGTGGACCACAGCGAACAAACAGAACAGACACAATCCCTGCTTTCATGGGGCTTATAGTCTAGAAGATGGGGGTGGTGGGGTGCTGGAGATAGATGGTAAGCATAAATAATTTTAGATGATGTTAAAGACTCTGAAGACGATGAACTAGGATGGGAGCATATGCAGTAATGGAGAGAGGCTTTGCAGGATGCTTTCAGCTGTGTAGTCAGGAAGCTTGTCTGGAACGGGGGCATTTGAACTGAGACCTTAATGATAGAGGGATGCGAGTGGGGGAGGATCTAGGGGCAGAGTGTCTCAGGTAGAAGGGACCCAACACAAAGGCTCTGAAATGAGAATGAACTTGGCTGTTGGAGAGATGGAGAGGCCTGTATGCCTTGAGCAGAGACAAAGAAGGCGAGAGTGATAAGAACTGATATAGGAGAGGTAGACATGGGCTAAACTGTGGCAAGCCTTGTAAGCTGGGCTAAATGTGGAGATGATTCCCAGGGCAGTGAGAGGTCATTGAGAGGATGTAAAACTATGGGAGCACCTGAATTAATATATTCTCAGAGAAGATCACTCTGGCTTCAAAGGTTGGATAAGAACAGAGGCAGGATGACAGGTTAGGATGCAGAGGCAGTATTTGGGATGAGAAGTGCTGTGGATTGGGTCAGGTTTTGATGGTGGAGATGGGGAGAGTGATCCAGTTGAGGATGGACCCAATAAAAGAAGTTATAATGTGACTTGGTGTTGGACTGGCTGTGGAGTGTGATAAAAAGACTCAAGAAGAACTCCCAGGTTGTGGGCCTGAGCTACTGGGCTGATGCTGGTATTACACACTGAGAAGGGACAGCTGGGAGACAGTAGATTTGGTGGACAGGAGAGGTAAGTGTGGAGGGGGTAGGTAGAACTCAACATTTCAGCCATGCTCAGATTGAAATAATGAGTGGGCATCCTAGTGGACGCTTGGACATGTAAGCCTGGTGCTCAGGGACAGGTCGGGCCAGGAGATAGGGATTCAGGAGTCATGGAGGAATGGCAGAGTTAGGAGGCATGAGACGGCACAGGGTCATGGAAGGAGAGTGTGCAGACAGAGGCAAGTAGTGAGTTGAGCACCGGGCGCTGGGCGTGCCAACATTCAGGAGTGAAGAAGCAGAGAAGCTGGAAAAGGAAGAGTCAGGGAGGGGGGAGGGAAACCAGGAGAGGGCTGACAAAGAAGTCTAGGGAAGAGGGATATGACAAGGGGGTATAGTCACTGCAAACAGTGAGCTACCAACCAAGGGCAGGCCTGTCCCCAATTTGGAAATGCAAGTCTGTTCAACATGGAAGTTATAAGCCAGATGCACTTGAACCCATGGTCCACAGCCTTTTCTTAGCTTTCAGACCGTAGGCAAGCCCCAGTCTCCTTGATGGGGACTTAATAGCCTGCCCTGCAAGGCATTATTCATTATTGTGCATGAGATCATGTCTGGAATGTGCTTTCCGCTGGGCCTGGGATATAGTAGCTGCTCAATAAAGGGAAGCTAGTTATGTTCTTCCCGAAACTGTTCAGCTGAGCAGAGCCGTCATCCAGCCTTCACTGAGGGTTGGAAATGAAGTTGTCTTTAAGGCTCAGACAGGTAATGTAAGGAATAACCAAGCAAGAAGCAGATAGGGTCAGGAAGGCTACTGGCCAACAGGCATCCTAATTAAAGTGTTTAAAGTTCTGGGGTGCCTGGGTGGACAGCTGGTTAGGTTAAGTGTTGGACTCTTGATTTCAGCTCAGGTTGTGATCTCAGGGTCCTGAGAACGAGGACTGCGTTTCGTTTAGAGATTCTGCCTCCTTTTCCCTCTTCCCCTGCTCCTGCTCACGCTGTCTCTCTAAATAAAAAATTAATAAAGTCTTTAAAATGAAATGCAAAGTTTAAAATTCCATGCAGCCCAAACAAAACCCTTTCAGGCAGGCCCAATACTACCCACGTGAGTTTGAGACACCCCCCTTCCAAGGTGATGGTGGACCAGAGAAGAATTTAAAACAGGAAGTGTGGGATTGACAGGCTCAGATTTGCATTTCAAAAAGGCTATTCTGGAAGCACTGCAGAGACAGGATGGGGAGAGAGTCTGGTTCCTCCCAGGGAAAGGAGCCAGGAAACTTTTCCCTCAGGTGAGAGGGACTAGGATGAGGAAATGGGCTCATTATAACATAATTAGCTCTGTAATCAGTATGCAGCCTTATCATCTCAAGACATAAAGATGATTACACCATCAAAGATTTTTCTTCCTTTTCATGGAAGTAACTTGCCAATCTAGGGGTTTGGTTGGGTGGGTAGAGAAGAAGTTAAGATCTTTTTTTAACAAATTGATTTTGCAATGAATTAGTTTATTGATTAAAAAAAATCACTGTGGACAGTGAAAGTTGTAAATGGGATCAGTGTGTGGTTAGAGTGAAGGCTAAGTTCAGGGGCTCATTAGTGGGGAAAGAAAAATTCACATGTCTGGAGAAGGAGGGCTTCCAACCTGGACTGCAAAGCCTGCTGGGACCAGGGAGTGTGCATGGGCTCAGATCTGAAACTCTTCCCCTCTGCTTCCTGTAAGAGTCAACAAGTGGTGGAACTTTGGACAATGAGGCTGTCTGTACTGATCAGGACTCTCCTGTTTCAAACAAGAAAATATTTTTACCACCATTCCCGATGTTTTTAAGTACATAGACAAGAAGGAACACAGGAAAGCAGGCAGGCAGGTGGACCAGAAGGAAGGAAGGCAGGAAAGCAGAGAGAGAGGGAGACAGAAGAGAGAGGGAGAGAGGAGGGAAAGAAGGAAAGCCTATCCTCAGATTCCATAAACAATGAAAGACCTTAAATTCGAGGTAGTAACCACACAGTTGCCTTTGGGGGAGGTGGGGGCGACCAGGTCCTAGGCTCCAGGCTAGGCGATAGGATGTGTGTGTGTGTTTGCGTGTATGTGTAGGGGTTGTTGCTCAGGGAGCATGGTTAAAATCTGTTCACAGGGCCTCTGCATAAAGGACTCTAGAGAAACTGCCCTTTCTATTAAAGAGGAGTAGAAAACTCCAATCAGAGCGAAAGGAAGCTAGGTATCCTCTAGAGGTTCCAGGTGGGAGTGGGCAATCTCCTGCAAAAACAAGGGTCGGCAAGCCTCCACTGTGTGTGGGTAAGGGGTGAGAATACCTACCTCCTTCGTGGCCCTAGGAGCTCAAGTCAAAAAGTCGACATAAAAACTGGTCTGAGTCTGGCGAAACACAGGGACCCAGGGGACGCAAGCTGTGAGAACAGCTCTTTTAGGGCCCTGCTCACAATGCGAGGCATGTGGGCTCCTGCAGACAAAAGACAGGAGGTATCACACCTGTTCTCCTTCTGTAGAGGAGGAAGCTGCGTCCCAGGGAGGGCACCCACTTACCCCAGGTGCGCAGTAGTCTTAGGTGGGATGGGGTAGTGGAGAGATTAAGACTGTTAGAGGCAGTAAGATCTGAGTTTGAATACTGGTTCTGCCATTTGATAGATGTAACCTACATCAAGCTGCCCAAACTTTCTGAGCCTCAGTTTCCACAAAATGGGGTTGCTGACACCTACTTCATGGGGTGATTGGGAAACACAGGAGATCACTTACGTAAAATCGTATGGTGTGGTGCTATGTGTTGGTTTCCTTTAAACTTTGCTCTTAAAAAAATATCAGTTCCTCCAAAGAACCCCCTCCACCCCACCCCACCCCCCAGTAAGCCCCAGCTGGCCCTGATGCTTCTTCATCTAGCGGGCCATCTGTGTTCTATTACTTTATACTCAATTGCTTGTTGTTATAGGATTAATTTTTAAACTCCTTATGGCTTCCTCAGTTCCCTTTAACTATGTGTTCCTTGTCTGTCCTCACTTATTTCCCACTGGTCCTAAAAACCCCAGTAGTAGTCCAGGGAGTGAATGAATGGTTGAGTGGGTGGATGGGTAGATGGATGGATGGATGGATGGATGGATGGATGGATGATTGCATGGATGGATGGATGGATGGATGGATGGATGGATGGATGGATTATTGGAAGGATGGATGGATGGATGAGTGGATGGATGAGTGAATGAATGGGTAGATGGATGGATAGATGATTTCATGGATGGATGGATGGATGGATGGATGGATGGATGGATGGATGGATTATTGGAAGGATGGATGAGTGGATGGATAGATGCATGGATGGATACATGGATGGATGGATAGCTCTCGGTTAGGGCTCATTGGTCAGCAGTCGAAGCTGACCCTTGCTAAATTAAGCAAAAGGAAGTATATTAGAAGGATATCATGGAGATCACAGAATCAATAGTCCTGATAGTGTTTTGTTTAATCAAACAACCACCGAATGAGGATTTCCTATACCTAACATGGTACTAGGCTAGGCCCTAGTTAGGGAGGTAGGACCCACACAAGTACCATGCATACACACACACACATGCACACAAGTGAACATGCACACATGCTGGAAAACCAGGCTGAGAAAAGGCAGGAACTAAGGAACCACAGGGTTATAAGGTGGCAGTAATAACCTCTCAGTCAGATCAGGGCCTGGTCCCCGGAATGAATGAACACCAGGCACTTCTCATGCCCAGGTCTAAGTGCATTCAAGTCAAAGTGCAGGAGAAAGCGTCCAGTTGACATAGCTTGGGTCACATGTCCTTTGAGGCATCGCCTTCTAAGCATACACAGTGAGGTCTGAGTACTGTGGCTGAGAGAAGAGAGAATGGTTTCTGGGTGCTCAGTGTTCCCCCACCATCCCCAAAACACAGAACTGATGAGTCCTTGGTGCCTGGAGGCAGCACCAGTGACTGGTGGCTTCACCGGCCCCTCCCACTCATCTCCATCATGCCCTCATTCACCTCTCACTCTCCCCGGTCAGGCCTACCCTCTGTCTCCCCTACCCCTCCAGGCACCCTGCCGCACAAAGCAGTCACTGCCTTCCCCTTCAAGGAAACTTGGCAGCTTCCAGAGCCCACTATGATTGCTCCTTTCCCTGAACTCCTGTCTCCCCCGCCGTCAGCAAGCAGGAATTATCCTTTGCTGCTGCCTGTTGGTCTTGGGGTCCGGGCTGTACTCTGAGTTTCCTGGAAGCAGAAACCTTGTCAGATTTGTCTTCATCCCCCAGGGTCCTAGCGAAGTGTGGCTTTCAGAGTCAGTGACCCGTGGAGGCATGCTGATCCGTCATCAGCGAGGGCATGTGGCATGGAGTCAGTCAGCTAGAGCAGTGTGTCTTAGAAACAATTCAAACACAACCTTGGAGAGTTGAGTCAATCAGGCCCCCGAGAGCTGACTTATCCAAAGTTGCACAAGTTGTTGGAGACAGTTCTGGGCCTGGAAGGGGCTCTTACTACTTCCAGTCCAAACCACACTCCCTGCTGCCTTTGGGGATGTGTGTGTGTGTATGTGTGTGTGCGCACACACACGTGTGTGTGTGTCCATGTCCCACCTCTCCGTGTGGGCCATCACCTGGTACTGTACTTGGCACAGTAAATCCTCAGTCAGTGCTCATCTCATTAATCAAACAAAGCCTTGGCAGGACCATCCATACCACTGTGCTCTTTCTCTTGTTCCTGCCCCATCCTTGCCCCATGCTTCTGTCTACCTTCAGCCCCTCCGCCCAGTGAGCAACCAAAAAATGTTGATTGATTACCCCTAAAACTTCTTTTTGTTTGAGAGTCGATGAATTTCCAAAAGTGGACGATTTGTCATATCCAGACAGAATCCACCAAACCCTTGTGTTGCCTAAATCACTCCGAGCGAGTGCCCTTGTCAACCACCTCGCTTCACTCCACCTTTCTGTGCTACTTGAAAAATTAGTTGGTGTACGGGAAATAAAGTCACTAGGAGGGAACATTTTGACAAGGTAATGGTCCCCTGCCTTTCTCGACATTTGCGAGGGAGTCAGAGTCCATTATAATGTCACAATGGCGCACACCTTTGACATCTCATTGAATAATTAAAAGGTGGTTTAATCATAGCGATCATCCACTTAGTGTCTGGTTCCAGATGTCGGGGAAGCATGCCTAAGGAGGCAGCCGTGGGTGTGTGGACGGTGGGGGGGTGTGGGGGGGTAAGGTAAACCTGGGTCAGGACTGAGACCACCGGGTGGTAGGTCCTACTGCAGCTCGGGGATGGGAAGGCAGCTCCTGCCCATCACAGGAGAGGAAGGAAGGAGAGAGGGAGAAAGGAGGGAAGGAAGGAAGGAGGGAGGGAGGAGAAATGGAAGGAAGGGGGGGTGAGGGAGGGAGGGAAGGAGGGAGGGAACAGGAAGGAAGGAAGGGAGGAAGGGAGGGAGCGACAGACCAGGGGAGGAGGGAGGGAGAAAGACTATTGCCACACTCTCTTGCTTCTTTGAATGACACGCAAGAGCAGACCTTCTTTTCCATCCAAATGAAAAACAGAGTTTGTGGTTTCCATTCATCACAGGTGGTTAGTGCTGGAAGGGAACTTACTTTTCATTTTTTCATAGGGCAGATATTTATTGAAAGCCTGCCCTGAATCAGGCATTATTCTGAGTGCTGTGGAGACAAGGAAGGAAAGGACAGCCCAGGTTCCTGCCCCTCGGGGGTTTATGTTCTAGAGAGGGAGGAGGATAAAAACACACGTGCGCTGGGACTAGCCATAACATAGTGGTGACCCGGTGACTCTGAGTTCTGTGGCCAGGGTAGGTCTCTCTGGACAGCAGCCTTGGAGCCAAGGTCTAAGTGACAAGGGGTCAAACGTGTGAAGCTTCCTGGGAAAGAAGCTACAAGAAGGCTCTGGGTGGGAAGGAACCGGGGGCGCTCGAGGACCAGCAGGAGGACTGGTGTGGCCACAGGGAAGGAGGTGAGGGCAGTGGGGCTGGGTGGGCGTCCCAGGCTTCCAGGCTAGGAGTTTGGATTTCAGTCTCCATGGTACCAGAAGCTTGTGGTGGGGCGAAGGAGAGGAACGATAGGCCTTGAATGTGAATATCTCGCATTAGACAGAAAGAACCACACCTTGTTCTCCTATGTCTGTGCTCCTCCTCCCTGCCCCGCTGGGTGCAGGATGCTGGGAAGGATAGCGGTGAGTGATGCCCCTGTCCCCAGGGTATCACTCAGCCCCCCCAAGGTAGAGGTCAGCCCAGGACTGTGGGAACCAGAGTCAAGGCACCTAATCCAGGAGGGCTTTCTATAGGAGGTATCCCCAGGCTTCCATTGAGAAGAGACTGACCAGGCAGATAAGGCAGCGTGGATGCAAACACCCCAGGCAATGAAGACAGCCTGGACCCCGAAGGAAAGGAGCCCTGAAAGCGAAAGCGGGACTGGAATTACGATGCCCAGGGAAGGTCCCAGAGCCACAGTTCCTACCCCTGCCTTCACTCCCTACTCCCCTCCCCACTCCCCTAAAGTAAAGGTGACCACGGTCAGGTGTTCAGAACGTTGGATGAGTCAGGACGTCCCAGAACACTTCTTCACTAGGCTACATGCTGGGAATGGCACTTCCCCCAAGCACAGGTGACTCTGACTTGGCTCTCACCGTTTCCGAACTGTCACTCTTCCTAGTAGCTGTTCAGGTCCTGTCCTCATACCTCTAAGCCGACAAGGTCCAGCCAACACCCTCCCCCCTGCTGGTAATGTTATACTGGGGAGACTGAGGTCTGGAGAAGGGAGCTGTGTTTTTCCAAGCCAGAGAGCTTTCGAGTGGAAACGTGGGGGCTAAAACGCTGATCTCTTGACCCCAGATCTGGCACTGATCTGGAAAACAGAGTGCAGTCGGGCGTGGGGGAGATGGCAGAAACATCTGCTTCCGGCACACGGGCCCCAGCTGCGAGTGGCCAGAGCTCAGCTGGGAGGTGGTTCTGAGCTCGGATTCAGTGTCCGCCTCCTCTGGTCACTAGCTGTGTGTCTTTGGGTGGGTTGCTTCACGTCTCTCTGCCTTGGATTCCTCGTCTGTAACACGAGGATAATCGTACCTGCTTCCTAGGGTTACAGTGAGTGGTGAGTGGAGGGGACGCACACAGAGTACTTAGAACTGTGCTGTGTACGCAGTGGGACCCACGGGAACCTGGTGGGCAACCTTGTAAGAGCTGCCACCAAAGCGGCCGCCTGTGTGCCCCTCACCCCCAGTGCTCTGCACATCTGCTCCCACACATCCCCTGGCACCTCCTTGCCGTGGTGACGTGATAGTTAGCTCATGAAGTGTTTTACAGACACCTGCCACAGGCTTCGTGTCTCTTATTGGCTAATTCCACTCACATTCTCTCACCGGCTCATCACAATAACATAGCAAGGGGATTTTTATGGATGCTGAAAGAGAGGCTCAGAGTGGTTCAGCCACTCACCCGACGTCACACAGCAGGCAGGAGGCAGAGTGGGAGGCAGAGCCCAAACCTCTTGCCCATCGGTCCATCTGCTCACCATCTCTCATCCTCTTCCAGGCTCCCTGCCTTGCAACTGGGGAACCTGTTGCTACTCAGCGGGTGTCGCTTGAGACTCCCCTCGCCCCTGTCCATGGCAGCCCCCTCCCTTAGCCCCAGAAGAGGAAGAGTGCAGCGAGGAGAGCCTCAGGGAGCTGCACGCTTGCCCCCTGCAGGCAGAATGGGGAAAAGCAGAGCTCTGCGGCTAACGGGACCACAGTCTCACACCCAGGCCTGCTCAGCCCCGCATATCCAGGGAGATGATGGACTGATGGACGGGGTTGCTCCTGGTGCGCAATGGCTCCCGACTCCGGAGTGCTCCCTCCCCCAAGGCCAGAGCCCAGGCAGAACGGGAACAGGCATGCCCTGGCGTTCATGGGGCCAGAGAAGGGCCCCCCCAAGAGAAGGTCTGGGCCAGGGGGGATGTGGTCAAACCAGCTGTCTCCAGAAGCCCCTGGGGGAGGACTGGGGGCTCCAGCCTGTGTGTGGTCAGGGTCCAGCCCCACTCCCCTGTGCTGTCGTCCATTTCACCGGGTCGGTCTACACCCAAGATTTTCTTTAGAGGAAAGTGTTCACTCACCAGAACACAAAAAGCCGAAAATTACAGAGTACAGATAGGCTCTGGACTCACAGCCCAGACCCACAGCACATGGTGCACGAGCCGGACAGACAGCAGTCCTTCTGGACGTGCTTTATCTTCAGGGCTCCCTGGGACAGCAGGGGCGGACGGAGGGGACAGGAAGGTGCTGAATAAAGTCGCCTCAGGGGACACCTGCCTCTGCAGAGGTCACAGCTTGCCCTCTGTGTAACCAGGTGGCGTCTTTATGAATAAGTAAACACAAAGCACTCAGCCAGGGCCAGAACACCCAGGTGAGTAACAACCTGACGCCCTTGCCTCAGGGAGCTCACGGTCGGGTTCATGAACGAAGCAGCGTCCCTAACATTCCCCTTAAGTCACTCGCTTATGGAGCCAACAGCCATGCCTTTCTTCAAAGTCCCCTGGCGTCCTTTTGCTGAGCCTCTGGCACCGCCTGCCTGGTGAGACTTGGGTGTCTGTCCCTCGTTCCACGGCAGCCTCAAGCTCCCACTCCACACGCCTCCCTGCGCATCAGAGCGGCTGTCTCCCCCGTTCCGACCGCGTTTCCCCCTCTCGCGGACCTTAGCCTGTTCCTGTAGAGCTCGTCACAGTGTGTGATTACTCATGTGCTTGTGTATTTATCTGTGGACTGTCTCTCAGCGGCAGGGACTGTGGGCCGTGCTCTGTTTAACCAGAGGCTCGCAGGGTATCTGTCTCGTTGTGGACACGGAGATTCATTTCAAATAAATAGGATGCTCCTTCGGGAGATGGTGGGAGATAAGTTTAGAAGGTGATTGAGGCCCAGAATTTGGGAGGGAGGGCACACCGAATCAGACAGGCTAGGGGGTTCGTGCTACAAGGCATTCGCGAGGCCACTACACACCTTTTATCTCCTTCCTTCCTGCCTGCCTGCCTCCTTCATTCCCTCCCTCTCTTTTCCCTCCTTCCTTCTATTCATAAAAGTGAGGGGCGCCTGGGTGGCTCAGTTGGTTAAGCAACTGCCTGTAACTCAGGTCATGTTCCCGGGATTGGAATCCGGAGTCTCACATCAGGTTCCCTGCTCAGCAAGGAGTTGGCTTCTCTCTCTGACCCTTCCCCCTCTCATGCTCACTCTCTCCCTTTTTCGTTCTCTCACTCTCAAATAAATAAATAAAATCTTTAAAGGAGAGAGAGGAAAGAAAAGGGAAAGAGACCCTTTGTGGGGTGCAGAGGGGTCAGCGAATTTCAAAACAGGCAGGGGAGGTTTGAAATCTGTTTCTGGGCCGGGCAGTCAGGCCTGGAGGTCCTTTACAGACGCTGGGAGGACCACACGTTTCCATGGCTCAGCGGAGCCCACATGGACTTACCAACCCATTCCCAGCACTGACTGCTCCGTCTCCAGCCTGACAACCTGGTCACACACCAGCTCCCCTTCATTACTCCTTTCTCCAGATGCTGCCTTGGAGGGGCCCCTGATAGTCACACTCGAGTGACAGAGAAGAGCCATGGGCACCCTGCTTGGATGCAGAGAGGGCCTGAGCCGGCCAGCCTGCTTCCTCTGAAACTGGAGATGCTCCCAGATCAAGGCCGCCTCCAGCTTCCCCTCCCCCACCCGCCCTTGACCACCCACAAGCTTATGACTCGAATTACACGTTAAAAGCAGAAACTCAGGAGGCCAGCTTCCTGAGTTCAAATCCCGACTCTGCTGCTCACAGGTCACTTCTGTGTGCAAAATGTGGATAATATAGGAATAGCGTTTACCACCTAGGATGAAATGAGCCGATGTACTTGAAGTACTTGGTTGCGGTCAGTGTTGTGGGCATCTGGGTTGTTATATTGCAAGGATCTTCGGGCCTGACTCCCCGGGGGGCAGGAACCAGAGGCCTTGGTCGTTCAGCGAAAGTTGCCTGACTTTTTCCAGGTCACCAGGGGGTTCCCAACAAAGCCTAGTCCATTTCCTTGCTGTTTCCCCCTTGACCCTGGAAACTCCACAAGGGCAAGAACCCAGCCCCGGCCTGGGTGCATCATAGCAGCTCAGAGAATGGGTGTAGATGAACCGAATGGCAAGAACAGGAGACACAAGGATGCTGAGATGGAGAAGATGAGGGGAAGGCGGGAGACCGTATTCATCCTGAAATATCCCTCCTTGCTCAAGAGGGTAGGTGGTGATTCTGATAACCATGTGAGGACATGTGGGGGGAGGCTAACCATGCTGGAAACCACATTTCTGAAATTAGTGATGGAGGGTCGGGATATTATGTCGGTCACAAATGGATTTTTTTTTTTTTTTAACTTGGTAAAAACAATCCTTCAACGAGGGCCCGCTCAGATATTTACTTTTAAGTCTGCAGTCAAATCAGGAAGGTGAGGGTCCGCAGTCGGGTCAGAGCAATAAGGAATGAAATCAAAATGTTTGTCAGAGAGGCTTAAAGCAGTTCCGAAGAGGCGGAACCCGAGGAAAAGCAGTCTAGTGGCAATAAAGCATCTTTGCAATCATGCTCAGCGGCCGCGGGAGGCCAGCTTTCGGTCTGCCCAGGCTCGTTTCTGTGCAGACACCCAGGAGCCAGGACCTGTCCAGTGCAGGCGGCCAGCGGGGGGGTGGTGGTGAGGAGCCCAGTGCTCCGGAGGGAGGGACGGGGCTTCTCCCAGAGGAAGCAGGCAGGGAGCCGGCATTGGGACAGGGAGTGGCAGCTATGCTGAGGTGTCTGCCTGGAGGGCTCAGCCCAGCACAGCATCCCTGCCTGCCGCCTTTATCCCATAAGTCACTCCCGGCCTCTTGGCGACAAACCCTTCTTGCCTTGCAGTGCAGTGCAGACCTGTTTTCCTTGGCCCCCTGGTGGCAGCGATCTATCGTGTGGCTGTTGGAGGTGATGAGGTCCAGCAGGAAAAAGACATCAGACCATCATTTTCCCTTCAAGGAGCCATTAGATGATTCTGTCTGACCTTCAGAGGAGCCCTGGGAGGCTCAGAGTGGCCTGTGCCGAGTGCTCCAAGCAGTCCCCGCAGAGTTAATGCGCCTGGCAGCTTCTGCTGTGAGCCGCGTGCATCCCCGTGGCCTCCCCTCAATGTGGTTGCTCCTGTGGTTGGGGGCAGAGCCAGGAGGAGACAGGCAGTATGGCCCAACGGAAGAGCACTGACCTCAGCGTCCAAGAGACCAGGCTCTATCTGTAGATCAGCCCCATCTTGCTATGGTAACGGGTAGATCTTCTCTCTGTATTTTTTATATATAAGTCCCCAAAGCCACCCAGAACAGGTGGAACAGAATGACTCCAGATGGGGTCCCAGGACAGCAGCACCAGCATCAGCTGTGAGCTCGTTAGAAAAGCACATCTGGGGCCCCAGACCCAAATCGGAAGCCCTGGGGTTGGAGCCCAGCATCTGTGGTCTAACAGGATCTAGGTGATTTGTATGTAGGTTGAGGTTTGAGAAACACTACCCTGAAACACAGGGTGCGTCCCTAACTCTGGCTCAGTGCTTGACATCTGTGGGAGCTTGTGATCAGATGGCCCAGTAGGATCCTAAAATAATGATCAAGCCCAGACTCACATTTGGGTCTCCAGACTGTCACTCCTGTTCTTTCCACCAAATCTGGTCATTATAGTACCTTTGTTTTCCTCTAACACCAAAATACAGCCCTTTGCTAAATTTGCTGCTCAGTCTGGGGTGGGGTGGGGTGGGAGGGGTCTGGCAATGATACTTGCACCTCACCTTGTCTGGGGAGCCCTGAATTTGGGGAATGAGTTGGGGGGAGTTGCTTTGATCCTGACTTCTGAACCAAGGGGCTGCCGCATATGGAATGCCGGGTGATAATATCTACACATATATAATACATAGGTTTGCAAGATTCTGTTATAAATTGCAGGGTTTTATGACCCTGATTTTGTAGACTGATGGGCGTGAATTGAAACAGCACAATGTATTGCTGTGTAAGATAATATCACCAGAGATGGAGACCTAATGTATCATTACGAAAGAGGATGTTGCATTTAGAAATGTGCTGTTTTTATTTAAGTGCCTTTGGTGTTTTAAAACTGTCGGCTATGTTTTGGGCAAATGCCACTTCTCATGTAAACCCTGAGGGCCCTCAGCGTTACGCCAGGTGACTGGCCAGAGCTGCCAAGGTGAAGGTGAATGTGCCAGGAGAGAAAGGGAGTCTCTTCCCTTCTGCTCTGTGCCCCCTCCCTGCTTGCATACACGCACATGTATGCACTTGCCCCTCCACTGGCCCTTACTCTGTGCCTAAATTCCCAGAAGATAGTTTGAGGTGGGACTAGCAGGCATAAGTGCGTCTAGATTTCCACTGTATTTTTGGTTGTTCATGCCCAAGGCAATGTAGATGTTGATGGCTAAGAATAGATGCCTTGAAGCCAGACTGTCTTGGGTTCCAGTCCTTGGTTCTATTCCTCATCAGCCTGATCACTCTGTGAAAGTTATTTAACTCGGCTTTAGTTTCTTGTTCTGCAAAACAAAGAGAAGAGCATAAGGCTTGATCCTTGTCTCCCTTCTTGCCCTGTGCCCAACCTCTGTCCCTCTTGCTCACAGGGTCCGGCCACTGAGACCTGCATTTGGTTCCTCAAACATCCCACATCGCCAGCCTTTTGCTCCCATGTCAAGGCCAAGGCACTCGCCCTCTCTTCTGTGAAGAACGCTGTTCCTGTATTCATCTACTGATCCCTTTCTCACTTGGATCAGAGCTCTGCTGAAAATGTACTTTGTGGGAAGAAACTTCCTTCACCAGGCTACCCCAAATTCCTTACTTAACTCCCTGCCCATCCTTATGCTCTGTCCCTTACTCTGTTAACTTCCCTTCCCAGCATGGCATGCATGACCTGACTGCTGATTAACTGATAGGTTGGTTATCTGTGTCCCCCACCCACATGTGAGCTTCATGCAGGTGGAAAGAATGGAAGCTTTCTGTGCTGTTAACGCTCTGTCCCAGCACCAAGGACAGCACTCAGCATAAAAGCGCTCCACAAGTAATTGTTGAATGAATGAATGAACGAATGAGTGGCACGTCCCTGATTCCAGTTGAGAGAACGGAGTTAAAGCAAGCAAAACATTTAGTATAGTTCCTACCATTTGGTAATTAGATCCGTTTATGTTTATTGAGCACTTACTATGTGTCAGACATGGTTTATGGTTTAAACACTCGTCACTTACTAATCCAATTAATCCTCCAAACAGTCCTCGGAAGAAAAGGAGGGACAGGGAGACAAATAAATTGCCCCAAGTTCCCCAATAATTGATGCTAAAGCCATGTTCAGAGTTGTGCCCTTCTCCTCTGCCCTGTGCTGCCCATCACACAAAGCAGTGGCTCTCATTATACCTGCCTCTTCTGGGTAATAGGGATGTTGGTGTGACCTAAACACATGCCAGCCCCCCTGCCTTGCTCAGGAAATGGTGCCTCGGGGGGAGGGCCGGGTTGTGCCCCTGGGGAGCCTAACCCCTTGGCTCTCAGCCACATCCAGCCTGAATGCTGATCTGTGGGAGGCAACGTAAGGTGAACCGGGCTGGGAGGCTGGCGCTCTGGGCAACATCCTGACCCTGAGACTAACTTGCTGTGTGACCTTGGCGAAGTCCCTTCACTCTAAGCCACAACCCTCTTCACCCCTATAATGGGTTATGTTCTCATGAAGACAACCACCCTCCTTCTGCCACGAAGCTTCTTAGGATACACTTGGACAGACTACGGTAGAAAATAGTGTTGGATTGAGAACTGAAATGGAGAGAGGTTCAGATCCTACTCCCCCCAAGGGCAGCGTCTCCCCTGCAAGACATCAGAGCAGGAGTTGCAAAGCCCTCCACCCCCGGCATCAGAAGTGGGCTTTGTGATTAGGGGGATCGAGCCAAGGAAGCCCACCCACCTGCTGAAAGCAGCCCACACTTGGCTGCGGCCCAGTGTTACACTCACTAATGCAGTTCTAATTTGCAAGATAGGCTAGGAATCAGATTTTTTTAATGTGAAATCTATGTTTTCTGTGTTAATTCGAGTTTTATAGCCACCTGTGTTGATGGGTGGCCCATCCATGGGCAGAGTTGAGCCCAAAGGGCCTGACAGTCCTCATCTTTGCCTCCGTGCCTGCCGGAGAAAAGGTGCTGGTGAGACTACTCAGGGTATGAAAGGCTTCCCAGCACCTTATCCAGCTCTGCAAACCCGTGGGGGACTGGGAATGGCCTCCTGCACTATTTCCACACCAAGAGATGTTCTAAGGGGGCGGGGAGATAGGTTTCTTCTTAGAGTAAAATTTTCTTCATATCAGTTAATTTGTTGATCTACACTTTGTTTTGCACTTTTTTCTTGCTGTACCTTAGACATATTTTCATATGAGCTTATGTAAATCCCACTTGTGTTTTTGATGGCTTTGCAGCAAACCACCGTAGAAAGTTGCCATCGTGTATTTTCAGCAGCCCTCAATGGTCAGATCCTTTGGCGGCATCCAGGATTCCCCACAACAGACAATACTGCAAAGAATGACTTTATCTGTATGCGTTTGTGCAAACACATGGCATGTCTGGAGCCTGGGGAATAATAGGTGCTTTTCTAAAGTGACCACTCATATCCCTAGCCATTAGTCTGACCTTAAATCATGATGTAGAAACCTGTAATAATTTTTTCCTGTGTGGAGTAAACATGACTACAAAAGAACAAGTAGTCAAGCAAATGGGGCAAATAGTAGTCATGGATGAGTGTGGGCAAAGCGTATGTGAGCCTTTCTTTTACTAGTATTTGTTGTGTTCCTGGAGCTTTTCTCTAAATGTAAAATCATCTCCAAATTTAAAGCATGAACAAATTACTGTAAGGAAGCAACGTTGTGACTTGTCTGAACTCTTATATTGTTATTTTGTAAGCACCTTAGTTCAGCCCACTCTTTGGAATCTCTTATTCTCTGTTTGATTTTTTAAAAATACTTACAGCAGGAACACAGGCTTACAATAGCAAGTGAAATAAGACAGTGCAAAGATTGGGTGCCTGGGTGGCTCAGTGGGTTAAGCCTCTGCCTTCAGCTCAGGTTATGATCTCAGGGTCCTGGGATCGAGCCCCGAGTCAGGCTCTCTGCTCAGCAGGGAGCCTGCTTCCCTCTCTCTCTCTGCCTGCCTCTCTGCCTACTTGTGATCTCTCTCTGTCAAACAAATAAATAAAATCTTTAAGCAAAAAAAAAGTGCAAAGATGAATAAAAGCAAGGAGCCACCCTATCTGTACCTCCTATCCCCTGAGACAACCAACATTATCAGCCTGGTATGGATATCACTCCATAGTTCACTCCTTGTTGATACATGCATATGTGTGCGTATATTCACCTCTGTGTGTATTTTTAATGCGACACTATATATACTAGACTAAAGCTTGCTCATTTTACTTGTTTACTTATTTACTTATTTACCTCCACTTAGATCTAACACTGTCTTTTAAAAAAATAATTTCTTGGGGCACCTGAGTGGCTCAGTCGGTTAAGCGTCCGCCTTCAGCTCAGGTCGTGATCCCCGGGTCCCGGGATAGAGCTCCGTTTTGCCTTGGGTTCCCTGCTCAGAGGGGAGCCTGCTTCCCCTCCTGCCTGCCTCCGCCCCATTCCCACCCCCCGCTCATGCTCTCTCTCGCCACCTCTCTCTCTCTCTCAAATAAATAAATAACTCTTTTAAAAAAATTATTTCTTTACATTCATATACCATATTCAGCCTATTTCTTTCCTAAATTAAATTTTGTCTAATTACAGAAATAGCCCAGCTCATCATATAAAATGTAGATAACTTAGAAACACAGAAGAAGGAAGTAACAGTCGCCCACAGCCCCTCCTCCAGTGGTAACGGCCCGTAGCGCTGCTGTAGTTTTCTCGGGTCTGCTCCATTCACGTGCCTGTGTGTATGTCTGTGTCAGAGCAGTTAATACAAATGATGCCATTTTGTGTGCTGTCTGGTCTCCTGCTCTTTTGACTTACTTTTATAATGTGACTATTATTCCCATGTATTAAATATTTTTTTAAAGAGGAAGCTTGAAAGGAATTCAAACAGATGTTAAGTTAGGTTAGGTCTGTCATGCCTGCGAAGTAGGAGAGATGATCAGAGAAGGCTTTCTGAAGGATGAGCCCTGAAGGATGAACAGAAGTCAACCAGATGGAGAAGAGAGGGGAAGAGGGATGTCAGACAGGAGGAATAGTTTGAGCAAAGACCTAGAGGTAGGAAGCTCAGTGCACGCGAAGCCTGCATGAGGTTTGATGGACTGGGTGGGGAAGGGAGATGAGGGCCAGCTCTTGGAAGGGTCTTGGCTGGATTAAGAGACTTCTGTTTTGTCCTGGAGGCAAAGGAAGTCTACTGAAGGATTTCACCCAGGAGGGGATGGGGAGATGGTACAACCTTGGCTGAGGTTTGCCTTTTAATATGTCTGCACTGGTGACATTGGGGGACAGGACTGGAGAAGGCACACGGGAGGCAGGGAGAGGGTTACAAGGGTTACAGAAATTCCTGGGCCAGTGTTCTGTGACCTTTTTAGACTGATGTCCTAAAAACTCCCCCAGCCCTCCCTCTCCCCTGTAAGCCAATGCCACTTCTGGGCAGTTGCCTGAGTCTTTTTGGCAGTTGTGATGTTCTGAGCTGTTTGGACGTTGCCTCCAAGCCCCAGAGCACCTGTTAGTGGAACCATTAACAATTTGATGGAAATGGTTTTGGAAAACTTGCACACAGAAATCTGTGCCTCTCTTCTGCAGCTGCCCTCTATGACCTGTGGTTCCAAAATCGAAAATTCAGGGGACATGAGATCCTGGGAATGCACAAAATGCTAGAACCTGACAATTCACTTGTACAAAGCACGGGCAGGTGTAAGGATGTCTTCTCACTTAATGATGCCCAGTCTGATGGTCTCAGTGTCATGAAGCTGGGTGGGACATCCCTAGAGATCAGGCCACCTTCCACATGGTCTAATTAGGACACCTATGGCTCTTGGAAGAAGAGACTGAATATCTCACTTATCTTAAAAGTCCTCTATTTAATCAAATCCTCACTTTCTTCTTTTCATGAAAACTAGTGTCTCAGGGTTGGAATTCCCCCAAAATCTGACCCACCTTGAACCCCAGCTCACCCTTGAGGCCCTGGCTGGCCCATCCAACGTTGATCATATCTCCCAACGAACACCAATCAATGTTGCTTAGGCAGAAACCTTGACTGCTTCTTGTAAACATCTGTGATCTTAAGTGGAAAAAAGAAAAAAAATGCAAGAAAATCCATCCCTAATTGTTCAGAAGTGGGATATTTTCCATGCGGCATGAATAAGGCTGACCTGATGGTGATTTTTCATTTTCAATTCTAATCAAGTTCATATAACTCCCAGTCATCCAAATGGGGGAAGGGGTTGTTTGTGAGTGTACACACATATGTGTACATGCATGTTTGTGTCCGTGTACACTCATGACCAACATGAAACCAGAAACCACATTCAGAAATACATCTGTTTGGTGTTGAGTTCCTGAAGCAAGGCATGCCAGTCGGGAGGCAGGATTGCCTGTGGGTAAAACCATGTATTTCTGTGATTGGAACCTAGTTCTGTCCCCTGGGAGCTTTGAGATCTCGAGAAGTCCCATCTTTTCTCTAAGACGCACCGTCTTCAATTGCAAAGCAGCAATATTGCAGTAACTGTCTTATGGGGCGTTGACATGGGAGATGACAGTGAGCAGAGACACTTAATACAGTGTCCAGCCTGCAGTCAACCACAGCTGTTATTTCTGTCGGAGCCCAATGTGAGAATATTGAGGGATTCAGGTGTATCTGGGTTCCACCCACAAGGACATGTCAGACCTCTTAAGGGCAGAGTATAGAGGGCAAGAGGGGGCCTCGGGACATCTAAGAGGCCAAGGCAGCCCATGAATGTGTTGTTAAAATGGGGACATGCAGCCGTAACCCAGTGAAGAGCCAAGTTCTTGGAAGAAGGAAAGAGCTGGTCAAAGACATGCTGGAAGGGAGAATTCCAGAACTCCAGCTAGGAGAGCCGCGAAACAGAGCAGCAGGGTGTAAAGGGCACACCAGGTCAGCAGCTGAGAAGCTAAGGCCAAGAACTAGGGGGGACACGCCAGGCGTCCCCTCTTTGAGCAGTGCGGGGACATCAGCGCTGCCCTCCCTGGGCTCTGCAAACACATTTTCCTGCAGCTCAGGGAAACAGCGCTCTAGATGGGAGCCCATGTATTAACCTTGAGAATGGCAGACCAAACAAAAGGATACTTTTGCTATTGTTCTCTCCAGGCAGGCCACAGGCAAGAAAAGTGGTCTCTGGGCTGGGTGTGTGTCAGCACAACCCAGAGAGGTGTGCCAGGTCCTTGTAGACTAATTTGTCCCGGAACAGCGCAGGCTGTTACAAAGGCTGTTTGTAGCGGGCTGGCAGTATTATGCATAACATTCGTTTAGTAATTTGCATTTCCTTCACCTCTTAAAAAATGAAAAGCAGGAGCAAATAAATGATGAACGGAAGGGAAATTGAGTGCCTAATAAATGAAAAGCCCGCCTTGATGGAAAAATTGGGTGCAGTTTGAAAACAAAATGAGTTCTGGCAAAGAGGAGGCATGAAGTTCCTATGGTTTATGGCTGGCGTTGTTGACTGGGAGAAAGTTTCAAAGGAAATAGCAAAGCCCCAGTTCTTCCCACACTTTGGGTGACCCTCGGCAAATCACTCCATCTCTCCAAGCCTCAGTTTTCCTATCCAGAAAATGGGCTTGATGGTACCGGGCCTGCTTACCTCACAGAGTTCATGGGAGACCAGCGCGAGTAATGTAGATGGGAAAGTGGGAGCTGAACCAAGAATTTGCAGACCAAGAAAAGGGATTGCTTTTAAAACAATTCAGTGACTGTGCCCTGAAATCAGAGGGACTTTTTGCCCTCAGAAACAATGGGGGGTAGGAAGAACACAGTATTTACATTTAGCTCTGAATCTGAATCTTGAACCCATTAGCCATATGACCTTGGCTAAGTCACTTTACCTCTCTGAGCCTCGGTTTCCCCATATGGGATGGTAATAATGATGTTCACACCCCTGTAGCATTGGCCAAAGAATTAACTAATGTAAGGTGTAAGATGGTACCTGGCACATAGTAGGTGGTCAGCTAAAGTGGGTTTCGTCCTCCTTCCTGCCCAGTGAGCAGCATTTGCTCTAATTTCTTGGTGACCCAGAAGCTGCTTCATGACATTGTCAAGATTGACCACAAGAAAAAGTTATCATTTTTGAGATTTTTTTGACTTGCGTGAGACCTTAGAAATATTTCTGTCAGAATCTGTCTCTCTCTTCCTGTCTTACAGTCAAAGCAAAGCCAACCCCTTCTTCAGAGTACAACAAGGTAGCAAATTTGACATCAAGAAATTAACAAGTAGCCATAAAACACTGAGAATTTAGCTGGCTTTCTGCAGGTTAGAAATGGGGATAAACACACACACAAATACATTTTTACACATAGCCACTTGAAATACACATTCATCAGTACCAATTTATCTAATTCCAATCACATATAGCTTTCAACACAGAGGCACTAGCAATTTTTGTCTTTAGTCAGAATTTTTCAAAATCTGTTCCTTGGATCTCTAGGGTTCCGTGGAGGTGCCTTGGGCCACTTTGGGGCAGAAGAGGATTCTGAGCCCAGCAAGGCTGAGGCTCCCCTCCCTCCACTTTAACTAGGGCATCTTTAATCTGTTTTAAACATCAGGGTACATGTAAGGCTTTAGAAAAAATAATGGGAGTGTTCTCCTGCCATAAAACAAAAATGTGAAAATGACCAGGATAGTTCAAATGTAGTTGAAACCCCTCATCTTATAAGTTGGAGAAATGAAGCCACAGAGAGGAGTGGTGGTTTGCCAAGGCCACAGGGACTGGACAAGAAGCAGGACCGGGAGCAGGACCCATGCCCCCAAGCGTCTCCCTATTCTCAGAGAACATTCTTTGGGTCGAGAGGCAATGTTTGCTGTGAGCTGTTGGCATGTTCTCCCTGCTGGACATGTGTTTGTGACATGCCAGACAGCACTACGCTGGCCTTTGGAATTGAAACAGAAGGCCAGCAGCCCCACGTGAGGAATGGGCTCCTGGCATTGGCCTCCGAGTCTGCAAGCTGGCTGTCTGTACTCTCTGGCTCTCCCAAAAAGAGCCATCTCCCTTTTGAGTGGGTGTATGGCAGGACTGACCCACATAGTTTCAAATCGAGACGGGGGAAGAAACCTGAAATGCTTTGAACGTCTCCGATGTGCCTGGCAGCTCGAGCACGGTGTCTTATTCTTTCCCCAGGAGGAGATCTTTGTCATCTCGTTTTCCAAGCGAGGACACTGAGGCTTGGAGAGGATGGGTGATTTGCCCAAGATCCTCCCAGGCAGCAAGTGGTCAAAGGCAGGATTGGCTCCTGGGGGTCTCTGGCCCCCAAAATCCCTGTTTCAAACAGAGCCCCGTGACTCCTGGACTGGTCACCCTCGCTGTGTTCTGGGACCCATTGCTCTTCTCCCAGTTATGCTAAGCCCCCAGCTGCAGGCCGACGGGCCAGAGGTCTGTCCGTCTACCTGCCGCTTGTGAGCCACAACCTGACAGTCTGGAAGGCTCAGCCTCCTCCACGTCCTGCTGGAGGCATACCAAACCTTCCACCTCGCCTGTGGCAGAACTAAGTTTCTGCGGCCACTGCTTTGCGCTGGGCTCTGTGGGCTGCAGGGGTCCTCCCTTCCAGAGCGAGTGGCCCTCTGCCAGGTGTCACTTCTGGAGCGAGACTGGACAGAAGGAGGGATGCAGGCAGAAGGCAAGACCGTTGCTTAGTTTTTTGTCCTTGCTGGGAGGCCATCTTACCCCCCTTCCTCTGTGTTGGGCTTCCCTCACTTGGAATCCCACAGGGGACCCTGCCTGGATCCTCCTCCTGTCTCAGGGCTCGGTCCTTCCCACACCCCTGCTGCCCTGTCCCGGAACCTCCTGCGTTAGGGGGCTTAGGGCTGCGGCTGAAGGTCCCTCTCTCTGCACACGCTGCCTTGCTGGTGTTCTTCCGTGCCACAGCTTATGCCGACAGCCCCAGCTAATGTCTCCATCCCAGGCCTCTCTCTCTCTCAAGCCTCCGACTCCACTACCCTGTATCTCTGTGCAGGTGTCTAGAGGACACCTTACCCCTCCGATTTCCAAAGCTGCATTTCTGTTCTTACTCCCGAAACCTCCTCAGCCCACAGCCTTCTGTGTCTCGGTGAGGACACCAGCACCCCCCTGTTGTTCCAGGGAAAGCCCCTGCAGTCAGCCCCTAACCCTTCCTTTCTCTCACACCCCGCCTCCCATCTGTCAGGAGCTCCTGCTGGGTTTGCCTTCAAAACAGGCCAAGAATCTAAAGCTCTCGACACCACTGATGCTGCCCCAGCCCCGGTCAGAACCATCACTGTCTCTTGCTCAGATGACTCCAGAAGCATCCTAATGGGACTCACTCTCTGCTTCTACCCTTACGCTCTTGAGGAGACTGAATCATGGCCCCACAAAATACCAGGTTCTGACCCCTGGAACCTGCCGGAGTTGCCTTACTGGAAAAGAAGGCTTTGCAGATGTGATTAAGGATCCAGAGATGGGGTGATTAGCCTGGGTTATCTAGGTGGGGCCTAAATGTCTTCCTAAAAGGCAGAGGGACACATGACACACGCAGAGAAGATGATGGGACCACAGAGATAGAAATTGGAATGATGTGGGTGCCTGGGTGGCTCAGTTGTTAGGGATCTGCCTCCAGCTCAGGTCGTGATCCCGGGGTCCTGGGATCGAGCCCAACTTCGGGCTCCCTGCTCTGCAAGGAGCCTGCTTCTCCATCTCCCACTCCCCCTGCTTCTGTTCCCTCTCTCTCTCTCTCTCAAATAAATAAATAAATAAAATCTCTCTCAAATAAATAAAATCTTCAAAAAAAAAAAATTGGAATGATGTGACCCCAGGCCCAGCCATGCCATAGCCCCCTGGAAGCTGGAACAGACACAAAACAGACCTCTGTCAAGCACCTCCAGAGGGAGCATGGCCCTGCCAACACACGGATTTCAGCCCAGTGACACTGGTTTTGGATTTGTGGACTCCAGAACTAAGAAAGAATACATTCCCATTGCTTTAAGTCTGTGGTCATTTGTTACAGTAGCCGCAGAACCCATCCTCTCCCCTACCGTCTATTCTCAGCACATTCTTTTAAACATCAATAAGATCATATGAATCATTTGTTCAAAACTCTCGGGAGGCGCCTTCTCTCATTCAGAGAAGAATCGCTAGCCAGTCATCACAGTGGCTAAGTCTTGTCCACATTATCACCATGACCTCTTTTCCTACCGTGTACTCTGCCACCCCAGTCAGACCGGGCTCCTTATTCTTCCATGAACAGGCCAGGCGTACACCCACCCCAGGGCCTTTGCACTTGGTGGTCCCTCTGTCTGGAATTCTGTTCCCCAAGATATCCACACGGCTCATTTCCTCACCACTTTGTAGTCTTAAAAGCTGAGACCGAAGCTGGACTCACTGTCTCAGTGAGGCAGGCCTAACCATTCTGCATCCCTGCTTTCCCTGGCACCCCCAAATTCTTCTCATCCATCTCTGCTTTTTTAAATATAGTCTTCTCTCACCTTGTAACAACATATCATTTTCTTACCCATTATGTTTATTGTTTTCTGCCCTTTTCCCTGACTGCATGTACCTGTACCCCAGAATATAAGCTCCCCGGGGCAGCGGGCGGGGCAGAGTTGTGTCTTCTGTCCACTGATGTATTCCAAATGTCTGGAACGACAGAAGAGATGCTCATTTGCTGCATGAACACATGCATATTTGATCCATGAAACCAAACCTTACCTGCCTTTGTTTTTAGGTAAGACTCGCCCTTCCCGTTCTTAAACACCTATTTGGAACCTACTTTTGGCTTTAATACCGTCACTCTTTCTGCCCCAGGGAAACCAGGGGCAGGGGCAGGCTCCTGCTAGGTCACTTCTGTTTAAGTCATCCTGGCTGCCAGGATGCAGGTGGGCTCTCCCACCTTGGTTTTCTGGCACTCTGATCTCCCCGTCTCTTGTCTCT
Organism: Martes martes; assembly: GCF_963455335.1. Classification (NCBI taxonomy): domain Eukaryota; kingdom Metazoa; phylum Chordata; class Mammalia; order Carnivora; family Mustelidae; genus Martes; species Martes martes. The sequence continues at coordinate 26,155,192 of NC_137904.1, read as the reverse complement.
GCCTCCTGGAACATTCCCTCCAAAACAGACTGGTGGATTCGAAACCCAAGAGAAGATTCCAGGTCTTTTTCTGGATTCAGAGTTTCCTGAAAACCAGATAAACTTGCAAAAGAGATCCAAGAGAGACCTGACAGCTGGACGCCTAAGATCTCATAAGCTCTAGACGTTTGTGTTTGACGCCGCCCCACGGTTTTTGCCAGCCGTTCTAAAACCAGCCCTTATACCACACAAAATTTAACTTTTGCCCTAACACACTTTGAAAGGATTATGGAGATTCCGTCTTTGTGGTTATTTCACACGAGCAAGGTGCTTGTCTAACTGGCTGCTGGCTATGATTTCTTAACAACCATCCTGTGTACTTTGGGATTCTTGCAGAGTGAGGCGAATCTAGCCTACACGTTATTTCCCAACATAATGAAATTTTCATGTGTGCTCTGTGGATCAATTAGTAAAGTTACGTGACATTACATTTTGTAGTCATTTAAGTAAACTGCCATTCATTTCATATCTGCCCTTTGCTTTTTGTATTTGAGAGCCCATAAATATTCTCAGACCACAGGTGTTTGGGGGTTTGGGAGGTTTTGGGGGGATGGGGTTTTTTTTTCTTTGGATGGGGTCTTGAAACCTAGGTCCTAGGGACTGCCTCGATTGTGGCTGATGTGTGTGCTGCCTGTGCTGGGCAACACTCGGCGGGCTCTGCCCTGATGTACATGGGAGCCTAAACATGTCCGTAATGCCCCCGGGGCCTGAGCTTCCTTCCTTATCCCTAGAATTGAGATTATGGCTCTGCCTCCGTATTTGTGGTAGGAATCGAGTGGGATAACGGATGGCAAAAGTGCTTTGTGAACAGTGAAGCGACACACTTGCGTTCTGTGGTCGTCCTCTTCAACAGCTTTGCTGCCTGACCTCACCCGGGCCCAGGGGTGGAGAGCCTCCTTACTTCCTCCCGACCAGGAGGGAGCCCGCCGCTCCCTTGCAAGGCTCGCTGGCACGGGGCCTGCTGTTTGGCTGTCCCTCGACCCCGTTCTGCATGCTGGTGTGGCAGCTAGGCCTGCTTAGGTTTGAGTAAAGTTACCCCACTGCCCTGAAGCTCATTAGAAGTACAGCCAGGGGATGAAGGGACCAGCATTTATTGAGTGCCTACTGTGTGCTAGGTGTCATTCGCATACCATTTCATTTCCTCCTCATGGCAGTCTGGGAGCCAGGGAGGGCTTTGTTTTTCTCCCTCTCCACACAGGGCACCTCCATCTGCCCCATACCGTGGGCCAGGAGCCTGGGAGCCATTCTGCGTTCCTCCCTACCCCTCCTCCAGCCCCCACATCTTATCCGTCAGCCACGTCGGCCGGCCCACCCCCCCAAGATGTAGCCTGAACCCACTCTCCTCTCTCTCCACTTCTCTGCTGCTATCAGTCCTCACCGGGTGGTCCCACCGCCCCCAAACTGGCCTTCCTGCATCCATGGGTCCTCCCCCTCCACTCCCTCTTCTGCTGGATCCAGAGTGCCTTTCAGAAGGCAAAGCAGATAAACCCCCTCCCCCGCTTCCTCTTTCAGTGGGGTGCCCCCTCCCTGACCTCACCCCTCACCAAGCACTCTCTCTCTCTTGCCACTCTTCCTGTTTGGACCCCCCAGTTTCTGGAGCCCCTGCACTCTCTACACCTTTGACAGACTGCCTACCATGCTCTTCCCGGACTCCTCACGCAGCATCTCCTTCTGAGCCTCTGGTCCCCAGCTCGGTGGCCACCTCCTCCGGGAGGCCCCGCCAGATCTCCAAGGCACTCCTGTCCCTGGGTCATCTCTTATCATTTCTGAGCACCCTTTACAACTCTGCACGCGGTGGGTAACCTGCGTTCTTGTTCCTGCCTCCTGTAGTCACTAACCTCCAAGAGGGAGTTCAGCAAACAGTGGTCAAATGAATCAAATTTCCCATATTGGCTCAATGTAGAGAGCAGGGGTTTAACCCAAAGATGAGCAGAAATCCCAGACTTTTAGGGGCCCTGCAGCACTCCCCCCGCCACCCAGTTCCCCAGGCACCTGTCCCCATCTCCATCATAGCTGTAACTGTACCTGATCTTCTCCTTGTCTCCTTGTCTCCTTGTCTTTGTAGCCTCTGTATCAGCCTCTCAGTATCAGGCTGCGTGTCCCCACATCCAGCCCCATGAAAATGCATTCAAGGAGTAAACAGAGCTTATGGTCCCGGGAATCAGCACCTGGCCGGGAGTCTCTCTAATGCATGAAATTATCATTTGATATTGTTAGAGTTATGGTGTTATGATCTCTGTTATTATTATTATTATTATTTTAGTTTTTATTGGGTAATTATCTTAGAATAGACAATTTAAAGCTAAAAGTCTTCCCCATAACCCAGTTCAACTCTTCCGTTATGTGCGTGAAACCAAGAGCGGTTGAGGGAAGGGTCCTCCCCAAGATCACACAGTGTGACCCAACGAAGACCAGGACTCAGAGCCAACCGCACCCCCCTACCCCCGTCCGGTCCTTCCTGCTTCTTCTTGCTACCAAATGGCCACCCATCTCTCGCCTCTGCATTCCCAGCTGAGCAGAGATGCGGAGCGGGTGAGAAAGGCACGGTGAGCCGTGGGAGTGCTCCTCAACGAAGAAGGCTGTGTTAAAGGGCTCAGGACTCCATCTGAGAGCTCGGGGAGGGTAAGGTGTGGCCAGGCAGAGGGCTGCTGCCTTCCCCCCGGCCATTCAGAAGCATGGATTATTCTGGCAAAGCAGATTATTGTGCTTTTGTTTGCTCTTTTGTTAACAAAGCCGATTGTGTCGGAGCTTTCTATGTGGGTACTTAAACCCTTTAGTTAAACATCTGCATGAAAATAGAACTCATAAAAATTAGATCTAATACATGCCATGCCAGACACTATGCTAAGAGTTTTCTATGCATTCCCTCGTGTAAACCACGATCTGATTCATTCGACCAATGAGGCTACCCAATTGAGTAAATCAGGATTCCACCATCTTCCCAGCGGCCTCCTTTTCCAGTCTGGTGGTCCACGTGGTTTCCTCAGGTCGATGGATGCTCATCTCCCCTGCCTTTCCACTGTGAGCTGCAGATAGATACACACTTGTCCCCCAGGACTGCCAGTACAGAGCCAATATCATTCCATAGCTTTCCCCCAAAATATGATTCTGCTCTGCTTCTCCCTTCATTCCGGTTAAGGACATACGTCAGTGTATTTGACCTGGTATGAGTGTCTGTCACCTAGTATGTCTCCACCAGTCCTTAGACTTGCTTCATGGGGAAGGTTCTGGAGAGAATAACAAAGTAGAGAGATCTTGCCAGTTGAGGTTGCCATTTCATGAACTTGCAGAAGTGGCTTTGGTGACGGGAGGTTCCTGGGAAATCATTTGGGCCACGTCTCCCATGATTCATAAGAGGAGCTAGAGTCTCAGAGAGGTTAGGTGACTTGTCCAAGGTCACGGAGCTGATCTGTGGCAGAGCAGTGATTAGAACCTGGTTCTCCCAACTCTCAGCTAGGTGGTCCTACTCAGAGAGGATTAAAAATAATCAGGAAGAAGCTGGGGATGGATATAAGGAATTTTTTTATCCTAGTCTCTCTACCTGTGCTTATGTTTGAAATTTTCCATGTGAAAAAAGTTAAAAGAAAAAAAAAAAGCCCTAGGAGAATGTTTGATTGGAGCAGGAGTGGGTCCTATTTTTATATTCACCTCTTCAAAGAAGATTTGTTTAATTCTTCCCAAAGGGATCTTTTCTGTACTTTGAATTCCCTCAAAATTACATACAGTCTGTTCCACACATAATTACTAACAGAGAGGCTGGGTTGGATTTTTTTTTTTTTTTTTTGGTTTTTGGTTTTTGGTTTTCCCCCTTTCTGTCTATCAGCCCGAATGCAAGCCCTCCCATCTTCGAAGCTCCAGACCTTTTTAGGAGGTGGCCTCAGGCTTCATCCCCACCCATGTCTCTCCCACTCCTGCCCACCCTATACCCTCCTGGCCAGGATATCCCCAGCCTCACTCACCTACAGACCCCATGATGGGTCTTTACCATCACCAAGTACCTAGCATCGCATTTACTTAATATTTTTCCATTGCGCTGACTCATTTTGTTGATTTCAGTCTATTTTCAGAGAAAACTGTGTGTCACTCTTATCAATGGATAAGCAGCCATGTAATCGATGAAATCGGGGTTTGATATAGTAATTATACTTATCCTAACGGTTCTTATAAAGTGCATAGTAATTTTAAAAACAAAATGTTCACCGATGTACAACTTCAAAATTTCTACACTGACCGGGCTTTGGGAAACGCTGTTGTCTGCTGCTGGTATCCTGCGAGGAGCCTTGTTCGGTATCTGTGCTCAGAATGCAAGGGTGCACGAGGGTGGCAGTCTTCCTGCTCTCTGCCAAGTGCCCCAAGGAGCTGGGTCAGTGCATGGCCATGAGTGTTCACAGTCCCCTCTGCCCCCACTCTGCCTGCATTTCTTTTTTTTTTTTTCAAAGATTTTATTTATTTATTTGACAGACAGAGATCAGAAGTAGGCAGAGAGCAGACAGCGGGGGCGGGGGGGGGGGGAGCAGAGAGCCCGATGCAGGACTCGATCCCAGGACCCTGAGATCATGACCTGAGCTGAAGGCAGAGGCTTTAACCCACTGAGCCACCCAGGCGCCCTCTGCCCGCATTTCTTGCCCAGCAGCCCCCACCAAGTGAGCCCTGACTGTGTGGCCTGAGAAGAGATGGGTCTCAGCTAGGAAATAGATGTTTCATGGAGGGGATTATATGCTAAAGTGGAATTTGTAAATTGGGAGCTCCCAGAGGTCCTGGGATTACTCTCGTGAATGTCAAGGATTTAATGCTCTCGCATTTCTCAAGAGGCAGAGAGATGTGCTAGGACGGGCTTGGCCGTGGAGCCCCATGGACTGGCTTTCAATCCAGTTCACGTCATCTTGAGAAGGTACTAATGTCTTCTGAGCCTCATTTACTTTATCTGTGAAATGGGGATCATAAAACCTCCTGTCCAGCGTCGCACTGACGATTAACTGGGAAAGACCCGGGTGCCTCGCCGAGCCAAATGACACCGGCGGTTAGGGTTTCCTTCAATTCAGGGAAGATCAGCGAAGGCTGTCTGATTCCCTGAAAGGATAAATTCCATCTTGTGCCGGCTCAGAGTTAACGTGGAGAAGATCCATTATCATGTTCCAATATTTCCTGGTTAGGATTTCCATTTATGTGTGGCAACTATCAATTGGGATATTGATTGAAACAGATCTCTCTGTGACTGACTAATGACACAGGGAAGAATTGCAGGGACGCGTCTCGTGGCTTGAGCGGGCCTCCCTGGGGCACTGGCAAAGCCCGCAGGAGAACAGAGGGCATGCCTTCCGTGACACGGGCCCAACCTATGTGCTCGCTGGATCCACAGAGCAGCTTTCCTGGATGGGATCAAATGGAATTAGATCACAGGACGGCAAGGCTCTTCCAGAACGTACAGCAAATACAGACTTCTTTCCTGACCACGTTCAGAAACATTTGGAAAGTAAGAACAGATAAATCGGGGTGCCTAGGTGGCTCAGTGGGTTAAGCCTCTGCCTTCGGCTCAGGTCATGATCCCAGGTTCCTGGGATCGAGCCCCGCATCTGGCTCTCTGCTCAGCAGGGAGCCTGCTTCCTCCTCTCTCTCTGCCTTCCTCTCTGCCTACTTGTGATCTCTGTCAAATAAATAAATAAAATCTTTAAAAAAAAAAAAAAAGAATGGATAAACTACCAGGTAGAGGCCAACATGTTACCTCCATGACCTATAAGGTCTAGATGAGGGATGGTTTATATCTGTGGGAAAATGGCTTCTTGAACAAATACCGGAGGCTAGACAGACCTGCCCCCACAATCAGGCAGTGCCAACAGGAGGCCTGGCTTGGGGCGTGCTAGCGGAGGACACAAGAGGGGACTGAACCAGCCCCACTCTCAGGAAACAGCAGAGGAAGACAAGAGGGAACCGTAAGTCAGGTGGATGTGGGGGATTTTATATCGTTTCCTGACTCTACCTCCTCCCACGAACCAGCATCCTGTAAGTCTTACTAGTTCAGGGCCCAATGCCCAGGGAATCCATGCATGAGGCAGGTGACACTGAAAAGGAACATCATACTCTGTCAGAAGGGCTGGACTTAAATACGCCTCTCCCGTGTCCTAGCCCTGCGCCCAGGAGCCGCTCTCTTAGGCCTCCTGAGCTTCAGTGTCCTGATGTATAAAGGAAGATGTACGGATCCTTGGTCCCAGGGTCGGTCGGGGTGACAAGCAAGGAATGCACATGCCGATGCCTCATTAGGAATGCAGAGCTGGTACTCCCGGAGGCTCAAAGTAACCCCAGATCCTGGTATGCCAAAGTCCAGGTTTCTTTTCTTTTTTTTCTTTTTTTCTTTTTTTTTTTCTGGAGAGGGCCAGCCGTGGAGAGGACAAAGAACACGGCCCTAGGACATATTGATTTATGGAGGGAGTGCGGGGGGATGCTTGAAGGGAGAGGAGCGAGGACAACCAGTGGAGCAAGGAGCCACCAGGAGTGGCAGGCGGGGGACCCACACTGCCTTCTTCCAGCACTGTAGCCGTTCCCTGCTCCCCTCAGGCTGCAGCCTGACTGGCTCTGGTTGCCTCCCGTGGCCCCAGAACACTGATTCTGGAGCATCTGAGTCAATGGAGACTCTCTTCAGACAAAGAAGTCCAGGCCTGAGCTGCACAGTGCTTGGTGAATGAGGCCCAGCCGTGAGGCCGGTGTCTGCTTCCTGACCAGTTGCCTAGCACCCACGCATCTCCCGTCGCCCTGGCAGGCTCTGACCGTGGGAGGCTTTTCTCTTTCCAGCCTCAACAAAGAGTGGTCACTGGGGTGGGAGATCTGGAGGATGGAGGAGGACTGCCAGTGATGAGCTGGGCCCCAGAGGGAGGTCTGCAGCCCTCCCCACCCCCGGCTGCTGTGCAAAGTGGCACTGGCCTGAGGTCTCTATCTTGGGAAAGATGTAGAGAAGGCAGTGTTTTCTGGATCATCGTCTGTGTTCTATCAAGACAATTTGGGACATCTTTCACTCTGCAGACCCCAAGTCAGGGCAGAGATGGGATCACCACCTGTAGGCCCAGAGCATCCAGATCGATCATTTAAGTGTGTGCCCATGTGGAAGGAAGGCATTGTGGCTTCTGCGTTAGAAATTTGTCCAAAAAGCCTTATTGTGTACTTACTGTGTCCTGGGTCTAGATCTGGTCCTAGACCCTATAGTCTAGGAGGACAGACAGGCAAATTGATAGGCTGATCTGGAACAGTGTAGGAAGTACTGGGCTGGGAGCACCAATGAGGAAGACCCCCACTAGTCTGGAAGTCAGAGTGGGCTTCCTGGAGGAAGGGACATTGACGAATAGCACATGCAAAGACCTAGAGGCCAGAGACAGAAGTGCTTTATGGAGGGAGCAAGCAGAATGCTGGCTACAGGTGCATACCAAACACTGCCCTATAATCGAATTTATGGTGGTTTGCAAATGTCTCTACAGCTGTATCCCCAGGTCTCAGCAAACTCTTTGCAATTTATAATCATACTGAGTGCCCACTATGTGCTGTGACCGACGCAATAATATTCTACCATCTTAACATGCTTTGTTCATTCATTTGACAAATATTTATTGAACACTTATTATGGGCCAGGGTTCTAGGCACTAGACTGAACAGTAGTGAGCCAAACAGACAAATATCCCTCCCCGCAGGATTTCACTCAGGCTATAAAGGTTAGAAGGAATAAACAAATACATAAAAGAAATATATGGTAAGTCAGGTAGGATCAATGCACGGAGAAAACTAAAGCAGAGAGGGGAACAGGGGTTTCTGGGCCAGGCATCACAATTTTAATTAGGGTGTTCAGGAAAAGCCTCATATTTGAGCCAAGACTTAAAAAGGGGGAATTGGTGTGCCTTGTAGATATGTAGGGGAAGAAGAGTGTAGAGAGCGGGAACAGCAGATGCAAAGGCCCTGAGGTACAAGTGGGTCTGGTGTGTTCAGCAAGTGCTGGGAGGGCAGTGCAGCTGGAGGGGAGTGAGCATGAGGGGTGGAAAAAGAGGTAAGATCAGATCTCATAGACGTGGCAGGCCGCCACTGTAAGCACACGGCTTTACTAGGAGCGAAATGGGAAAGAGACAGCAAGTTTCGAGCAGAGCGATAGTAAGTTACGTTTCATCACTCTAGTGTCAAAAATAGCCTAGAGGGAGGAAGCGGGGAGGCCAGCGAGGAGGGAGCTCCCTGCAGCCAAACCTCAGCATTGCCTTGGGCCTCCTGGCAGAGTCCCCAGTGCCTCCTCCTCCCTCAGGATGAATGAGCCGAAGGAACAGCCTCAGAGCCCAAAGCCCTGCAGCTCTTATGGGAGGCGGCCGCAAAGCTCCCCCAGCACCATCTCTCGGATTTCGCCTGCAGCAGCCTCCATGCCCGAGCCGGCCAGCACATGACTTCAGGCCCTGGCGGCAATGGGCTCAGGTGGAGGAATGGAGCTTTCTGCAAAACAAAAACAAACCCGTGACCGTGAAGACACCAGCCGCCTTTATTATAGTCTGGCTCCAGAGAGACCTACCAGTCCACTGGGTCCGAATCCTAATGACTCCCCTTGGCGTGCCCCACTTAACTCCTTGGTAAGAGGAGATAGTAACAACTCCCACGGCTCTGATGAGGATTCCAAGAGATAATGCCTAGAGGTTCTTGACACACAATTGCATTTATCTGATGGATATGAACACCAAAGCCCCGAGCAATCAAGGCAATAGCTCAAGGTCCGACACCGACTAAGTGGCAACGTCCGATCTACCTGGTTCCAGAGCCCAGCACTTTCCCATTGTGCCTTTCCACACGGAGCCCCGCTGCGGCCCCAACTGGGTACAACCCCAGGCCTGGCCCTGGCTGACCTTTGCTTTTCGTAGCATGGCCCCCTCTGCCCTAGCCACCGACTGGCATTTTTTTTTTTGGAAGCCACCAATAACTCCCGTTGGCCCTGAGGGTTCTCTGCTGCCCACACAGATGACAGACCTCCCAGTGGCATGGTCTTTGGCACTGTTGTGAATTCTCCGTGCCCCATCCCAGGCTTTCTCTTCATTTCCTAGGGCTGCTCTAACACATCACCACAAACCATGTGGCTTCAAGGAACAGAAATTTATTCTTTCACATTTTGGCACCAGAAGTCCAAAATTGAGGTGTTGGCAAGATGGCGCTCCCCTAGAAGGCTGTGCTGGGGCTTCTTCTTGAGCCTCTTGTGGGCTAGGCACTCCTTGGCTTGTCCTGGAAACACAAGTCCAATCTCTACCCCATCTTCCCACACATGTGGTCTCTGGCTCTTTCTGTCCTGTCACCCTCCCTTTTCTCTCATAAAGACACCATCATTGGATCTGGGCCCCCCGCCTCGAGTCCTCAACTAATGATGTCTACAATGACCCTATTCCCAAATATGGTTGCAGTCTGAGGTTCTGGGTGGGCATGAATTTTGAGGGGACCCTAGTCAACCCGCCACAGTCCACCCTCTGCTCCTCCCCCGATTTTCACATCCTCCCCACTGGAAACATGCATTCACCCCATCCCATTGTCTTCCAAACATTAACCCATCGCCACAAAGTCCAAAACCTCCTCTAAATCTTGTCAGGGCAAAAAATTCCACATCTCATTGTCTGCATTGTCTAAATCAGGTCTGGGTGAGACTTGGGGTCTGAGTCGTCCTGGGACAAAAGTCCCGTCCGCCTGGCACCGAGGAGGAGGAGCTGGGGCATCCTGGCTGCTGAGGGACTGAGGCCAGGCACACACAGGGCTGGTTCCTTAGCCTGGCAGAGCTCCGCAGAGGGACCAGCCGAAGAAGTGAAAACACTCAGGTGAAACCCATGCCCCCAGGAAGCAGATCGAGGGTCACCTGCTGGCTTTCCAAGCCCCCAAGCCACTCCTTCCATTACCATAGACGTTTGGAGAACTTGCACACCTGCTCTGACTCATTCCAATTCATTGATCTGAGTTGGAAATAGAGCAGGGCTCAAAGGGGCCAGTCCCCACCCATCCCACGTCTGACTCATCCCTGCCCAGCTCTATCCTGGCTCTGCTCCAAACCTGCCAGCAACAGGGAACCCCTCACTTCAGCCTGGGAGGTAGCGCAAGAAGGCCCCACGGGGAAGCCATGTGGGAAGACGGAGCGCAGGACCCTGGGTGGAGGAAGGGGAAGGAGACCCGGGCCAGTTTGGTGTAGCCCATGTCTGTGGCTCTTCCTAGGAAGGAGCACAGATCTGGGGGAGCCATGGCTGCCTGCCTGTGTGGCTATGACTGTTTCACAGCTGATGCTCCAGGGTTCAGCTGTGACCTGCCCAAGAACAAAGGACAGCACCAAAGAGAAGAGTGAATGGGACCAGAGTCACATGCCCTCCGGAGAAAGGGAGTGAAGGCGGCTGGGAAGGATGTGGTCCTAGCTTTGTGTCTGGCCTCAGCCTGATCTCGGGGGAGGAACTCAAGACCATGAATAGCATCAAAGATGATCCTTCCGGGCCTCTGCCACAGGACCCCGTGCCCCAGCTCAGCAAACCACCGTGGCCTCCCTCCAGCCAGGCTGCACGCCGCAGGGGCCTGGCCACAAGAGCAAATCATGGTCTTCCCTGAGGCACCGAGAAGCCCAGAAAGAGCTGGCGGCTTCTCTGTCCCCCGTTTTCAGGAAATTGCAGGGAGGCACTCAGCCTGCCCCAACTTCATAAAAGATGGATGGCGGAGTTGAAGAACACATCCACAGGCTTGTATGAACTTTGCCTTTCCTTTAAAAAGCTGCTAACTTCAAAGATGAAGAAAATCACCCCTGGGCACTTTGGTGATTGTAATAAAACGCATTCCCCCAGGAATGTGGGTTCGGTTTCAGCCTCAGAGAAGGAGGCGAAGTGGCCATGAGGGTGCCCATGTTCCTGCTTCCTTGTGGGTGACAGGTTTCTTCTCCCCCCCTCCCCCCTGCAACTGATTTACACCGAGAACTGCCAGCCGGTGGCCATGACCTACTTTCCTCTTTACAGTATAGTATCCAGGGCTTGGCAGGGCTACCCCGCTTCAAGGAAACTGGGAGCACAGAAGCCCAAGCTTGGTGAGCATATGTACTGGGGGTGTCTCTTCACAATCTGCTTTACAAAAAAAAATAAAAATAAAGTAAAATACAAGTTCATGTGTGTGTGTGTGTGTGTGTGTGCGTGCATGCCTCTTTCCAGTGGCGTGAGGGGTTCTTTTTTAAAGAATGAGCTCCTCCAGTCATAAAAAGTTGGGATTTGAGCTTCCAGATCTTCTACTTAGTTGTTGTCCAAAATAAAGTTGGCCTCCCTGGCGTTTGTGCGGTCTGCATCTATCTGGGCTGATGGCGTGCAGGAAAGATGAGCAGGTTTGCCAACAGCATTCCTCCGGGGGACAGCTCGTGCGGCTGGAGTTCCAGAGTCCTGCACTTCCGTGGGTGTGAATGTGTATGTGTGTTTGTGTTTTAATTTCCAATTTGGTGACCGGATGTGTCATTTCAGTTTTGAGATTCTGGAAAGAGCTCAGGTGTGGATGAATTGGGTCTCGTGGTCGCTTTGAACTCGGGGGGAAAAATGCGACCCATAGCGGCATAGAATGTGAGCTATCTGTAGCACGAACATCTCTGTAAGGGGGAGGGGAGCCTGGGTGGCTCAGTCGGCTGGGCATCAGACTCTTGGTTTCGCCTCGGGTCATGATCTTAGGGTCGTGAGATTAAGCCCCGCATTGGGCTCCTCGCTCAACACAGAGTCTGCTTGAAATTCTCTCCCTCTGACCCCCTCCCGAGCACACAGACACTCTCTCTCTCTCTCTCTCTTTCATTCTCTCTCTCCCTCAAATAAATAAATAGATAAAATCTTGGAGAAAAACAGAAGAAAATGTCTGTAAGGGAGGCAGAAGACTTTCCCATCAATCTTTCTGCGTTCTTAGCCGAGAGCCCTGTCCCAACGGGCAGATGCACAAGAGGAACACAGAGGAATTTCTTCCCATGTAGACCTCCTGCTGTCCATGGAAGTCAGCCTGGGAAAGGAGAGGGACTCAGAGAGATCGCTTTAGAATTCAGGCATGAACACCACCTTCCTAGGAAAAGGGGATGGGGTGTGGCCTCTTAGGGGAGAGTGAATTTGCTCCAGGAAACAGGAACAGGCCCTTTGAAGAAGAGGTGGAGGTCTGGGGTCGTCTGTCACGCAGTTTGTCTGGGTGTGGGGTCAACTTCCAGGTCCCTCTCCTGGGACAAGAGTCCGTCTTCCCTGGCTTTTAAACTCCCGGGACGGCATCTATGGTAATTGAGTTTCTTTTCAAGAGAAAACTTCTCCTGGTGTTGCCATTTTTCAGGTGCTTACTGGGCCTACAGTTCAAGTACAGACAACATGAGACATTTTGGGGTCGCGTGTCCCGAGCTCCTGCCGTCATATTTGGGGTGGCCTCATTTGCCACCCTCCTGGGGAAACTGGCGCGAGGGCCTCTCTCTGCTCAAAGGCTGCTGGAGCAGCCCGGATGTGCAGGGGCTGGGAAAAGGAGGGTGTGGGGTTTAGACGGAGCCTCAGCATGTGCGTTGGTCCAAGATGTGGATCCTAGAATGTAAGGAGATCAAGAATCATCTAGTGCAGCTGTCTTCAAAGTGGGTGATCCAGACTGCCCGGGGTACCGGTTTAGGAAGGCTTCCCCCGAGGTGCACAGGCACAGAACGTGGTGCAAGCTCGCTCTCCAGATCCTCAGCTTTCATGCGGTCCTGTGCCTGGGACAGTGCCTGGGGTCAGCCAGGATAACCCTTCCCAGCTGCGCCTTTGTGACCTATCTGCCCCATCCCAGCCGCTAGTGGGCATCATCCTGAGGGACACCGATCTCCCTGTGCAATCAAAGGGTCGTTTCAAAAATGCTCAGCTCCAGAGAGAGAGAAGCCCCCTTGAGGACAAAGCAAGGGGGGTTCCGTGGACCTCAAGGGTACTATGCTAATGACATCACTTACCCCTGGAATCTAAAAAACAAAACCATTGAACAAACACACACACAAATCAACACACTCTTTAATATAGAGAACAAACTGGCGGTTGCCAGGGGGACGGTGGGAGGTGGGGTGGGCAAAAGGGCTTTAGAGTTCAAACTTCGAGTTAGGAAATAAGTAAGTAGCAGACATGGGAAGTACAGCCCTTGGGGCACCTGGGTGGCTCAGTGGGTTAAAGCCTCTGCCTTCGGCTTGGGTCATGATCTCTGGGTCATCAGGCTGTCTGCTCAGCGGGGAACCTGCTTCCTCTTCTCTCTCTCTCTGCCTGCCTCTCTGCCTACTTGTGATCTGTATCTGTCAAATAAATAGATAAAATCTTAAAAAAAAAAAAAAAAGAAAGAAAGTACAGCCTGGGGGATATAGTCAGTAATACCGTAATAGTAGTAACATTGTGTGGTGCCAGATGGGAAGGCACTTACGTGGGGAGCGGAATGGATACACTTGCCCATGAAACTAACATAGCATTGGGTTGTCCACTATACCTCAGTAATAAAACTAAAAGAAAAAAAAAATTAGAAGCCTGTTGTCACAGGCCCTGCTCCTCCCACCCTCCCCCTCACCATTCCTTGCCCTTCTCCCCTGACACAGGTCATAAAACTCCCAGGGGCAAGTTGCCTTCCCTGTTCCAGGAGGAAGGAGGGCATTCTTCACAGCAGAGACCGGAATTTGGGGGATGGGAAGGCTGAACAAACCAACCTTGTCAATTAATCCTCGTTCCTCACCATTTACTACCTAGCCCAAACCCTTCTGTCTTGTCCATTCTTCACACATTTACTGTGTCTTTGTCTAAAAGATCTAAAGGCTTCAGTTCTGGTCGCTTTTTATGATCTTTATTCTCTTGCAAAGGATCCCACCTACATATAAACATTCAGTAGAACTTGTGTACTTTCCTGCTGTTGATCTGCCTTGGGTCATTTTGATTTTCAGACCCAGCCGGGGACCTAAGGGGCTCGAGGACAACTTTTTCCTCCCCTCCAGGTTGTAGGACGGACATTTTAAATAAATCCATTGAGCAAAATTCACAGCCCGAGGTTGTAGTGAAGATATATTTAAAGCGCAAATATAAAATAAGTTGGACTTAGATGCTGCTAAAAAATGCTTGAGGATTTTCAACTTTATTTTAGGAGTGTGTTAGCCAAACTGATCAAGTACTAGCATGGTTCTGGAAATGTCCCAGATAATAAGAATTCGTAGAATGAAAAGAAAAGGGATGAGTGACGATGAATGGAAGGCTGATGCAGCAGAGGGCACTTGGTTTTTCTACAGAAGAGATAAGTGGCGCTGAATTATACACTTAAAAATGTTAAAATGCTTAAAATTTTTGTTATGAATATTTCACTGCAATAAAAAAATGATTAGTGACAAAGCTGGGTCGCACCCAAGCGTCCCCACTCCTACTCAGTAGCCTCCGCGTGCCTCCCTCCCGTTGCTCATCTGCTTGGTTTTCTGCAGACATTGTCGGGGATTTGCTGAGATGCCAGCAAAGCAGGAGACTCACTGCCGAGAAATTCTGAGGCAAGATGTGATCCTAACCAGAGAGGCAGGCTGGGAGGGAGGGTTTCTGGGACAGAGAAATAAGGGGGGCGGGGAGGCATTCCAGGACCCTGATCACAGCTCCTAAAGGGACCTGTCAGGCCTATATCTGACAGGCATCGGTCAGTATCCGAGGCTAAGATCTGGGGTTTGGGACCTCGGTGGTGGGCCATCCAATCTGGGATGGGTCTCCCACTAGCATCCGCAGGACAGGACATGAGGAGACAGAGCTGGCTCGAGCTAAAGGCAGCAGGACTCCCTCAGGTCCAGGCCTTATGTTGGAGAGCCCATTTTGGCCCCCAGCCCGCCATCCACCTCCCTCTCCCCAGACTACACTCCAGGCACCCAGTGCCTGGAATTCCATCCCCAGAAAGTGCTAAGTCCCACAGATATTAGGGCTAGGACTGAGCGGTACAAGGGTATGTTCTCTTTTGAAGGCAGAGAAGATGAGTGGCCTGATGATGTCCTGTCCAATACCAAGAAGGCACCCAGTGGCTTTTCTCTCCCCTTTTCTCTCCCCTGAGCAGCATGGTTAGCATCCAGATCAGCCTTTGCTGCAAGCTGACTCCCCTGCCCAGCTCTTTCCTCCACGGGGATGTGGAGCATCCCAAAGGAGCAGAGAGCCCGGTCTTGGGCTCCCAAAGCTGGGTGGTTCTTTGGTTCTCCCCCTTGTTGAACAGAAGAGCATCTTCTGTTTCTCTCCCCTAGTGCACCTGCACAGGAACGAGCTCAGAGCAGGCATTGGATGAATAGTTCATTGGTATTAACTATTAGGAAATGCATTCCCTATGCCCATGTAGGAAATGAGTGAGAGTCCCCGGGTCCATGTGCTTGGCTGTTCTCTGTCCTATCTCAATGAGCAACATCCAAGGCATTCCCTGTGTGTGAAATGTTTTACTCTTGAACGGGTACTATTACCGCTTTCATGGAGTATCCATTCTGGGCCAGGCACTGGGCTGGATGCTAATAATGGCAACATTACTTCCCATTTTACCAATGAGGGAAGGGTGGCTTGGGTAGGGCAATGGCTCAAGTCACACGGCGAGGAGGGGGCAGAGCTGGAATGGGTCCCCAGGCTTGCCTGACTCCAAAGCCTCTGTCAGGGGATCTGTGGCTTCCATGGCTATGACCATCTGTAGGAGGAGCACCGCTGGCCTTGGAGGGAAATAGCCTGAGCCACCTGCTGGGTTTTCCCCAGACCAGTTTCTGTGGCCCCGAGACTCCCCGGAGCATGGGAGGAAAGCCATCTGCAAACGAGGCTACACGAGCAGTGGGTGACTTAGCACAGAACCTAGCTTATAGCTCTTCTGTGATTTAAGCAAGAAATAGATTCCTGCTTAAATAGATTCACAGATCAATACTTTTTAAAATATATTCTGTAATTCCCATCGCTTCATATAATACATGCTCTGTATATATATACTCTTATATCCAAACCACTTCCATCTCTTTTGGGCAGATTTTCATCACCACATCACCTAAAAGTGGGGACCTTACTACTAACCCCAACGTGTGAAAGCTTGCACAGTACCCCACTCCCATGATTTTACTTGGTACATGTGGACATGATTAGCCCCATTGTACAGCAGAGAAAACAGAGGCTGGGGGACATGCGGCTTTCCCCAGATCATCCCGCCCCCTAAGTCTACACCTCCACTCGGTGCCCTCATACCATCGGCCACAAGACGAAAGGGACAGTAGATGTTTCCCCTTGTCCTCTACCCTGGTGGGAAGGGCTCCGTGTCACCTTCCCTTTCAGCTGGATAGTTTATAACCTGTCACTGGGCACCAGCTTCCACCAAAGAGGAATGGTCTCACCAGAGTGACTTCCAAGCCCAGAACAGCAGAGGCTCTGATAAATACTGAGTTCATATAGCAGAACCGGAAGCCCACAGTTGTCTGCCATCACTTTTGGGCAGACAGCTGCCAGCTCTTGGCCCTGAGGGGCCTTTTGACAATTTATTAGGCAGAACTGGAGGGTATACCCGCGCCTTACCCCGGAAAATGAGTCACTCGATGGCCAGCCTGTGTGTTCACATCAGACTTTCATGAACCAGCATGGGTCCCACCTGGGATGTGGAGAAGGGAACAGATGTCCCACACGGCCATCCTCGGCTACCTGGCGCAGCCGCATAGGCCCCATCTGGGTCCCAGAATCAGGGCAGCTCTGGGCTGGAAAGGACCTCCAAGGTCATCTGGTTTCAATGCCTCTCCAAGGCTAGAATCCCACCCATCGGTACCTACTCCCTCTTGAAGTCCATGGGTGATGGGGAATTCATCGCCTACAGGAGCAGCCGGAGCTGGGAAGCCCCGAGAGAGTCATTTAATCTGATCCTTTCATTGTGCGGATGGAGACATTTTTCCTAAGCAGAAGAACAGCTTGTTGCAAGGTCACCCAGCTAGACCAGCAATGAGGAGGTGTCTATTTACTGTCTCCTGCACGTCCCATGCCCCGGCCATGTTTCGGGTCCTGGAATGAGCCATGCTGTTTGCCAGCTCCATGTTGTTGTTCACTGCCTTCCCCTTTCTAGATGCCCTTCGCACCTTATCTCTCACCTGCGCGGGCAAACACACCTGCCCTTTAAGCCTCCACAGGGCACTGTCTCTTCCATAAAGTCCTGCCTGAGAACTTCCTCCCACAGTGAGAAATATTCCCTGTCTCCCACACCGCCGTGGAGGCTGCACACACGTGGGTCACAGCACTTGTCACACTGGACTCCATACTTCCCTACTGGCTTGATCCCCAACTGCCCCAGAGGGCCCTTGAGCATAGAGGACACGTTCCCTGTGTCTGTGTTCTCAGACCCTTCCACAACTCTCGGCACAGACATGCTTGTTGAGTAGACACACAAACGAATGATCGGATAGATCAACACTGGAAAAGCCACCAACGCGATTTGTAATTTCTGTAAATCCCTGTTACCCTGTTTCATGTTTGTTCCCCTCTTCTCCACTCTATGCCACTTCCCTTCCCCATCAGAGGATGGGTCCAACTCCTTCCACCACACAGAAGCGAGGTGATTGCCCCAAATCTCCCAGGTGTAAGTAGCTTCTCATTGTTCCTGTATTTCCAAGTTCAAGGGAAATGTCACAGTTACTGCCACCTCCTGAGTGGCTTCCCCTCTGGAGGGGACTCCCTGCCCCTGCCCAACTTGGGAGCCTGCCCTGAGGATCTTTCTCTTCCCCAGCCTCAGCTTGGGATGCACAGGTGAGTCTGTGGGACTCCCTGAGAGTCCATTCCTGGAGATTCATGGGGGACGGGATACGGGCATGTCACCTCCGTGTGATGGGGGCACAAGGGTCGTGGGAGGAGCCAGCAGAGGAGCCTGACCTAGGCTCTAGCAGGGAGAAGGCTAGTGGACGTAGGCTGTGACTGGCAGGGGGCGACTTACACATTGGCCAACGCCAGTTCGTGCCCACGTGTCTCGTCTCGGCCCCCTCCTTCACTGTGCTGTCATCCTGCTTCCTCTGTGGGAAACACACTCTCTGTCCCTGGTGAGAGGTTTCCAGCAGGTGTGGCCCCTCTTTGGGATGTGGGTGGGATGCACATGCACAGGGTGACTATCACATGGTCATCGCACGCTCTCTGGCTGTCGCACGCCCGTGGATGTTACGCACTCATGTGGATGGGCACACGTGTCCACATGTACCTGCCTCGTCCGGGTGCAGGGGGATCGGGGAGGCTCTGCCCTCGGCAGCTCCCTCTTCTCGGGGGCTTCTTCCTCCCATCATCTTCCTTGTCCCCCCTTTTTTTTTTAAAATGGTGGTGACATCTACATAGTATCAAATTCACTGTTTTAACCTCTTGTAGGTGTCTGATCCCGTGGCACTTAGTAGATCCCTGATGGTGTGAGGCCATCACTGCTCCCTCATTTCCACCAGGCACACACTCTCTGCAGCCTTTTACACGGTGCCCAGGTAACAAGGGCAGCACCCGGGCCTGTGTGGCTCTAAGGGGTGAGGTCACTAGGAGCATGTCAGTGGGAGGACAGCAAGAAGCTTGTGTGGGAATCGCTGTCTGTCACCTCTGCACACTTAGGGCCCAGCGCTCCTTCAAGTTGTGTGATTATGAAAGGTTCTATTTCCATTTCACCTGACATCTCCCAGAGTCCCTGCAGCCAGAGTGACAAGTTCAGGGCCGGGCCCAGGCCTGCCGCACAAATAGCTTCTGCAGGCCTTCGACCTCACTGCCCCATATAGCAGCCACTGGCCTCGGGGGGCTACCAAGCACTTGAAATGTGGCTGGTCAGGACCGAGATGGGCTCTAAGTATAATCAAAGGCTTTGTTTGGGGGGGGGGGGCGCTCAACAATGTTTTATATTGACTACATGTCAAAGTTGTACATTTTGAATGTAATGGGTTAAGTAAAATTTAATTAATTAACTAATTAAAGCATCAGAGCTGGGATCCACAGCCTGACTTACATCCACTGCCTCTCTGCATAGAGTATTGTTTTTAATCATTTCCTCTGTGGGTGAATGCGTGGGTTGTTTTTTGATTTCTTGCTGTAACAACCATTGCCACAGGACACACGAGGTTTTGTACCTGTGCGAGGATTTCCCTGGAGTTGCCGAGTCAAAGGTGCTTCGCATGTTTTGCTTTGATAGAGAGTACCAAGATGCCTTCCAAAACAGGCTGACCTGTGCATGCTCAGAAGACACCTTTCCTGGGCCAGCTCCCCCAAAGGGCAGCAGAGGTTGTGGTAGACAGAGAGGTTCAGAAGAAGCAATTCCGTTCCCTGTGGGACCCTAGCTAAGGGGCTCAGGCAGGCGGGGTTCCCGCAGAGCTCCTCCTCCTCCCAACAAGGGAAGGATTGGACAGCCCCCTCCCGACGGCCTCTGATGCTCGAAGCTTTGCGCGTCTGTCCCCCACATCAGCGTCTGGCCCGTAGGTATGGGACAGCATGACTGAGGTCATCATGATTAGCCACACCCCTGCAGGGCCCCGCTCCCAGGCTGCAAAGCAGCAATGCTAGCAGCTGTATTAGAGGGTCTTGGGGATTAAACGCAACAGGTATGTGTCCTTATCCACCTAGACTCATTGGATGGTGGTGAGAATTTAATCAATGACTCAAAGGAGGAACCAGCAAAGGCCAGTTCCCTCCCCTCCTCCCTTCAGGTATGGACATTATACCATGGATGCATTCATCATCCATCCATTCATTCATTCCTTCATATGATCTTTATCCAGCACGTCCTCCTAGTTGTGTCAACCCTCTTGTCCCCCATATTGTAACTGTAATGAGCTCTATTTTATATCCCAACCTGCATCTCACAGAACTGAACCAAAATACATTGAATTACCCCTTTTCTCCCTTCCCCCTGTGCTGTTCAGCTCATTCCCATCTTCTCTAAGAGCAACATCGCTCTACCTTTCTTTCACTTCTCTGGCCTCTCTTTCCCTCCCTGATACCTCCTGCTCCCCCCCAGGCCCTGAGACCCATGAGTTCCTTACCCTAGTCTGTGTTTCCCAGTGACAGATGCAGCATCTGCACATTCAGGTGCCACAGCTGGAGATTACCAATCATTATATTTTATATCTGGCCTCATGAATAATTCAGGACCCAGAAAGTAAGAGCATAATAATTAACATGAGGTGGAGGGGGAACGCCAGTTCCGACACAGCCCCATTGGTTTTATGATAGGATTTCGCCAAGCTTAAATGCACAACACCTGACCTTGTGTTCTTGGCTTGCATTTCAAGTTGCTTTCCATATTGAGACAATGTCTACGAGCCTCATATAATCCACAACAGGAGTTCTTTCCCAGAAGCTGGCCTATTAGTAAAATCTTTGAAAAGACATGAAACAAAGGTGACTGGAGAAGTACCCAGACCTGGGTCCCTCAGAATATCATAAGCAAAAATCAGATGGTCTATAACCAGAATCTTCTTTGTCCCTTGACTTATCTTCTCCTGCACACTCTGACCTTTCAAAGCAGAGCTTGGGTCTCCATCACCCACAGTGCCAGCCCCATCTGGTCCTAGCACAGTGTCTGGTATGGAGGAGACCCACAGGAGGAATTGGGGTGCTGCATGTCCCTTGTGTGATCTTTTCAGGAACACTGTCTCCCCATCTCAGAGAGAGCTCTTATGGGTGGTTGTCTTGAACATTTCTGTCTAGGCTTCTTTGCCTTGGAGCTCTCCCGTCTGATACCAAATATTCCATAAGGAAACATTTAAATGGCCCACAAAATGCTCTCTTTGAAGCCATCCTGGAAATATTTCCAGAAAGTACACTAATTGATTTGCTTAATAACCTCAAATGTCCAGATGTTTGTTTTCTTTCCCTTTAAAAAAAAAAATCTTCTGTTGAAGAACAAATATGTGTAAAGGGAGAAAGTGGAGAAGGGGTCATTCAGTATATTTTGGTTTCATTCTGTGAGATGCAGGTTGGGATGTAAAATATAACTAATGAAGGTTTTTAGCACATCAAAGTGTTTTTCTGAACATGGCTTGCTGTGCGAACCTAGCTCCCTACTGTGAACCTGGTTCCCTAGTATGAGTCTGATTTCCTGGTGAGAATCTGGATCCCTGATGAGAATCTCATTCCCTGGTGTGAACCCAGCTCCTGGTTAGAATCTCATTCCCTCATAGGAATGTGACTCTTGATGTGAACTTGGCCATCTGGTACAGAACTGGTGGTCAGGAAAAATGTGTTGTAGGAATGAATGAATGAATGAATGAGAATGAATACTAGACTGTAGTTTTATTGAATAATATTGGGGAAAAGATGTCCCTCATAAGACACATATAGAAGTATTGCCTACATTAAAAATCCTCATGTTACAAACATTCTTGCATATTTACATGAATACCATCCTAGCCCCAAGCCAGGAGAGTAGAGAAAACTCTCTTTGAAGCACAAGAAAGAGAAATAGTCCCTCAATTGCTTTGCTTCATTCTGCTTTTTTAAAAAAGCTTTGTTGAGATACAATTTACATGCCACACAATTACCCGTTCAGTGAGCAGTTCAGTGTTTTTTAGTATATTCACAGGTATGTACAACCACAACCATAACTAAAATTTTGAACATGGTTGCACCCTGTCCATACCTATTACCTGGCACTCCCTGTTCTCCCCACCCCTAAGCGACCAATAAACTGTTCTCTGTCTCCGTACATTTGCCTACTATGGATATTCCATATGGAATATCATACATGGAGTCACAGAGTATGTGATCTTTCACGGCTGGCTTCTTTCCACTAGTAGAACATCTTCACAGTTCAACCATGTTGTAGCATGAATCGGTATTTCATTCTTTTTTATTGCCAAATATTATTCCACCGTATGGATAGATAACATTTCATTTGCCCATCCGGCAGGGTTTTTTTTTTTTTTTTTTCATTAGTTCTCGCCAGGGTGGATAATAAGCCAGGAGGTTGTGGCTAGAAGGCACCAGGACGTCCTAGTCACCACATTCCTTTTTCACTACAGAGAACATTCCAGATGTCCCTCAAGGCACCATTTTCCTTCCTTCCTGCACTACCAAAAATCCACTTCCCCTAGAGAAGAGTTGGGTTCTCAAGATAGCCCCCCAAAACACACTCATTTCATAATAAAGTCCCCCAAATGCTGGGAGGACCATAGAAGGCAGTAACAGTAAGAAAATGTAAGTAATTTCAGAGGGGACGTATAAATGATTAACTATCATGACTGGGTAATAAGCAGCTGTGGGGCTAGCCTGGAAACCTGACCACCATTCATAACTTTGCTTTCATGGGGAAATGAAATCTAAATTCTTTTTTTTTTTTTTAGATTTTATTTATTTATTTTACAGACAGAGATCACAAGTAGGCAGAGAGGCAGGCAGAGAGAGAGGAGGAGGCAGGCTCCCAGCCGAGCAGAGAGCCTGATGCGGCGCTCGATCCCGGGACCCTGAGATCATGACCTGAGACGAAGGCAGAGGCTTAACTCACTGAGCCACCCAGGCATCCCTGAAATCTAAACTCTAATTAATGATTTTAAGATGAACTTTCAGAAAAATTGTTCTTCCTGCTCAGTATCTGCATTTCAAAACTCAAAAAAAATTAAATTCTGTGGTTAGGCCAAAAAAAATTTTTTTTCTGTAGACTCTTCATAATGCACATGATGGCTACTTTACAAAATCAAATCTACCAGAAGTGAATTTATTTTATTTGGCCCCCTCTAGATGAGCATCTTAAATAACTGGGCTTTTTTTCTTTTCAGTGCCAAGCAGGTACAGAACGTAGAAGCCCAAAATCTTTACCCAAAGTCTAAGCAGCCAGATTTCTCATTATTTCAAGATCAATCAGCAATAAATTCAAATGGTCAGGCCTGTGGGTATTAAGGAGGGCACGTATTGCATGGAACACTGGGTGTGGTGCAAAAACAATGAATACTGTTACGCTGAAAAGAAATAAAATAAATAAATAAATAAAAAGGAAAGAAAAAGAACAATGCATACTAGTTTCTGGTCCTTGAAGATTCCTCCTCTTTTGTTTGAAGTGAAGAATGTTCTTGCCATTTTTTTTTTCCTGGAAGTCAGATCATTTGCTGGCTTTTTCTGTAATACAGAAGAGTATTTAGATGTCTATGAACACCCCCAGAATGCCAGAGTTGGGCCATGTGATAACCAAGATCCAGAGAGAGAAAGTACCTTGGCCCGGATCACGTTTGGGTGATCTGGAACTGGTTTCTGTAATGAGGGGATTGCTACTGCTGTCTGCCCTGGGGGTGTGACTACCCCTGGGATTCTTTAAGCATCACTGCGGGCTCGGTGACACAGTGGAGCATACCAACAGACAGAGGAGAGAATCTGGAAAGGGGGAGGAAGCAGAGAGATGAAATCAGTAATATGTATTGATCTCTTACCCAGTGCCAGCAATTATGTCAGTTCTTTGCATACGTTAACTTTTTCTTAAAGATTTTTATTTATTTATTTGACAGACAGAGATCACAAGTAGGCAGAGAGGCAGGCAGAGAGAGAGGGGGAAGCAGGCTCCCTGCTGAGCAGAGAGCCCAATGTAGTGCTCGATCCCGGGACCCTGGGATCATGACGTGAGCTGAAGGCAGAGGCTTTAACCCACTGAGCCACCTAGGCGCTCCTCATTAACTTATTTAATCATCAAAAAAATTCTATGTAGTAAATAGATTTCGTTTCCTAAATTAATTTTAAAAAACCTAATACTTGAAGAAATTAAGTATATTACCCAAGGTCACACAACTACCAGTTACTAGATCCAGAATTTGGAGCCCCAAAGCCCCAAGGTCTGTGACCTTTCCCAATTTATCTGGTTCTCACCAGGGGCCTGGAAACCAGCTTGAGGGGGGTGGGCAGGAGAGCTGTTTAGCATGAGTGAGGGCTCTGGCCCCAATTACATGGTGAGACTAGAGGACCTCTTCGTTTCTCTTCAACTAGAGGTGCCAGATGAGACCTTAGCAGGGCTACTACTCATTAGGTATTCAAGAAAATGACATTCTTTATCATGACAGTAATTTTTTAATTTCTAATTTTTCTTGGTTGGGCATTTTCCCCCAAGAACTGACCCCAGTGTGAAAACTGTTCAATCAGTCAATAGTGTAGGATGTCCATAGCCCTGTTTCAGGGGTCCATGAGGTGGTAATAAACATTAGGGGAATGAATGAACAAACAAATTAATGAATGCATAGATGGATGGTTGGATGGATGGATGGATGGATGGACGGACAAACGAATGAACAAAGGAATGAATGGCTACATGATCAATCGAGTTAGAAAACTGGCTATTCTAACAAATTTCTTTAACAGGAGCTCTCTCGGGGCCTGTAATAACACATGTGCTAACTCTAATAGGGGAGGTTGGGCAAGTGAAACTTCCCCAACTGCCTGGGCCACAGGACCCTTTCTTTTCCCCTGACAGTGACCTATTAGCATCTCAGGGAACCCCAGGGTTCCTAGGGACCCAGTATGCCAAACATAGGGTTTTAAGACTATGGGCTTTAAAACAGAGAGACTCGGGTTCAACTCTTCTTCCTGCCCCCCTCCCCGTCTCACCCCCTCCCCCCTCACCGCCCCTTTCACTGCTCTGCACTTCAGTTTTATACCTGGGAAACAGGCAGTGGCAACTACATCCCAAGACTGTTGCAAGGACCCAAGGTCATAATGGATGTAATGTGGAGAGTAGGCCTGGCAGTGGAAATATACACGGAGGCTGTTATTTATAACCTCATAGGCACTAAAGGTATTACCTCATGGGGTCATTGTAGAGATTAGATGAAGTAAGATATGAAATAATGTGCACAAAGTACTTGGCATCCAGGAGCGCCCTAGGAAAGCGGACTAGCCCTGCCTTCCTGCCTCTGCTCTCAGGGCGCTAGGACTAGCTAGGACAAGATTTCTTGTGCCGGAAAGAATGCCTACCTGGGATACGGAGCATTTCCCATCTGCTTATAACTGTTCTGAAGAAGGTGACATTCGAAGCTTCGTCAGGCTCTTGAGTTTTTAAGTAATTGAAGCACTAAGCGTCTGAAGTGACTCACCCCGTGCTGTTTATTCTGGTCTCATTTGCACAAAAGAAAGGAAAATCAGCAGCTCTAACCACCCACTGCAAAGTGCTAGGGATTAGAATAGCTGGAGAAAATACCGAAAATAATTTCCTGGGCCCAGTTTGGCTCTTCCTTGTACCAGCGGGGCTGTAAAATGTGTGGCGGGTCCTGAGTCATCAAATCCAGTACCACTCCCGACACCCCTGCATGGGTCACTGGGTCCCCTGAAGAGGGGAGGAGGGGAGGAAAGGCGGGTGGAGGAGAGAGGAGACGTGCCCTGGGCCACCCGACCGGATTTCCAGTTCACGCTGGAAGCAAAGCGGGGAGAAAATGTATTTTAAGAATCTACCATCGTTGACTGAACACCTACTATGAATGAGGCACACAGCCAGATACGGGAGAGGAAACAGTTACGCCCAGAGGTGGTGCTCCACTAATAATAATGAAAAGAATCAGAATATTAGCTCCCACATGCCAAGCAACTACTATGCACCAGGCACACTGCTTGGCATTTTCTATTCCAATCCCACATACAGTTCTTCAAGATAGGAATTATTATCCATTCCTTAAGGAGAGTGAAGGACAGAGACACTGATACCTGTAGCCATCCATTTACACAGAAGACTCTGGGCCTCTGCTGGGCCAAGAGCTGGGCTGAACCCTGAGAATGCCCAGACTAGAACAGAGGCTCTCAGCGGAGTGTAGCAGTCTGGTGACTTTCCCCAAGGTCACGAGCAAGCAGTGGGGGAGCAGGGATGCAGCCCAGCCCTCTGCACCCCAGACATGTGCCCAGCCTGCAGCATCAGGAAATTGCCTTTGAGTCAGGCCCCAGTGGGGCTCCCAGATTCCCAGGGATGGGACATAAACTACACTAGGACAACAGCCCTTGCTGTGCAGTGCGGCGGGCTGGGAGCACAGCAGAGCTTCCGCACCAGAGTCAACAGCACAGCCCATTTATTTTAAATAAAAACATTTAAAAGCATGAGTTGCGCTATCTAGCAAAGAGGACTTTGTCTTTGTCGTCACAGGAGATCTTGCTGCAGAAATTACCATATTATACAGGACGATCACCATGCGGGGTTACCCCGAGGGGTCCTCTGTGTACGGTGTGTTTCACTACACCTGTCATGAGTCTCCTCTCCCAAGATCCAGAGGTGAGCGCTTTACCTGCATTATGTCACTTAATCTTCATAGCAAGCCTACAAGGTGATGCTGGTGTCCCTATTTTACAGAAGGGAAACCTAAGGGTCAAAGAGGAGGAACCCAAGGTCACCTAGGAGGGAAAGAAACCTGGGTTCAGACCCAGCTCTGTCTGAAGTTAAAGTCTGGGTTCTTCGCAAGACATCAGGCTGTAGGTTCCAGGGGGAGTGGCAGACACGACATGCTTAGAGGTGTTCAGCATGGCACGTGGGAAAAGACAAGCACCCAGGAGGCAAAGACCCATGTGCGGCTCAGCCACTATAAGCGTCGTGCTGAGCCTCTGTGGGATGTGTGTGCGCCCTTGGCTGTGCCTGCCTGTGTGCAGGGCTGTGGGTATGCATTCACAGACCTGTCAGGGAAAATCCCCACACCATGATTCCTTTCTGCTTTTTGAGGAAAGGTGACCTCCAGAGAGAAGCCCAGCCCTACACACACCTGAGAGCTTCCCAGAAACCACTGTGCTTTTGTAACTCTCTCCTTTTTCCACCCTCCATACCCCACCGCAAGTCTGGGTGGCCCTCAGTCAAAGGGACCTGCCCCATGGCAGCGGGAGTCCTCAACCGGCGCAGCCAACATCTCCACTTTGCTTCCCCACGTGAAGCCCCTACATGCAGGCTGAGAATGTTCCAGAGGTACCAGAAAGGCACTGGCTTCTATGTCCTCCCAATAGCTTGTGGCTAAGATCCGGGCCTTTGGTCTGGGGCCATACCTGTATTTTCAAGAGATGTATATGTTCTTGAAAGGTTATGTCTAAATTATATTTTTATTCAGTCAAATTACCTTTTAATTTACTCTGAAAGTCCAGCCTGCAAAAATACATAAATTTGAAATTATTAACATTCCAACTGTCAACCCTCTTGCTCAGGCCAGAAACCAAGGAGCTTCTCCCTCTTTCTAACCCTCCGCATCCAATCAATCTGTAAGCCCTATAGGTATTGATCTACCATGGACAGCTCCCCTCCTCCCATCATCGGTCCAGCTTTACGTTCCTTTGAAGGAATATTTTTACAAAATCACACACAAGTCATATGGACATAAAAAACATTTTGGAAACTACATAAAAGTCACCCATCGTTCTACAACCCAAACCTGGCCACTAGCATGCTGCTTTAATTCCTTCCAGTCTTTTTTCTGTGTCTAGGTTTAAGGATGGTTTGAATATCATTTTGAGAGATGCTTTACGTATCATTTTGCAAATGCCCTTTCCCCCTTCTGTCATTAGAATGTTCATGGTATTACACATACATTGTTCAAGAGCGACACAAAACTCGACTGTGGGAACGTTCCATAGATTGGCTCACTCCTCTGCTGGCAAATGTTTAAACCCGTTCTACTGTTTTCTTATCCTGACTGATGCTGGGTTACACGTATTTCTGGATTTGTTAGGACAGATTCCCAGAAGCAGGATTAGAAGTCAAAGGCTAGGAACATTTCTGAGGCTCTTGAGAAATGCTGCCCCCAGTCTTTCAATCAGATGTCCCAGTTCGCACTCTTCCCGCCAAGTGCACGAGAATTCCCACCTTCCCACCCCCCCGCCCCCCCACCCCCCGCCTGTGATTATTATTTTAAACTATCTATTCTATTTTGACTGGTGAGAAGTGAATCCACTTCTGTTTTGCCTTGGTTTTTCTGGAGGGAGAAGGAGACAGAGAATATTCCATAGGTTTGCTTACGAGATGCATCTCCTCATCCGTGGACCGCAACGGAGCATCATCTCCCCTTGCAGGGAAACGCCATGGAGGAGAGAGAGCAGGAGCTGGGCGCACACTCGGTCCCTGCCTCCTCATGCCAGCCGCGTGATCCTGACTGTGTCGCTGTAGCTCCGAGGTTTCTGTCCCCTTATCCGTGGATTCAGGGTTCTAACCTAATAGCAACTTCTACCCCCCTGGCCAAAAGGCCCCAGGCACACAGCAGACAGGCGGTTTCAGCTCCCCTTTCCTTCTTTTTGAGCGCTGAGCCTTTGTCATTGCCACGGGGTGATCTTTGAGGACCCTAGGGATGCTCCAGAGCTCGGGGAGCAGGCCCTTGTTCATTTAGGCCCCACCCATTGTTCTGGCCATGGTTACTCAGGGAGTGAGAGATGCGTGCGAACTTGGCCCTAAACGTGGCAGGCCAGCAGCTGGTTGGGAACACAGAGACACAGTGGTCACTCTGCTGCATGGATGGGCTCAGCCTCAGACAGAACAGCAGCAGCACGCTCCTGTCTGTCATCCGGTTCTGCCTTGTCGTGCTCTTAGACTATGAGAAAGCCTGCGCGAGCAAGAGGGAATCGGCATTCCGGGGACTGGAGTACGCATGCGATCTCACTGAGCCTTCTGCCAGCCCTCTGATGAGACAACCCATTCTTCAGTTGAGCAAACAAAGGCTCAGAGAGATTGGCAGCTAGGACTCCCAACCCCCCGGGGTGACACGGGGTGGGGGAGGGGCTCCCCAGCTCCAAGGGGCTCCTCTCACTCACCCACGTGACAGATCAGGAAGCTCAAGTTGAAAGTTTAAGTAATTCAAAGTTCCAAAAAGGGATGGGGACAGGCAGGGGGGCCCCTGGCTGGCTGGGTGGGTGGGCCATGTGACTCTTGATCTCGGGGTTGTGGGTTCAAGCCCCAAGTGAGGTGTCGCGATGACTTAAAATAAAATCTTAAAAAATAAGAAGATAACCCGTTGGAACTCTGTCACTGTGGGGAATTTAGCACCCGGACTCCTGAACCAGCAGCCTCCCTTCTTGACCTTCCGGCTGCAACCTGCTCCCATCCCTGCCAGCTTGTTTCAGAGTTTCCATTCGCAGGCTTCCAAGAGTTGTCTCCAGTCTTTCCAAGCAGGGTGGTTGTTTTTTTCCAACCTCAGCTCATAAGACCAGTCTGTGCGTCCCCTCGCCCCCGCCCCGGGCTATGGCAGCCAGAGAAATCCTCCCAAATTCATAGGCACTGGAGCTTCTCCCTGAGGGTCGGCTCGCCAGGGTGCAGCTTCAAGAAGCCTCCACGGGGAGCCCCAGGAACCTGTTTGCATACAAGATGAGCAGGAATGATCTTCACAGAGTATGTTTTGGATGTTCCTTTGGAGGCTTCTACATTCTGTTCAAATGGAGCTTGCATGATTCGTTTGCTTAGCACACAGATAGAAAAATCTTAGAGCTGGATTTGAAAAGTCACAGCGTCTTCAGAAATTCAGAGAAGTAAAGTGCTTTGCCCAAGATCACACAGCAAGTGGTTGGTTGGGGGTTCCCAGGTGCAGCAGTCGTGTTGGTTCAGATGGTGGTCAGTGTGGCCGGGAGGGGCAGGTGTCGGGAAGGGGAGGACACCCAGAGGTCCGGCCTCATTCCGTTCCTTCCTTGCACTGACATCTCAACCCAGTTCTTTCCTCCTGCTTCAGGGAGTGTAGGAGTTTCTTGGAGCTGCTATAACAAGATGACCACAAACTCTTCAAACAACAGAAACGTATCATCTTACAGTGCTAGAGGACAGCTATCCAAGATGAGTCTTCCAAGGTGAAAATCAAAGTGTCAGCAGGCCTGGTTCCTTCTGGAGGCTCCGGGAGGGGGGTGGGGGGGAGATTCATTTCTGGCCTCTCACAGCTTTTCGTGGCTTCTGGCATTCCTTGGCTTGTAGCCCCTCACTTCAGTCCCTTCCCCACCCCCACACAGCCATCTTTTCTGTACTCAAATCCTCCGTCTGCCTGCCTTTTCAAAGGGCCCTTGCAAGTATTTCTATAAATTTCAGGATAATCTCCCCATCTCAAGAAACTTAACTTTTTCTCATCTGCCAAGTTCTTTTTGCCAGGTTTCAGGGACTAGGATCTGGATATCTTGGGGGTGGGGGTGGGGGAAGGTGCTCCTCAGTTCACCATAGACAGTGACAAGATGTGGTTAAGAGTATAAGGCTTACATGGGCCCCTGGGTGGCTCAGTTGGTTAAGTGTCTGCCTTCAGCTCATGTCCTGATCTCAGGGTCCTGGGATCAAGCGCCACATTAGGCTCCCTGCTCAGCAGGGAATCTGCTTCTCTCTCTCCCCCTGCTCCTGCTCATGCACACTCTCTCTTTCTTCTTCTCTCAAATAAAAAAAAAAAAAAAATCTTAAAAAAAAAAAAGAGTCTAAGCAAGCCTTATAGACAATGGGTTCACATTTCAGCTCTGGTACTTGCTCGCTGCATGACCTTGGTTTTTCAACCTTCCAGGGGACTCCACTGTTTCTTCTTCCATCAGACAGAAGTCCCATTATGTCCCTTTAGGGGCTATGGTGAGGACCAGGCACGAATGGCACTGGGGACCCAGCCCTGTAGCTGGTGCATTGTGGGTATTTAACACAGGCAGCTAGAGGCGCTCGAGGATCCCAGAACTCTGCTCCTTCACTCTTGGAAGGAGGGTCTTCTGGTCTGGTGCAGCCTTGCTGATTTTAGAGTCAGCAAATGCTGTAGGATGGGAGAGCCAGCCAATGGTGCACACACAGATTGAGCCTCCATTATGCTCAAAATTAAGTTTGCACCAGGTCCATTTGGATTAGCCGGTAATGGAAGAGGCAAAGCACTGATCTATGGTAAGAGAATTCTGAATAAGTGAATTTGTGATAATGTAATATCAGTAATAGAAGGGCCTGCGGGCTCTGCCGTCCTCCTAGCTAAGAAATTCCACCAGGTCAGATTTTGCTTCGATTTTGTTTCATTTCATTTAAAGGGATGTTTTCTTCTCTTTAGAGGGACATTTCCGCTCCATGGTTGGGGCGGGGTGGTGGGGGGAAGCAGTCACCTCTGGCTTTCTGAACTACAGGTCTCCATTTCTGGCCTTTGGCTCACCTTCCTGGAGTCCTTATCCCCATCAACAGCATCACTAACTTGGTGATCATAAGAATTGGGTCCCCGGTGGGCGCCTGGGTGGCTCAGTTGGTTGGGCGACTGCCTTTGGCACAGGTCATGATTCCAGAGTCCTGGGATCGAGTCCTGCGTGGGGCTTCCAGCTCCACGGAGAGTCTGCTTCTCCCTCTGACCTTCTCCCCTCTCATGCTCTCTCTCACTCTCTCTCTTTCTCAAATAAATAAAACATTGGGACCCTGGAGCCACCTTGGAGGTAATGTCCCCCAGTCCTCAGTGTGAGAGACTCCGTGTTTAACAGCTGGACTGGGGGAAACATCTGGGGGAAAATGGACCTGACTGCCCGCTTCCGTGGTGCAAATGTTCCCACCCTGGCTGATCTCAGGCCACCAGCCTGACCTTGTTGCATACAGGGTGAGCAGTCCTCACTACTGAACTGGCCCTGCCCCCAGCTGCCCACTCGCCCCCTCCTCCCTCTGCCCACAGGGCTCTTCACTCACCTCTCCTCTTCCGTGCTTTTGCACAACTATCCTTCAGCCCAGGGACCTCCCCATTTTCCAGCAATGAACATCATATTTGTTTTTCACCCCCCGGCCCCATTCCGTCCCTCCCGTGAATTCATCCTCTCTTTGCCTACTTGTGCGCGGGATACTGCTTACACCTTTATGCAGCCGTTCCCTATCCTACCTGGAGCATCCTGTTAGTCATTACATGTCTGTCATTCCCGGTTATCTGTCGTGGGTCGCATCCCCGCAGTGGCTCTATGACTCAAGGCATAGGTGTTTCTCAACTGTGAAACGAAGACACCAACCCACATCCCGTTCTCTATTGTGGGCAGGTACAGAGCACACAGTATATGCTCAGTAAATGGTGAGGAGCCTTTCGGTGGAGGGCAGAGCCGAATCTCCTTCCTCTTTGTCAGCCCTCATGTCCCTGGGTAGCACGAAGACTCTTATCACTCAGCTGGCCCGTGGGGTGTAAATAGGGGTGAGCAGAGGAGGGGGAGGGCTGCACCCTCAAAGGTCTGCCGCTGGCCTCAAATCCCACCCATATGGGATGAGCTGTAACTGCCTGAGAGATTTGAGCTCAGCCTGGGTTGGGGTGGGGGTGTGGAAGTGAGTGCAGATGGAGAGTTTTCGTGGTGCCTTAATCTTGTAGGCATCATGGGTAACTCATAAATGTCAGAAGTGATGCACACAGTTTAGAAGGCAGAAAGACATCTGGAGATACGTAGATATTTACCGGAGCACGTGGGCGAGCAGGCTCAGCCTCAGACGCCCGCTCATATTTTCATCAGCCGAGGCTGAGTGAACTCGAGCAGCTTAAAGCCTAATAGAAGCTTCCATTTTCTCATTTGGGATCTGAGTGCAGTTGCCTCATTATACAGTGTAATGTTCCTTGATGGATGTTTGTACCGACGGGTGTCTGCAAGACAGAGAGATACGGGGTTGGGGGTGGGGGGCAGGAAAAGTGACAACTCAGCAACTTCCTCTCTTGCAGCATCTTGGGTTGGATCCCAGAGGGTGGGAGTGACCCCTGAGGAATGGGGGCATCTGTTGCATGCGCTCCTGTGTTCCGCCTGTTCTCCCTGCTTCGTCTGGGGGTTAAGAAGTTTCTGGATTCGGCACACTGGACCGAGACAGTCTTGGGAGCTGCTGCCTATTTGGAGGTAGTTTATGGGAAACCAGATTGACCTCTACTGGAGTTGGCTCTGGGTGGCCGATGAGACTGGCTGGCAATGGGATGCCAAGGAGATGGGGAAGGGAGTGCGGGGAATAGGGAGCTGCTAAGGTCGGAGGATTTGGGGAGCTCAGTCTAAGGACATGGGCTGGATTCTACATTCATTCATTCACCTTGTCACTCATTTATTCATGCTTCCTTCTCACAAATATTTATGGGGCACTTAACAGGGGCCAGGCACTGGGGACACAATCTCAAGCAAAAAATAGACATAGCACCTACCTTCTTATAGATCAGGCAGTGGTTCTTTAATAGGGGCACTTTTGTCCCCAGGGGACAACTGACACTGTCTGGAAACATCTTAGGTTGTCATAACTGGAAGGAGCTCCTGGATAGAGGCCAGGGATCCTGCAAAACATCCTAAATGCACAGGACAATCCCCAGTGCAAAGAATAATCCAACTCAGCATGTCAGTTGTGCTCAAGTTGAAAAAACTAGGGTCTGGAGGCTTTGCAGGGGAGGGGGGCAACATTCTTTTTTATATGCCATGTTTTCAAGGGCAAATTATTTGTATGGCCGACCTATATATTTGCTCACAAGCCAGCAAAAGATAAAACTGGGACAATTTCTAAATAAAGTTTTAAATGTCACAGCCACAAAAATAATACCCTCTATCTATGTGATGCGGTAGAAGATGAGGCTACATGATCAGAAAGCCTTGTTTCAGGCATTTTGAGTGACCCTTTGTTGATGCTTACAGGATGGGAAACCAAAAGCACAGGGTTCGTGGTCAGGAGCCCAGGTTCAGGTTTTGAATCTCCTACTCTTACCTGAGTCATCCCGAGCCATTCACATTACCACCCCCCACCCCCAATACAGTCCTGTAAAGACAGCTAGCTAGTCCAGATAAATTTTCACCAGGGGATTAAAATGCACCCAAAGTCGCTGGCCCTCACACTCCAGAATTCTTCCAGAACTCCACCCACCGCCATCTTCTCATTAGTTACTCATTCATTCATTCTGTACACCAGCCCCTTCTCCTGCTCAGCTGAGGCTGAATGGGTCCACAAAACAAACAAGTTGTCTCCTAGAACCTGCATTTTATATATGAAATTCCTTAATAATACTAATAATCAATTTTTCCACAGATACAGGTTCTATGATGAAGTAGAATAAGGTGACATAATAAGGAGAGACTAGGTTGGTCAGAAAAGACCTCTCTAAGGAGGTATCTTTTAAGCTGAAACCCAAAGGAAAAGGAGAATGTGAGTCAGCTGAAGCTCTGGGGGAATGATCATTCTGGGCAAAGTGCCAACAAGAATAAAGGTGTCCCAGGGAGGGGGGTACTCCATATGTTCAAGGAGTAGAATGTGTAAGGCCGGAGCACCCCCGTGAAGGCAAAAGGGTCCAGAATGGGTTGGAGAGCTTGGATTTTGTTCCAAGACAACTGGACAGCCAAGGGAGGGAAACTAAGCAAGAGAAGGCAGGGCTTCTCATAGACCGATTACCTAGTAGGGATCACATTCCTGACCTCAGCTTTAGCAACCCCACCAGCACAGGATTTATAGCATATTTTCTCTGCTTCCTCCCACCAACACCAGCTGGCAAGATGCAGCCCCAAGCCGAGCTCACCCTAGTTCCCATGAAACGAACACATCAAGGCCCACTGTAAGTTCCCGGGCAGGGATCAGGGATGGGGTTCATCCTCTCGTGTGTCCATTCACTCACTCACTCACTTACTCACCCCATAAATTGCTAGTGAACCCAGTCTTAGTCTGGTTCCCATAGAAACAGACCGTGAAAAAAAGACACATAATTTATCTGGGAGAGGATCCCAGAGAACACGGATAGGGAAGTAGGAAGTGAGACCGGGAAAGAAACTAACCAAAACAAGTTCATTATTAAGGAAGTTAGCCCCACGATCAATTGGACCTTAATCCCACGGTGAACTCTGGAAGCCGGGGTGGAACATGAACCTTAGAGTTATCTCATCCAAAGGTGAGGGAGTGGGGGTATTTACGTTCCCGTTACAGACAGTCTGTGAAGTCATTTCCCAGGGAACATTAACTTTCTGGAACTTCTCCCCTGCACTATGCATAGTCAGAGAAAGCCCTCAAGGTAAGAAATGCAGGGGCCAGGACCAAAAATGGGGCTATCCCACAATGGAACCCTTAAGTCCAAGGGAACATGGGCAGGAGACTGGAAGTATCAGCCAGGAGCCATATTTTGTTAACCACTTAGTTTTGTTTATTTTTTATTTTATGTCATTGTGGCAAGAAGACTTCAGTGAGATCTACTTAGAAAACTGGAAGTGTACAATGCAGAACTTTGACCATAGGTACCATGTTGTATAGCAGAGCTCTAGGGTTTATTTATCTTGCTTAACTGAAACTTCATGCCCCATGATCGGTAACTCCCCATTTCCCCCTACCCCCAGGCACCATTCCACTCTCTGATTCTATGAATTTGACTAGTTAAGAGCCATATTTGTCTTCCTGTGACTGACTTATTTCACTTAGCGTAAGGTCCTCAAGTCTCGTCCACGCTGTTGCACATGGAGAATTTTCTTCTTTTTTAAGGTTGAATAAATAGTATACGGTTGTATGTGCAAAGCACATCTTTTTTATCCCTTCTTCTGTCTGCTGACATTTGGGTTGTTTGTACATCTTGACTGTCGTGAGTAATACTGCGGTGAACATGGGAGTGCAGATAACTGTTTCAGATCCTGATTTCAATTCTTTCTGATAGATGCCCAGGAATGGGATTGCTGGATCATATGGTATTTCTGTGTTTCAGTGTTCTGAGGAACCTCCATATCAGCTGCACCATTTTACTAGGAATTCCTACCAACAATGTGCAAGGGTTCCAGTTTCTCCAGGCCCTCGCCAGTACTTGCTGCCTTTTGTTTTATTGATGCTAGCCGTCCTGACAACAAACTGTGAGGTGACCTCTCATTGTGGTTTTGATTTGCATTTCCCTGATGATGAGTCATGTTGGGCATTTTTTCATAGGCCTCATGGCCATTTGCACATCTTTGGAGAAATGTCTGTTCAAGTCCTCAGCCATTCTGTAATTGGGTTATTAGTGTTTCTGCTCTTGGGTGTGCAAGTTGGCTTCCATTGCCAGACACCATGCTTGATGCTGAGGACGTATGGATCAAGATGGTCTGGTTCTTGCTCTCCAGGAGCTGACACTCTGCCCCTGCCTCTTTTCTCACCTTTAATATAAGTCTAATACTCGTAAGTTCTAGAACGTAGGAGTTTTTGAAGATTCAGTGACATGCCACAATGACAGATTTGAAAACCCTGTGCAAATGAATTGTGAGCACAGACTTTAGACATTATAATCACTATTCAACACATCACTTAACTTTCTTACTCTCCATCTGTCACATGAGAGTGAGAATATTTGCTCTGCCTACTTCAGACAGCCATCAGATGCTTTCAATGAAGTAATGAATGAGAATGCTCTAGAATACTACTGAAATGTAAACCACCACTCACCACCTCCATCCAGCCTCTTTGCACTACATTAATCTCTTCAGGACAGGGATCTTTAGGGACTGCCTTTGTAAGCT
Source organism: Martes martes (assembly GCF_963455335.1). Classification (NCBI taxonomy): domain Eukaryota; kingdom Metazoa; phylum Chordata; class Mammalia; order Carnivora; family Mustelidae; genus Martes; species Martes martes. The sequence continues at coordinate 26,118,917 of NC_137904.1, read as the reverse complement.
TTTATCCTCAGACCAGGTAGAGTGCCTGGCATATAGTTAGTGCTCAATAAATCCTGGTTAAGGTGGCACAGTCAGTTGAGCATCCGACTCTTGGTGTCCGCTCAGGTCATGATCTCGGGGTTGTGAGATGGAGCCCCATGTCGAACTCTGCACTTAGCAGGGAGTCTGCTTGAGATTCCTTCCCTCTGCCCCTCCCACTCATTCGCTCTCTCTCTACATCTCAAATACATAAATCCTTTAAAAATCAATCAATCAATCCTGGTTGAGTTAACAAAATGCCACGGCTATTGTCACTAGTAAAGTGGGAAGGAATTATTAAACCCAGTTAACAGATGAGAAAAGTGAGGCTCAGGGAGAGCGTAGGAGAGACATGCTGTTAGGAAGGGGCAGAGCCAAGACTAGGATCCCTGATATCTTGGCTTCCAATCCAGTGAGCTCTTCGCTACCACCCACTGGAATGACTGTTTGGGGATACGCCAGAAAATAGATAAATAAATGTTGGCGCTTCCTGAGGACAAGCAAGCCCGCTAGCTCTTGGCAATGCTGATCTCTAATAACCTGCAGGTTCTGTTTGACAGTAGCTTCTCCAGTCTGGAGGTATCTGCGTAACCTGGAACTTCAGCCTGGATCTGGTTTACTTGCATACCCTCACATCCTCATCTCCCCAAGTCAGAGAGACTAGAACCCACAGAAGGATATTCTACCTTGATTGGGACACAGAGCTAAAGTGTTGTCAAGGGATAGAAAGGGGAGAACAAAGATCGATCCCCCCCAAAGATCAACTAACTGAGTCTGGGATGTCTCCATACACTAGTGAGAAAACCCTTCCTGGGACAGCTTTGGATGGCTGGCCAACATGGGTTCAAATCCCAGGACGTCCATGAGGCGAAAAGCTTTACCCTTCTGGTGCTTAATTTCCTCCCCAGAAAAATATAAACACTACTCACCTCAAGATTAAAAAGAATTGTAAATGGGGAGCAGCTTGCACAGGGCCTGGCACATAGCAGCTCAAAAGGTGGTGGCCTCCCCTCTTCTCTCCTACCCCCAATCCCAGAACAAATCATTCCTGGGCCCCCCGGCTCCTTCAAACTCCTTACAGGTCGTGAGGATTTATGAGCCAATACCAAGCAAGCATTTCTGTTTCCTGGGAAGTACAAGGCTGCTGTTTTGAGACTGAGAGGAAAAAAAAATAAAACTTAGCTCTTTTCCTGTCATCTAGGTTTGAGCCTCCAGGAGGCCTCCTGTGGCCATCCTGCATTTTTATGACCCTGGCGGGTTTCATTACAGGCCGCGATTCCTGGAAACTCATCTACTATCCTGACCCTGAGAGCGTTTGATTTGAAACATCAATCATGCTTTAGTGTTGAGCTCCCTGTTTACATGTAAGTGCAGACACTCTTGTTTTCCAAATCTGAACTGTGGTCTCAGAATGGGGTACCAGGGAAATCCACGTGGTCCAGGAAAGAACAAACACAGTCAGCCCAACCTAATTGTCCCCTGTTGCCATCGCCATGGGACTGCTATGCCAAGAAACAGCACTGGCAGTGTGGCCTCAGCCCTGTAGCACCCTGGGAGCTCTGGCAAGAAGAAACGATGCCAGTATCACCAGGTCAGCGTGGAGGTGTCAGAACCCAACCAGGTCTGATGGGTCAGCCCCCTCCAGGGAGAGACCAGTTTATACAATTTGCTGGGTCCAACTGACTTCTATAAATTCTAGTCAAGCTTTCCAAAATATAGATTTCTCAGGTTGTTAGAGGTATCATCCCCACAACCAAAAACCTGTGTGTTCAGTAGGCAAATATGTTTCAAAGTGCTAAATTATGATATGTCAAACACTTCTCTTCCATGCAGTACTTATCAGAACCTTTAATAAGCAAAGGTCCCTACAGATTTCCAAGAGAAGAATATAAACTATAGGGCTTTGTCAACTTTTTAAAATTGCAAACCTTTTTCTTAATCTCCAAAAAGAGCATCCAATGGGACCAGTGTTCCCCAGAACATATTTTGGGAATCGATGATCCTTGCTGGCATCATTTCCAAAGGGCACAAGACATGAGTTTGTAGGTTCCTGAGCTATGCTCAGGATTGGGAGATTCAAGGGATACTCAAGGCCAGGCTTTAGGGAGAGCTTAGAGAACCAGTCACAAGGATGAGGACCTGGCTGAGCATTTGGTCTATGGAGCTAGCCTCAATTTCCAGCAAGGGCCCAAGTTGCTAACCACTGGGGGTAGAAGAGAGAAGACTGCAAACACCACAGAGCAAGGACTAGAGAGAGAAGTCACTGAATGGCAGTCTGGAGGGACATTAGGCTCTGAATCAGTAAGGACACTTTTGGCTGCAGTGAGAAAACCCCACTTGAATGTGCTTCAGTAAACTAGAGAGTTTATTGTGTCATATAACTGACCAGTCCATCCAGGCAGACTTATCAGCCTTCAGGCCCGGCTCAGTCCAGGGATCAAATGCTGACACCTGCATAAGGTTTATCTCTGTCCATTCTGACTCTGCTTCCTCCACGTTGACTTCCTTCTTGGCCAGGCTATGTCTTTATGATGGCCACTGGCAGTTCCCAATTCTGCTCCTTCCAGCTTCAGGTCTAAGGGAAATGAAAGCCCACTCCACCAAGAGCATGTCTGTGTGTGCCATAAACACTAGAATTGAGTTTCATTGGCTGTAATTGGCCTGACCTGGATCACATGCTCCTCTATGAAACAACTGGGTCAGGGGACCAAAGGTACCAGTTGCCTTTGTGTGCACCATGGGCACCATTCTTGGAGTCTAGGTAGAGTCTACTTTATCTGAAGCACATGGGGTGGGTGGGGGAGGTGATTACCAAGGGGGAAACTGGGGACTAGTTACCAGGAGGGAGAATGAATGTTGAGCAGTAGATGCCATGAGTATCCACAACAGAATGTCCACACGCTGGGTGCCCAGATGGAAGAAAGCAGTCTCTCATGGTGGTGAGGTGTCAGGGCCCCACACACAGGACTGTCTGTCTCACACGTAATTTCCTCCTGCTCTGAAACCCTATTCAGAATATTCCCCAGAGAGAAAACCACCCTTGCTTCCAACAGCCCAGTGAACCCCAAACAGCCCATTATCTCCCTCCAAAACTCACTGCACAGAAGGACTCTATGACTCCCTTTGGGGCCTTCATGAAAATGCTTTGTAATTGAAGCTGTGGCCCAAGACACTTGCCCCTCGCTGTGGAACCAATCCTATCAGCTCCCCTGGCTTCTCCCCTGAAGAAAACTGTCACTCATTCATTTATTCAACAAACTCTTGCTTAATGGACACCTGCAATGGACCAGGCACTGCTGTAGGTACAGAGAACGTGATAATTAACAACACAGACCCAAATCCGTGCTCTCCCTGCTTGGAGTTGACAGAAAATAAACAGGATACGTAAGTAAAGGATATGGTGTAGTGAATAGTACGTGCTAAGAAGAAAAGGCAGATCAGGAGACAAGAATGTGTGTTGGCAGGTGAAAGTTTAGGTAAGATAGCCAGAGAGGGCCTCCCTGAAAAGGTGATGTTGAAGAAAGGCCTGGAGGAAGTAAGGAAACCAGCCCCATTGATCTGGGGCAGGAGCAGTCTGGGTAAAGGGAACAACCATTGCGAAGACCTTGAGATGGGACTTTGTCTAAGATGTACGAAGAACTGTAGAAGAAGCTTAGCAAATTAAGTCAGTCAGAGAATGACAGATACAGTATAAATCACATGTGGAAACTCACATGTAGGATTGATGAAACGAAACAGGTGAACACAGGAGATGGGAAGGAAAAATGAAATAAGATAAAAACAGAGAGGGTAGGGAGCCTGGGTGGCTCAGTCGGTTGGGCACCTGCCTTCAGCTCAGGTCATGATCCCGGGATCCTAGGATCAAGCCCCGCATCAGGCTCCCTGCTCAGCGGGGAGCCTGCTTCTCCCTCTCCCACTTCCCCTGCTTGTGTTCCCTCTCTTGCAGTCTCTCTCTGTCAAATAAATAAATAAAATCTTTAAAAAAAAAAAAAACAGAGAGGGAGGCACACCATAAGAGACTCTTAACTCTAGGGAAGAAACCGAGGGTTGCTGGAAAGAGGGGAGGGGGGGGATGGGGTCACTGGGTGATGGGCATGAAGGAGGGCACATGATATAATGAGCACTGGGTGATGAATCACTGAATCCTACCCCTGAAACTAATAATACAGTATATGTTAACTTAATTGGATTTAAATACGCATTAAAAAAAAATAGAAGTGAGCTTAGCAGGCGATAGAGGCCAGATCGCGTTCAGGGACTTATAATCACAGGACATTGGCATTTACTGTGAGCATGATGGGGAGATATTGAAAGTTCTGAGTGGAGGAGTGACGTCATTTCGCAGGATCATGGTGACTGCTGTGCTGGGAATAAACTGAAGGAGGCAAGGGTAGAAGCAAGCAGGGAGAGGTCCCTTGCAGGAGATCACAATCAACCACGTGGGAAAGATAAAGGCTTAGACCACAGTGGCGGGTGGCGAGAAGGAGTCAGATTCTGAATCTGTTTTGAAGGTAGAGCCACAGAACCACAGTCACAGCAGATCTGTGGTGTAAGAAGAGTAAAAGGAGTCAGAGATGACAGTGGGGCTGTGGGTCCGAGCGATGGAAAGATGGAGTTTCCGTTTGCTGAGAAAGGACAGAAGCCAGTAGGGGAAGGACCATTAGGAGCTCAGCTCTGGACAAGCTTGGGTATCTAAGTGAGATATGTAAGTGGGCAGCTGGTGCCTGAGTCTGGAGGTTAGGGGAGTAGACTGTGCCAGACTGATTTGAGAATCCTCAGCATATAGATGGTTTTTAAATCTCTGAAACAGGGCAAGATTCCCTAGAGACTGAGAGCTGAGTAAAAAAAAAAAAAAACCCAAGAACATCAATTGTTGCCTCTGTGCGAGGTGCTATTATTATAGCTCCTTGACCTACAGAGATGAGACTCACCTTTGGCCCCAGAGAGAGGAAGAAACAATATCAATGGAATGTAGTCACTGTCCAGGGCAGGACTGGTGGGGGGAAGTGGGGTGGGCGGCAGGGCTCCTGGATTAGAGCTTACCGGTTAACCCTCAGTGGGGCGGGGATGTCAGGGCAGGCCTTCTAAAAGGGAGGACCCCACTGCTCCCCTTAAAGGTAAAAGGAGTTATTCCAGCAGAGATGGTGGGAAGGTACTCCTGGAAGAGGAGCCAACATGTGCAAAGACAGGAAGTCAGCACAGAGCATGGGGCTAGAACTGGAAGTGCCCGCGGGGAAGTCAGGGGGACCAGGAGGCGTGGAGGTGGAAGGCGGGTGTCCAGTGCCGCTCTGGGGAGTGTGGGCTTTGTCCTGAGGTGGGCACGGAAGGGCCACGGATAGACTATGCTCATGAGAATGTCATTGTCAGGTTCACGGTGTTAATAGTCAGAACCTGCGATGTGTGTGCCATGTATCCAGGCTGGAGATGGCGATCCGTGTACTTCACGTGAAACCGTTCTTTATGAGGGAGAGGAGCCTTCTGAACCTGTTCCTTTGTTCATGACACTCGGTGACTGGCCTGAAGCTAGAGGAGTGCTTGCCTACCCAGAAGGGGGCCATGTTCAGCTCAAGGGCACAGGGAGGGAGCTCCCAATGTCTCAATGCTCTTCCTTCCCTTTATGGACATCATCCCAAACCAGCACGGGAGAGGGGTATGAATATCTGTTTTCTAGAGAGTTTATGTATCAAGTCCAAAGTCCCTCAGCGCTAATGTAGGGAACTGGGATTTGAAACCCAGTCTGTGAGTACCTCCCCCGGCAAATCTCTTCCCAGCAAACATTTCCCACCTGCCAAGAGCCCACGATTTGCAGGGCATCTGATGATTAAAACAACTTGGCTAAGTGGTTCTCACGCCTCATCCACAGTTGTCCTTTCCTTGACATACTGTGGATGGAATTTAAATATTGTCTTTCAAATCAATGCTCATTTTATTAGCAGGAAGCACTTAGAATGAGCCATTACACCATCACGGGGGCTTTTTATTATTGGTCCTTAATAAATGTTTGATGCTCCAAACGGTTATGAGCCCACAGTGTGGGGAAGGTCCCACCTGCTCCCTCCTCTGCTCTCTTTGCCATCAAATTAACTGAGATATTCGTTAACAGACTTATCATTTATCTTGGTTTTTAACTGGCATGCTGCCGGAAAAATAAAATAAGCATATCGGAGGAACTGCAGAAGGCTTTTTAAGGATAGCAAAGTTAGATTGCAAGAGCAGTCCTTCCCACTGGCTTTTTATCATGAGCCAGGTCTCCGAGCAAGACAGTTAATGACATGGCCAAGCCCTGGGACCTGAAGGCAGACTTATTTATTTGCTCTCTAGAAGAGGGATTGTGCATTATAGCTCCCATGCATCCTTCCCTAGCTGGGGTGGTGATATTTAAAGAGACCTTTATTTGCCCATTTCAGTTTCACCCCAAACAGTTTGAGCGTATGTCTTGTTTGCTGGCTTCAGCCATGCAGATGATGGGTCCTTTGTCCCCCCAGTTGAAGAGCTTCTGAAGAGGACACAGAGGGTTTATCCAGGCTGGGGGTGGCTACCCTGGCTGAAGGATGCCCCAAGAGGTACCAATATGCCAGGCAGTATTGTGGTCAGGCTGCCATGTGCCTGGTGCAGGACAGAGTGAAAAAGTAAAGCTATTATAGCAAGGGACCAAGAGTCTGCAGGAGGTAGAACCCCAGGCCTGGATAATAGGAAAATAGCAACAACTAACATTTTACTGAATGTTCTCTATGCACTGGGCCTAGGACCAGTTTCCATGTGTCACTTCCTTGGCCCGTATGACACCTCTGTGAGGTCTGTTCTAACATTATTTCTGGTGTACAGAGGAGGAAACCTAGGAACAAGAGGTTAAGCAATTCTCCCAGGGTCTAGGCTTCCCCATTAACATTTGTGGAATCCAGAACAAGAGTACCCCTGGAGGCCCATAGACCATATATCTAAATATTTCAAAGTTATAAATCCAGGTAGCAAATTATTAAATAAAATATGTCCTCTCATCCTACTTGATGACTATACCTGTATAATGACTGGAAAGTCCAATTTGAATTCAGAATTCTCACATTCCTTGGAGGCTCAGACAAGAACCAGTGGCTTAAGGAGAGTGGTCCCTGGCTCACAGCTTACCCCCATTTTCTTCCTATCCTCCAGCTCTGTCTTAAACTGTGAGGGAACTTTCCTACGTGCATGGGGACAGCCCACCCACACATCCAAGCCTCAGACACCCCATTGCAAACAGCCACTGCTTGGATCCCCACATGAGCACTTCTGGGTCCTAGAAGCTGGCATGGGGTCATTCAGCCAGTGTTGCATGGTTCCAGGGGCCCTAGAGTGTGGTCTAGAATGAGAAACATGCATTCCAGGTGGGCATGTCCTCCTGGCCCCTGCAGGGAAAGACACAGATGGAAGAGGGCCAGAGAAGCATCCTCTACAGCAGGGGGCCCAGAGCAGACCCCATGGTAGAGCTTGTGTTTGAACTGAGGCCATCTGACTGGCTCCAGAGTCCAGAGGCTGAACCCCTAAACAATCATCAATCAACAACAAAACATAAAGTCTAAGTGGTGGCTATAGAGTCCCAGAATCCCACGGTGTGAGAGCAGGGAGAGAGAAAAGTGGTTTAAATTCATTAAAATAAAGGTAATCACATTTGGTGATTGAACCCCTGCCCACTGTCACTATGACTCTCTACCCATTTTATAGATAAGGAAACTGAGGCTCAGAAAGGTTAAGTGACTTTCTCAAGAAGGCATACAGACCCAAGACAAAAAGCCAGGTCATCTCCTACTCCACCCTGCCCCTCCCTACCCAACCTGCCAGCTCTCTGGCGAGGACTTGGGCAAGCGTCCCTGCGGGGGACTGCTCCTGCCATGCGATTTACAGTGTGTGCTCTAATGCCGAGGCGGAGATTCCTACTCCCATCTGTGTGTCATGCCGCCAGGAGCCCTGGGTGGCGTCAGTGTGTTCCAATTAGCCTTCTGAATCATATTTGTTGTCTTAAAATATTTATATCCAACCACTTCCCACCTGCTAGAATAGAGTTTTAGCCTCTTCCACAAGGCCTTGCTCTCGCAAGCCCAAAGGAGAACTCTTGCCACTTGAGTTGATCATGGCATCAGGCACCGCAAGCAAGCACGACAGTGTTTCCTAATCAGACGTAAGCGGGACGAATGCTGCCACCACCCAGGGCGCCCACACTCTTGCACTTGGAGCTTATTTCTTCTGACAATGGCACGTCTCTTCCACCAAGAGAGGCTGTTTGCAATTCTATTTATACTCTCCAGCCCAGGCTTGGGGGTGGGGGGGGGCCTCCCCCTGCCGTCAACTCCATGTATTTTTACCCTTCTCGGTGGACAGAGAAAGCTAGAGCACATCTTGCTGCAGGACATGTGGACACTGTTCCCCCATAAGCGATCATTATCATCGTCATCTCAGGTACTTTTAGTCTACAGGCAGCATAGTGTGGTGGGCAAAGCGTAGGTCAAAGGTCTACCTCTTAATAGCCATATGACCTCAGTTCCATTATCTAAACTCTCCAAGTACCCATTTCCCTCTTTGTAAAATGGGGATGGTGAAGGAATTATAAGGATGAAATGAGCTGCTAAATCCGCTCACAGCTCTCGTGGGGCACCCACTCTCTGCCCCCTGGCTTCCTTCATCCCTTTGATATTTGCAAAGTGCCCAGCAGCAACATATCTGGCCCGTGATCGGCATGCAATCCATGAGGTAAGGCGGAATGTATGGCAGTGTCACATTTTTGCAGGGAAGGATGCTGTGTAAACTCAGCCAGCAGGTAAGCTGCTGTGCCAGGACCCCTAGCTAGGAGGCTTGGCCAGTTTCAGAAGCATCTCCATTCATCCTTAGAGAAAGCAGACAACCCTGCCCAAGGAAAGCAGCATGACTATAAAGGAAAGGGGTCAGTGACAAGCTGGACCATGACTTCTATTCTTGGGACCTTGAAATTGGGGAGCTGAGAATCCCAGCCAGGATACTTCACCCCCAGTGCCCAAAATGATGTCAGGGCAGACTTGACCTCTTCAACACATTACTTCATCCCATGGACTGTAATTTATATTTGAGCACCAAGCCCAAAAACATTTTGGCAGGATCCTTATCAAGAGTCCTCCTCCTGTCTGTCAACTCCCCTAGACCATCCATCTCAGAGTCCCCTCACTGTGTCCCAAGAGGGTGAGGAGGTAAAGGCAACCAACACTGAGGTATACTAGGGGGTCAGACAATTGAACTAGAGCTGTGACCTTCCATCCTAGCTGCATGACCTTGGGCAAGTCATTTGGCTTTTGGACCCTCGTTTCCCCTTTCCTTATAATGAAGATGATCATCTGTGTTCTCTAATCCCCAAAGATATCTTTGAATTATTGGGTTAAACGTTTGTACTCTTATAGCCTGCAAAACTCCCTGAGGACAGGATTCATTTCTTAATTTAAATAAACTAATGACCAGTAGCCATGTATTCTACTAGATTGAAAAAAATCTTAAAACCTGTAAGATAGCAACCCAGCCACCATCATGATCCTCATTCATAGTCATAGCCGTAATGTTATGAAGTTATTGACAAGATGTTTTCCTTCCATACTCTACCTTGATCCTGACAACTCTTTTCTATATCATTGTCCCATTTTACAGTAAGAACACTGATGTTTTGAAAGGATAGAGGAATTGTCTCAAGGTCATGCAGATACTGGCTGATGGAGCCCAACATGCACCTGAGCCCTACGATTCTGAAATCGCTCCATGATTTTTTTCTTCCATGCACTGCTATCATTTGGGGGTTTTAGCCTGATTGCAGAGGCTGATTTGCACCAGCTGCCTGTGCTTGGGAAGGTTGGCATTGGGGCTGACATCTCACTTTTTAAAATTTTCCTTCCATTTTAATAAATAATATGTCACAATTCAGGCAAGCCAGCCGAATAATAATTTGTCAAACCCGACACCCGACTTAGCTTGTTCCCACACTCATCTTCCTACCTCCTACCTCGCTTTCTCAGGCCAGTCTTCACACATCCCGCTGAGCTCCAGATATTTCTGCCTGGGTGCTGTCATCATTCCCTGAGAAGTGGCAAACATTAACTTTTTGTCTTTCCCCAAAGTTTCCCAGTCAGTCTGCTGTGATCAGCTTTACAGCTTGGCCTACTGGCAAGGGGAAAGTTCTGAGGTCTCCACTGAGATTCCCCAGAAGCTAGATTTTGCCACATATCCTTCCCCCCACCAGAACCTGGCCCCCTTTGACCTTGGTCTTGGCTTTACAGAGTATAACAGGTTGGGCTGCATTATTACAAGTTAGCAAAGGGAGCTCCCAAACAACAGATAGATACCCCAAATCTGAACACTGTAAGGCTTAGATTTGAACATAACAAATATGTTTCCCACTTTCCAGTGCTTAAATACAAGATTTCTTATATAGATCCAAATATATATATATGTGTGTATATATATATATGTGTGTGTGTGTGTGTGTGTATATATATATCTTTTTTTTTTTTTTTTTAGAAAAAGTCTACAGCAAGTTCATGGTGCTGTGTATTTTCCTACATACTCATCATCATCAACATCATCACAGCTGGTATCCCTATGAACTTTCTCAGCTTAATGAGTAATCTCATGTTTATTCTCTCATTTGGTCATCACAACTTTTTGACAGCAATAAGGGCAAGTATCAATCTACCCATTATCTGGATGAGGGAAGCAAGGCATAAGCAACATGCTGTGGAAACCCAGGGGAGGAGGGGCTGATTCAGACCGTGGAGATCAGGAATAGTCTCGTGGTGAGGATGGTATTAGAAAGGAGTCTCGAAAAATGAGGAATGTGCAGGGAACTAGAAACAGTAACTCCAGCTTTATGGATCAGTATGAGCAGAAGTCAGGAGTCTTGGGAATTTCATGGCATGCCTCAGATTGGGGGATAAAGGCGAGTGCCCAGTCACAGTGGATCTTGACTAGCACCCTCCACCTGCACAAGACATTTATAATCTTTTGCCTTAAGATGGCCCCGAGAAACAGACCCTGAGACAAGGATACATGAGAAAATGATTTATTGAGAAGTATTCCCAAGAAAAATCAGTAGTGAATTGGGCCCCAGAACATGGCCATGCCAAGCAAGGTGACCACACAGCCTCCAAGATGGAAATTTTGCTCAGCCCCACTGCGTGTTCTGACAACAGGGTGACCTGTGGGATTCCAAGCATGGTCCTGGACCAGCAGCCCTGGCAATCACCAGGAAACTAGTCAGAAAGACAAAATCCCAATCCCAGCACAGACTCTCTGAATCAGCTCCCCAGGTCTTGTTATGATGGTCTAGAGCACATCTCAATGAGTGCACAAGGGAATGGAGTATTTACACACCCTGCACCTGTCAGTCATTGGTTAAGGGCTGCTCTCCAGAGGGATGGAAATTCCCAAGTACCTCTGCTTTTCCATGTGATAGGTGCAGATTTCGGCAGGCAGAGGCCAGCTCTTCTATAAAGAGGCTGCTGTCAGGACTGAAAGCACACCAGGCCAAGGGCCACATACAGAAACACAGTGAAGACGCCAGGGGTGAATGAACAGAGCTTCATAGGGTCTGGTCTTCCAACCAGCCCAGTGCAAGCACACAATCATGTCCACATTCTTCAGTCTAGCACCTGTGGGAGCCAGCAGTCAAGTGGGGACAGTGTTGAGGCTGTGGAGAAAGGGTCCCTCTGCAAATTAAGTCACTAATCGCCAGAATCCCCACATCCTGGGGAAATTTTTTTTTTTTTTTTAAGATTTATTTATTTATTTATTTGACAGAGATCACAAGTAGGCAGAGAGGCAGGCCGAGAGAGAGAGAGAGAGAGAGAGAGAGAGAGAGGAGGAAGCAGGCTCCCCGCTGAGCAGAGAGCCCAATGTGGGGCTCGATCCCAGGACCCTGAGATCATGACCTGAGCCAAAGGCAGAGGCTTTAACCCACTGAGCCACCCAGGCGCCCCCATCCTGGGGAAAGTTTTATTACTTCCTGACACTTATCAGGTGTTAACAACCCTTTGTATAACCCTCTGTTAAGCAGAATTAAGTAGAGTTTTCCTTTTTTGAAAGAACAGGTGAAACACCTTTGTAACTAGGACATTAACATGTAAATAGATATCGTAAATGGAATTTCAAATGATTAGTTCTACGGAGTAGGTTAAGTATTTCCCTAAAACCCAGGGTGAATTCTTCAGTTGCTTAGCAAACTCTTGCCCTGTAGACCACTGTGGTGAGCAATCCTTCTTGAATAAGGGCCAGTTCTGGAAAAGTAAAAATATGCATGGGCAGAGGTTTTTTTCCACTCAGTCCAAAAAAAGACAGAGTGAGTCCCATGGCAAAAATAAAATGTATTATTAAAACAATTCATCTGCTTTATTTTCTAGGACAATGTCAATTAGAAAATTTGGAACTGGTTTTTAACCTGCGAAAGATTAATATCTGGACTTTTATGAGAAACAGCATCAGAAAGGCAGCTTTCCAACTTCTCCTCTTGAAATCAAATCACACACCGTATTATAGAGCTGGATGAAATGTGGGTTTGCTATATATTTTTTTATTATATATACGTGTGTGTGTGTGTGTGTATATACATACATATATATATGCATATATACATATATTTATATATGTATGTATATATCAAGTTTCCCGTGGTGGTGGTTGATTTTCACAAGGTCTGAATTAGTGAACATCTGAAGTCAGGAGGTGAGAAACCTGGGAGCAGTCACACCTTTCCACTCTCGGCCCATCCAACAGACCCCAAAAGATCTAGATGGTCCCCTGGGAATGTCACCCTAGTAGCAGAGTAAGCCCATCTTCAACCCATTTACAGCTCCATCCTTCATAAGTATGTCTCAACACTTTCTTTGAATCTAAGAACGCATATGTTGCTTTTGCCCATAATATGTCTTTATTAAGAAGGGGGAGAGGACGAGCTGGGAGTGGGAAGAAGAAAAAGGTCTGTCTTTCCCAGCAAAGGGAAAAACAGGATCACTGTCGCCATCTCTGGGATCAGGAAGACTGGAATAATGGGGTGGACCTGATTCATGGAAGTCTCAGGAAAAGGCATGTGACACAGTTCTGGCCAATGAAATATGGAGAGACATTTACTGGAGGCTTCTGGGGAAGTGCTTTCCTGCCTTACGTGGGAACTTTGTGGAGTCTGTTTCTCCCGTGAGCCCGAGGAGGTTTGTGGCATTGATCTTGAGTGGCACCGGGAAACAGCCTTAGGAGAAGCCAGCACCATGAATGTCTGTGTGAAGAGAGAGTCCTTGGAATGCTGCTGCCCACCTTAGCCGGAAGCTTCTCTTCCTCCTCCTCCCTCTGTTTCTCCTTCTCCTAACATTTTTGTGACTTTATTGAGATATGATCATTATGCAGTAATATGCACATATTTAAATTGTTCAGTCTAATGAGTTTTGACAACTACATACATCGGCAACCCTATCAACATGATCAACAAAATATGCATCTCTATCCCCAGGTCCATGTTCAATCCTTCCCTCCTTCTATCTCCATCCCTAGGGAATAATTGATCTGATTTCTGTCACTATACACTGGTTTGCATTTTCGAGAATATAGAAATGGAGTCATACAGCGTGTTCTCTCTCATGTGGCTTTGTTAACTAAGCATAATTTTCAGACTTCTCCATAACACTGTGTGTATCAACTAAACACACTTATTAGTTCTGGTCGATTTTTTTGTAAATTCTTTATAATCATCTACATAGAAGATTATTTCATCTGTGAATAGAGTCAGTTTTACTTCTTCCTTTCCCATTTATTTGTCTTTAATTTATTTTTTATTTTTATTTATATTTTATTTTTATTTATTTTTCTTGTTTTGTGGCACTAGCTAGGACCTCCTTTACAATGTCGCACGTAAGTGGTAAGAGCCAACGTTCTTGCTTCGTCCTTGATCTTAGGAGAAAACCATCCTCTTATGCCATTACTAGTCAAGACTTCTATATCCTTACTGATTTTCCAGCTACATGTTGTCCACACTATGGAGAGGGGTGTTGATGTCCCCACTATAACTGTGGCTCTGTATCTTCCTTTAATCCTATCTTTTTCACTTGTGTATTTTAAAGCTCTGTTGTTAGATGTATAAACATGGATTGTTATTGTAAGGGCCTATTTAGCCAGAGCAATTCCATCCAGTTAAACAATGACTTTATTGTTTATACAGTAAAACTTAAACTGTCCCTGCCCACCCTTACCCCAGGGGACTTACTTAAAAACAAGTCCCAGAAACCAGTCCCAGGTAACAAAGCCCAAATACAAGGGTGGGTCAGGCCAGGTGGAGGTATCCAATCAGTGGGGGCGCATACTGTCTCCCTAGCTACCAAGGAGTATGGACCCCGCCCTTTGGGCGCCTTATGGGTGCCAATTCTGACCAAGGTGATAGGCTTGTTCAAATATCTACTATAGGGTAAACTGTAATTCAATTGGTCACTTATCTGTGACCTAGCATGACTGTGCAGCTTTCTCTGTGTGTTACAATCTCATTGGCCACCTGTGCGTGGCCAGGTCCAGCCACATGGCCTTTGTCCTTAAAAGCTAGTCTATAAGGCAGAGAGAGGTCGCCTCTTTGTAAGAGATGGCCCTGACGGTCAGTTTGATTCTCGATGCTTGGTGCGAAATAAAGCTTTGCTTGACCTTCGCTTTGTATCAGTCTCGTTCCTTTGGCCATGGACCCAACAGTTATTATGTCCTTTTGATGAACTGACCCCTTTATCATTCTGAAATGAATCTTTTTGTCCCTAGTAATATTCCTTGCTCGGAAATCTCCTTTGTCTGACACTAAATCTCCTTTGTCTGACACTAATAAAGGCTTTATTAGTAACATATAATGTTACTATGATTTACCTTTTTATATCCTTTTACTTTTATCTTTACCTTTATGCTTAAAGTCGGCTTTTTGTGGATATCACAAGGTTGAGTTCTGCTTTTTTTAATCCCATCTGATGGTCTCCACCTTTAATTGAAATGCTAAGACCAGTTTTTTTTTTTAAGATTTTATTTATTTATTTGACAGACAGAGATCACAAGCAGGCAGAGAGGCAGGCAGAGAGAGAGGAAGGGAAGCACGATCCCCGCTGAGCAGAGAGCCCGATGTGGGGCTCAATCCCAAGACCCTGAGATCATGACCTGAGCTGAAGGCAGAGGCTTAAACCCACTAAGCCACCCAGGCACCCCAAGACCAGTTTATTTAATGTGATAATGGATGTGGTTGGGCTTTCAATCTACCAACTTGCAGTTTGTTTTCTATTTGCCCCATCTGGTTTCTGCTCCTCTCTCTACTCACCTTGTCTTGTTTTGAATTTATTGATTATTGCTAATGATCCCACTGGATCTCCTTTGTTATCTCCCTAGGGCTGTCTCTTTGTTTCCTGGGTTTTGTGGTGGTTCTAAAGCAAGGTTTCTGAACTCTGCCTCATTTGAGGCTAGATAATTATTTGTCATAAGATGCTCTCCTGAGCATGGTGGGATGAGTAACAACTGGTCTCTCCACACTAGGGGCCCATAGCAACCCTCCCCACGTTATGACAGATATCCCCAGGATGGCCAAACTAGAACCACAGCTGTGGGGTCCACAATATAAGTCTTTCATTTATCAGAGTCTATCTCGAAGCAAATGTTAGACCTTGTCACACATAGTATACACGTGACTATACATACAATAAGTCCCACCTTACCTTAGTGCGATTCTTGGCATACGTTTTAGTCTACATGCGCTGTAGACCCCACAATACATCATTATTCGTACTTTCCAAATGTGATCTTTTAAGAGAGATTTTTTTAAATAAGAAAAAATATTTGATATTTACTCACATATTTCTTATATAAATTCAAATTCCCATCTGGCATCATTTTATCTTCTGCTTAAAGGACTTACTTTAACATTTCGTGTGGTAGTGTCTGCCGGCAATGAATTCTGCCATCGTGTGCATTTTTCAGATTTGTATTATTGGAGTGGAGCTGACGTACAATATTATATTAGTTTCAGGTGTACAACATAGCGATTCAACAATTCTGTACTGTGCGACGTTCACCCTCAGTGTAGCTACCATCTGTCAGCACACAACACGATTACACTATTGACTCTCTCCCCTCTGCTGTACTTTTCATCCCCATCCTTTGTAGGTTTGAAAATCTTTGGTTCACCTTTGTTTTGGGAACAGATTGTCACTTGATATAGAATCCTAGGTTAACAGTTACTTTCTTTCAGATTTTATTTATTTATTTTAGAGAAAGAGCATGAGCAGGGGGGCAGAGGGAGAAAGAGAAAGAATCCCAAGCAGACTCCTCACTGAGCATAGAGCCAGACGTGGGGCTCGATCCCAGGACCCTGGGATTATGACCTGAGCCGAAACCAAGAGTCTGATGCTTAACAGACTGAGCCACCCAGTCATCCCCCAGTGTACTTTTTAAAATTAACGTATAAGTGACATATAACATTATATTCGTTTCATGTATACTCCATAACGATTTGATAGTTGTATCCATTGCAAAATGATTACTGCAATAAGCCTAGTAATCTGTCACCATACATAGTTACAAAAAATTTTTTCTTAGGATGAGGACTTCTCAAATTTACTCTCCTAGCAACTTTCAGATATGTAATACAGTCTTATTAACTATAGTCACCATGTTGTATATCACATCTCCATAACTTGTTTATTTTATAACATGAAGTTTGTACCTTTTGACTCCCTTCACTCATTTTGTCCCCCTCCCCATCCCCTCTGACAACCACCATTCTGTTCTCTGTATCTGTGAGCTTAGTGCTGTTGGGGTTATTTTTGGCTGGGTGGGAGGGCATGGCAGTGAGTTGCTTTGTCTGATTTTATTTGTTGGGTTGATTTGTCTTCTAGATTTTAGATTCTACATATTTACATATCTACATAAATCTACATAGATTTAGATTCTACATCCCTGCTGAGCAGAGAGCCCGATACGTGACTTGATCCCAGGACCCTGGGATCATGACCTGAGCTGAAGGCAGAGGCTTTAACCCACTGAGCCACACAAGCGCCCCTCTGTCTGACTTATTTCACTAAGCCTAATGTCCTCAAGTTCCAAGTTGTTGCCAACGGCAGGATTTCCTTCTTTCTCATGGCTGAATAGTATTCCAATTCGTATATGTAATCAATGTGAGATGTATATGTCATATCGTCTTTATATATATGATAAATATGTAGATCTTCTTTATCCATTCATCTATCAATGAACACTTAGGCTGTTTCCTCTCTTAGCTATTCTAAATAATACTGCAGTGAACATGGTAGTGTCTATACTTTTTGAATCAGTGTTTTTTCATTTTTCATTTTTTTTCATTTTTCTTCATTTTTCATTTTCTCAAGAAGTGGAATTGCTGTATCATATGGTTGTTCTATTTTTAAGTTTCCAAGGAACCTCCATACTGCTTTTCATAGTAGCTGAACTAATTTACGTTCCCACCAACAGTGCCTAAAGGTTCTCTCTCTCTCTCTTTTTTTTCCCCCACATCCTTGCCAACACTTGTTATTTCTTTTTGATGCTAGCCACTCTAACGGATACCAGGTGATGTCTCATTGTGCTTTTGATTTGCATTTTTGTGACGATTGCTTGGTGATGGTAAGCAACTTTTCATGTGCTTGCTCGCCATCTACATGTGTCTTCTTTGGGAAAATGTCTATTCAGAGCCTCTGTCCATTTTTTTTTTAATTTATTTATTTGACAGACAGAGATCACAAGTAAGGAGAGAGGCAGGCAGAGAGAGAGGAAGGGAAGCAGGCTCCCTGCTGAGCAGAGATTCCCAATGCGGGGCTCGATCCCAGGACCCTGAGATCATGACCTGAGCCGAAGGCAGAGGCTTTAACTCACTGAGCCACCCAGGCGCCCCCCTGTCCATTTTTTAATCAGGTTGTTTGCGGGTTTTTTGCTGTCAAGTTGTATGAGTTCTTTATATATTTTGGATAGTTAGCCTTTATCAGGTGTATGATTTGAAAATGTTTTCTCTCTTTTATTAAGTTGCTTTTTCATTCTGTTAATGATTTCTTTTGCTGTGCAGAAGCTTAAAAATTTAGAGTGTGATAGAGCCCCACTTATTTATTTTTGCTTTTGCTGCATCTGCTTTTGGAGTCAGATCCAAAAAAATCATTGTCAAGACCAATGTCAAGGAGCTTACCACCTATGTTTTCTTCTAGTAGTTTTGCAGATTCAGGTCTTACTTTCAATTATTTAATCCTTTTTGAGTTGATTTTTAGATATAGTGTAGGGTAGTAGCCTAGTTTCACTTTTTTCCATGTAGCTGTGCCGTTTTCCCAACATCATTTTTGGAAGACACTGTTCTTTCCTCGTTGCATTTTCTTGCATCCTTCGTTGTAAATTAATTGACCATATATGTGTGGGTTTACTTCTGGGCTCTGTTTTATTCTGTTTTATTGAACTATGTGTCTGTTTTCACGCTAATATTATGCTGTTTTGATTAGTATAGCTTTGAATTATAGTTTGAAATCAGGGAGTGACATGCCTCTAGCTTCCTTTTCCTTTTTTAAGATTGCTTTGACAAATTGGGGTCTTTAGTAGTTCCATACAAACTTTTGGATTGGTTGTTCTGTTGCTGTGAAAAATGCCATTGGAATTTTGTTAGGGATTGCATTGGATCTGTAGATTGCTTTGTACAGTGTGGACATTTTAGCAATATTAATTCTTCCAATCCATGAGTATAGAATATCCGTAATATTTGTGCCTTTTCTAGTTCTTTCATCAATGCTTATAGTTTTCAGTGTATGTCTTTTACCCCCTTGGTTAAATTTATTCCTAGGTATTTTATTCTTTTTCATGCAATTGTAAATGGGATTGCTTTCTTTTTTTTTTAATATTTTTAATTTATTTGACAGATAGAGATCACAAGTAGGCAGAGAGGCAGGCAGAGAGAGAGGGGGAAGCAGGCTCTCCGCTGAGCAGAGAGCCCGATGTGGGGCTCGATCCCATGACCCTAAGACCATGACCTGAGCCGAAGGCAGAGGCTTAACCCACTGAGCCACCCAGGCGCCCCTGGGATTGCTTTCTTAACTTCTCTTTCTGATAGTTCATTCATGAGTGTATAGAAATGCAATAGATTTTTGTATATTGATTTTGTATCTGAAACTTTACTAAATTCATTTATTAGTTCTAACAGTTTTTTGGTAGGGTCTTTGGGGTTTTCTATATATAAAATCATATCCAGCAAATAGTAACACTTTTACAATTATTTTCCAATATGGATGTATTTATTTCTTTTCTTGCCCAATTCCTGTGGCTAGAACTTCCAATACTCTGTTGAATAGAAGTAGTGAGAGTGGGAATCGTTCTCTTGTTTCTAACCTTAGAGGAAAAGCTTTCAATTTTTCACCATCAAGTATGATGTTAGCAGTGGGCTTGTCATATATGGCCTTTATTATGTTGAAGTATCTTCCATCTATATCCACTTTGCTGAGAGTTTTTAATCATAAGTTGATATTGAATTTTATCGAATGCTTTCCTGCATTTATTGAGATGGTCATATAATTTTTATCCTTCATTTTGTTAATGTGGTGCATCACATGGATTGATTAGTGAATGCTGAACCATCCTTGCATCCCTGAAATAAATCCCATGGTTGCTGATCATGAGGTATGATCATTTTACTATATTACTGAATACAGTTTGCTAATATTTTGTTGAGACTTTTCACGTCTATGTTCATTAGGGATATTGGCTTGTTACTTTTTTTTCTTGAGGTGTCCTTGTCTGGTTTTGAAATCAGGGTAATACTGGCCTCATAAAATGAGTTTTGAAGCATTTTTTTCACCTCCAAAGTTTTGTTTTAGATCTTCTTGATACCTCCCATGTCTCTCCTTATCATGTTTACACTTTCCTCTATCTTCTCACACAATGGGTATATGTTGGTAACAGATGTTTTAATTCTTTATCTACTAATTTGATCCTCTGTTTCTTTCTAGAGTATGTTTTTATTGATTGATTTTTCTCATTACTATGGGTTATAGTTCTCTGTTTCTTTGCATGTCTGATAATTTTTTATTGAATGACAGGCATGGTGAATTTTCTGTGGTTGGGTGTTGTCATTCTTTAATTCCTTTCAGTGTCTGGGGACCTTGTTCCGGGACGTAGTTAAATTATTTGGAAAAAATTTTGATGGTTTAGAGCAGGGATCCGCAAACTACGTGGAGAATCCAACCCATTTTTTGTTGGTGTATTAATGGAACACAGTCACCATCTATATCCATTCATTTATGTATGGCCTTTGGCTGCTTATGCATGACAGCAAGAAAATTAAGTCATTGAGACAGAAACCGTATGGACTGCAGGGCCTAAAATATTTACTAGCTGGCTCTTTACAGGAAATGTTTGCTGACCTCCGCTTCAGAAGCTTGCTTTTAAATTAGGTGGGTCTAGGACAGCCCCAGTCCATGGGTAATTTATCTCCACTACTGAAGCATTACCTTTCTGAGGAGTTTCAATGCCTGGTATATTGCAAAGTTACTGCACTTCTGGCTGATAGAAACATAACAGTATTCCTGCCCTGTCTGATCTCTGGGGATAGTTCTGTCACGGTCACCTTAACTCAGGACAGCTGCCAGGCTCTGTTAGGGTTCTCCTCCCCTCTTCCACGTCTAGAAACTCCCCTGGCAGTGAGACAGGGCAATCAGAAGGCTCTTGTTTGTGGCCCTTCTCTCAGGATAATACGCTGTCCTGCGTGGACGGTTGTCCAACGTTGGAAAAACTATTCTGAGCTTCTTATGTGAAATAAACATTCACTGTTTGAGCCAGGTTGAGTTGGTTTTCCTATTACGTGGCATCCCCAAACTCCCTAACTGATATAGTCATCCGAATGATAGGGTGCTGGTTTTGTGGGCAATGTATTATCCCTTTGAAAAGCCATGTCACAAAAGAGATAGTGGAACAGACAAAGCTCCATCAAAAACTAGAAAGCCATGTACAACTCAAGGAAGGGGATATTTCAAAATACCAGAGTCAATTTCTACAAATGCCAGCAGGCAGTGTTACAGACAGGCATGAACAGCTTGATTTCACTTAGACTCCTGTTATTATTGTTGTTCTGTTTTGTTTTGTTTTATTTTATTTTAAGATTTTATGTATTTATTTGACAGAGAAAGACACAGTGAGAAAGGGAACACAAAGAGTGGGAATAGGAGAGGTGTATGCAGGCTTCCCGCCGAGCAGGGAGCCCAGTGCGGGGCTCGATCCCAGGACCCTGAGGTCAGGACCTGAGCCCTAGGCAGAGGCTCAACCCACTGAGCCACCCAGGTGCCCCTAGAACCTAGTCTTTTTTTTTTTTTTAAGATTTTATTTATTCATTTGAGAGAGAGACACCTCGAGAGAGGGAACACAAGCAGGGGGAGTGGGAGAGGGAGAAGCAAGCTTCCCACTGAGCAGGGAGCCCAATGCAGGGCATTATCCCGGGACTCTGGGGTCATGACCTGAGCCGAAGGTAGACGCTTAATGACTAGCCACCCAGGCGCCCCTCTGTTTTGTATTAATAAGAGATTCCAGAGAAGGTGCCAGAGGACTAGAATTGAATAAGTCTTTGGAGAAAATTTCTCTCTTTTTATTAAACTTTTAAGGGAGTATTGGGAATTGATTGTTCCTGAAATACTTAATGAAGGTTCTAGCCCTAATGAATTTAACACATTTGCTGATAATAAGCAGGTGCTAAATTCCATATAAATCTAAACTATTTCCTGGGGGTGATGAGTTCTAGAAGTACCCTCTGTCTGAAATAGGACTGCCTTTTATTATTCTAAACTTACTGTTGAATTGGAGTAAACCCAGCAAGACCTCAGCTTCCATAGGCCAATACGACGTATTGGAGTGCTCGCCATGAAAAGGTCAAGGGCTGGTGGAATGCAGGGGAGGCATGTAAAAAGGGTAGCAAAGGAGAGGAGTTGAAGACAGGACCTTGGGAGAAGTTTAAATTAAAAGGGGTCAGAGCAAGCAACAAGGCACAAGGGCAAAAGTCATGATCAGGAGCAGGTTGGGTCGTCCCATTTGGGATGTTTATTGTGAAGGACACAGAGGACCAAAAATTTGACACACCTGGGGGCTGACCACCTGTCATGAAGAGAGTTTCGTTTAAAGGCATAGGACTGGGGGCCCAGGTCTTTTCCTCCAAAATCTCAGACAGCAGCAGTTTTAGGAAATCCAGAGTATTCATGACTTTGCCGGCCTACAGCATGTCCTCTCATCGGCCATGTTTTTCTAGACTGATATGTTCCACATGAAGAGTTTTTACAATGGATACGTAGGAGGAGGTGTTCTTCAGTGTTAACATAATGGTTGATGAGGTATTAAGGTTGAAGGCAGGACACCTTGATTCTGCGTTTATAGCATCTGGATCACTGGGTAGTCAGGTGGATTTGGGCAAGTCACTTTAACCTCCTGATACTTTGGTTCCTCACCTTTAAAGTAAAGGGGTGGGATCGTGGGGCTCGATTGTAGTAATAGACTTCATTACCTCAGCACTATTTCATGTGCAATGCCAGAGTTGACATTTCATAGTCCAAGCTCAAATCCTCCAAACAGCCCTATGACACAGACACTATCATTAGTATCTTAACGTGTCTGATGAAGAAGCGGCAGAAGAGGTAACAGAGCTGGGTTCTGTGGCAGGTCTCAACTCCAAAACCATAGGCTCTCTTCTACCTCTAACCAAATAAGATTTTTCAAAGTGCAGTTGAGTGTACGTAGTTGAAATGTGAGTCTTGAAATCTGTTGTAAGCCACAGAAAACAGACCGGGAGGTACCCCATGGTTCCACTGCTGATCTAACCACGGAGGATGATCATGGATCCAAGAAATGCTTTTTGGGTTGAGTCCTGCTCATTCAGATTGTGAAGTGAGGGCAGATAGCAGTGTCTGTGGTCTTTCTCGACTGTAGAGGTTGAAATTACCTCTGCTACTGAAAACTTTGGGGAGTTCAGTAGGTAAGGGAAATCCATTTTAAATCAGTATCCTTTTTCTAAAATTAAGGGCTCTTAAATTAAGCATTCCTTCCATGCTTCAGCAACTTCTGAGTCCAGCAATTAATTATTGTAATGTTAAAGGTCTTTTATGTTTATGATACACGCTCGCATTCTGCAGGCTTATTATGAATTGTAATTTTTTCATTAACTCCCCTCATGTTCATTATTTGCGCTCTATTATATCTTAGTTGATCATTTATATAACATTTGAAAGTAATAAAACTATTTTTCATTAAAACCACTCTGTGATCCCACCGTTTCACGAAGGTTAATAAAAACTGTTTTTGCAAGAGGGGAAAAAAAGGTTCGTTTCTGTAAAACCAGTTGCTTTGAAAACCCAGCATCTAGTGTAGTAAGGTTGCACTTTGGAGGAAGGATGCAGATAGGTTCCAGATCCAAGCCTTGCTTCTTACTAGCTGTGTGGCCTTGAGCATGTTAGTTTCTCCTCTCTGAATGTCAGTTTCTTTATCTGTAAAATAGGGAGGACGAGAAGAATAGCTGCCTGGTGTTAATAAAGGTTGTGAAATGTTTGAATGAGCAAACCGAAGAAGCAATGAAAATTCGCCAGTCCAGGCGTGAATCAAATATGGAACATTACTCCCCTTTAAGGAAAAAATCAACAGGAAACTGTCACGTTGATAAGGATGTTACTAGAAACCTGGGCAAGTTGGAAGGGAATGAATTTATCGCTTCTAGAACGATAGCCTGTCACTGTATACTTCACGCTGTGCAGAGCCGAGAGCCTGAAATTCCTCCATTTAAACACAATGGCTTAGAGAAAAAAAATGACAAGGATCTCAAGGAGATAATTTCGAAATTGCCACTGTTTCCTTTGTTGTTGTCTGTATTGATACCGTCTTGTCCATTATGATAGAGAGAGGCCTCTTGAATCTCAAATATGTACTCAGCACAGACAAGGAAGAGACGGAGGTACTAAAACAGGACAAATTAAAATTATAATCAGCTAATTATGTTCTCTCGGAATTGAGACTGTGATTTTCTTGACAGTGGTTCAACCCAGTCTGGCACCTCCTTGGCAACGTAGAGCTGGAAAAAGTTTCAGACCGCAAAACAATGACAACCACAACCACAACAATAACAAAAGGTGCTGGGCAGAACTTCAGAACCCCATGGTACTTTCCCACTTATTTCAGTTGGTTCTTCCAAGAAAACTGCGAGGGGAGCAGGAGGGTCAATGGTGACTCCAGCTTTCCAGGTGCTCGGGTCAAAAAGCTTGGCATCCTCTTTCTTGCAAAGCCCACATCCAACCTGCTGGCAAATCCTGCTGGCTGCTCCTTCAAAATGACCCCAGAATCTGACCACCTCGCTATCTCCACTGCCTCCCTGCTCCAGACACAGGCATCTGTTTCTTAATTGTTGCAGTAACCTTGCAACTGTCTCCCTCTTCAGCCTTGGAACTGCAAGAGTCAGCTCTCAACCCCATAGTCACCCTGGGGGGGTTCCTTTTAAAACACAAAGCAGATCCTGTCCCTTCTTCACTCAAAACCTCAATTCATTTCCTGTCTCATTTGGATTAAACAGCAAAGTCACTAGAAAGTTCCACACAATCTGGTCCCTCTTCCCTTCTGATCTCAGCTCCTGCTGCAGACCCACTCACTCACTCCCTCGGCTTTGGTCACACTGTCTTCTTTGCTGTTCCTAGCACAGGTCTGGAGTCTGTTTTTCCTTCTATCTTGTTTCCACTGCTGTGTCTTTAGCAACTAAAACTATCTACCTGGTTCAATAAATATTTGCCCTAATGTAGTGCTTTTTCCAAAGGAGCTCTGGAGTCAGACCCCACAGGTTTGCCTTTAGGATCTGCCACTTACTGACTGATCAGTGGGACCCTGATTGGTCCCCTCATCTGTAAAATGGGAACAATAGAGAGGTACCTGTTTCATAGGTGTCGTGAGCTGAATTTTTTCTCCCCCCAAAACATTTCTAAGTCCTAACCCCTGGCGCCTGTGAATGTGACCTAACCCCTGGCGCCTGTGAATGTGACTTAATTTGGAAATAGAGTTTTTGTGCATGTGATGGAGTTAAGCATTTCAGCATTGAGGTCATCCCGGGTTTAGATTGGATCCTAAAGCCAACAGCTCGTATCCCTGAGGGCAAGGAAAGAGATTGGGACCCAAACAAGAAGGCCATGGAGGCAAAGATGTGAGCTATGCAGCCACGAGCCAAGGAAGGCCAGGGACCCCTCCCCAAATCTGAAGAGGTAAAGATGCTTTGTCCCTAGGTCCCTCGGGAGGGAGTGTGGCCATGCTGACACTTTGATTTCAGGCTTCCAGGCTCTAGAACTGTAACAGACCAAAGTTCTGTTGCTTTAAGCCACTGATTTTGTAATAATTTGTTGCATTGGTTCCAGGAAACAACTACGATAGGGTTGTTAAAAGGATGTAATGATCTTATCTATATAAAGAGCTTTATTGTAAGCAACTCTGTAAATGTTAGCTATTAGGATTAGCCTTATTTTACAGACAATGAAATCAAAGTGCTGAGAAGATAAACGACTTATCCAAGAGCTCACGGGCACTACGTGGTGGGTCAGGGATCAGAACTGTCCTATTATGGCTCCGGGTTCTGCCAGGCTGCCTGGCATTTTGATGATAGATGACCACTGGCTGACATTAATCTCAATTAAATCACTTCCAGCTCGTAATATTCTATGAATTGGACAAATGCTTCTCAACAAAGGGTTTTTCCTTTTCTTCAGTCAGCCTCAGAATTGTTAAAGTAAATCTTCCAGAACTGACACACAGCATGCCCTGGTGACCTTTCAGTTTGCCCACAGCGACCAGAAGGGACTGAGCATGTAGCCAGTCAGACCTGCCTGCTAGGAACCCCACCTCCCCAGTGACCACGTAGGTCTGTGGGCTGGCTGCTTCATAGAACTCCCCACACGCGGGCTCAGCAAGTGGGAAATGTGCATAAATGTCATGTGGAGTTGAGACTCTGATCAGTACTTAAGTAGCTTCCGGAAGCATCGTTTCTAAACATCAGAGGGTCCCCATAGCTGAATGAGCTCTGCCAGCCATGTTTCCTGGTGGAAAATTTCCCTGTAAATCGGGAAGCCCAAAATCATTGCCAAAAACTGACTTAGATTCCTGATTGGCTGGGAGAACCAGGGTGGGGGTGGCAGGGGGACCAGGGTGGGGTCAGTGGAATGGAGAGTGGGAGGGAATTCAGATGAAACCTTTCCCTCCCCCCATCTCCCGCCCCCACCCTGATCCCAGAAGTGATGGCGATATTCCTCCCTGCACACAGGGTCTCCAAGCATGCTAGGAGCAGAGGGATCCAGTGGAGGGGAGGGAACCAGAAGGCACGCAAGGGGATCCTCCCCACCTCCGTGACACCTTCCTGAGGCACCACCTGGTCACCATAGCTTCAACCCTGCTCGTTCCCCTGCTTTGTGCAGCTGGAGTAGTTGTGGGAACTGGCTGAGCTCTGGCATTAGCAATGCCGCTAACCAAATAGCTCCTCTAGCTGAATGCATCTTGCAGGAGAAGTGCCCCTCATTAGGTAAACTGGCTGTGTGCCAGAGATTCTTGCTTTTCTCAGCGGATGAAGTCTGATCACCTTCTGATGGAGAAGTGAGGCTGGGGGTGGGTCTGTTATCCAGAGAGGCAGGGTGTAAGACTCGAGAACAAAAATGCAACCACATCCTGAGACGAGTAAGAAAGCGTTTCTAAGCTGGTGCCTAAGGCAAGGGCAGAAGCTGAAATAAGGACAGGTACAAGGGGCATGGGCAAAACAGTTGGGTGACCGAGATGTGATGTGTGATGCGGATGGCGTGGGGTGATCCTGAGATTTCCCCCACCCCCAAACCGGCCCCGAGCTTATAGAAAGGCATGGGTACAAAGGGATTAAACCTGCACCTTCTGGAGTCAGCCCACTGGATTTAGACACCTGCTCCCCCACTCCGTAGCTCGGTAACTGAAGCCAAATCTCATAACTCCTTTGTGCCTGCAGTTCCTAATCTGTGAAATGAATTTTGCAGAGATTAGGCAACTTAATTACAGAAAGTGCTGTAAATATTGGTGCTTATTCTCATCAGTGTCATCACAGTGAGTAGATCAGTTAGAGGCATTGGACGGGGCCGGATGGAGGAGTTCTCGGAAGCCCAAACCTCCTGCCCATGCCCCCACTTGGGGAGAAGCAAGGTCATGACCGGGAGAACAGCTGCGCACCTGGAGGACCAAGACCACGCAGCTGGGCACGGAGGTGGGGAAACGGGAGGAGAAGACAATGTTTGTTGCAGGACATTTATATCTTGATCTACTGCTCAGTGATCTCAATTCATGCTTCTGAAATTGGAAGTAAATAGAACCATTGTTGGCTGAGTCTTGTTTCCAGTGAATTAGGATTTAGGATCCAAATCTTAGAGTAAATCTATCTAGAATTTCCTGGCCACGCTTTCCCAATTGTTTTTATTCCTTGGGGATAAAAGGAGGGGAGGCTAGGCTCTTAAAGCAGAGGTGGTCTTACCATTCATCTAGAGAGCCACAGGAGGCAAACAAAGGGCTCTAAGAAGGAATTACAGCTTGATTGAAAATGGCTGCAGATAAAACATCTTGGAAGGAATCTGAAATCAGTTCCTACTTTCATTCCACAAATACTCCTGCATCCCTCCTATGGGAAACATACAGGAGACCCTAGGAAGCCCATGCTGTCCCTGCGTCGAGGAGCCCCACCCAGTGGAAAGGAAGAACCAGTCAACAAATGATTGAAAGCAGGTATGACTGACCCATGAAGAAAAATCAGAATGAAAGTGCCCTTCAAGCAAAAGAACTAATTATGGAACTATTTTTAATGAACATGCCATGAGTTTTATCACCAACCAACCTGGGTTCGACTCTGGTCTCATCACCTATGAGCTGCAGAACCTTGTAGAAACCTGTTAACTTTGCAGACTCGGTTTCTTCACCAACAAAATGGCACTGCTACCCACCTGTGGGGTTGTACGGAGGACAACTGTAGCCTGGTCCCTGTCACATGGTAGAGATGTGACAAGAATCCATCCCCTTCCACTGGAGGGAGCCCAGAAAAGGTTTTCTCAAGGAGGGGCTGTTTAAGCAGGTTCTGAAGGAGGAATAAGAGCTTGCCAGGTAGAGTGGGATGCATTTCAGGGCTCCTTTTGACAATATTGTGATTTCTGCCCAGCTTTTCAGGAACCCATATGCCCACTGACTGACAGTAATTTTACAAAGCCAGACGTGTCTGTATTCTTTTTCTATCCAGAAAAAAAAAAATCTTTTTGTTTTCTTGTACTTAACAGTTATTTTGTGGT
This sequence comes from Martes martes, assembly GCF_963455335.1. Lineage (NCBI taxonomy): Eukaryota > Metazoa > Chordata > Mammalia > Carnivora > Mustelidae > Martes > Martes martes. The sequence goes on along the minus strand of NC_137904.1, from coordinate 26,090,601 downwards.
AGTTACAAAAAGTCCTCTAACTGCCAGCAATGAGTCTGCCAAAAATATCATAGGGGGCATTAAATGTGCCAAGAAACTGAAGGGAAGACAGGAACCGGTTTCCTTTTACTTAAATAAAGCAGAGTCTCGCAGGTAGACAATTTGCGTTGAGCCCAAAGAAGAGGTAGCCGCACTGACAGCTGCCTGCCTGGTCCCCTGCCTACCCGTCCCCATAGAGGGCTATGCACAGAGTCACTGAAGCTGTGCGGATGACACTGGTCCCCAGGGACCCTTCAGAATCTAAGCCACTGATAAGCTTCCGTTTCTTCTGCATTTGAAACTCTGGCCAATGTGGCAGGGTGGGAGGGGGTGGGGGGTCATGGAATAAGAAAAGGCTGTCTCCTAGCATGGGTTCTGGGTTGAGATTAGAGAAACAACCTTGGTAGTGACAAGCCCGGCGATGGCTTATGGGTTCTGCTGCAGGGAGGCTGGGTGGGAGGGAGGGTCCACATTGCTAAGGACCTGGTCTGCTCATTCGTGTTGGTGTGCATGCACCCGCACACACACACACACACACACACAGATCCTCCCTTCCCTCCATGGGGCCCTGCACTCCCGGGCTGTCTTCTTCAAGCATGAACATTGGAAAGTGACCTCAGCTAGTTGGTGGAGAGGAGCAGAGTGGGAGATGACGCCGTTCTGCCTGTTCACCTCTGACTCAACCATGCCTCCCACTCCAAGCTGTTCAGTCTGTCTGGACTGCCCTCCCCCCAGCTGCTTTCCTGACCTCAAGACTCAGTCCCGATGCCACCGGGCCCATTAACCAGACTGTAAGATCCAAAGGATGGGGATGATATGGGCTCATTCACCATTTTGTCTCTGGCACTTAACACAGTGCCTGACCTAGAGTAGGTGCTCAATAAATATTTGTTGACTGAATAACAAGCCAGATTTTCTCTGTCTTCAGTTCCCCTAATGGGTGGGACTTCCCTTGTCATGTCACAGGTCCACATTTTATATCCCAGAGTGGTTTACACATTTGTATTCCCATCGAAACTAGTGGCTCTTAAGGTAGGGTCCACGGATAAGCTTCTGCAGAACCAGGAACCCCCTGAAACGTACATGGATTGTTAGTGTGTGTGTGTGTGTGTGTGCATGTGTCTAGATTTGTTTTTTTTCTGCAGAGAAGCTCCCCAGTTTGGGTCAGGTCCTTGCAGAGGCCATGATGGGAATGTGGTCAGAAACAAGATGAGTCTACAGAGACTAAAGTCCCCTTTGAGGCCAGGGTCCTTAACTAGCACAATGCCTGGTGCACAGTAGTGAAGACATGTTCATTGAGCAAGTGAGCGAAAGAACGATCCTAGGTTCCAGCCTGGGTCTCCACCATCCCCGGATTCCCAGACATTGAGTCCTCCAGTCATAGCTTCCCCTACACCTCAAGGCTGAGAGATTTGGGCTTTTCAGAAAAGTACCTATGGGCAGAATTGACCTGTGCCTCTCTCATGCCAGTATGTCAGCTAATGGGAGAAAACCACATCTTGGCATACCAGAGCTGAATGCTGATCATACTTTTGGCTTCCTTTTCTGGAAGGAAGCCAGAGCACCCCATCTCCAGCTCACCCACCCTCTCCTGCCCTTGCCTATGTGTGAGTCAGTTCAGGCTGCTATAGCAAAGTACTGTACACAGTGGCATATAAACAACACACATCTATTTCTCACAGTTCTGAAGGCTGGAAGGTCCAAGATCAAGGTGCTGGCAGACTCCATTTCTGGGGAGAACCTGTTTCCTGGGTCATAGATGGTACATTCTAGCTGTAACCTCACATGGTAGACAGAGTAACAGAACTCTCTGGGATCTCTTAGAGGAGCTCTAAACCCTTTCATGAGGACTCCACTCTTATGACTTAAGCACCTCTCCAAGGCCCCACCTTCTAACGTCATTCATTGTGCATTAGGTTTCAACATGTGAACTTCAGCGGGGAAAGGGGTGGGGGCATGAACATTCGGGCTATAGCAGTGCACTAACTTTGATTTGTTGCGTTAGGGGCCCCGTCTCTGACAACAGCCCCTGCCCCTAGAACCATTTTCCTGCCTCCTGTATCCAAGGTCATGTCCAAGCGTCTCACCGTTATAATTCTTCTTGCCAGGTTTCTGTTTCCTTTGTTCCTGGCAACTCCCATCTTTACCCAGTGACACAGGAGCCCCTCTGTAAAATGGGGGGGCTCTTGGATTTCTGGACGGCCATCGACTATAACACAAGCACCTAAAAATCTGTCTGGTTTTTCATGGACCCAATTCATTAGGGCTCATGGGCCCATGGGATACAGGGGAACCTCTACAAGGCTGGGGGGCTCCCCTACCCCCGCATGAGCCCCATCACTACACTGGAGGAATTTCAATGAAAGAAAGATGACTATGACCAGAAATCCCATTCCATTGATGGATTCAAGCTGTCCCCAGACACCCAGATTCTTGGATATGGAACAAAGGCATTCCAATTCAGATATTGACTAGATCAGACACACAGGGACACGTCTTGCTACAAATTCGTCTACTATTTTTCTCCCTGTCCCTTGCAGCTCTGGAGAGAGTTTGGCTGGGGATCATGCTCCCCCTTCCCGTGGCAGACATTCTGAAGTGATCTGAGGACGGGACATTCAGACCAAGGGCTCTGTGGGTACAGCCTCGGGTTCTGAAAAGATGGTGTTCAGGCTGTGTCTCTGAGCCTCACTCTCCTAGATTGGGGATAATTGTTGCTCTGCCTACATCCTGAATTATCGTCAAGACGAAAAGAGATGATAGGTTCCTTTACTCATATTCAATAAGTGCTTTGAGCACCTACTGTGTGCCAGGTTCCAGAGGTAGGTAGAGAAATGAGACCTGCTCCCTGCCCTGAAAGAGCTCACAAAAGGAAGGGGGGAAACAGACAAATGATCGATTTCAGCGCAGTGTGGAAAGTGCTACCACCCTATAGGAAATCCCACAGGATGCCATCTGCCCAGTCTTGAAAGGTTAAAAATGGAGACTTGTCAGAGGAGGAGCGGGGACCGAAAGGATGAATACCGATAGCTAGAAAAGGGGAAATAAAGACATTCCAGGAAGGGGAAACAGCCTGTGCAAAGCCAAGAGATACAAATATGGCATCTTTCTGGGGCTCACAGCTTGCTCGGTAGACAGGAGGAAAGGTAGGGACACAATCGGAGAGATAAGCAGAGACGGGGTCATAGAAGGATGCCAAAATTGGGCTCTTTCCAGAAAATGGTGGAGAGGGATTTGAACAGGGGCATATAAATTTCAGATTTATATTTTTAGAAAGGTCACCCTTGGCTGCAAGCTGGAGAGCACAGAAAGGCTGAGGGTGTAGAGACTGCTTAGGGACCCGGTGGACCAAACAGGGAAGCTCTGATGGGACCAGGTAGGGCAGGGGGAGGGGTGGAGAAGGCAGCAGCAGGGATGGAGGGGAGGCAGAGACAGCTAGACCTGGTGCATGAATGGGAAAGCTTTTACAAACTCAAAAGTGTGGCAGAGCATTTTCTTTCTAAACGTGGGCACCAAATGAAGTCATTTCAATCTGCCACGGGCTCCACAAAACGATACCTTCTCATCTCCAAAAAGAAGGTTTTTTCCCCCCTCTCTGAATTACTTTATCTCTATGGTTGTACAAAGGCAAAATATTTTAAAAAACAGTAAAATGGAAAACAGTGCTTTTATAAATAAAATGACATTAGCTCGGGACCGCCTTTGGAAATGGGGGGACACAGAGTATCCACAGGACCTGCTTGTGGCCATCCGCTCCCTGATGGAGGCGCCTAGACATGCCACCTACACAGATGAGGAGAGAAGCATTTCAGGCTGGAGCAGACCTTGGGCTGAAGACAGTGCAAAGCATCAGTGTCAGAAAGAGAGAGATATTGCAAAAGCAAAATGCCTAATCAGTACCAGTTTAATAGGGCGACGTTAGCCGTGGAAGAAGAAATGTTGATCTGTGTGTCGACTATTTTATAATCACCAGAGTACTTAGCTTCATGTAAGCTATCTCATATTCATTAGAAATAAAGAGTAATTTTATTCATTGGAAAGAACTCTTCAATTTATAGCATCTTAATTGCTTAGGGTTTTAAATTCTGATAAAGGGAGCTTCATCTATGACAGGCGCGGGGGACAGGCAGAAGGGAGGGTTCATGCATAATGACAAAGACATCAGGGCCAGTGTGGTGCTCGGTGGCTGTGTCCGTCAGAAGGGGTGAGGTCATGCCATGGTAGGAAGCAACCCCTGGGTCTCCGAAATCATTTCTCACTCCTGTTACGTGTCCAGCATGGGTCGACAGCAGGTCACTCGGGAACCCAGTACCGTCTCCACCTGAGCTCTTCTCTGGTCCCCAGGGCAGGGGGAGGGAACCAGCTGTACCGGCTCTTAAAATGTCCTCCCTGCAGTGACATGCATTGTTTCCTTTCGCTGAGCACAGTAAGTCCCAGATGGAGAGACATCACATTGCAGGGGAGTACAGCCCTACCCTAGCGTGTGCCTGGGAGGAGAGGCTGTCTGTGGACAGCCCCAGTGGCCACACAGTGGCACCAAAGCCACAGAGTCCTCTGTACTCCACTAAGATATGAGCTCCCTGAGGGTGGGCAGGACCGTATCTTACTGATCTTGGTATCTCCGGCGTGAATATAGCACCTCCCACAGAGTAAATGATGGTGAATTTCTGATGAATGAATGAGTTGGTACACGGATTTGATTTTCAGAACTTCTGAGTCTTCCTAAATGAGTAGGTCCAGGGAGGTTGGCCTATATTCTTCTACCCAATCTTCCTTCAAGGTTTTCTGGGTCATCTGAAGGGCACACACTTGGTCTCCCACAGCACAGAGCAGACCCCTGAGGCACGGGAGGGACTCATGAAGCCCTCCCTCAACCAGGTTAATGGGGCAGTGGGCAAATCCAAGGCTCCCATCATCTGGTTGTCTGGGGCACAGGAATGAGCAGCAGAAGCCAGGGCTGGGTAAGGGAGCAGCCCAACGTGGCCTTATGCTGTGTTAGGCGTGGCGTTGGCGGTTTTATAGAATTTGTCTATTTAATCCTCACACCAGTCCTGAGAGGAAGGTGGTATTCTCTCCCTGCATCTTACCCATGAGAAAACTGACACCCGAGGATATTAAGACATTTGCCCTAGATCTCACAGCCATTTAAATGGCTTTGAACACAGAGCCGTTTGGTTCCAAGTAGGTACTCTGAACCACTGGACTGACCATCTGTCTTCTACAAGCTTCTCACAGCTTCAGATCATTCTGTTTTTCTACGAACATTCGGCCCCTTTGGCTCTTTCACAGCCCATGCTCCAAGAGGCAGGAAAGCGGCCAAGGGAAATGCATCCCCTTTCTCGCCCTCAGGCCTAGCTGCCCTCACAGGGGCCTGCAAGCTCTCACCTTCCACTGGTGCCTTCAGTATCCTCATCAGCTCTGATGGGGCAGGCCCCATGAGCTCAGCCCCACCATAGTTCGGAGCTGCAGTGATTTTGTTCTCTTTCCCTGGCTGTCCGTCCTCACCTACGTTGGGCTGTGTGGATGCACTCTTCACGTCGCCAACACCCCGCAGCCTGGCAGAGGTGCTGTGGTCCAGGGAAAGCAATCAGCCTGCATTCCACCCTGCTTCTCCCTCATGCTCTTCATATGCCCAGACTCCAGAGCCTGCCTCCTCCATCTTAACATCAGATAAGAAGGGGGAGGGGGGACAACACTTGTGGGACACCAGCAATATTCCAGACATATCACATGAGACCTCTCACGGTATCACTGTGCAGAAGGGAGTAATGTCCCCATTCCACAGACGAGGAAACTGCGTTCAGTGTGATCAGGGAACTGGCTCAGGACACACAGCCAGACAGGCTTCTAAGTCTCGTTTGCATCTCTCCGTGTTGTGTTTCCAGATACACGTGTGGATCTCAAACTTGTGCATGAAATGAAGGGCCAGCCTGAGGCACTCATGAAAACTTGGGTTGCTGGGCTGTACCCCCAGCTTTTGATTCAGTGGGACCACGGTGGGGCCTGAGAATTTTCATTTTTAGCAGGTTCACTGGGGGTGCTGAGGCTGCTGGTCTGGGGACTACACTTTGTGAACCGCTGCACTAAACCATGTTACTGAGCTCTCTGAATTAGAAGAGCTGGCAGTGAAAAAATTCTCATGAACTCTGAAGGGATGGTATCACCCCTGCACAGTGCTCTCTGGAGGGACAAAGTGACTGTCCAGAGGGCCTGCTCTATGACTCTGTCCCCCAGGACGAAGATAGACCTCCCAGGCTGGGGTCTACACACCACGGCTAGGATAGCCAATGTGTGCCCATTGCAGAGTGAAAACCACCACCTTTCCCACTTTGCTCGGTGAGCTGCCCATCTGCCATGCAGAGCTGGGCTTTATTTTTGCCACGGCCATCTGCTGCCTGTGGCAGGGGTGCAGGGGTGGGGCTGGGCGTATCAGTGGCTCCCTAAGCTTTGGAACATAAATGCAGGATGTATTACTCATCCATGCCATTGGAGTTATTAGGAAATCTCCATCTCTGTAGCAGGTACAGTACCACCGAGAAGAATGATGCAGCAATGAGCAGATAGTCCTTGCTCCTGCCCCTCGTGCAGTTTAAAACTTAGTAGGAGAGACAGACATTAATCAAAGAATTACACAAGGCAAAATAAACAGTGCAACCCTGACCAGTGCAATAAGGGAGAGGGGCATGGTGCTACGAAAGTGTATGAGGAGGAAAATTGGCCATTAAGCTGAATTTGAAGGCTGTGAGGGTAAGGAAGGGCTTTCCAGGCAGAGGGAAGAGTGTTACGAAGGCCTTGTGTGGGGAGGGGCTGGAGCCCGCAGTGAGGTGGGGCTGGAAATAGCTAGAAACAGACAGAGGCGTGTGGCGGGGTTTGGCCCACGGGTTCAAAGGTTATGTCTCTGTCCTGAGGACAGTGGAAGCCTGTGGGCAAGTCTAAGCAGGGAGATAGGCTCAGATTTGCGTGTTGAAGGAATCACTCTTTAATTCAGAGAATCCATTAGAGGAAGGCCAGTGTGGATGCAGGGACACTGGGGAGGAGGCAAGTATAGGAGTCCAGGTCTTGAACAAGGTGATGATGGTGATGGTGGTAAAACCAGTGGAACCTGACAATGGATTGGGTGGGAGGATGTTGACAGAGATGGTTGAAAAGGTGATTTTTGTTGTGCAGTTGGATGCGTGACAGCCCCATTCGTTGGGATTGGGTCCCCAGAAGATGACCAAGTTTGAGCATGTTGAGTTTGAAGAACCTCCCAAAGTACGAAAACACATTATTAAAAAGCAGTGGCATTCACTAATCTAGAGTCCCAAGGAGTTTGGGCTAGAGATAGGAATTGGCTAGTCAGCTGAAATCATGGTCTTTGATGAGATTTCCTAGATGAATAGACATTATACATCTCAACTTCGGTGTATTGAGTCTTTGTGACTCAAGGTCCTGTCATTTGGATCATAAGTCTCCCCTGGTAGGATTAGTTCACTTTGCTGCACATTTCCATTAATATTAACCTAGGAAATTAATATTTACTGGCTGCCAGGGAGAGACAGTGGCAGAGTAAGCCTGAGACCTTGGGTCTTCCAAATACTGATACTACCTTGTTTCCCTCGGGCTCACAGAGTGAATCAGCAATGCATTAAGAGGTCTGATGACTTCCTGAGCATTCAGATGTTGGCCCCTGTGGCTCCCATGCCAGCCTCGACACCTGTTTACTTTGCTTGAGACCCACAATGTCACATATCTGAAGGCCTCTGGAGTGGAAGGGGATAGACCAAGGTCAGGTATATGGCGATCCCTTTGTTGGGCTCAACATGAGCAACTTCCAGTTGTTCAAGCCTGGACAGGGTGTAGGGAGTTGCCTTGGGAAGTAGAGAGCTCCCCATCCCCAGCTAAACTGGGGTAAACACTTGATGCAAATATTGTACAAAGGTGTTGATGGGGTTTGAGCAACCAAATCTTTGACCCCTTATGACCTATGACATCTTTGAAACCCTACATGGGAGAAATTCTCATGCTCTGTCCTGCTACGTTTCTAGCTCTTTCTTGTGGGTCTTTCTCCTCCTCCTCCTCCTCCTTCTCCTCCTTCTCCTAACCCCTCATCTCCTTCCCCTTCCCCTTTCCTTCCTTCTCTTCCTCCTTTTTCCTTTTCTCCTCTGTCCTCTTCTTCTTCTTCTCCTCCTCCAGTGGAGCAGGATATAGGAGGCTCAGAGCCTCTCGGTATGTATTGTGAGAGAGCTGCACAAGTATTCAGACAAATGTCTCAGTGAAGTCTGCATGACAGGAGGAGGTGAAAGCTGCAAAAATAAAACCATAAAGGACTAAGGTCCCTTCCCTTTCTGGCTACATTTTGAGATCTGTCCTAAAGGACCTTCAGTTGGTAGATTTTTCCTACTTGTGCCTTTAATTTTACCTGACCTCATGCTACCCCATCTCCTAGTCAAATAGTTAATGATCTGTTTTAAAAATGACAATGGGAAGCCATTTCCTATTTGAAGGGAATTTGAAGGTGAATCTTTTTGTAGCATAAGTAATCATCGATGGATCTCGTACATCTACACTTGGACATATTGAGTCCTTCTGAATCAGGGCCCTGTCACTTGGATCATGAGTCTCTCTCAAGATGTTTAGCTCACCCTGCTGGGTATTTCCACAAAAACAAACAAATAAAAATTCAGATGACTAGAACTTGGTGAGGAAAGTACCAAAAGAATGGCTTGGCTAAACTTGGTTCTCTTGGAAGGGTTCACAATTCCACAAGTGACCCTGTGTGTTTCTAGCAATGCTGGGAATACAGTCCTTTCTGTTGTTTCCACACTATTTGCTTCCAGAATGTTCTCTCTCCTCTGTTGCCTCCCTAGCATAGGACTGCAAAGTGTATTGACTCATCTTGGGGGATCTTATGCACTTTATGATACACAAGGGCAACAAAGGCCCACCCAGGGCTGCAAAAATTATCATTCCCGAGGATGCTACTACAGTGGAGTCTGGATGACAACTGAAGCTACCAGAAGTAGCAGCAGGGCCTGGGAATGTGGGCTTGGGCCAAGAAGCAGTGTGTAATCACCCAGAACAGACCTCTTCTCCAGAAACCCCCTCTTCCGTGTGTGCAAGAGAAGGATTTGGGATACAGCAGGGGCTTCACTGACCCCAGGCCTGCACGGGACAGTCTCCTCCAGCTAAAGGTCTGCAAGGGACACTATGGGTCTCCAGTTTATCTCTGGGTGGCATTTGGAGAGAGGAGGGCTTTGAAGAAGAGGCTCTGTCTAGATCTGGGTTCAAAGCCCAGCTCCCCGGCTTACTAGCTGTGTTATTTTGGGCATATTACATAAATTCCTTGAGCCTCTAGTTTCTTATCTGTAATAATAATAGCTAACTTTCGGTAAGGGCTTGCTGTCTGAAAGACACTAAGCTAAGTGGTTTATGTCCCTTGTCTAATTGAATCTTTAGAACAGATCTTAGAGGGGGATGGAGATGTAAAACTTCTTTCTCCATTTCATTATTTCAGTCAAACACTGTCTCTGCAGCATGGACTGTGGGAGAGGGCTTGGAACAAAGAGGCACAGCAGAGGCTGGACCATCTCCTGGAGTTGGGGTGGGAGGGGAGTGTGGGTGGCCCCTGAGACCATGGAAGACACCATCTCTACCCTTGACCAAGGCTGGATGAGGTGTCCTCCTCTGTTCTCCCATCATCCTGTCCTCTCCTTGCAGATTGTCTATTAACATAGCTGTTCCTTCTACCTGCACACTAGCCCTTGAGAGCAGGGACTCTGTCTTTCTTATCTCTGAATCCACAGTGACTGGCATGGATCTGGTGTTCAATGAAGAAAGTTGAACAGATGATTACATGAATGAATGACTCATCCCATTTGGCTAGCAGTGTTGACTATGTCTCCTGTCTTTAAAGTTCTAATCACAGTTCAGCCTCTGTGTGACCTAGGACAAGGCATTTGCTCTCTCTGAGCCTCATGTTCTTCTGTAAAAGGAAGCCATTAGAAAGGATGATGTCTCAGGGCCTTTGAGCTGACCAGTTTTATAATATCTGCAATGGTCAATCAGCCCAAGGAAGTCTAGAGCCTCCAGGATTCAAGAAATCCCTCCCTGAGCACTAGGCAGCACCAGCTTGACACAGAAAGGGCAGAGAAGGATTCAGATGACCTGGCCATTCAGTGGGAAATCCCATTTCCCAAGCTACAGTGCAAAGCAGCTGACACTTAATGGTACCTATGGGGTACACAGTTCTGCTCTGCACTGTAAGGAAACCAAATATAGTTCACTTCCATTCCTGCCCTCTGTGGGAGGTAAGACCTGCCCACCAATGTCCATAATGCAAGGTCCACTGGGAGGAGTGACTCAGGAGAGGTCCAAGCCATCACATTCTGTGAATTCACAGGGAAAAGATGATAACACCTGGTTGCAGATGAGAGGAGCTTCTTCCTACAGGAAATGGCATCTGAAAGGCCCCAGAGGATGTGGCTGGAACACCTAGAGATTGGGGAGGACATGTCAGACAGAGATCCTGGTGGTGAGCAACCAAAGCAGAGAGTCCATTTTTGGGAAATGGAGATGATCTGGTTTTGCTGAGCATGCCCTTATCCATGGATGATGCAAAAAGAAGTCTAGGGAGGACATTCCGAGGCACTACGGGATAAAGCCTTGAAAGCCAGAACGAGGCATTTGCATCTAATCCCGTAGGCAGTGGGGAGTCATTGAAGGTTTTTGAATAAAGGGGTGAGAGCAGAGCTGCCTTCGAAAATTTCCATTTGGCACCATGGCTAGCATTATTTGGAGAGAATAGACACAAAAACGGGAGATGGAGTGTTTGGGGACATTTCGGGGCTGTGACAATGGTCCAAGTGAGAAATTATAAGTAACTCAGCTAGGGTGATGGTGGCAATGTGAGAAGCTAGAGGCAGAACTGGGAGCCACTGTAGGGGCAGAGCCCCTGCAAGTTGGCAAGTGACTGAAGAGAGGTCAAGAGGAGAGGTCAAGAAAGGAGAGGGCTCTGGTTATGACTGGCTCACCACTTGTAGACATGGCGCCCCCCAAGAGAAACGGCACATATGGCAGGAGGGGCTGCTTGAATGGCACCAGGAGCCAGCAAGGGAGGAAGCGCAGATGACAGATGTGGTTTGGGGGATGTTAAGTGTCACATGCTAGCCTGACGTTTCATCTTGACATCGAGAGGGTTGGATCACATGATCAGAAAGTGTGCACCTACTATGGGGCAAACTGTGTGGCAAAACTGTGTGGCGAAACTTCCCACACACTGTCTCACGTGGCCATCACCACCCGCCTGGAACATAGGCATTGCTGTTCCTTCCAGCCATAAGATATTGTGATTCTGCAATTCCAATCTGTTACCGATGTATGCTCTTTTCATGAGAGCAAGTCAAAATTCTGCCTCTTTTTGAGCTCTTCAGAGGAAACAAACAAATCACTGTCATTTCTAATGAGTTAGTTGAATTTGACTTTCTCTGATGAGTTGTCGAGATACATTCTGCAAAATCGCCCTTATACGGTGCTGTTCTACTCCTCTTGTGCAAGACAGGAGGGTTCTGTTTGCTCAGACTGGGCTCTGCCTGCTGTCTCAGCTCTCACTATACTTCCCTGCAGCCCATCTCCTTCCAGTTGCTGTAAGGATGAGGCCAGGAGGTGCGGGCTTTCCTAGGGGAATACACCCTACCTTTTCTCGGGGGACCTGGGGCATGAGGCATGCCAAGACCTCCGAGACACCTGCAGTTGGGGTGGGGAGATACGGTTCAGGACCCCAGAAGAAAGGTGAAACTAGGCACCTCTTCATTTTCCTAGCTAAAGAGAACTTTTCCCTTGGTCATAAGCACTTGGTCATAAGCACTTGGTCATAAATGTCCTTTGGAATTTGACTTTCCACTTGGTGTTGATTATCTACATCCTTAGATTACTTCTCCCTCTGGACTAACAGCTACCGCAGAGCTAACAAGAAAAAGAAGGGAAATAACATTTTAGAAGCACCTCTTATTGGTCAAGCAATGTGTTTGTAACTTTATAATTAGTGATGTATTTGATCCTCACGCCAGGTAAAGACAAAATTATCTTTCCCATTTCCAGATGAGGAAATTAAAGATGAAAGCAACTAAGTAAATTCTGGAAAAGTGATTGGACAAGTGCCAGGCACAGGTGCCCTATAAATTACAGCAATTATTATTAACTATCTTGTCCAAGGATTCACACCCTGAAACATGCATCCAGAGCACATGCATGCCTAATCTCTCGTGTGTATTACTGTGTAACTCATATCAATGTATTACAGAGTCCACTTCGGTAATTGAGAAGGTGCTCACCAAATCAATAAGACCTTTGTTCTATCATTTCTACCCTTGACCCCTTCCCACCCGCATACAATGTTTGGACTCTCATGGGTCTCCAATAAATAATTGTCGAGTGAATGATTGGCTGACTGCATGGATGAAAGTCAGCTCTAAAACTAGCCTACAGGAAGCACCTCCCATGGATCAGCCCTTCCATGGAAAGGTCGGTCTTCCACAACGTTTTACTGTCCTTGGGCCTCTCCTCAAAAAGTGGCTGAGGCTCTTAGCAGAGGCACCAAATGGAGATGCCTTTGTCATTCTCTCTAGAACAGAGTGTCTTAAATGGGTGAGAAGGCGTTTGGTTAGAGCAGCAGGAACCCAGAAAGGCAGGCTTTTTTAGCTGCTTCATGGGCTGAGCCCACTTAAAGACTAGCCAGACCTCCCACCCCCACCAGTTTCCCTCCTGACCCGCCTTTGAAACACCCTTCGGCCTATGGATTCACAAATACACACACACACACACACACACACACACACACACAATCTAAGAAGATAGCCTAAAGCAGGACTGAGCCCCGTGACAGTCCCTCTTGGGGCCTTAGTTTTCTCATATGAGCATGGAGACAATTGGAGTGGACCGAATCTGAGTGTCCTGCTGGGGACAGTGTTCTGTGACTCTCAGCCTGGCCCAGTGAGACTTTTCGCCTCCCCCCACCACACCAGAGCCAATAAGGGGGAAAGCTGGCCCTCAGGTCAGGCATGATCAGGGTCAGCAGGCAAACCCAGAGCTCAAGACTCCTGACACAGGGAGTACCCATCGTGGACCCGAGTTCAGCGCAGGCTCAGGCAGGATCCCAGCACCAAGTGGGGTCCGTGCCCCAGCTGCCAGGCTCTACAACAGATGCTCACTTACTACCTGTTGTTCTTAAGTCTCAAACTGCTTTGAATGTATGGAAGATGAAGGAGAGAGTGAAAATAATCAAAACAGACTCATAAACCAAGGGAGCGGGTGAAGAGAGAGTGCTGAGAAAGAATGGGGACCCGATTCCTACCCTCGAGATTACAAATGTATCCGGGAGAAGAAATGACCAAAGGACATTCTCCTGAGGATGATGGGGAGGCTAGGGAAATTTGAACATGGAAAGGCAAGCATCACTCCGAAGTCCCTGCCTGGGAGGGTCGGTCACAGGAGGTTCCAGGAGTTCCTAATTCCAAGAGATTCCTGACAGATGGGTTATTTTCCCCCAAAGGGCTCCATTACAAGACACAGCACACAGCTGCTGGGAAGCTCCAGAACTTTCGACAAGCTCCTGCAACAGTGAGGATGGGGGTGTGTGTGCATGCATGTGTGTGTGTGTGTGGTTTGGGGGACAGCTGTTTCCAGAGAGCCTGATGAGCTCTCTAACTGTCCCTCCAATGCAACTGCCATTCCTGGCCAAGATTTGCACCAAAAGGAATTCAGTCCATGAGAGAGGGAGTTCTGCCACCTCCAATTACCCCTGGCAGTAACTCCCAGGGGGAAAGACCTCAGGGGACATTAGCGTCTGAATCATAGGGAAAAGCGATTCCAGCGAGAGCCCAGGAAGACAGCAACTCATCAGAATCTCAGGGAGATTCATGAGTTGCCTAAATATAGAGACTGCCATCCTGCCAAAAGTGAGGGGAGCTCAGTATCTGTCATCAGCCCCAGAGTGCAGGGTGGGCCAGAAGGAAGAAGGAGGGGACCGGGGACCAGACACATCTCTGGGCTTGGACACACCTGGGCCAGACCACAGGCGGTAGTGGGGGGAGGAAGGCGGATTGCCTGCCAGGACCTTGGAGCCCAGTGTGAGAAGAGGAAGAGCTGTGGCAAGGTGCAGCCATGTGGGCTTTGTGGCAGGACACACATGCCTGCAGGTTCTAGTTATGTCACTTAAGGCAAGGCACACAGCCAGGTTCCCTCAACGTGTATGTAAAGGAAGGTTGACCATAGCTGAAGATGCAAGGATTTTAGAGGCTTTCGTCTCACTCTTCCCTCTGCCTGGTGCTTTTCCCCAAGACATTTGCATGGGTTGCTCCCTCACCCCCTTTCGATCTTTCCTGATCTGTGAGGGAGGCCATCCCGACCACCTAGCTAAGAATGCCATCAGCCCTGGCATCCGCACCTTGGCACTGTTTTCTGCAGCCCTGCCTTTCCTGCAGCATTAAGCCTCCTCTGATGTGTTCTATGTTCCGTGCATTTCTTCACTTATGGTCTACTCCTGTAGGATGTGAGCTCCCCAGGCTCATGTCCGTTTGGTTCAAGGCTGTGTCTCCCAGGCCTAGAGCAGCACCCAGGACCTAGTAGGTGTGCAGCAAATACACATCACATGAATGCATATGTGGGTGAAAGAATGAGCAAATGGGATGGCGTGTGGAAATCGCTCGGTGCTGGTTGCCCAGCGGCAAGAGTAGGTGGATGGCATCTGGTAAGTGGTCCCCTGGAGAAGGTCAAATACAGGCGACATGGGAGTTTCCCCGGGTGCAGGCAGGGGCCAGAGCCGCCCTACGAGTCAGGGTAGGGAGCGCCAGGCCCATAGAGAGTCGGGTCTCAGAAGTCGGTCTGCAGGAAGTGAGGCCACGTCTTGGAGGGGAGTTATCAGGCAGGACACAGACTCCCGAAGAAACTGGAAATTGGTCTCTCTCCACCCAGAAGGTCGTGCCTCTGTCTCTCCACCTTGAAAACTGCTCCTTGTCTTTAGAGACGCTTGGGAACCTTCTCTGACAAGCAGACACCCCCTCCATGATCTGCAGCCTCCCAGCTCCCCTGTGTCAGACGTCTCTCCAGGGCTGTCTTCATGCTCTAACCTATTCCCCACTCCCAGCCCACTGGACTGAGCTCCCTGGAGGCAGGACTGTGTTTTATTTGCCTCTTTATCCCCAGAGCTGAGCCCGAGTGGCAGGCAGAGTCCAAGTGCATCAGACAGTTTTGCCCAATAACTAGAAAGGGGGCATCAAGTCAGCGCTGGAGATGAGGAAGGCAGGCTTGTGCTGGAGCCTGGATTCAGGCTCAGCCCCCAGGTGTGGGTGGGTCCCGGGCTCTCACTGTAGACAGCCAGGTGAGCCATTTCCACAGCCCGCTTCCAGACGATGTCTGTGTCCTCTGTTGGTCTAGGAATTTTGTCCCATCTGGTATCACCTGAAAGAAACAGGCCGCCCCTCTGGCATGTAGGTGTTCCCATGCAAGGAGATTTATGTTATGATGGTGCTGGGCTGAAACAAATGTCAACGTCATCGTCAACATCATCGCTAACCCCGCATCTCACATGGCAGCCACCCCAGCCTTCATGGGACCACTGCAAGCCTACATAGGGTGACTTGCCTCTCCACTGAACACAGTCAGGAGCTGGCTGTATCAGTTGCCTAAAGAGCAAACAGCCTCCGTGCGTCAGGGACAAAGTACGGGCCCATACTCGCCAAACCCTCCAGAGACTGAATGATAAATAGAGATGCTCATTGATGAACTTTCCCTGGGAGAGAGAACAGCGTGCCATGCGACACACTCATGAAGGGTGGTCAGCACCATCTCCTTAGAAAGCCAGGGCAGGACCCAAGGTTTGATGGGGACTGAAAGGATCTGGTGATGCTGACAGCTTTTGTCATTCCATTACGCTAATCTGAGGTCTCTGTCTCTCCTCGAGGGAAGCAGTGTCATATATCAGAGGGTACAGCTTTGAAATGAAAAACCTAGTTCAGGTCCTCACTCCATCACTTACTAGTTGAGCAAGTCCCTCATGTTCCCAGATCCCCCCTTTCTTCATGTGCACAATGGAATAGTTACACCACTGGCCAGAATGTTTGTGATGTTTGCATAAATCTCCATGGGAGGGGCGCCTGGGTGGCTCAATCCGTTAAGCATCTGCCTTCAGCTCAGGTCATGATCCCTGGGTCCTGGGATCGAGCCCCACATTGGGTTCTCTGCTCAGCAGGGAACCTGCTTCCCCCTCTCCTTCTGCCTGCTGCTCCTCCTGCTTGTGCTCTCTCTCTCTCTCTCAAATAAGTAAATGAAATATTCAAAAAACAAAAATAAAAAACTCCATGGGAAAAGGACCCAGTCTCCAGGTAGGAAGAGCTGTCTGTCAAGTATATACTTTGTGCCAGGCACTGTCCTTGGACACAGCCATGAACAGGTCTGAAAAAATCCCCACCCTCAGGGAGCTTATGTTCTAGTGGTGGGAAGCAGATAACAAGCAGGTACCAACCAGATAAATAAAATGTTTTATGGAGAAGGGGCTTTAGCTAGGATTGGAGAAGTCTCTTCCCTTCAGGCAAACTTTAAGCTAAAATTTAAATGGTGTTAGGGAGACATCTATGCCAAAAAGCAAGCGAGGAGAACAAATGGGAAGAACAGCATGTGCAAAGGCCCTGGGGGAGGAATAGTTGGTTTTGAGAGGACAAGAAGTTTAGTGTGGCCAAAGCACACAAAGGAAGGTAAGATGCCTGGCACAATGCCTGCCACACAGTAGGTCCTCTGTAAACATTATCCCTTCTTCCCCTTCCATCAGTAAAGCCTGAATACTCCCATCAGACTCCCCAACCCTCCCTCAGTGCAGGAGAGAGCCAAATCCTGATTCCTTCTCTCTGGAGCAAGCTGCCGTCTTCCACTCTAACAATAGATGTGACTACTTCTCCGGTGGTAATTGCATTTCAGGATGCGATGAGATTTGGGGAATCCCCTCAGTTCTACCACAACCCAGCTACAAGCTGTCCCTTAGCCTGGGTCTCTGCTGTGCCGGCTTAATCTCCCTTCCTTTATGTCTTTTTTATTAGCTACAGTTTCAGAGGAAGGTGGTTCCTGACCTTGCCCCTGGTCTGTTCATTCTCTGCACATTTGCTGAGCTGAGGCCAGAGTGGCAGAGATGGCTGCGGGCTCCTCCCCACCCACAAGCGGGGCTCACGGCTCCCAGCCCTCGGGGGGAAGCTTGCAGTCTGTGCACAATCTGCCAGCCCCTCTCCCAGGCACCCCACAGACCCTCTCCCAGCTCCCTTCCCATCAGCCAGGCAGATGGGACCGCTCAGAGGGTTGTTCCTGCTCACTCTTTGCCACTCTCTCGGATGTATTTTAAAGAATGAACTAGCAGTCAGTCTTTGCTATTTCTGCTAAGGTCATATGCATCTCATTGGGGGACAGGCTCTACCCACACAGAATGAGGGTAGAAGGATCTTCAAGTGACCTAGAAAGGTGTGGACAGCAGCTTTGGGCTGTCCCACACTGGAGTGCCCCGACTGGGAGGATGAAGTGTGCGGGGGCAGGACCTGAGTACAGATGGGTCGGGAGCAGAGGGGATCTGGTTGGAAAGCCCCCGGGATTTAAGTCGCACATTTCTGGGGTGCAGTTTTCCTACCTATTAAATGGAGATAAGAGTCTTTGCTCTGCGTCATTTTGAGAACCAAAGGTGACACTGCAAAGGCAATTACTTTATAAACCGGAAAGCTTTGCAAGTCTTTCTTTCACCTAAGAGGCTCAAGATGGGAATACATCAGCCGTGGACATCCAAACAAAACTTATCATCCACTGAGCATTTTCTGTGTCAGACAGTGTGCTAAGCACCTTATAGGGGTTGTCTGATCAAATTCTTCCAAACTTGGGCAGTGGGTGCTGTCACTATCCTCGGTTTACAAATAAGGAAACTGAGGCACGGGGAGATTAAATCACTGGCCCAAGTCACACAGCTAGAAAGTAATCTGACCCCAGAGCCCCAACCCTTACATAGTACAACAATCAAGTACATGCCAACACCCGTACCAAAAGATCCAGGATGAGCCCTCAACCTCGTGGTGGGCAATTTCAGGCCACCTTTGTGGGGGACCCAAAGTCCTCAACAAGGAGGGGTCCTGGCCCGCGCAGGTAACACGGTAAGCAGAGGAAACCCAGCACAGGTAATTGAGAAAATTAGATTTTAGTGAGTAGGCATGATCTCTGACCCTTCACCTCTCTGGGCCTCAGTTTCCACCATCCACGGAAGGAGAGGGAGAGGGAAACTCGATCCAGAACAGCATCTCTCCTCCTTTTTGACTCGAGCCCACCTACGCAAGGTAAAAGGACCCGCAGCCTCCTGCCCCATCTGTTCTCATGTTCCAGTGGGAGGGGAACTCACAGATAATTTGGAAGTGTTGCAGCACAAGCTATTTGGGGGAAAGACTGGAAACAGATCTGCTTCAGGAACGAGGAAGATGACTCACAGTTGAAATGCAAAGCACACGTGCCTTGAAGCTCAACCATTGGAAAAGCATCAGCCCAAATTACTGCTGTTAAGCAAACAACCCACAACAAACTAAATTGGTAATGATGAAACCAAACAAACGGTAATTTATAATTAAAAAGCAAGAACGAGTGGCGAGTGGAAGGCACCACCACCAGTTCAAGACGACGTAGGCTGCAAAGGTTCTCAATGGACAGCCACTGCCCTCCCCTCTGGCTTCGGGGCCCAGGTGCACGTGGGAGCTCGGCAGGGCCACCCATGCGGCGGGGCATCAGGCTTTGGGAGTAGGACACCAAATTAAAGTCTTTGGGAAGCTCCAGTTGCAAACGAATTTTCACGTGCAAAATTTTTACCAGTGTTCAGTCACTCCCCACCGCTCCCTTAGTGACAAGAGCTCCCCTTAATTACTAAACACTAGCCTGTTCCCGTCCCTGTGCTGAGCTCCCTGCAGGCTTTGTCTCAGGGAATCCCCAAGCCCCGATGAGCTATAGGTGCAAGGATCGTTCCCTCCTTACAAAGAAGTAGCAGAGAGACGTGGGCCACTGAGAAGGAAGCCCAGTTAAGAGGCACAAGGGGGCTGCTTTGGCAATGCCAGTCATTCACCCGGAAGAACCAAGAGAGGACTTGCATTACTGGGTGAGTTCAGAGCCCACCCAGAGATCCTTGGGGCTTGCATGAGCCACAGACCATGGCCCTGCCAGCAGCTGATGTCCCACAGGCTTCCTGTTTTTCAGTGGAGGGGGATTTCTCCCCCCCGCAAAGGGGTATTTGGCAACATCTGAGGACTTTCTTGGTTGTCACAAGTCAGGGACAGGAAGGTGCTACTAGGATTTAGGGAGTGGAAGACAAGGATGCTGTGAAACATCCTCCCACCCACGGACAGCCCCACAAGGAACCAACCAGCCCCAAACGTTCAGCCCAACTGTGCCAAGGTTAAGCAAACCCGCCCTACACTCGAGGTTTGAACAAACCAAGGAGACCTTGGGGAGAAGCAGACAGAAGATGGCTTCACAGGGTGCTCCACAGGGTGGGACCATGTGTCCCACAGTTATGTGCACACCCTCCTTGACTCCAGCACCAAGCGAGGGAGATGCAGCAAACAGCTGCGCTCACCCCCAGCCCTATCACAGTCCCCCAGTCTTTTCACCGGCCAGGAGCGATGGCTGGATCCATTCATTCGTTCAATCAATCAACAAGTCTCTCCTGATCATCTCCTACGTGCTAAGTATTGTTCTCAGCCTCCGGGATGGAGCCATGAACAAAACACGTAAAAATCCAGTCACGGAAGACAGACAATAAACCAATCAGGACGTTTATACCGGCGATATACCAGATGGTGAAGAGTGTTATGGAGAAAAATAAAGCAGGAGAGAGGACGGAGTGTGCCAGTGAGTTCATTTCCATTTTAAACAGGGTGACATTTGAGCAAAGCCTTGAAGACAGGAAAGGAGGAAGCCAGGTGGACACCGGGGGAAGAACATTCCAGGCAGAAGGGACAAGAAGCACGAAGCCTGGGGCGGCGGCATGTTTGGAGAGTTTGAGGCAGAGCAAAGCAGGGTGAGCAGGGAGGACCTGCAGATGAGCTCTGAGACAGGACAGGACTGTGCAGGGCAGTGCGGGCCACAGGGGTGGGGGGACATTGGTACTGCGCCAGAGGGAGTTGGACGCCAGTGGAGGACAATGTTAGGAAAACAGTTTACTGGGCACCGTGCAGACCAAGGCAGAGGCAGGGAGCCCCATCCATCTTCCAGGTGACTAATGGGCTGCTCGGACCATCGTGGTCGCTGGGAGTGGCAACGGACTGGACTCTTGAAACGATAGATCTCGTGGGTCAGACATGGGTGAGAGGGAAAGAGAGGAGGCAAAGGTGACTCCAGTGTCTGGCCGGAGGAATCTGCAAGGAGGGAGTTGATAGTAAGCCTTGCACTGATGTAAGGAAGGCCACATGTGCAGGAGAAAGATGAAGGGTTTGGGAACAGGACAGACCGGGTTTGACTCATGGCTCTGCTTCTCAAAGGATACACAGTCACTTAACCTCGAAGAGCTCCGTTCTTTAATCTACAAAGATTAGAGTGGTGCCTATCTGGTAGGATTGTGATGAGGATCAAAGGAGATAAGGAATGGAAGACTGGCCCAAAATAAAATTCAGGGCCTTTTGCTCAATGACATCATTCTTGACCTTTGTTCTCTTACAGCCATTGACTCGGCTGATGAGCTGAATTCCCTGGGGATGCTTTAGACTGGCGGAATCACAGAAACAGGCACTCTCATTTCCACTGGCCAGGAAGGGGATGGGACTGCTGGCTTCTTCCCTTGGCCAGGCCCTACCTCGTGAGCTAGCACAGGCCTTGAATCTTTGTCCCACCCTCCAGAGGTGGGATCTCGGACTCAATAAACTGCCCAGGACCCCCAGCTTGTCCCAGACCCACGGTGATAATTCACTGTTCTCCTGGTCAAGGAAGGGGAGGGTTGGAACAATCATTTGCCCAGGGGCTCAGGCAGTGGGAATCCATGGCTGCACATTCAAATCACCCAGGTAGCTTTGTAAAACTTAAGATGCTTGGGCGCCTGGGTGGCTCAGTCGGTTAATCATCTGCCTTCAGCTTGGGTCATGATCCCAGGGTCCTGGGATCAAGGCCCACATCAGCCTCCCTGCTCAGTGGAGAGCCTGCCTCTCCTCCCTCTGCCTGTTCCTCCCCCTTCTTGTGCTCTCTCTCTCTCTGACAAATAAATAAAATTTTTTTTTTTAATTAAGATGCCTAAGCCTCCCCCCCACCCCTGTCTGGCTGACTCAATTATAAGCACAGCTCAAGAACTGACCACTTTTTAAAGATCCCCAGATGATTTCAAAATATAGACAAGATTGCAAAACACCAAACCAAGTTATCATTTGGTCCCATTGTACAGATAAAAAACTGAGGCCCGGATAGGTTAAGTGACTTCTCCAGGGTCTCTCAGCTCCCAAGTGGCAGAGCCAGGACTTAAAACCTGAGGTCTTCACGCCACATTACGTCGGGGCCTTAAGTAGAAAGTGCTTGTAATACCTTTAAGTATGCTTCCGTTGGTCATTAACTCCTTTATAGGAAGACTGGGGGAGGCAGAAAGGGTGAGAGCAAATTAAATCTGAAGGGTTAGGAAGCCCCCGACAAATAAAGCACATATCCACAGTGATTCCGAAGTCTGAGGGGAGACGGATTCTGTACACAGGAGTCTGGTTTATGGACAACTTCTCCAAGACGCATCTGTGGGGCGAACCTAAGACTCCTCGCATCAGGGCCCAGCCCACAGCTGCCAGCCCTCGGGGTGCCTACCTGGTGCTTGGGTCACACAGGTGAAGGTCAGTTTCGGAACTGCCCACGACGGCTGGGTCAGCGATTACAGAGCACCTAACAAACGCCAGGCTCAAGGTTGGGTGCTGGGATCCTTGGTGAGTTAGAGGCCCTTCACGGCAAACGCATGTAGACGGCAGCCCTGTTGCTGTCCGTGTTGATGGGAAGTCTCGGGACTCCAGCTGGAGCTGCTGCCTTCACAGGCGGTTCTTGGAGGAAAGATACTAACACCACCGCCCGCAGCTCGGCACAGCCTTTGGAGGTGAAAGACAGCTGGGAAGCTTGGCCCTCAGTAGCCTCCAAGGCGATTAGAAATGCAAATACGGCACACAGTCATCGCACACAAGTTTCGAGTTCTCTTGCAGCCTCACAAACCACCTGTTATGAAATTAGAGGGGATTTATTTTTTAATTAACGTGACAGTAATTAGCAGAGAGTTCAGATGCTCAGAACTCGGCCTACATGGGGAGGTAGGCCATGAATAAAGAGTGTGATTTTATTTCTCAAAAAAGTCCCAGGCATCTTTGGGATTCCGTAAGTGCTCCTTGATGTGTTCAGTTACCTACAGCTGCATTTGGAACGTACAGCCAAGGCGTGCGTCTTAAAACCAAACAGGGCTGGGGGATAGAGCGCAGGTGTTGGGCTCAGCTGGCCTTGGGGTTGAATCCCACAGCTCTTCACAGATGGTATAGCCTAAAAAAGGTTTCTTAACTTCTCTGAGCCCCAATCTCCCCATAGAGATAAAAAGATTATCATGAGACTGTGGCAATAACTAAGGGGGAAATGGCACGTGGACCTTTCCCAACTTTTGGAAGAATAAAAAAATAATAATTACTGGCCACCTGGAAAGCACGAGTACATCCGAGGACATTGTCTGAGACTGGGTTTACTGTGGGGTCCTGGTGTGTCCACAACCCCTTTGGCTTTGGCACTAAAAGCCCCACATCGTGGGCGAACTGGGAACCCTGGTCACCCTTGTTCCCCAGAAATCAAACCCTGAGATGGAGTTTAGCGGCCAGAATGTCCATCAGGGTCACCCTGGGGATCAGCACTTGTGACCAGAGGGGAGAGAGGAGATGTCAAACTATGACTTAGGCTCAATGAGAGCTCTGGCCAAACCCACAGGCACTCAGAGCTAATTAGCCCTTCAGAGCTAGTCTAAGCAGGGCCTGTGTGGCGGGCAGGGCTGAGTCCCTGGAGAGGGCTGCCTGGAGAAGTGAGATCGTAGGTGTAGCTGAGGAAGTCCCAGCAGAAACCTCTGCCAACAGTGCTCCCAGAAGCAGGCAAGGGATCCGTCTCTCCTTGAAGAGGGTTGGGGAGAGCGTTAGCATCCACCATTGAGTGAAATCAACCCACTGCCCAGGAAACTTACATCACAGAAACCGTGAACTATACACCCTATAAAACCATCATTGACATAGAAAATCACAACCTATCTACCACCACCACATCCACGAAATTCCCCACACAACCCTTTCCACCTTCTGACCAAAGGGTGACCTGTGTTCATGAGTGTAGAGATCATGGCAAGCACTCGAAAAAACAAATCGGTCCCCTGGACTTGCCCCGCTCAGCCTGTGGTCACATTGCCTCCAGATTGGTTTACCTGAACTTCCTTCTTGGAGGCACGCCACGCCCCCCCCCCACTACAGTGGGTAAAGCCAATCTATGCCCCCTCCCTCAAGGAGCACCCCAGAAAGGGCAGAGGATGCGTTGGTGAGCAGAGTGTTGGGGAGAGAGCCCCACACGCAGAGACGGAGGTGTCAAGGACCCGGATGTCCATCCCAACTGTGCCCACCTGGTGCCGGATCCGCGGAGGGTAGTCAGTTGTGAGACTCTGTGTCTGCACCTGCATGGCCGGGATGATCTCCCCGTCCCAGGGTTGCCCTGTAGATAAGTGAGTTGAAGATGAGGGAGGACGTTATGAGTCACAGAAGCCTGCGTATGTGAGAGGAAGAAGAAGGTCATGGAGGGGGCAGGTAGGAGAAAGTATGCCACCATCCCAGCCTCTGGCAGATATTTCTTCTCCTGAAGATATCCCCCTTGGGAGGTGATGGAATGACCTGCTGGCCTGGGAGAAAAAGATTTCCATTTCCAGGCTGCTAGGTGCCATTAAAAACAAACAAACAAACAACAAACAACAAACAAAAAACAAAAAACCTATTTAATTGAAAATTTGCCAGTGAAAATTTAAAAAAATAAATACCTTCTGTGTTCTGTGTTGTTCTTTTCTGCGGGACTTCTGAGACCTCTGACCATGCTATTGTGCGTCCTAAGTCACCAAGAAAGTGTGGTGTGCAGGGAATACTGTTTGATTCTTTCCTCGGAGGCTCTCCCTGGGGTCAGCGATCTGTGGGCTCATTTTGAGAACCCAGGTCTCAAAAATAAAGGCAGATCCCTTAACCTTCTCTGGAAACCTCCATGATCCATGTGCTAACCTTCTCCTCCAGGGCTCTCCCTCTCCTGCCCTTACAAACTACTTCACTCAGTCCTCCTCGCTCACTCCACATCTGTACATGTGGTGGTATGCCTCCCCTCTTCTTGCCTCGCTTCATTGTCTGTCTGAATCTTCTCATCCTTTGAGACCAAACGCAGAGATGCCTTCAACTTGAAGGTTTCTCCGGGGCCTCACTCTGCTGGTGTTTCGTCTGCCTCTGAAACACTCTGAAGCATGTGGTGTCAATGACCTTGCATCACGTGACATTTCGTGAAGACATCCGGACTCTTCAGTGGGAGGGGAGGCTCCTCCTGCTTCCTGCAACCCTCCCCCAGACCAACCCCACCATGCTTAGTATGACCTGGTAGTTCTCCACTGGGCAGTGGGAAGAGTAAGTGCATCACTAAATCTGTGTGACCTTGAATGAGATCTAT
Source organism: Martes martes (assembly GCF_963455335.1). NCBI lineage: Eukaryota > Metazoa > Chordata > Mammalia > Carnivora > Mustelidae > Martes > Martes martes. Next base: position 26,065,884 of record NC_137904.1, on the reverse strand, counting down.
ACCCTCTGAACATCAGCTCCCTCATCTGTAAAAGAAAGATAACAGTAGTATCTACTCCATGGAATTGTTTTATTAAAGATCATATGGGGAAAATTCCCAGACGACATGACGTTTGGTGGTGGACCCTTAATGGTATCGGTTCCCTTCCACCCTTATTGTTGAAACGAAGTCAGTACCGAAATGGGAAACATTTATCAAGCAACCCTCAAGTGTGAAGCACTTTACTTACATCTTGGACTTTAGAATTATGACTTGACAGAGTCATTACTCCAGGACGATCATTCTGGAAATGAGAGAGTCACAACTAGAGGGCTTTCCAAGGTCATATATAAATAAGTGGCAGAAATTAGGGCAGGAATGACTTCACTCTGATTAAAGAAAGAACGTCTTGTTCATCAGAGATAAGACCATGGAATGATTGATTATAGGTAGACATGAGGTTGGGTTTCCAAAGATGTTTCAAGAAGAAAATGAACAATGTCTTTTCAGGAGGAGTTAGACATTCCCTTGGAGGCAAAGGATCCAATTTCCTGATCCACCAGTTCTGGAATGTTCTGCGAATCTCTCTGATTTCCTGAGCAGCAGGTGGACCATCCGTGCCAAAGAAATATGCACCTGCACTGGGCAGGTGGGTGGGAGGGAATCTGTTGTCATGATAGGAAATAAAACCCATTTTTCTTCCATTGTTGTCTCTTCTCAGTAATTAACTGGATGCTAATGCCTTCAATGACGTTTTCTCCCAAACTGTGGCTGAACTTTAATAAGGTGTGCATGGAATTACAGGAGAACAACGTGGCAATCTGAAGCTGAAATGTCAGGAAAGCCGTGTGTCAATTGCCAACTCCATAAACTTGAGCGAGAAATTCACGAATGCCCAAGAGGTGGCAGAGTGCAGAATTAATGAATTCGTGCATCAGGAATCTTAGAATTAACAAATACCAGAACTTAGTAATGCAATTATCCTAAAATAATTAGCAAGCAACCAGTTCCTTCTCATGAACCTCATAGATTATCTGGAAATGGGAAGTTGTCGCAGGGAATCACATCAGGACTGCTGGCCTCGTGCCTGTTCCTTCAAAGCCAGTTCTTTAAGAAGAAGAAAGGAAAGGTGGAAAGAAGACAGAAAGACCAAGAAAGGGGGGAGGGGATGCCAAGAGACAGCAAATTAATGCATGAATCAACTTTCAACCTCACTAGTAATCAAATAAATAATTAAAACAATGAGCCTCCATGTTTTCCTAAACAAATTGGCAAACATTTGTTTTAACCTTTAAATCAAATGCTTGTAGGGTTGGAATGAGAAAGACAGTCATACAGTGAGGGCAGGAAGGCCAATTGGTAGGAAGTCTCCGGAAGTGCCTATCAAAACATTAGTTTTCATTCACTCCAAGATGAATTACGCACCTACTGTGCAAAGTGTTGAGAAAGGAGAGTAGATCAGATGTATAGGTTCTCCAATCACGAATGAGGGAATAGCCAACCACACACAAACATTATACAATGGGTACATAAATTATGAATTGCCTACAGAACAGCATAATTTTGTAATGACTTAAAGTTACATTTGTAAAACTAATAGCATAGTGGGGGCTCCTGGGTGGTTCAGTCCGTTTAGTGTCCAACTCTTTATTTCAGCTCAGGTCATGGTCTCAGGGTTATGAAATCGAGCCCCCTGTTGGGGTCTGCGTTGGGTGTGGAGCCTGCTTCTGATTTTCTCTCTCCCTCACCTCCCCCTCGAGTACTCCTGCTCCCACTCTGCCTCTTGCTCTTTCTCTAAAAAATAAAAATAAAATAAGTTATGTTTTAAAAATAAAATAAAAAACGATAGAATAGGAAGACACTCATGTCATAATGCTAAATAAAAAAGACAGAATAGGGACGCCTGGGTGGCTCAGTTGGTTAAGCAGCTGCCTTCGGCTCAGGTCATGATCCCAGCGTCCTGGGATCGAGTCCCACATCGGGCTCCTTGCTCCGCGGGGAGCCTGCTTCTCCCTCTGCCTCTGCCTACCACTCTGTCTGCCTGTGCTCGCTCGCTCTCTCTCTAACAAATAAATAAATTAAAAAAAAAAAAAAGACAGGATAGGGTTGCCTGGGTGGCTCAGTCAGTTAAGCATCTGCCTTCGGCTCGGGTCATGATCCCAGGGTCCTGGGATCAAGCCCCCCATCGGGCTCTCTGCTCAGCAGGGAGCTGCTTCTCCCTCTCTCTCTGCCTACCTCTCTGCCTACTTGTGATCTCTGTCAAATAAATAAATAAAATCTTAAAAAAAAAAAAAGGCAAAAGCTTAAAAAAAAAAAGACAGGATAAAAGGCCGTCAATGTATTCACTTGTGTTTAGAAAAGATGGCTGGAAAAATATCTAAATATTGTGGTTATCACTGTGTTAGGATTCTAGTGACTCTTATTTTCTCCTTTATGTTTCTCTATTTTCCACTTTTCTACAAAACAAGTGCCAACCGTAAGATATGTCTTAACGTTTTAATTTTTTCTTATTACTTTTACAATAAAAATATCATTAACAAGTACTTACTGAGGGCCGAACAGGACATTGATCTGCACGCTTTCTGATGTGGTGGTTTAATTCCCACAGTGAAGAAATAAGGAAAGTGCTCTTATTATCTCCATTTTACAGATAAGAAAACTGAGGCGCAGTAAGCCTAAGTAAATGGCACAGTTCCGGAAGTGCAGAACTGGACTCTGATCCAGGCAGTTTGGCCTCAGACCCTACGGTCTCAATCACAATGCACTTTTAAATGAGGTGCTGGTACGGGAGTGCTCTTCTTCCAGCAGTGCGGTTAAGACCATGATGGCTGGGTGGCTCAGTTAGGTTAGAGGCCAACTCCTGATCTCAGCTCAGGTCTTGATCTCCGGGGATCTCAGGAGATCAAGCCCCACATTGGGCTCTGCGCTTAGCGGGGAGTCTCCTTGTCCCTCTCCCTCTGCTCCCCGCCCCCCCCCGCTCACATGGGTGCTGGATCTGTCTCAAATAAATAAATTAGATAAATAAATAAAGAAAGAAAATCTTAAAAAGAAAAAAAGATTGAATAAGACCTAAGACCTACATGTGAAGTCAGGAGACTTTGATTTAAGTCCTATCTCTGTCACTTCCCAATGACCTTGGGCAATCCGCTTCTCCTTTCAGAACCCCAATTTAGTTATCTGTGCAATGGGTTTTATCATCCCTGTCCTGAGTAACGTGGTGTGTGGCATGTGTCAACATGTTCTTGTGCAGTCTGACATTCTCTACAAAGGTCTGGGTACCTCCCTGCCAATCTCACGGGGCTGTGGGCGGGAGAAATGGCATCCCCATAGGAACGCACCTTATGCTGTAGCCATACTATACCATTGCTTTTACTATTTCACACTTCCCTTCTGCTGGGTTTTTTTGGCTGACCTTAGCTAGGGAGGGCTAGCTCTTCTCCTGTCTCTGGCCCTTTCCAGGCCTTACTTTCCCCTTCTGTTTGGTAGAGAGAAGTATAGATTCCTTGACCTCCAAAGTCCCCCCAACTTGGACATCGCAGGCTTCCAAGTGGACACACAGGGCTCGGCATCCCTTGTCCTCCAATCATGATGAAACCAGTGCCAAGGCGGGGAGCTCCAGCTGGGAGAGGGACCCCTCTGAGTCAGGGCCCGATTTGGTCTCCATTCTGGTGAGCTTTTACAAGTGATGACGGATGTACCAGGCTCAGTAAATAGGAGTTCCCCTCCCTCCCCCTGCAGCCCAGCTGAGTCATATTGGCCCTGGCTGTAGATTTCACTGAAGTCTGGGGCCATTCAATTAAAACCTGTGGCGTTGATGGCATAGTGGTTTAACATAGCTGCCTTCCAATTAAAGCCTATGGTGGAAACAAGAGAAAGATGACTCTGCCTCTGTACCACAGTTTCTCTAGGACAATCCTGCTGTGTCTCATTAAGTGTAAATAAATAAATAAATAAATAAATAATGACAGTGCACTGAAAACTTGTTAGGGGACAACAGGTCCTCTGGCCCAAGCAGAGGTGTGTAGGAGTGTTACCAAAGTTGGAATTGTTTCTGTTCAGTATGACTTCACCAGCCCACCTGTCCTAGGTATAAACCCTGGCCAGACCTGTGCAATATCTTTTATCAAACCAGGAAAATGGTTTCTCTTTCCGTTTCCATTCCATGTCCACCAGGAAATTCAGATCTGGATTCACAGCTCACGTGCAGTTACTAACTCACCTCAAATGTTGGCCTCCACAAGATTCTCGGTCCTCTTCCTTGATTTTTAATTTGTGCTTTTGGGGCCATTTTTTGCTGTTCACTTTATATGTTCTAAAATATTTAAGTCTCCTCGAATTGTCTCCAATGATAAATAATAATAATAATAATAATAGCACTCCTCTCGTATGCCCACCCCCTGTAATATTCTCCTATCAACCTCACTTGCCCTGGACTTGAGATGTGAGCAAACCCTTACTTCAGATGTGGGGTAAAAATAAGCAAGCACATTTTCAGTTTGGGGAGTCGGGTTCTGCAAGAGACATCAAGGAGCGAAAGAGAGACAGTTGCAGTAAAAGCAGGACTTGACCGAACCTGCTGGTGGACATCAACACTGGTGTTTTCCCCAAGTTCGGTTTGCTTTGGGCTTGGTCCCTTCCCTGAGGAGGACTGAAATAATTAAGTGTCCCAAACAGATAGCTTCAGGTCTCTAGCATTTATCATGTAGACGTCTGGATCCTTCCAGATGCTTCCTCCGCCTTCCTTCTTCCCAGTCTAACTTAACTGTTCTTTGGAATCCAGCCAGCGGGAATCCAAGATCCAGCCGGTCAGGGCACAGGTGGGACACAGTCTTCTTCAGCGGGCACTGAGCGTTCCTCTCAGATCTGGAGGCACACGCTGAGTCCAGCATCCTTTGTCCGCCTGACCTGCATGGGATGTTCTTGTTTTACCCCAGTTCCCACTGGGGGCTCTCAGCCAGCTTGGTGTCTGGGAAATGGATCTCAGTGTCATATTTTCAGAAAGCTAGAGCCAACCTGTTATCCAGTTTTTGACCATGGGCAACTGAGTCAGGTGTTCCCGGGAGGACCCGGAGGGCAGACCCCTCCCACCATCCAGCAACCCTCCTCTGGCCAAGTAGGGCTTCAAACCCCAGCTCTGTGCCTGGATCAGAGGACATGGGCCCCTCCCTAACCCTAGCCTTTCCAAACATCAAGTTCCTCCTTCAGAGCAAGGATGTAATTCCTCCCATCTTATCAGTTCTTGTAAGGACTGAAACGAGAGATGATGTTTTCAAAAGTCCCAAGCACGGCACCCAGGGGGTCCACTCGGTCACTCATTTTGCCACCCGCTGAGGGTAGCCTCTCCTTATCTTCCTTCCTCATTCCAGCAATTTCCGGGGATTTGTCCCTGACTCTGAAGAGGCAGGATGGAGGCTGAGCTCCCTGTCTCCATCTATGTCATGACACACGGCACTTGCCTGAGGCCACTGAAGGATATTTTGAGACCCAATTAGAATCTGCTGAAGTGAATGAGATGGGGGGATGTTAAGAGGAGGAAAGGTTTGGAAAACACTGTTCTGAACACTTCAGCGTTTAGCAGTGTGGATCGGCACTGGTGGGGACGGAAGGCTGAGCCAGGCCTCCAGCTTGGCTGTGGGGCTCCGCCGGGCCTGATGCTAACCCAGGGCACAGTTCCCGGAGGCCAGTCTCTCTGCAAACCAGCACAAGGAGGAACCTCCCGCCTACAGGAGCTGGCAGAAGAGAGTACCCCGGCATCGATCAGCCCCTATTCTGGGCCAAGCTCTTAACTGTCAGGATTTTGTCAAATCCTCCCAACTTCTTCCTGAGTGAAAGACTATTGCTGCATATTTAGAGATGAAAAAATCGAGATTCCGAAAATGTACATAACTAACATATTGTCAGGAATACGAAAATAGACAAGGGATTTCAAAGAGAGGGCATGTCATCTGGGAAATCGTGACCCGCGTTCTGGAAGGCTGCAGGAGCAAATGCAGGGTGCTAAGGTCACCCGGAGATCAGTAAGTGCAAGAAGCAATGATCGCCTTCTAGGACCGGGGAAGAAAGGGAAGAAATGTCACCAGAATTGAGTTAGGTGCTGCTGCTGGGCAGGTGCTAAGCAGATGATGGCACACGGTCGGATGGTCGCAGGAGGGGGTACCAGCTGGGGATGAGGTGCTCGGGATGGCTGGCACGGCCCTGTCGTTGAGAGCGGCAACAGACGCTGGAGAGATGTATGTTCTCGATGCTTCAGGGATACTGAGCTCGACGCTGGTAGACAGTCCCTTCTCCATGCTCTTGCTTCCAGTCCCCCATGAAGCCACCCAGACCTGCCAATCTCCTGGCCAGGGGAGCCTGGGGAATATAGCTTGTACTGTCTGAGCCCCATGATCAGAGAAGAAAATCGAGGTTTGGAACCAAGAGACTATATGTAAATCGTAACCCCATATATTGAGGAAGAGGAGAGCTGGAATGCTCCAGTATTATTTCTGAATGCATACATCTTTTCCACAGTTTCCATTGTTTCCTTTATATATGTTGCCAGATGTGGAATATAGTTTAGAGTTTAAGTGGGTTTTTTAAAAATCACATTATCAAAAACCAACACTGATTTTCCTATTGTTACTATGGAAACTGTTTTCTCTGTTGCTAGGCAATTGGTAAAAGATTAGGTCATATAAGACTAGTCTAAAGATACAGACTGTCTGTAGAGACCAACAGTCTGGAGGACACTCAACTTTTATTGGGCTCTGTGACCTTGGGCAGGTTGTTTGATCATTCTGACTGTTCTCCGTTCTTCCAAACATGGGATAAAAATAGTTTCCCTCGCTGGGCTATTTGGAGGACTAGGGAAAATATCTGAAAAGCAAAAACAACCATCACAGTGCCTGGCACATCACGGGTTTTCGATAAATCGTACTCTTTAAATTATATGTTAAATGTTTTAAAAAGTATAATAATTACTTTCCATCGTGAAATTAATACTATTCAAAACAGGCGATTCAGAGCCTCAGGGACTGCAGGAAACCTTAGCACACCCCTGGTCCAGATGCCTCCTTGAGACGTGTACAGACGCCTAAAAAACCTTATCCCAACTAGACAGCACACATGAACTTGGAAGGGGTCCGAGGTCCAAGCACGCCCCTACACTACCAGTCCACTGCACCAGGTAGCATGCCGGCAGGCCTTGCAGGCACGTGAAAAAGGGAGAACTAATCCCTCCCTCCTTTAGGTCCCCAAACACCACGCATTCTTCTCTCAGCCCACCACCAAGCCTTATGGAGATTTTTGGTTTATATGTGGAAGGGAATGATGAAGCACCAGGGTTCAGAAAGACACCCCACCTGCACTTTCAGGACCATAGGCAGTGGCATTCATGCCCATTGTAACAGGAGCCAGACACTCGGACCTGGCCCCACCAACAGCTCATAGACCTTACCACCGATAGTATACACATATGGGAGGGTCACCAAATCTGGAAACATTGATGAATAACTAATAAATGATTTATTCCTGGTACATTAAGACCCATGATAAAATCATATCTATTTTTTCCAGTGAGCCCCATTGGAGGAAGTGGTCAGTTCTACCTAAGTAGAGATGTGGTCATTGGACTGAATCTTGAAAGACGGAGCCAGTTGGACTAAGGTGGGGAGGGGGAGATAGGCATTCCACACAGGGAGAGGAACGTATGCAAAGACCTCAAGAGAGGCTGCTCTCTCTCTCTCTCTCTCTCTCTCTCTCTCTCTCTCTCTTTCTCTTTGAGTACTCTAGGCTGGGCATGCACTGACCTGTTGTGAGTCCAAATTCTTCAGGCACGAGTCTAATTCTTTATCAAAGGATATGGCTATCCTTTGAAGACAGAGAATAGATCTATAAATATTCAAAGAGGCTGAGTGATGAGTGGATTCATCTCTGCATGCTAGCTCTTAGCTCCCTACCTTCGTCTCTTTTATCATAGCCCAGTCCTCTGGGTGGACATTCTACCTCGAGACACCATGGAGAGCCCAGTTAATGAGCTAGGTGTCCCAAACGTCTGAGCATGCTTTCTCAAAGCCTACTTTTTGAGCCCTCACTTCATTTCATTGCCCTCCCCACTCCCAAGATAAGCCTTGCCATTCACTTATTCATTCAAATAATTTTCATTTATTTGAAATTTATTTGAATTAATTCAAATTATTTATTTGAATTAATTCATTTCATCAGTATGTGGTATGTACGGAGCCCTCCATACGTGCCAGACACCGTGCGAAACGCTGAAAAGGCAATAGTGGACACACGCTTGCTCTTTGCCCTGGTGAGATTCAAAGCCCACTGGAGGAGGCAGATACTTAATCAGATAATCTTACACATTCCAACATACGCCAATAAGGTCCAGAAACACAGATACTATTTTGGTTTTTTAACAAACTGAAGATGTCTTTGTTGACGTCCCGTTTCCAGGCTTTATGGACACCTTGTGTAATTAACACTATGGGAGAAAAAGCTCAGGAGGCTAAGAGGCTGCTTAACGGAGAGCCTTAGGGCGAGGATTCTGGAATACAGTGATAACAACCTCAAGGGCATGGAAGACTGAGGCTCAGCGAGCGTGGGGAATTGCTCACGGTAACCCAGATCTAGAGTAGCTGGGAGAAACCCAAGTCCTTACCTCCTGGTCCAGCCCCCGCACTTGAGCTCGGAATGTAAATTAGTGAACAAAGTTCAAGCCCAAGGACTGGGAATTCTATCTGCTGGGAGCTACCACCATCCCTACAACGCCTTCTTTTCCTTGCCTGAGAATCAGCTCCCTGTCCCCCTCCTTTGTCTTCTGGGAAGCCCGCCTCAACCCCGAAGCGCTTGGGTCAAACCCGAAGCGCTTGGGTCAAACCCGCAGTCCCAGCTCCGGTGCTAAACCTTCCCCAGGGCTTAGCGTAAATCACAAGTGTTTGCTCTGCGCTGGAAGGAATGCAGGCCGCTGAGTGAGCATTTAGCAGGACATTTTACGCCGCTTTCCTTGCCAGGAAAACCTACCCCTCCTTCCTCTCTCCAGTTTTCCCGCGAGCAAGATATAAATTATTTTAACTATCTTTACTTAAAAGCCAACAACCTGTAAAAGAAAGCTGGTTTCCTTCTGTTTTTTACTGCTTACAAAGCAAAGGGCAGAGCCCCCAGGGCAACAGGACCTTCAGGGCGGTGCGGGGGTGGGGGGGGGGTGTTCTAGACAGCCTTTGGGACAAAGGGCAGCAAATAGCCCCCATGCTCAGGGAAGGACCCTCAGTCTAATGGCAGAGACATGGTCCGGCCCAGAAAATCTCCTAGTCAGATGGCCCGAGCACAGTCCTGCCCTGATGGGAGCCCCAGTCTGATGGGAGAGGCACAGCTCTGCCCTAGATGGGAGATGTAAAACTCTGTGTAGGGGAGTCCCAGTCCAGTGAGGGAAGAGGTTGCAGTCTTTCTTTGCAGATGAAAAACTGCAACTTGGAGCCATTGCCAAACTCAGCAGATTATCTGTGACCACAGAGCTGTGAAAGAGGCCCCAGGGCTCATATGCTCAGGCTCTACAGCCCCCGTCCAGGGTGCCGGCTATCCCCCCCTGTCACCACGGGTGTCTTCTGGCTCTTCCCCGGGGGCCCAGCACACACCCCCGGGGAGCCCCAGTCACGGGGCCCAGGCTGGATTTAACAACCTATCCAGCATGGTTTTAATAATGCATGTCGCCCAGATTTGCTAATTAAACTTTAATAATCCTACACAGGGAGCAGTGGAGCTCACTCAGGACACAGCATGGGCTCTAGGGGGTTGCGTTCAGCAAAAGTCATGCCACTTGGGCTAGATGCTCAAAACCAAGTCCTCTGTGAGTCTAGTCCAAACATGCCATGGGAAGCGACAGCCGCCTAAAAGAAACCAAGGGAGACCTCCCACCACGTGAGTGGAAGGAACTAGTTCTCCGTGAGCCTGTTCAATGTGACAGCTACTTTTCAGATTAGTTGATTCCTTGTAATCCTAATTAGAACCCCAAGATAACCGCTATAATCCCCATTATGGGGAGAAGAGTGAAGACATAGGGAGTTGGGCAAGCGACGTAAAGTCTTGCTAATCATAGCACAGCCAGGATTTAAACACTGGTTTAATTCCAATGCTCCTGCTTCCTCCACTACACCATGATCCTCTTGGAAGTACTCCAAAGGTATCCTGGCGTCAGGGACTGGGACAGAGGCTGCTCTGACCCTAAGCACATCCCAACACCTTAGCATGCTCCGTAGGTTTGAGTAGCTACGGGAAGAGTTGGCTATGCAATCTGGAGGTTTTGGATAGAATAAAAATAAGCCAAGATCCCAAGCATCAGGACTTATAAGAATCACCTCGGAGGCTTATTTTAAACTCAGATCACTGGGACTTCCCACCAGAGAGTCTGGCTCAGAATTCTTGGACCAGGCTAGGAACATGCATATTATAAGCATCCCCAGAAAGCCCTAATGTGGCTGGAGAAACATCCAGCTAAACTTCCTTCCATATACATACACATTACCCTTTATAAACAAATGTGCTTTCATTATCTCCTGTGATTCTCACCACCCCCTGGCAGGCAGGCAGGGCAAGGCCTATCTGTCTCTTTTTAAACAGGCGAGAACCGGGCCTCCATAAAGTAAAGGGACAGTGTAAGACCATGATAGGTAGTGGTCAGGCTGGGACCAGCAGTCACATCTTCCCACCTCCACGTTCCGCACTTGTTCAAGCATGTGGTCTTATCCGTCTGGGTGGGGGTGGGGAGGAGGAGCGCTGGTGGTCTTCAGGACATGGTCCGTGGTGAGAATGTTCGGGTGGGGGTCCTTGAGACCAGGGGCCAGTCTGTGGGGCCCGCAGGAGGAATGGCTACACGGAATGCAGGGGGCTTTGGCAGCGTGCAGTAAGCCAGAAAGGGGCCTGACTAGGGGGCCAAGGAGTCTCCAGTAGCCCAGGTAACAGGTGATGGAGTCTGTCCAGGTCACTGAGGTGGTGGGACCCAACATCAAGGAAGGGAGTGGTGTGGGAGGCCTGTGCCCAGCACAGTGAGCGCCCAGGAGTCACCAGTTAGGTACTGGATGAACAAAAAGAGGATAATGTTTACCGACCCATTGACCGTAGAGTCAAAGACAGAACAGGCTCAAGGATTTTCCCAAGAAACCTTACTTTGGTCACCAGAGCAAGGATGGATTTGGAGAAGGGACCCAAGTCAACTCCCTCTTTACTTAACACTGGCTAATATCCTTATTTAAGTCCCGTGTGGGCAGGGGTTGGACTCAGGCTGGGATGCTGGAAGGTAAGAGCCAGGTGGCTAACGGGTAGGCAGGAAAAACTGTGCCCCCAGTGTATAAACAGTCCCAAAGTCAGGAGAGACATAACATTGCCGCGGGGGGGTGGGGGGCGATCCTGGCATCCAGGGCAAAGGTGAAGGGGAGAAGGCAAGAGCTCTGGGGGGTGGGGGTATGGGAGGTGGGGAGGGGTGTTGGCAATCCAAGTCGTGGGAGGTTAGAGCCCAAAGGAGCCTTAGGAATTGTCAAGTCCAGATGAGGAAAGCAGGCCCAGACACGAGAGGTGACGTGCCCAAGGTCACACACCTGGGGAGTGGATCCCGTGACTCTGAGTCCTGGGCCAGCTGTCCTTCCAACCCAGCCGAGGGCATCTCTCCAACCACCTCCACCCACCCGCTTACGAGCAACTACCTGATTCTGGACCTGAGACTGATGAGGCAGCCAATTAAAATACGCAATGTTTAAAATGTCAATTCGGGATAGTGTATTAACATAATCCCCAGATGGAGGCATTAGCATTCACGCTCTCTCACACTACCTGGCAAAACTTGCTGATACATCTAAAATTGCAAATGTTATTACTACCTGAAGTGGCAGCCAGCCCTCTAAGGAACTCGCGGGGGTGAGGTAGAGGGTGGAGAAGCAGAGCCCCTCGGTTCCCAGGGCTGTAGGGGGAGAGGCTTACGCAGGGGGAGACTGGGCGGGGTTTCTTTCTCATCCCGAACCTGGGGCTGCGGTCCGATTCTCTGCAACAAGGAACCCTATTGATTCCAAAGTGAAGTGCTCGCTCCTCAGCAAGAAATGTGCATTCTGGGCAGGCTTTGCTCTCAAATTGTGGGGTGACGTTGGGGAAGTCCCTTCCCTTCTCTCCAGTCCACAGGTTTCTTTTTGTTTAAAATCAGTGTTGGGGGTGAGATGATCTCCAGAGCTTTGAACCTCTAGCTCTGACATATTAAGAGGAACACGGTTCCTCTTAAGCCCCTGAGCCAGCACCTCTTAAAAGGGACAAACCCGCATGTCCTTACTTGCCTTGACCCATCCAATGTTCCTCCCTGATGCTTCGTTACTAAAGCTTGGCAGTGGCATACCAGCCTCAATCTCGGCTTCTCTCAACAAGAATTCTGGCTTCCCTCGTGCCAGATTCCTTGGGTAACCACCTTCCAGGACCTTCCATCCCCTGCCTTGCTCCACACCTCTACCCTGTAGTGAGTCCCAGGGTTTATGACACGAGGTGTATCAAGCATATACTTGTGCACCGGAGTTCTGGATAGCCCAGGAAAGTCCAAACTGGAGGAGACGGAGAGATGTTTGTATGCACCCAAGCCAGCTGGCCTCCCAGTGTAGTAATCCATATAGTCTTTTAGGCTAAATGGAATAGAAATGGGTAAGATTAGAAAAATAGATCAGGGCCAGTCCATGGAGGGATTTTGTACGTTATTGTGTCTGCCAGAGTACACCACAGAAATGTGTAGGAACCATAATCCCATATTGAGGTCTTGGATCCGAGCATGGACTTAGAGGTCCAGCCAAGTAAGGAACTTGTGGCAGATGCTGGCTGAGCTCTTTCCATATGGCCTGCTCTTTCCTGTCCTGCGGTCAGGGACTTCCTGAAAAGCCCTGTGAGTGTCTGCCTGAGAACATTCTCTGGGCACCGGGCAGGCGGGAAGTTCTAAGGTGTTAACCCTCCAAGGGCAGGAGCGAGCCAGTGAGTGGCCTCCTTCTTCCCCGCTCCGCTGTGACAACCCTATGGCTTCTTTCACCATCTCTCAACGGTCCCCTGCGGGACTAAGCCCCAGTCTCCACAAGCAGGACCCGGCTCTGAATGCACCCGATATGGTTGCCTTCCCTTCCCTGCCTCAATTCCACCCCCCATTGCACGGCTTCCTGAAGTCACCCCCCAAATCTGTCACTGCGCTGAAGTCGTAGCCTCTGGAAGGATCCAGCCCAAGACAGAAAAAACATATGTTCTGCCCCCTCTCAGAGAGTCATAACACTCGTTGGAATATTGCAATCCCTAGAAGTGTTGCAGGAAATAAACATGCATACCCCTGGTTAGCCCAGCATTTTCTAACCCATATGACCACAAAGTTGTTTTTCTTTTCCCCTTAAGCATATCATAGAAATTGTGTTTTCCAGAAAATACCTTGGAAGGGCCACGCAGATGATCAGGCACTACCAGAGCCTTGCTTTAGAAAGGTGGCTTTGGGCCGGGAGTGGCTCACCCATGATGGGAGCCAGGACTGTTAGTGTTAGCGACCTTCCCTTTTTTTAAAAAATATTTTATTTATTTATTCACGAGAGATAAGGAGAGAGGGAGGCAGAGGCAGAGGGAGAAGCAGGCTCCCTGTGGAGCAGGGACCCTGATGTGGGACTCGATCCCAGGACCTGGGGATCATGACCTGAGCCGAAGGCAGGCGCTTAACGATTGAGCCACCTGGGTGTCCCACAACCTCCCCTTTTTGCATGGATGCTTTAGGACTCCGGGCTTGTCACGGCGATTATGTGATGGTGGCTGGAGACAGTATCATTACTCTCCCTTTACAGATAAGGAATCTGAGACTCAGAGAGCCTGAGACATACCAAGGTTGTACAGCTCGTGAGGGGTGAATCAGTGCTCCAGATCAGTACTCCTCAGACCCACCCTTGCAGTGGCTTTTTCGTAACTAAGAGCAGGACTAGGAATGGATTAGAAGCCATGTCCCCCTTCACCCTAGTCCGGAGTTTCTCCATCCACCGCAGCAATGAGGTCAGACAGACAGACACACACACACACACACACACACACACACACACACTCCAAGGGCTCTCATGGGTGGGCAACGGTGACCTGAACTCAAGGGGAAACGAGAGGAAAGTGGAGCGGCCACAGGTTGTGCACGCTGTGCACGCTCTGGGGGTATGAGGTCCCTCGTCCAGCCTCCGCTGCCCTGACAGCTTCTGCCTCTTCTTGACTTTTCCCCACTCACACACACCAGTCACCTCACTTTAGCTGTCACTGGTCTGCAGTCTCTTTGAAGGGATGTTTTCCAGAACCTGGATCAGCCAGAGACAGCCCCCACACAACAACATCAGCAACACACACACACACACACACACACACACCACTTTATTCCCATGCACACATACATAGATTTCCAGACATGCATGAGCTCAGAGCTGGGCATGCATGTACATACCTGCATTCATATGATCTTCAAGACAATTTGTTGCTACTCCTTGTTTTATTGTCTGTCTCCCCTTCTGGGCCCCTAGACTGTATCCCCCCACAAGAGTAGGGACTGGAACTGTCTATCTCACCACTAGAACCCCGGAGCAAGTACTGTGTCAGGTGCGCCGTAGGGGCTCCGTAAATATGTGTGGGGCAGCTGGATGACTCAAGTCACAAATGGGCACGTTGCACTCATCTCTGTAGCAAACAACAGTGTGCACACACACATGCAGACACACACCGCCAAACGTGTGCAAACACACGTGCGCACGCAGATCCCCAGGGCCCCATCCGGAGCCCAAGGTCAGGACGTGGACATCGCCTGCTGCTAGGAGTCGCCTGGATGGGACGTGGGAGCCCCCAGCAGCCATTACTGTGCTATCCGTCTATCTGCCCCATTTAGACTTGAAATAAAATGTGTCGCGGCTGCTTCACTGGAGACCCACGGAGACATGGAGGGAAATGGAGAAATATCGGCCCAGCTTGCATTCTGGCTCACTGGCTTGGGGGAGCTTAAGGCATAAACGAGTTTGGACTTAATTGACTTTTTTATTGGGCTTTAATTCACTGGTACTTTTCCAGAGGCTGACTCCCAACGAGCGGATGCAGGTTGAGCAGTCTCTGGGGCTGCCGTGCCCCCGTGCGTCTCTCCCCCACCCCTTCGGGCCCGTTGTAAACCACCATTCACACGGCACCTTCCCAGGCAGCCCCTCTTGTCCTCACCTTCCTCCCCCGAAGGGTATTTCAATCTAGTGCAATGACATTGACTGAAAGCTAGCTCTGTCCCAGGCTCTGTGTGGGGCGCTGGAATGCAGAGATGAGCAGAAACAGACCTTTGTCCTCTGGGAGCCTGGAATCAAGCTGAGAGGCAGACATAAATTGCACAGCCTGAAATTACCCCTCGAACAAGGTCTGGAGAGGTATGGTGCTTTGGGCAAGGCAGACGGGATGCTTCTACTCCCTCTTGAAGATGCAAAGAGTTTGCCAGGCAGGGCCCTCCCAGAAAGGACTTGCCGAGCAGGTGGATCAGCAGGTGGGAAGACAGGGAGGAATGAGACAGGGTGGCATTGCGGGGGCACTTGTGGGTGGCGTCTGGTGGTGGAGCGGAGGAGGGGAGGAGAGGATGCTCAGGAGTGGGGGGCGGCGGGGCTCAGCACCGTGAACTCAGGCCTGGAAGTCAGGAAACCTGGAGTCTGGTGCGACTGGGGCAAGTCCCCTTCCTTCTCTGAGTCACAATGTCTTTGTCTGTAACTAGTCCTAGAGTTTAAGCTCATTGAGCTCAAAGATCTTTGTGTCGACATTTCTCTGCTCTCCTTAAGTCTCTGACTTAGCTGATGCTGATTTTGAGTCTCTTTAAAGAAGCTGATGGAGGGGGCGCCTGGGTGGCTCAGTGGTTTAAGCCGCTGCCTTCGGCTTGGGTCATGATCTCAGGGTCCTGGGATCGAGTCCCACATCGGGCTCTCTGCTCGGCAGGGAGCCTGCTTCCCTCTCTCACTCTCTCTGCCTGCCTCTCTGCCTACTTGTGATCTCTCTCTCTCTCTGTCAAATAAATAAATAAAATCTTTTAAAAAATTAAAAAAAAAAAAAGAAGAAGCTGATGGAGGAAAGCCCAGTGTGAAAGTGTTGGTGACTGTCCGTCTCTTGAGGCAGGGACTGCGCTGGAGTCCCCTGTCTTAGGGCTCTGACTGGAGTCCACTGGGTTCCAGGAGCTCTCCCCAGCTGAGCAGGAGAGGGACAGGGACAGGGACAACACAGTGGAGTGCCCTTTACTCAGACAGTAAACTCTGGGCTGCATTTCAAGGTTCACCACCCAGAATCACCCAGATTCCTAAAACATCGTATTTTAAGGGATGAGCTTCAGTTATTTCTCATTTCACCATATAAATGAGGCATGGCTAGAAGTGGGAGCATGCTTTGAAAAACTTTCAAGCCCGTTGCAAATATAAATAATTCGCCCTTAGGGTCGAGTGAGCCTGTGTCCCCGTTTGTTGGGACAATGTCAGGGTATGCCTGTCATCCTGGTGTGATTACTGAGAACGCCCCCGCCTTTCACTCTCGAAAGTGTGCTCCTTGGGGTAATAATATGACGACCCTGGTCATTAAGCTTTTGAGGGCAGGGATGATAGCAGAAAGGCAGGGTGCCCTACTGGAAAGGAATAGACTTTGGTACTGCAGGGACCTGAGGGCCAGTCCCACTCTACCTTGGATGTCTGGGAGCTCAGCTTTCTTATAAATAAAATGGGAGGCGTAACACCTTTCACAATGAGTGGCTTGAAGAAGTAAAGATATCACATGTTAGTACCTAACACATTATGTGCTCAAAATATGTTTCCTCTCCTTCTGTGTCTTTGGCAACCACATACTACTCAGAGCTGTGCATACAGGGGATTGTGTGTTGGGCGCATGAATGAATGAGTCCATCAGCCAATCCAGCACAGAAGCATACATTGGGGGCTCTTCCCTCTGCACCCCAGTTCCCTCTTCTGTCAAATGAGCTGAGAGTTCTGAGACTCTTCCACTGTGGGTGGAGATGGTTTGATTCCCCTCCCCCAGCCCAGAGCCTTCTTGGAGTCCCACTACTGCTCTTTCTCTGCTCTTCTGCTTCTGACCTCCATTCGGCTTCTTTGTCTTTTTTCTGTCTTTCTTTCTGATGGTAGTGATGGAGGTGAGGGGTGGTTCTTCCCCTTCATTCCAGTGCCTCACCTGGAAGATCAATACCGACTTGGTATTTCCCAGAGTCCCTCATCATTTCCGGGACTGCCTCGAGGCACAATGTCATATTCTCCGGGACATGTGGACTCAGCGTCCATGGAGCTGAGTTGGAATACTGGCAAAGGATTCAAGGGCTTCAAGGGCAGAGTTTAGAACAACAATTGGCTTATGGTAGAATGTCTTATAACCTCCAGAGTCTGTTGCCCACCCCTAAGGAGGGCATAGCACACAAGACACCGTGAGCTTTAAGTATACAACTGTGTAAACTGTCTGGAACAGTGTCTGGCCTTAGCCCAGCATCAGGGTCTTCACAATCTGATCTGACCCACTTTTCCTGTCTCATCCACTACTTCCCTCCCCGACAGTCTCCCCTCCAGCCCACCAATGTGATCAGTGCTCCCAGAGCTCCCTATACATGAACACACACCTCTGTGCCTCCACTCATGCTGTTCCCTCTGTCCTTCCCTGCTTTTGGTGTCCTGAAATCCTCCTCCACTGAGCCACAGTGCAAATCCCACCTCCTTCACAAAGCCTCTTCTGATCCCTCAGGCGGGAACTGGTCACTTGGCCCCACTCGGAGTCTCCCCGTCAATATTTGGCTGAGCTGTCCATTACAGCATATTTCCTTCTGCTTATTGTAGTTATTTGCTCACACTCCCATCCCCATCAAAGGGACTATAGGGTACTTTAGGCTAGGAAACTTATCTTGCTCATATCTCTATTATAAAGACCTCAAGAACTTTGTGAACAGGGTAGGACATGAGCAAGTGAAATAAAAATTCCAGTCATAATTTCTAGTTCCATCTCCATGATGGATTGAGTCAACAGAATCCTATCTTCCACTACACGCACAGAGAAATGCAGGACAGAGTACAATTAAAAAAAAAAAAAATTAACACAGAGCCAAGCTCTAAAGAAAGGGAAACTCCATATGCCAGAAACAAAAGAGGCCTGGAACCAAGATGCCTGCTTAAAGCCAAGCATCTTGGCTTTAAGGAACATCTCCCACTCTGTGAAAGGGGTCTGGAAAAACTTCACTTACCTACCAGGGAAATGGGCTTCCGCCAGGGGCCATAGGTGACATGTGTGCATACATGTGTATGTGCACGCATGCGTGTGTATACAGGTGCTTTGTGTGTGTGTGTGTGCACTTCACACAATTCGGATCAAATCCCCTGAATGCCTACTATGTGCAATCCCCTAGCTGGACACAGGTATCTGGAAACACGTGGCCCACTCTCCCCTCCCTCTACGCAAGTGTTAGTGTGTCCTCCAGCGGGCATGTATTCACTGCCGTCCTAAACCCTTTTCCTGTATTATCTCATCTAACCTCATGACAGCTTTGTAGGGTGGAGGTTATTACACGCCAGAACTAAGGCAGGGGACATTAACTCAGTCCCCAGGTCATGGGCCGAACCAGAGTTTACGCATTTCACGTCTGAACCCAGAGCTTGAATGCCACGGTACATGGCCTCATAACACATAGTAGGTACACAAAAATAATTACTGAATGAAAAACGGACTAAGTGGCTGCGGGGAGCTCCAGAGCATTTCAGATTGCTGTGGTCAGGGCCAGACCAGGCAGTGCTGATGGACCAGGGTCCCAGCGTCCAGGCCAGTTCTCCATAAAGGGCAC
Source organism: Martes martes (assembly GCF_963455335.1). NCBI lineage: Eukaryota > Metazoa > Chordata > Mammalia > Carnivora > Mustelidae > Martes > Martes martes. The sequence continues at coordinate 26,047,082 of NC_137904.1, read as the reverse complement.
TGATTTTATATGAAATGAGCTCCCCTGGCTAGGTTCTTGGAGGATGCCTTTTGCTGCCTCGGGATGATTGCCTCTGGCCCCACTTCCTCTGAGTCCTTCTCAATTTTTTTTCCCTCCCTGCTGTGCTTCTGGCTCTAATTCCCTTCCCGGGTCCCCTTTGGTGGTTACCACATGTTCTAAAACGCGCCATTAGGCTTCTGATGTACGGCGCGTTCGGTGGGTGGCCTGGCTGGTACTCTGAGCCACTCGGGGAGAGGAAGAGGCCACTGCCATCTGCCGGGAGCGCCACCTGCCGACAGTGGCTGCCAGTCAGTCTCCTAGGGCTCTGTGGGCCCAGCTGGAGAAGGGTGGGCTGCCCCTCCATCTTCAGGGGGCCCTCCAAGGACACAAGCCCCAGAGTGGGTAGGTTCCCCTGAAGACGCCCATCCCCACACTAGCTCAAACACCTGTTTGTGTAGACACTCATGATGCACCCGGAGCTGAAATGGGGACATGAACATGCCTGCCCTACCCTTGCGGGGTGTACTGTGTGTGACTCTGGGCTCAGTCGGGTCTGGTCAGGGTCCGGGAGGGGATCACAGCTGAGTGGTCCCAAGCCGTGTGGGCTGCCAAAGGGAGACTGCGTCCTGCAGGGTGGACACACGGCCCTCCAGGACTCTGCGCTTTTACAAGAGATGGGAATAAGCCAGGGTACAAAAAGCCCCGGCAGTTACTCCAGAAAATTGCTTGGGATCCCTCGAGAATCCCGGAATTTTATCAATGGAAGGGTCTTTGCAGGCGTTTTTCCTGTCTTTTAAGCCAGGCTGACCTATTCAAATACCCACCCCCCCCATCCCCCATTAGCAATCCCTAAAATGAGTCCCTCCCATGGTGGCCGGTGTCTGAGGCAGGCCTTCCAGTCCTATTTCCTTCTCCCCATTGGCGCCTGCCTTGCCTTAAGTTCATCTCCCCCTTGCACACAGCAAAGACAATAATGAACAAGGCTGTCAATATTAACGTAATCCTCACAACAATCCTATGAGGTGGGTCCTAGTCCCATTTTCCCAATGAGAAAACTGAGGCTCATGGCAGTTGAGTGCCTTGGTAAGGTCACACAGCAAGTAGGCCAATGGCATAGGAATCTGAGCCCCCAAAACTCACACTGTCGCTGATTGAGGCTACTTTCCAAACCCGTGGGCCCTTACCCTGCCTTGGATCCTCCCCCACATTCAGCTTGCCTCCCAGCAGGTGCACAAACCTTCCTAGAAGCGTTGGCCACCTGTCCTGCCTCCACCCCGTTATCTCCCACTGGCCAGAGTGAGGGTCTCTGGCTCCGGTTCCTGACTTTCAAGAATCTCGCTCTCTTCTAGACCCTCAGCCCGTTCCCCTCCCCCAGGACGCAAAAGGTAGAGACCCTGACCAAGTCTCTCTGGTTCATTGTTCTACTCTTGGCCATTTGCTCCAACATCTCGGGTTTTTGCGGGGTGGGGGCATTCAAGGATGCCTATAGTGCTTACACAAAGACGTCTAGTGACAGGAAGCTCACTCTCTCCCAACACCACCCATTTGATTCCCCTTTGTTGGACAATTAACATGTATCTATTTTTATTAGGAAGATGTTCTCATGTATACAAAATAAACAGAATAATATAATGAACCCCATGTGCCCACTATCCAGACAAAACCACATTAACATTTTTATGTCCGTGTTCCCCTCCATCCCTCATTTAAGGATGATAAAAATGGTGATAAGGATGATTTAACATTTCCTTTTTGTTGTCACCAAATGTATGACTGTTGAGATGCACCTGTCTTACCTATATTGCTCTGACGAACGGATACCCATGTCTTTATGATATAGAATATGTCCATCTCCGCAGAAAGAGTATTGTTGGACATCGTAATGAAGTTATTTCCCTACAACCAACGGAAACCCTAGAACTATTCTCCACAGCAGGAGGGAATCACACTCCTCCAAATGGCATCCCTTCAAATATTTGCAGGTGGCACCTGTGGTCCTCCTCAATTCTGTTCCTTTCCATCCTAAATACCCCAATTTCTCTAGCCATGTCTTCTTTGTCTTTGGAGGATGGGTTACTAACATTGCTATTCGGAGACTTGATCTCCTCCTTGCCAGATCTCTCCCCGAGCCCTTCAACCAGGGGCCATGTTGGCAGGCAGAGGTTTGCTGTGGGAGCTCCGGCCCACCTGCTAAATTTTCTGCTTGGAAGACACCTGGCTCATGAAATGGGGCCATACAGGTGTGCTCATTTGATGCAGCCTTGAACAGCTAAGTCGTGAGCAGATTTATCTTTCCTTATGAAAAAAATTTGTAGCACTGTTTTTTTTGGTCTCTCTCTTTTAGCTTAATCATTCACTCAACAAACTTCTCTTGGGTACCGATGAGAGGCAAGGTCCTTTTAGAGCACGGGGAAAGCTAAGGAAGACACAGTCCCACAGTTTGGAGATGGAGCCAAGATAGACAATAAATGGATGCGTTTATGTTGGCATTTATCTGGCGTGTGTTGGTTTCCTGCTAAGTCCCTGGCAGCAGGGTGATGCGGGGAATGTGGAGGCATGGCGGACGCTCACCCTTGCAGGACTGAGGCACTCACCCACCCAGTGACTGGCATACTGGCAGCGGACAGCTCTCAGTCCAGAAATCCCCTTTGGGAACTGTCCTCTAGTGCACAGAGGTACCTTGCCCAGGCTTCTGTCCTCTCCCCAGGAGTGGCCCCTTGCCTTGCTTCAAAACAACTCTGGAGGGCCATCTCAGCTCAGGGTCTCCTCCTGGATCAGGGGGCTTCACCTGCCTCCTTGGCTCCCTTATGGGCATGGTCTGTGTACGCGGATCTCAGGTACACTGGTTTCCATGATGAACCTCCACGGAGATACAAGTCTCTGTGTCCTGTCAGCTCCCCAGTGAACCCCAAAAGTGAGCAGAGCCAGACAGCCCACAGCTTACAGTCCAGCATGGAGAGACGGGCATCAATCAAATGCTTACACAAATGCCCAAGTAGTCAGGGCTTGAAGGGAAAGCACACAAGAAAGGTCCTTTCCTCAGACCCGACCCCAGTTTGGAAAAGCCAGCTGAGGTCAGCAGGTCAGGTAGGAGTTAGCAGGCCATCTGGTGTGATGGAACGGGGTTGATACTGAGTGCCGTCCAAGTCCTGATGGGGAGCACCTAACCCATTCTGAAGAAGGGGGTGGGCAGTCAGGAGGGGCTTTCAGGAGGAGGTGGCGCCAGGCTGAGACACAAAAATGACTAAGAGTTATCTGGGTCAAACCAGGGCAGGAGTTCCAAGCAAAGGAGTCAGCATGTCCAGCAGCACAGAGGTGTGAAGTAATATGGCATGCTTGGAGAAGGGCATAGTTGGGCAGAGATGACTCAGGGAGTGCAAGAGAGAAGAGGCTAGAAGCAGCTGCGTGGGGGCCCGAGGCATCGGCTTCCTTGTATCAGCCCAACCAATGGATTTCCAGCCATGGAAAGGAATAAGTAGGGAGTCTGCTTTCCAGCAAGATCCTGGGACCACTATGTGGGAAATGAATGAGGGGAAAGGAGTGGGGCGCAGGGGGACCACCCGGGAGGAGGCTGGGGCAGGTAACAGGAAGACACGAGTAGCATCACCCTGACACTTGGCTAACGCTAGGGCTTGAGTGGAGGAGATTAGCTAGAGGGATGTTCTCAAGGTAGGACCTGCAAAACTTAAACCTCCAGGGAACTGCTAACCTGCCCCTCATTCCTCGGGTTTTGGGAAATGGGGTTGTGGAGCTTCAGCCAGATTTTGTGGATACAGCCAAGACACCACCGGGCCACCCTACAGAGCCACAAGATGTCCCTCCACCATGCCTAGCAAGCAACTGGCACTCACCAGGTTTCATGCACTGGCTTGGAATTAGTGCTGCTTATATTCCCGCACGTTGGGACATGCGCAGACGCAATTCTCAGGTTTTGCTCCGTTGCTGAGACATAAGAGCCTATATTTTTGGTGTCTTTTCCTTAGTGGGATACACAGAGACTTCTTCATCCCATAGATGGGGCGGAGACCCTGTTCTGCTTCTGACTCACTGTATGACCTTACATGAGTGGTTTTAGCCTCTTGTGGATTCTGTTGCATCTTCTCTAACAATGAGAGCAATAAACGCAAGGTTGCCAGGAGGTTTGAATGGGATCATCACATAAACCCATGAGGGTAGCAGGTAGTCAGTCTCCGTTACCCTCCAGGGAAGATCTGCAACTATTATCAGGAGCGCCCCCAAAGGACTCACCAAACAAATGTTCACGCCCCCCCCCTTAGATCCTGGGAGAACAGTCCACTGGGCTGAAGACACAGCAAAGGCTCAGGAAATGACATTTCATCCTGCCAACAGCTCTTGAGAGGGTCGGCACACCCATCCTTTCACTGGGTCCCCATGGCATCTCTGTGAGGCAGGTGTGGCCTGTCCACTTGACACGTGGGAAAGCAGAGTCACGGAACCAGAAGCTCGAAGTGCCTGGAGTTCATTGCCATCTAACCCTGAGAAGGATTATCCCCATTCTTCGGATGAGGAATCAGAGGGTCAGAGAAAATAAGTAACTGGCCCCAGGTCATGTGGCTCAGAACTGGCAGAATGGGGGTCCACATGGGGGTCTGCCCCAGAAAATAAGCCTGTGTGCGGTCTTCCACTACCCCTGCAGACTGCCACCACTCCTCCAAGACTACCCCTGCAGGTGATTCACTGCTCCGTGATGCCTCTAAAGTAACTCATCCTCTCTACGCCTCAGTTTCTTCATCTGAAAATGGGACAACAGTGTCTATTTTGCAACCTTATTGGGAGAACGGGCTGTTGTGCCGCTTTCGTCACAAACGGCTCCACTCCTGTCTTCATCTGACTGTCTGGAGGAGGGCCCCAACTAGGGTGAGGCAAGCCAGGCAACTGGGGTGCAAATTCTAGAAGGTACTCACTCTCAGGTGAGTGTGAGTGCAGCCCCGGAAAGTGGGTGCCTCCTTCAGTTCCATACCCCAGACACCTCATCTACCCCTTCCTTGTCCAGGCTGTGATTTGGAGGTGAGGAGAGGGGGTGGTGCTGGGGGAGGACAGGGAAGGCAGGTTGCAGGGCATGCTGATGTCCAAGCTGTAGCAGAAAGAAGACCCTGGTGAAAATGCACACAGTCCAGCGGGGATGATGGGCTGGAACGAATGCTCCGCAGGGGGACCTTGTTCCTTAAGAGCTGCGTTGTGGGCATTGATCAGTAGTGGTCTTACAGCTGCTGTATCTCCTTGATGATCTGAAGCTCTTTTATGTCCATTTCTACCCAGACAACTCATAAACTACCTGGGGTAGTGGCCATGTCTTATTATCTTTGTGTCCCCAAGACCTACCAGCATATTCGACAGGGAAGAGTTGCACGTTGGATGTCCAGTGAACTAAAGGATGCTTTGTCTTCCATTTTGAAAGCCCCTGATCATCTCAGGTCCTTTGATACTGGGATCAGAAGGCAAGGAGCTGTGGGACAATGAAAATTACAGTCTCCTAGGAGTCTAGCCTACCAATCTTCGACACGGGAATGCTCAGTGGGTATTAGCCCAATTTAAAAAGCTCGTAAACAGCAGAATTGGGATTTGACTCCAAAGCTTAATCATGCTCCACTCTACTGCAGGGGCCAAGTCTAAGCCCTTTTGAAGTATACGCAAAGTCCTACCACTGCCTCTGTCATCAACTAGAGTCCCATCCACCTCAACCCCCGAAATCCTGCCCCTCATACTGCCATCTGATACCTGCCCAAACCTTCCCTGAAGGAATCACTGCTTGTTACAGAGACACTGGCACCATCAGATTGCTTTCCTGACACGTGGAATTAAGACCTGGCTGGAAGACACACCTTGTGCACGAGGCCACTCTCCTTCGTAGGTCCACCACGTGTCAGGAAAGCAGTCTGATTAAACGACCAGACACCCTCTGCCTTTGTGAATCTGTGGCGGCTTTGAGCATGCTTTGCTACTAACATTATATGCTCTTCAACCTCCAAGACCAGCCCTTGGGAAGACTAGAAGACAATGACATTCTCTGAGCATTTCCTAGAAAAACTGAAATCTGTTTTCAATGAGAAAACATGACTTCAGTAAGAATATAGTAATATGAGGATTTCAGTGCTATGTGGGTAGTTACCTATTTGACCTTTTCTTTTTTTAAATTATTTTTATTAACATATAATGTATTATTTGCCCCAGGGGTACAGGTCTGTGACTCATCAGGCTTACACATTTCACAGCACTCACCATAGCACATACCCTCCCCAATGTCCGTAACAGCCACCCTATCCCTACCCCCCACCCCCCAGCAACCCTCAATTTGTTTTGTGAGATTAAGAGTCTCTCATGGTTTGTCTCCCTCCCGATCCCATCTTGTTTCATTTTTTTTTCCTTTCCCTACACCCCAACCCCCCCGCCCTGCCTCTCAAATTCCTCATATCAGGGAGATCATGTGATAATTGTCTTTCTCTGATTGACTTACTTCGTTCAGCATAATGCCCTCTAGTTCCATCCATGTCATTGCAAATGGCAAGATTTCATTTCTTTTGGTGGCTGCATAGTATTCCATTGTGTATATACACCACATCTTCTTTATCCATTCATCTATCAATGGACATCTAGGTTCTTTCCATATTTTGGCTATTGTGGACATTGCTGCTATAAACATTCAGGTGCACGTGTCCCTTCAGATCACTACATTTGTATCTTTAGGGTAAATACCCAGTAGTGCAATTGCTGGGTCATAAGGTAGCTCTATTTTCAACTTTTTGAGGAACCTCCATGCTGTTTTCCAGAGTGGCTGCACCAGCTTGCATTCCCACCAATAGTGTAGGAGGGTTCCCCTTGACCTTTTCTTGATCAGCTTTTAGAATCAGTCCACCTTGGGATTATTTTCAGCCCTGGCATTAATTGGAATATCTGCTTTTCCTCTGCAAGCATCATAAACCATCATTTGTTTTTTACTGATGCATCGTCTTCAATGCAGCCCTGTAGAATAATGTGAAATTAACCAGGAGAACAACAGAACACATTTCTGGTTCCCTCCTCATCCCACATCTGCCAAAAAGAAAAAAAAAAAAATCCTAGCAGGTATGTAATGAGACAGGTGCAAAAAGTGACTCGACTGTTATCTCAGGGTTGGTCCTCTAGGTATGAAACATACTCACACTGGGAGGTGAAGCCCACCTAAACCCTGGGAATAGGTGCCAGGAGGGTGATGGAAAGGTGAACATTCAAATGAGCAGAAATATCCAGCAAGGGTAACACAAACTTCTCATACAGGAATAGCCATGGAATGTTCCAGAAGAGATCTAACACATCCTTGGGAGAAACCAAGCAGGTAACATATTCCTGGAAATCCAGCAGGCAGCAGGTAGAAGAGGGCACAGGGATGCCCTCAGAGGATCAAGCAAGAAACTGTAAAAAGAGCTTGTAACGGGGACCATGACCCCGGGTACAGCCTCTGCCAGATACATCCATCATCTCAAGAGTGACGAGAACATAGACTCAGAGGCACCCTGCTCCCCAGAACACCCAGATGTGGTGGAACACGGGGCCGCATTCCAGGGTGTCTGGGCTGCTGTGTCTTGAACACATGCTGCCCCTGGTCTGCCTGCCTGGGCACCGGGACAGCCTGGAACAGCCAGAATCATGTCCGTAGGGTTAGAAACAGAAAGTGAGGGCAGCAGAAGAAAATGGTAGCAAGACTGTGGATGTTTGCAACCATGCTCCTTCACTTTTTCTGGGCTTCTTTGCCTCCTTAAAGTCAGAGAATCCTTCCTGAGTCCTGCTCCCCACATTTGGTGACAGCCAAGGGGAACCTCTTTGCAGTCAGACTTGGCTCCCCAGAAGTGTGTTTTTTAATTTATCCACTTGCCTTGGCCCTGTGACCCTACGTTTGTCAAGGCAATCTCTTGGCAATGGGCAGATCAGCTCTGAGACTGACCAGGCATCCTTGGAGAGAACCAGATACCAACGCCTACCGGTCACTGCATCTCTGTATTAATAATTATCTCCTATCTGACAGCTGAGCTCCATTATTCATTGTGCACAGTGTCTGGCACACAGTAGGTTTTCAACTCAAGATAGTCTGACTCCAAAGTCTGTGTTCTTCTGCAAATCCTGCCCACATTTTAGTAGAGCCCATGATTGTCTAGGGTCTTCGGTTCCAAAAGAAAGAGCTGGAATGATGGGCAGGTAGGCAGGGCTCGGCAGACAACCAGAAGCCTGGACTGGTGCCACTGGTCTTCCCAATAACATCAGCATGGCCCTTCTCAGACCAGGAGCCGGTCTAAGGGGTCTGTCTCCACCTGCTAAATACCTTGGTGTCACCCTCGCCGTGCCTAGCAAGAATTCTGCCACAGACCCCCGGAGCCCCCTCCATCACTGCCCTCCAGGCAGCTTTCCTTCCATGCCTTCCTACAGCACCTGGCACCACCCTCTCTGCAAGGCCATTCCTAGAGGGTGGACTCATTCCTGTATCTCCGACACCTGAGATGGTGCCTTCCTGTATCTCCAACACCTGAGATGGTGCCTAGAACACAAGCGGCGGGCTGTGGATGTCCACTGAGTGAATGGATGAGCCGTGACCATGGCCCCAGACGGAACAACATCTCAGATTCCATTCTCACAGCAGAATAACAGCTCTGCCCCTCCCCTGCGCCCGCTGGGGGCTTAAGCAGGTTGCAAACCACAAACAGAAACGTTCCCTGCCTGGGCAGAGGGTTTCTTTCCTCCACAGAGCACTTTCAGACCCATTATAGCCCTTTTGATCTTTACAATTCTACTGAAAGGTACTCTTGCCAGCACTTCCGAGATGAAGGATCCAGAACCAACGCGATGAAATAGTCCCCACATCGGTGCAGAGCCAGCACTGGAAGCTGGGGCTGCCTGGTCCCCAATTCGTGCTTGACTTTTCTCTTCCTTCCAGACATCTCCCGTAAGTGCCTACTATGTGCCAGGTCTGGAGCCAGGCACTGGGGATCCAGAGATAAAAATGCCACCGCCCCTCTGGCGTGCAAGAGAAGACAGACCCTGGGGCCTTAGCAGAGACAGCAGCCAACCTGTCGCTGAATCTCATTTGAAACTTCCATCAGACCAGGGCCCGGCCCCCCACCAGCCAAGCCGCAGGTCCTGCTGGAAAGGCGTCTGGTTCCCCACATCCCATTTCGCAACCTCAAGTCGGACCCAATATGGGATTCTCCCATGAGCTGTCAGGAGGGATTCATCAGCAGAGGTCTGGCCTTCCCAGGGACTCTTCAGGTGAGCAGCCGGAGTGCCTTCAAGTCGCCCTCTGTCTCTATGAGTCATCCACCAAGAGCACATTTGCTCACAAAATGTTTGAATCGGAAGAGAACACTCAGAGTCACCCATTCCTCCCCTTCGTGCTGTTTTCCCAGCTGACAGATTTGCAACCGCGTGATGCTCTTTCTTTCTGCATGGCGAGCACACATCCCCCCTCCTGCACGGTCTAAAGCTCTCTGGACAGTTGCCCGGTGGACAAGGCCCCAGCTGCACTCAGGCTCGGAGGGAGGAGGCAGGAGGGCCTCTCAGTGAAACAGGCACAGGAAATGTCACATCCCAGCAGCTGCATGCAGGGGTGCGGAAGAGAGGGTCACATGACCATCTCATACATTCTAATAATGCCAAGCAGACCTCTCACAACCCATGCACATAGAAGGGAACATCAGGTGAACCACTCTTTAGCTGTAGGACCTTGGAAGAGATATTTAGCCTCCCAGAGCCTCAGTTTTCTCATCTGCACACTGGGTGGAATAAGGCCAACTTCAGCGGGCTTTGTGAGCTGGAAAGGACAGGAAGGGTATAGAGCAGTCGGCATAGTGCTTGACTTGTGGTCAATGCTCAGTGACTATTCCTTCTTCCCCTTCCACCCCAAAAGTTGCCTCTAAGGAGAATGATACTAATGATGTCTTAAAAGAGATGGTGGCCTTCTGGTTGGGAAGAGGTGACAAGTGGTTCCCAAGGGGCCATGTTCCCTGGGCTTCTTGGTTTCCAGGAATACCACCCACCACCCCACGGGGGTGCTTTCATGGGGTTGCTTTCACAGGTATTTGTTGTACCTGTAGGGAAAACACACTCATGCCACAGTCCTTGGAAGGAGAGAACTAGTCAGAAATTCCGTTGCAGGAACTGATGAACGAGCAAGCAGAGATTTTAATAAGACACAGTCCTTGCCTTCAAAGAGCTGACCGTCTCCAGCAGCCCCCCTCCGCCGCCCTCCCCCTGCTGTGTTTTGTCTTCAAACAAGATCATTGCAACTTTAGGATACAATAAAGGCAGGTTCATTTTGTTTCCTGGAAGCCCGGAGACCCATTTAACAGACGTTCTCACTTCCCAATTGTGTGAAGTGTGTGTTAGGAGTTTGAAAGAAGCAAACCAAACAAATTAGACTAAATGGTTGGCTTAATACACGTTCTTTGGAAAACAGCCTAATGAGAAATTTCAGTAAGGGGAAATTTCGGTGAGGGGAAACTCAGTCAACTCGGTCCGGGGGCACTGGTGTGGAGAGGGAAAGACTGAATTTTGAAGGCATTTTGGAGCAGTACAATTTCATTTCCTTCAAGGGTAATAAGCAAGAACAGACAAGAAACCCACCGCCTAGAAGCCCTAAAGGTCAGGATTAATGAGGGGGCTGGAAGGTCTGAAGCTTGCAGGCTCAGCCGTGTGCTGGTGAGTGGGTATTTCAACAACCCTTGAGGGAACTTATGCATAATTTATTTTCTTAAGTAGGTACATGGTGTAGAAATGTTGTTTGCACTATTAATTGAACCAGAAAACTGTGTCTGCATGGGTATCAGCCATTCTTAACCTTTCCCAGCAAGGGCTCCTCTTTCCATTTCCCAGACTCTGTAAGGCAAGGGACCCCAGCAGGTCACGCCAATCCTGGATGCTCACACCCGGGGCCAGCATGGGCTGCCGATCTTTCCCGTATTCCTGGACGCAATGCCCCGAGAAGGGGATCCTGGCCATTAGTTCCAGCCCCTGGCGTGGGCATACAGCAGGCTTTAGAGGAAGAGCACAGACCCAAGCCATCTAGCCCAGGTCAGATCTCAGCTCTGTCTCCAAGCTAGCTGTGTGACCCAGAGCAGGTCACTTCACCTCTGTGGACCTTAGACTCCCATATGAAAAAGAGGTTTGGATGAGAAGATGCTTACCCTTTTCCAGGATGCCCCCCACTACCAGGTGGGAAAGCCCTGTGTTAGCAAGCTCCAATCTCACCGGTTGGCCAGGACCAGAGCTGATTGGGAGTGGGGCTGGTATTAGAGCCGTAGCTACAAGGGACAGGGGACAAAGAGCACAGGCTTCAGAAGTAGGCGAAGACGAATTTTGCCCTGAGTTCTCCACTGACCAGCTCTGTGACCTGGCTCAGCCCCTCTGGGCCTTGACTTTCTTATCTGTAAAATGGGGGTGATAATACCAACCTTGGGGGCAGTTGGCAAATAGTCGCGACGGCAGCGATAAAGTCGACGGTACCCCAGGGAGGGTAGCAAACTCCAGGGCTACTCTTAAGAGTTACAGGAAGGCAGTGAGACCTTCTCCCCATCCCCACATCTGTGTTTCTTTTGTTTAGAATGTGTCAACTTCAGATTGGTGGGATCTTTTCACTTTACCAATAACTGGTCACAGTTCAGTTGGAATTTACATGTAGATTTTCAAAGTGGATGGTATGCATGGCAATGTCTCTCTGTCTCCTCCAGAACTCCATGGCGCCTGTCATCTCCTGGGCTGCCCAGGGCTTCAGCAACAGGCTTAGCAGCATTAAGGAGTAAGCAGTCAGTGGCACAGGGAGGTCTTCATCTCCTCTAACTACTTTGAGATGAGCTTGGTATTTAGGGACCTAAGCAGAGAGGACAGGAAGCCTCAATCCCCCATTCAATTCATCTCGGCCTCCCTATCCACAACCCAAATGAAAAGGAGAAACCTAGTGACCCCTTCCCTGGTATGGATTCATAACTAGTCAAGATGTCTATTACATAATCCTCCAAAACAACCCACTTAAATCCTCCCATTTAGGCCATCCAACCACGCAGCAAGGTTATCTTGCTGGGTTTGTCGATGAGGCAATGCACCCGGGGACAGAAAATGCCATGTTCAGGACCATGGACTTGACAAGTGATAGAGAGCTGTCTTGATCTCATTCTGTCTGGCCCCAAATCCCAGGCTTCCTTCCTTGTGACTTCCCTGCTGATTAAAGTCTCACCCACAAGTCCCAGCTCTACTACCTACCTCCTAAGCAGCCTCAGTATCTTCAACCATGAAATGGGGACATGATCACAAGATGCCTCCACATCAGGGGAGCTGGACCATAATTAGGGAAGAGAGAACACCTATGGAAATGCCAAGCAGGGCCCTGCACAGAGTAGAGGATCAGGAATGGTTGGTTTCCTCTCCTTCATGGGGCCACTGGGTCCATAGGCAGTCTAAGCTGTAACACACCATGCAAATGTTAGCAATAAAGGTTAATTTCACGGGACTCATGTTTATCTCAAGATCCCACATATCCCTCACCCTCTGCTGCCCGCTCCCTCCAGGAGATCCAGGTTTGAAATGTACACCTTTAACTCTTACAAACCAACGCAACTGACTATAATTCTAGACTCTTAGCAACCCAGTGGGTCCAACCCTGCCATCCGAGATGGGGCTGTCAGCACTTACCGGGAGCACAGAGCGATGCCTGGGAGGATGGCAGGTCTGAAGCAACAGCAAGCTGGGCCTGACAGTCCGGACTTAAATAAATTGTATTTTCTGGCTGGGGACGATAAGACAAGACATCTGAAGCGTGTGTTACACTTACACATCATTATGCTCCCGAAATGGGGAAGGAGAGCTGCATCTTGTCCCAAGTTTGTAGCAAAATTGTGCAGTGTGTACATAGCTCTCAGGTCTTTGATGTTGAGCAGAGAGAAAAATAATCCTCTCGGAAACACCAGGCAGGAGCCGCGGGCCCCGCAGCACAGTGAGGGAGGCTGGGAGAGGCGTGCAGCCAGCACGAGCCTGCTGCTGTCTCTGAGCCCCTTCTCCTGCCCTAATGAAGGTAGACTGTCTTAGCTCCCGAAAGGATTATTTCCTCTAATACCTTCATGCAGAAGCAAGCAAAAATGCTTAGGTACAATGAAGTGGGAAGCTGAGAAGGGCCTCGGCAGACAAAGGGAGGGGAGGGAGGGGAGGGAGGGGAGGGAGAGTGGGACAAGTGTCAAAAAGGCTGGCCAGTGCCGAAGGACGCCTCCCAGATGTGGGCAAGGGGATGTGGGTTGGCACACCCTGGAGTCCCTTCGTTCATTCAGCAAAACAGACACAGTCCCTACCCTCTCAGAGCTTGCAGTCTAGCGAAGGCATGTCCGAGAAATAGCCACGTGGATAACCAGCTAATTACACGATTTGATATGCACCATAAAGGGAAAAAATGGGAAGTGCGAGGTTGTAAGACAGGATGTTCCAATTGAAATGGAGGCTGGGAGCAGGGATGCGGGGAGAGACTGACACCACGGGCCCCTGCAGGAGCCACCCCTAGGGCCCAGGGTGGGTAGCAGGCCTGGCGAGGGGGCAGCCAAGGGTGGGGAGTGAGTCTCCGTCACTGCCACCGCAAAGACTCGTCTGCTCCCTCCTCTGTAGGGGAGATTTGGATGCCCGAGGCTTTGGCGGTGCCAGCCCAGTGCCCGACACAGAGCAGGCACTGTGTCAATGACCAGCTGAAGGGAGCAAGCCCCCAGAGCCTCCATCTCCTGTTCAAGTGGGGAAGCTGAGGGAGGCTTCTGTAAAGGAAGTTCAGACTAAACCCGTTCTCACTGCGCAGCCTTGGGCAAGTTGCTTCCTCCCTGCCAAGTCCCCATTTCCTTCCCTGTGAAGTAAGGCAAGTCGACGAGACGGTCTGCAAGACCCCTCGGAGCTTCCGCACCTTGTCATCCCCCAAGGATGCCCTCTCTCGACCCCACCCACCCTGCATGTCTGGGATCAGAGACACTGGGCTGGTCCACCCTTGGCCCCAGTGGGTAGGGGTCACATTCTAACCCCAGCCCAATACTCTGGAGTTCAATTACCAAGTGTAGGGTGTGGGGGAATTGGAATTTGCAATAATCCAGTGCAAAGTTGCAATGTACTTTTACTTACGAATCACCTCGTATAGATAGGTAGTTCATATTAGAATCAGTTTCGGAGCCATCAAGCCTATTTAGTGGATCTACAAAGAAAAGTCCTAGTAGAACACCCAGAAGTCACCCCAGATGTGTTCAAGCCCTTGCCAAGGATGTGCTAACTGTAAGATTCTCTCCTCTGTTCATTACGGTGGTCCCAGGGAACATCTCTCCGGAGGACAAATTCGTTAGCCAAGTCTAGTTGCTATAAATAATAGCAATGATAAAGCTCAGGGGGTTTTTTGGAAAATCATGTTCCAGCTGTCCTCCCCCACCATGAAGCTAGGGGAGCAGGGCTTGGCTGTCCTGAAACAGTGCGGCAGGTCAGGGACTGAGACATTTTATACAGTGAAGAAAACGTGAACTCTGATGTTTTGCCGGGGCTTCCCACGGGTCCTGAAGGCAGGTAGCAGGCTTTGTACTTCTTTGCAATCCCCATAATCCTCGCACATAGGAGGAGCCCATGACTATGACTACTGATGGGCTGATGGAAAAAGCAAGGCATGGAGAAAGAGACTAGGGCTCAGAAAAGCCCCAGTGACAAAGACCCAGGAGAGCACAGCCAGAAAGAGCATGCGTATTAGACATTCATGGATTTCGTATCTCAGCATCTCTACTTAATAGCTGTGTGACCTTAGGCAAGTCACTTAGCATATTTGGGCCTGAGTTTCCTCCTCTGCACTATGGGAGCAGAAATTCCCAGAACAGTCATGGTTGCAAGAGTTAAAGGAGATAACATAGGTGAGTGTCTAGCAGAGTGTCTGGCACATCGTAGAAGCTTCTCTTCCTTCCTTCCATCTGACTCTCAAGATCTGCATAAGAAAGGCAGCCTCCAGCACTTGCCCCTGTGATTTATCTGCCCCCACACTGAAGGATGGGAGGCCAGAGAGCCCCCCCACCCCACACCGTGGCCTCCATGCTGCAGGCAGGGACAGCTCAGTGGAAGCAAGGCCAAGGAGAGGTCTGGTTCCAAACCTCAGCGGCTACAGGAACCCAATACAGTTGGCCTGGCTCTCTTCCAGCCAATTTTGCCAGACGTAATTTGGCTTCCGCTCGAGGTTCCAAAGCAGTTATGTAAGCATAATAACCCATAGCATTTGTAGAAAGCTCTTACGGTTTTCAAAACACGTTGTGTATGTATTACCCCAGCTGATCTTCTTGGTAACCTTGAGACGTCGCTAAGGAAAGGGCGAGAACTCCCATTTTATAGATGGAGAAGTTGAGGCTTGGAGGGTTTATTTGGTTCATGACTAATGAGTGGCAACATCAAACTTGGACAAAGATCTCTGCATTCCTTGCCTTGGGCTCTTCCCACACCATCACACCATCGTACTACATCGTTGTAATCATGTAATCATCAGGCAAAAGTGGCCCAAATACCTACTGGGTGCCAGGCAATGTAGTAAGTCCTTGGATGCAGAAGTGAGAGGCAGAGTCAAGTTCAGGAGAGATGTAGGACCAACTATTTGGGATGTGATAACTGTCATGGTGAAGGAGCCAGGGGAACGGGGAGGAAGGACATAGACCAGCTTGGTCCAGGGACTCAGGAAGGCTTCCTGGAGGAGGAGATGCATCAGTCCCATCTCAGAGAACAGTTAGGAAGAGGAGTGAGAGGAGTTGCAGATAGCAAAAGCAGCAAACAGAAAGAAGTGTGTGAACCAGCAGGTTGTCTGATCTGATTCCATCCACCCACTCAGCACTCACTCATTCCTTCATTCATTCAACATATATTTCTGGAGCACCCCCATGTGCCAGGTACCATACACAGCAAATAAGCAGATGTAGTCCCTGAATGCACAGAGTTTCCCTGCTAGTGGATTCCTGTGGACACGGATGGGGAAGGGTAGGATGGAGTGGGCAGAGGGCATCTCTATGGTGGGCCTAGATTTAAGCCTACGGGTGCTGGGGATCACTGATGAATTTTAAGCACAGGATTATCAAAGTGAGGTTTGCATTTCAGAAAGCAGGAGCCACAGCAAAGTTAGAGTATGGGCTCAAGGAGGTGGTCTGGAATCCAGGAGCCCAGCTCAGAAATTGCAGCAGCCCAGGCAAGCAATGAATGGGTCCTGAGTTACAGCAGTGCCAGAGGAAAAAGGCGGAATGCATGCCGATGTAGAAACAGCCTTGACAGGCCTTTCTGGTTAATTGGACATGGAGGTGAGGAAGAGTGGACAGCCACTCTGAGGGTCTGGCTCAAACCTCTTGGAAGGGGGTGATGCTATTCCCTGGGACAGGAGTGCAGCAGAACCATCTGGTGGGGCAGGGAACCTGAGGAAGTTTGTTCCCACTGGGACTCACTGAGTGTCTGGGGACTCTGGGTCCCCCTGAAGTCACACTCATCAGGCACTGTGATCAGCGAGTCTGAAGTCCAGGAGAGAGCTTGGGGCTGGAGGTTCAGATTGGCTTACAAATGATGTTCAACATTTGGAAGATGGACAGGACCACCCAGAGCAGGGGGTGCCCAGGGGGAGAAGACACCAGATCCCATCACAACAAACCCCAAAATGTGTCCATACTTTTCTTTGATACCTGAATCCTGCTTGGCAAAAGTCAGGCCATTAGTCGCAGTGAAGAATCATGGCTCCTCCAGAGGGCTTGACTGGGATGGACTATGGGGACTCTGGCCTGATGTCATCTCACCTCTCAGGTCTCACCAGTCTCTAGTCTGAAGTCACTCATGTGATTCTCTCCTTCTCCTCTCTCCCTCAGGTGTTTACAAAATATGGAAAGTGTTACATGTTTAACTCAGGAGAGGATGGCAAACCTCTGCTCACCACGGTCAAGGGCGGGACAGGCAACGGGCTGGAGATCATGCTGGACATTCAGCAAGATGAGTACCTGCCCATCTGGGGAGAGACAGGTGAGCTGGGTACGGGGACCGGGGCTGTGGGTGATGGCAGAGGGGTACAGGACTCTGAAAGATTGGTTAGCTTCGGGTGGGCTGTCTTGGTCCGGGCTTTAAAGGATGGCTCTCCATCAGCAGGACTACAACATAGACGTGAAGAGTAGGGATGTCCCTCATGGACTGTGATACTCAGGGCTCCCTCAGATTTCAGTAGATGGGAGAGGGACAGATGACAGGAATACTGGAAAGGGAAGGCAGATAGGCTGAGGGGGGTGTTGGAAGCATGGAGAAGATATTATTGTGCAGGCGGGTGGCTTGATTTCAGGAGAAGAGGAAAACATGGACCATCTCCTTCCTCTTCCAACTATTTGGAGTACCTCAACCCAGCCAGGAGGCCCAGCTGAAGGGAGAACATCTCTTCCCACTAGGGGAAGGTGGAGGAGCTTGCTGGCTTGGAAAGCCAAAGGGCATGGACTCAGGGACCTGGCACCAGGCCTGTGTGAGCCCCTGGGGGACCTGTGTGTACAGGCCCCTGAGTAAGTTCATCCACACATTCATCTGTGTATTTATTCAGCAAACTATTCATTAGCTGTATGTATACTATGTCAGGCTTTGCACCACAGTAAAGACATTAAGGTGAAAAACACCAGGTCCTTGATCACAGCCTAGAGGAGGAGACACACAAACCCAATCCAGTATGACATGAATGTACCCGCACGAGGAGGACAGCGGCCTCCTCCTGGGTGGGGTGGGGTGGTGGGTGTTCAGGGAAAGCATCATGGTGTCCCGGGCATTTGAACAGAGTCTTGGGATTATCCTGGATTATCTAGGAGGGTCCTCACAAGAGGGGTGCAGGAAGATCAGACAGAGAAGAAGGTGGGGGAAGCAGAGATTGGAGTGATACAGCCAGTAAGCCTAGAGACGCTAGTGGCTTCTAGAATTCCCCCAGGTGGAGAAAGTAAAGAGGTGTCCAAGAGTGGGACATGGTTGCAAAGTAGACCCAAAGCAAGAGTAGTGCTGTGTTCAGGATGTCATAGCAGGGAGTAGGGAAGGGGGTCAAGGATAGGCCTGGGGAGGGGCCTCCATGGGAGAGGAGAAGGAAGAGAAGATACTAGCAAGAAAGATGCCCTGGGCCCTCAGGTTAGAGCTGAGGTGAGTGGAGGCCAAGTAGGCCAGCCCCCACCTCTTCCAACCCCCACCCCATGACTCCTGGAACCAGCCCCCCAATCCTGAGCTCTGGCCCTGACCACGCCCAGGCGTTCCAGGCTTCTGAGAGCAGCCAGTGCTTCCACCCTGGGAATGACTGACTACAAATTCTAAGCTCCCTCACCACCACTCTTTCCTTCCATGACTCTCACTCAGGCTCCCTGTGGGGAGAGGTGAGCATGACCATTTCCCTCACTGTGTGGTGGTCCTCCTGCTCCTACAATCAAGGAGTAAAATGGTCGCCACATACATCACTCCAACAATGCCTTCCAGTGGCTCACCTCAGGCTGAATCCAGGCCATCTGCTGCTTGCCAAGGAGATGCCTTGTTGGCTTCATCCACTTCTTTAAATTCAGTGCCCCTGCCTTCCAGCAAACAGAGGGTGGTCTGGGTTTGTGCTGAGCTCTGGCATCCCTGAGAGCTGACCAGCAGAGCTTGGCTTTCCAGAACATCCCTGAGACCAGTCTGTGTCCTGGGACCATGGGCATCTGTAGACAACCCTGAGTCCTAGGAACTGGGTCTCTTTGTCTCCCAAAAGAAGCTCTGCCTTGCAGACACTGAAACATCTTTGCTTATCAAACCATCTGTGGAAAAGGGAGAAACAGTCAATAAAAATAGGTCCTGAAGACGTCATACCCACACCCTGACTACCGGTCAGTTATCTTTGCATGGTGATGGTGGATTTCCTGCCCTCTTACCTCGATTTGGGAGCAAAAGTAAACATGTACACCCCCACATGCACACACTCACACAATGCCAGGCACCTCGTCACACACATCTTTACGCAACACAGCTCCCTATGGGGTCTGGCCTTAGGTTGGAGCACTGGCCACTGATAGCCCCTGTGGTTCCAAACACAGGACCTACCCCCTGGGAATATGCATTCTGCCTCCTGAAGCCATAGATGGATATAGCAGGAGAGCTCTGAGATCATCTCTTCCAGCCAATCCCCTTGCTCCTTGGTGGAGGGAGAACTGAGGCCTGGTATGGTGAGCTTCTAGACATCACGCAGGAAAGTCATGGCCAAGCCAGGGCTCTACTGACTTAAGCTTTCTGACTACCAGTTAGCCCCAGTGGACCATAACGGTGCTTGAGGACCTGCTGTGTGCCTAACACTGTGTAGGGCATGGTCAGAGAGGCAGAAGACACCAGACCCTGCCTCTCAGGAGCTTATCGTCTCAGTAGGCAGCCAAGCACTACACAGAACCCGCAAGAGGACAGCCTCGCTCCTGCCAGCAGCTTGAGCTATCCTTTATGATCCACCAGCCCTCCTCACTTAAACCATGGCCTCTGGGGCTAGGTGGCTGGGAAAGGAGGCTGCATGAAGAAAGAGGGACTGAGAGCAAGGGCAGGGGCCAGAAGAAACCGGTCAGAGGAGGACTGGTCGGTGCTGTCCAATAGAACTTTCTGCAGAAATGGAGGGAGTGCTCTCTAGCGGCACTGTCCAGTCCAGTCACCCCAAGGGCGCTTTTGAAATGTGGCTCATGGGAATGAGGAGCTGAGTTTAATAGCATGTCATTTTGATTAATTTAAGTTGTCATGGGTTGGGGGGTGGCTAGCGGCTACCACATTGGGGAGCACAGCTTCAGACTGCTCTTGTAGGTTTCTTGGATGTTTGCCTCTACAGCCAGCTCCCACCATCTTCTGGGACTGTAATATTCCTCAGTTCTGGCCTTCCCCCAACCAAGGCCATGAGGAGTAGAGAGGGCCCTTTATCCCCACTTACCAGGGAAAGAGGCTGAGGTTAGGCAACTTCACCCTGGCCACCCAGCCTGATGGCCTGAATCCTTACATCCAGTCTCCCTCAACTGGACATTTCTTCAAGCTGAGAAGACACTGAGCAATGAGCACCTCTTGGACACTCTGGTCACCTCAAAACCTCTTGTGTCCTGGGCCAGTGAGGAGTGAGCTCCATGGGGGTAGGAGTGAGGAGTACACACCTATTGAAGGATGAGGGGTGGACTCTGACAGGTGAGGGTTGCTTGTCCGTGAGGCCACCTGAGGAAACATGGCCATCTTGTTCCTTGCTCTTTGCTCCAAAGGACTTTGGGCACCATGAGGCCTAGTCCTGCCATGATCTTCAAGAGGGAGGCTGCCTTCTGGCCCTCCAAGCTCTGTGGCCCCACAGACACCATCTTCCTTCTTCGGCATTTCTGCCTCCTCTCAATTCCCAAGTCTTCGTCAGAGACATCTGGGTGATGGCGGAGAAGAGGGGAGTTAAAATATGGTGGTTGAGGGAGTAGCCACAGACAGCTTGATGGCAGGCAGTGTAGTAGGACAGGAAAGTGCCATTACAGAGTCAGACCCAAGATGAAATCCCCAGCTCTTCCTTTACCAGCTATGTGGCTGAGGACATGTGAATGGGCCTCCATGTCCTCATGCCTAATAGAGGTCAACCACACAAATAAACTGATCGATTTGGGGGATGGCTGAAGGAAGCGCACGAGAGCTCTCTGCAGACTGTAGGCAGTGGAAGGGTGATAATGATGACCATGGCAGCGGGGGGGGGGGGGGGGCGCGGATAGTCAAACTGTCCCAGAGCCAAAGCCTATGCTAGATATCCCAACCCTGTAACAGAGGTCCTGAAGCAACTCAACATCCGTAAACCTCGTTCTGCTCAAAGCAGAGCCTCTGGGACACCCTTGCCTTGCCTCATGGACGGCTTCATTGCTCAGAAATTTAAGGGAGCAGTGAGCGAACCACTCCTTCGGGTGTAATTCTGGCAGACAGGGAGGACCTTTGATGCCTGAGTGATTTTGACAAAGGTACCCCCTTTGAGTGGCCCCCCAGCCCTATGGGTTCACACTTAGTGAAGCAAGATGACTGTGAGAATTATCAAGTGTCCTTTCCTCCAGGCTGACAACACACCACACCAGAATGCCCTCTTGCCCAAACAACCTTATGCAAGGCACCCTGGAACAATGCCATTTTATATTATTTCATTTTATTTTATTTTAAGATTTTATTTATTTGACAGAGACCACAAGTAGGCAGAGAGCAGGCGGGGTGGGGGCAGCAGGCTCCCCACTGAGCAGAGAGCCCGATGCGGGGCTCGATCCCAGGACCCTGAGATCATGACCTGAGCTGAAGGCAGAGGCTTAACCCACTGAGCCACCCAGGTGCCCAGAACTATGTCATTTTAAAGAAGACAAGATCCGTCCCATATGGACCTCATCAGTATGGGCCCTATGGAATGGTTGAGATTGGGGATATTCCATGTTACAGGAATAGCAAGGATCTGGGGACCCTGCTTAGACAAAGTGAAACACATTTATTCATTGCGGGGATTCTTAAACATGCTACGTCATGAACATCTGAGTAGGAAAATTGCAGGCAGCCTTTATTTCCCAAATGCCTTTGACCATGGAAACCTTTCTCACGGAGGAGCTCACAAAATAGCACGAGGACAGAAAAACCATCCTGGACTGGAGAAGTGCAGATTTCATGGCCAGCGTTTTCTAAAGGAAATTAAATTGAAGACAGGTGGGAGGTTGTTAAAAATGAAACTCTGTGTCGATGCCTCCGAGTAACTTCAAAAGATAAAAGACATAGGCAGTGGGTTATCTAGGTTGCACACGAGAGAAACCAAATTCAAACAAGCTTAGGCATAAAAGGAATTGTATTGCCCCCAGAATCCAAGGCAAGCTTCAACAGCCAAACAGCGGGCGAGCAAGGATGCAGCATCAGAAAAACCAGGGTTCAGGCGCCCTCGGGGCTCTGCTTCTCTCGCCTCTCTTCTCTCTGAGTCACTTTATTCCCTCTCACTACAGACAGGTCCTTTCCACACATATATTTTTTTTCACACATAGCCGCCAATAGTTTTCTATTTTACATGTCCTATCCCCAGCAAGAAACTATTCTGATTCTCTCCTGGGTCTCCTATTTAAAAAAAAAAAAAAAAAAAAAAAAAAAAAAAAAAAACAGGGAAGGAAATCATTGGCCCATTGGTCAGTTGGGGAGTCCACATGTGGACCAATCAGCAGTGACCAGGGGAGTGAGATCATAGAAGGATCCAAGAGCCCTGAGGAAGTTGTGTGGATGGCAGCTGGGGAAGGAGTTCCCAAGAGATAGCCCCCATGAAGGGCCATGCTGGGAGAGGTAGGGCTGAGGGTAGGGCTGAGGTAAGGTTGGGTCGCCTCTGAGGAAACCGGAATTGGTGTACAGAGAGCTCTCAAATGAACTCAGATTCTAGAGAGATAGGCTCAAAAGTTGGAAAGACCACAGATAAGCCTCCTCCCTTTCTCCTCTCCCTCTTTCCTTCATTCACCCCATGCAAAAACACTTTTTATTGAATATAATCTGCCTCAATTTCTCCATATCCTAGTATTTAGAAAAATGAACCTGAGGGGCACCTGGGTGGGTCAGTCGGTTAAGCGTCTGACTCTTGATTTCGGCTCAGGTCGTGATCTCGGGATCTTGCTATCGAGCCCTGCGTTGGGCTCTGTGCCTAGTGGGGAGCCTGCTTGAGATTCTCCCTCTCCGTCTGTCCCTCCCCCTGCCTGCGTGCTCTCTCTCAAATAAATATTTTTAAAAAGTGAACAGGACAGTGGAAAGCATGAATTAAGTATGCAATAAATGGTTGTTGAATCAATCAGAAAAAAAAAGGAAGGAAAAACGAACCTGATATTATATCTTTGAGCAAAGGAATTGTGTTGAGGGTCTATGCTTTAATGGGGGTAAATATCTGGTACCTTATTTTCCACCACGAGCCTCCTCACCTCCTACTCTGTCCCCTTATTCACTTGGCTCTGGCCACACTGGCTTCCCTGGGATGCCTTGAACGCTCCAGGAACACTGTTACTTGAGGGCCTCTGCATTCTCCAATCCCTCTGCCTAGAATTCTCTCTGCTCAGATCCGCATGGCCAACCCCCTCACCTCCACCAAGTCTTTGCTCAGAGATCACCTTCTCACGGAGGGCTGCCCCCGATGACTCACCCAAGTCCTCATCCCTCCTCCTCTCCTCTGCTTCTCCTTTTCTCCATGACATGTGTCACCTTCAAAAACACTGTGGGATTTACTTATTTATTATTTGTCGGTCCCCTTCTGCTAAAACATATGCTCCAAGAGGTCAGGGATCTTGGACTGTCTGGTTCACTGATGCACACCAGGGCAGTAAATATTGGTTAATACAGTCGTTGAGAGTGGGGGGAGGGGGGATCCTGTAACTGCACACTGACAGGTCCAGGTCAAGAAAGAAGCTGGCATTCCTGAGTGGCCACTAGGTGCCCCGAACATTCAATCCCACGAGCTCTTTCTGTCGTCCTAACCAGGTGTTGCAATCCCCACTATGAGATAAAGAAACTGGGGCCCAGAGGGGTTGAGTAAGCTTCCCAAGAACACACATTTCATTAAGTAGCCGAACCAACTAAAAGCCCACGCACGAACCCAGAAGCAATCCTCCTTTCACTATGTGCCTTTAATGTTCAAAATGTGATTGTAAAAGAACTGCCATGAAAATAGCTCAGGGTGGGGGGGGGGGAAATGGTCCAGGTGACATCTCTGAAGAGAGAACAGCAGATAATGATAGGTCTGTTAAAATTTTCCCTTTCTATTTTTCCCTCTTTTTTTTTTTTCCTCAATAGCAGAATGCTTGTATTGAACAAAAGCTTTTTCACAGCCCCAGTATATAGAACAGATAAAGGTAGAGCTGCCCTGGTTCACCTGGAGATGGGGACCTCAGTGTGATTGTCCCTTGCTCACTATGGCTGACCCTGAGGAACCCTAAGGCTCCAGAGAACCCAGTTTGAAAAGCGTCAGATGGACACCTCATGTTCCCAGGGTAAAAATGTGTCCATTGGTGTGTACACCCCAGACACCGACTCCAAACATCACCCTCCCTTCTTTGGGCGTGGTCAAAGGAGCTCATGATGTGTCTGCTGGGCTCTGGGGAAGCTGGCAGTCTAGACTTCTGGTTGAACATGGTAGACTGGACAGAAGTGTTTCTGGAGGCTCCCTCCATACACCCCACCTAAATGGCCATCATAGGTTGGTTTTTTTGGTTTTTAAGTATAAACACACAATGACAGGGAGGATGGGGAAAAAGGCAATAGTCAATGTCAGCAAGTTTTTGGAAGATGGAAGGCAGAAGGTAATTACTTGGCGTGTGGCAGACAAAGCTGAGGGATAAGGGTCTGCACTGAAAAGCCGACTAAAGCCACACAGTCCTCACCACTGAACCCCAGAAAGAGTCAGAGGCATCAGAGTTGGAGGCATCAGACAATGCTGAAGACAGGGATAAGAGAGAGGGAAAACTAGGAGGATTAGTTCAAAGCCTGTGAAAGGAGCTGTTAAGTCTCTCAGATATCCAGACAAGTACCTCTCCGCACCCCAGCACCCGATGGGATGAAACAGACTGGCTCTGGGCATGGATAAACCAGACAGAGGTGAGGCATGGGTGAGGTGCTGTACAGAAAACAGGGAGAGGAGGTCAGGTTTTGCTTACTGAGTAGGGAGACCCCAGCCGTCCTAATCTACCCTACCACCTCCAAACAGAAGTCTGGGGAAATCCCTTTCTGGAGAGACTGACAGTCTCATGAGGAAAGGTCCACATAGAATGACGGTCAGGAATCCCCAGATGTAATGGCCTGTTTAGATCCCCCCCAGGGGAAAGCCCCTTAGCAAGTCCTCCCACACCCAGGAATGACTGTGCAGCATTTAAGTCCCTCTTCGTTATGAGTGGACAGCCAAAATGTCTGGCTTTTGAGGGAAGCCACTGATAGGAAAGGAACCACACCAGCCAAACAAAAAAGAAACTGTGAGGAACTAGAGATAATGATTGACAGCATAAGCTTTAGAGTCAGACAGAGCCTAAGTTCAAGTCCCAGCTATACAACTTACCAGCTGTGTGACCTTGGATAAGTTACTTAACCTCTCTGACTCTGCATTCCATCACATCTAAAATAAGAATAATATTATTATCTACTGTGAGAAGTTGTTAGGAAGACTGAAATGAGTTAATATTTATGAAGTACTTAGAAAAAGCCTGAATAATATTGGGCACTGTATGAGTGTTTGATAAATATAAAATGAATGCAGGGAGCAGAAGGAAACATCAAACCACTTTTTAAAGATTCTCATGAGATGAGAGATGATATTGCATCCATAAATACAAGCTATTAAAATAGGATGCTATTAAAAGGTAACATACAAAGAAAAAGTTGTGGTTTTTTTAACTCCTGGAAATTAAAATATGATTTTATTTTTTAAAAAAAGATAGAAGGGTTGGAATTGGGGAAATTTCCTGAAAAGTAAAATGAAAAGACAAACAGATGGAAAATGGAGAGAAAAAAGATATGAAAATGAGAGAGTAAATCCAGGAAGTCCAACACACTCCTACAAAGAGTTCTAGAATAACAAACCAGAGAGAATGGAGAAGAGGACGTTGGCAGAGAAGTAAGACATGAAGAGTTCCCAGCCGAAGCACGTGATTAATAGCTAAAGAATTCACCAAGTCCTGACGGCAGTAAGTGGCTGAACAACCAGACCAAGACGCATCCTCGAGGAATTCAGGCTAACAGAGATAAAGAGAAAACCTTACAAGTTTTTGGAGAGAAAAAAACAAATTGCCTACATAAGATCTACACTCAGCACAAGCGGGGACGGCTCAGCAGATGCAATTAAAACCAGAGGACACTGGGCAGAGAGGAGGGATGGGAAATCTTTCTTTCTTTTCTAAGACAGAATTCTCTACCCAGCAAGCTACAAATGAAGCATAAGGGTAGAATTTGGTTTCAAATATATTCCAAGGGCGCCTGGGTGATGCAGTCAGTAAAGCATCTGACTCTTGGTTGTGGCTCAGGTCATGATCTTAGGGTCATGAGATCAAGCCCCAAGTGGGGCTCCCTGCTCAGCTACGAGTCTGCTTGAGATTCTCTCTCCCTCTCCCTTTGCCCCTGCCCCTGCTTGCATGTACGCCCTCTCTCTCTCTCTCAAATAATCTTTAAATATATATATAAGTATATATTCCAAATATGTATATCATATAGTTTCATACATAGATCAAATATATTGATATTATTTATTAATATTATATTAATTATACATCATATGTAATATTTCATAATATATTATATCATATATCATATATTATATTCATATAATAGTAATTACATATCCTATCTAATGGTGCTATAATCATAATTAATATATTAATTATATTTTCATGCTAATATAATATATACATTATTTATTAATATATAAAATATATTTTTTGGCAAGAACATTTACATTCTACTCTCTTCACAGATTTCCATTTTACCATACAATGTTATCAACCATAGTCACCGTGTTTTATATTGTACCCTCTGACCTTATTCATCTTGAAAGTTGGTGTCTTTTTACCAACCTCTGCCTATTTCCCCCACCCTTATCCCCTGGCAACCACTCCTCCTCTGTCTCTATGAGTTTGGATTTTTTTTTTTTCCCACTTCTGTGATAGATATCTAGAAAACCAAAAAACAAAACAAAACAAAGCAAAAAAAGCACCAACAAACAAAAAGAAAAAGAAAACAGAACAGGAAACTCAAAAGAGTTTTACAAGAAAAGATCGAAATCTTTAGATACTACAAGGCTGGGGTGTGGACACTATTTACCTAGTTCTGTAAAAGCTAGAGACTAGCTTAACCGGACTATCGTGTACGTCTCCAGGAGGATGGAAAGAAAAGAAACACAGCAGGCCACCCCTCGCGAAAGAAGCCTACGTCCTCACCTCCCATGGGAGGAATTGGTGGCTAATACCTACAATTTTTTAAAACCAAGAAGTATCTTCCGAGCTATTGATGTCCAATGCAATACGAAAGTAAATACAAGAAAAAAGTGGGTTTTTTTGGTTGAAAGTAGCTGTCTCTTAAAATTGGGGCTTGGGGCTCCGGGAGAGGCGGAGCCTACATTGCTGTTTTTCATTAAAAGCCTTGCGGAATCATTTGGCTTCTTAAATTATGTACATACATCACTTTGATAGAAATTAAAGTTAAATTTAAAATGATCCGAACTTCTCTGCATAGCTGGGAAGCCTGAGCACCTATCAGGAATAGCACAACTTCTATCTCCCGTCATAAATGGTACATAGCCAGACGGGATGCCGATGGTTGCTATGGTTTCTCTGACATCTCTGCTCCCAGGAAGCACTCCTGTCATGGTGCCTGGTGCTGCGGACCTTCCCGGAAGGAATCCTGAGAGTCGGGAACCCCGGGACGTGCAGCAGCCAGCTGGAGTTCCAGGCTCACCCTCGGAGGGGGTCTTTGCGCTGGATGGGGTAGGGGGAGGGGTCTCCACAGGTGCCAAGGAATCGGGAGAAAGGACGCCACGAGTCAGAAGCACCATTGGAGGCAAGCATCCATGAAGCAGCCAGAAAACTGACTTCCACCGTTCTGAGAACTGCCTGACACACATGCAGAAAATATACCTGCTCTATTCACATGTCGCAGCCTGGCTGGCGGTATCCCCATGAAGCAGACCCACCTCAGAGCTCATGCCCTCCTAGTCGGTAAATTGCCAAGGCGACCTACTGTGTGCCACACCCTCAGGGATACGCATGAAGGGCGCAGTCCAGGTTTGCAAGGAGTTCACAATCTAGGGACTATCTCGAGGGTTCCTCTTACGGAGGAGACGGAAATGCGTTGATCCAACAACCCTCACATTGCTTGTAGGCTGCCAGACTTCTGCAGTCTGGGCACATGTACACAATTAAATGTCATCAAGTGCTCTAACTGCTAAGGATAGATGGAGCAGGTGATGGGTTCCAGAAGGGAGGAAAAGGGCAAATCAGGGGAGGCTTCCGAGAGGAGGTGACCTTTTGGGCCTCGTCCCGGGCCTGGCTGCCAGGCGGATATGCAGAGGATGGGAGTTAGAGAGGGTGTGAGGCATAAGGAGGTGAGAGGCCAAACAGAAGGAAGGGAACCTGAAGCAAAAGTCCAGAACAGCCCAGGGTGTCCATGGTAGCTGGCTCTAAGGTTGAGACCCAGAGCTGGACGGTTGGACAGAAGTCAGATCACATCAGGTCTGGTGTGTTCTGCTAACCCATCAATGCTCTCCTGTGAGTCCTGCTCCCCAGAGGGTGGTCCTCCAACCAGCGACACCAGCATCCCCTTGAGGCTTGTCAGAAATGCAGAATCTAGAGCCCAACCCGAATCTGCATTGTTTTTTTTTTTTTTTAATTTTTTTATTTTAATAAACATATAATGTATTTTTATCCCCAGGGGTACAGGTCTGTGAATAGTCTGGTTTACACATTTCACAGCACTCATCATAGCCCATACCCTCCCCAATGTCCATTTCCCCACCACCCTCTCCCGTCCCCCTTCCCCCCTGCAACCCTCAGTCTGTTTCTTGAGATTGAGTCTTTTATGGTTTGTCTCCCTCCCAATCCCATCTTTTCATTTTTTCTTTTCCTACCTCCCCCCAACCCCCCCCCCGCCTTGCATCTCCACTTCCTCATATCAAAGAGATCATATGATAGTTATATTTCTCCGATTGACTTATTTCGCTAAGCATGATACCCTCTAGTTCCATCCACGTCGTCGCAAATGGCAAGATTTCATGTCTTTTGATGGCTGCATAGTATTCCATTGTGTATATATACCACATCTTCTTTATCCATTCATCTGTTGATGGACATCTAGGCGCTTTCCACAGTTTGGCTATTGTGGACATTGCTGCTATAAACATTCGGGTGCACGTGCCCCTTCGGAGCACCACGTTTGTATCTTTAGGATATATACCCAGGAGTGCAATTGCTGGGTCGTAGGGTAGCTCTATTTTCAGTTTTTTGAGGAACCTCCACACTGTTTTCCAGAGTGGTTGCACCAGCTTGCATTCCCACCAACAGTGTAGGAGGGTTCCCCTCTCTCCGCATCCTCGCCAGCATCTGTCATTTCTTGACTTGTTAATTTTAGCCATTCTGACTGGTGTGAGGTGGTATCTCATTGTGGTTTTGATTTGTATTTCCCTGATGCCGAGTGATGTGGAGCATTTTTTCATGTGTCTGTTGGCCATCTGGATGTCTTCCTTGCAGAAATGTCTGTTCATGTCCTCTGCCCATTTCTTGACTGGATTATTTGTTCTTTGGGTATTGAGTTTGATAAGCTCTTTATAGATTTTGGATACGAGCCCTTTATCTGATATGTCATTTGCAAATATCTTCTCCCATTCTGTCAGTTGTCTTTTGGTTTTGTTAACTGTTTCCTTTGCTGTGCAAAAGCTTTTGATCTTGATGAAATCCCAATAGTTCATTTTTGCCCTTGCTTCTGTTGCCTTTGGCGATGTTCCTAGGAAGAAGTTGCTGCGGTGGAGGTCAAAGAGGTTGCTGCCTGCATTGTCCTCAAGGATTTTGATAGATTCCTTTCGCACATTGAGGTCCTTCATCCACTTTGAGTCTATTTTCGTGTGTGGTGTAAGGAAATAGTCCAATTTCATTTTTCTGCATGTGGCTGTCCAATTTTCCCAGCACCATTTGTTGAAGAGGCTGTCTTTTTTCCATTGGATATTCTTTCCTGCTTTGTCAAAGATTAGTTGACCATAGAGTTGAGGGTCTATTTCTGGGCTCTCTATTCTGTTCCATTGGTCTATATGTCTGTTTTTGTGCCAGTACCATACTGTCTTGATGATGACAGCTTTGTAATAGAGCTTGAAGTCTGGAATTGTGATACCACCGACTTTGGCTTTCTTTTTCAATATTCCTTTGGCTATTCGAGGTCTTTTCTGGTTCCATATAAATTTTAGGATTATTTGTTCTATTTCTTTAAAAAAAATGGATGGGATTTTGATAGGGATTGCATTAAATGTGTAGATTGCTTTAGGTAGAATAGACATTTTCACAATATTTGTTCTTCCAATCCATGAGCATGGAATATTTTTCCATTTCTTTGTGTCTTCCTCAATTTCTTTCATGAGTACTTTATAGTTTTCTGAGTATAGATTCTTTGCCTCTTTGGTTAGATTTATTCCTAGGTATCTTATGGTTTTGGGTACGATTGTAAATGGGACTGACTCCTCAATTTCTCTTTCTTCTGTCTTGTTGTTAGTGTAAAGAAATGCGACTGATTTCTGTGCATTGACTTTATATCCTGACACTTTACTGAATTCCTGTATAAGTTCTAGCAGTTTTGGAGTGGAGCCTTTTGGGTTTTCCACATATAGTATCATATCATCTGCAAAGAGTGATAGTTTGACTTCTTCTTTGCCGATTTGGATGCCTTTAATTTCTTTTTGTTGTCTGATTGCTGAGGCTAGGACTTCTAGTACTATATTGAACAGCAGTGGTGATAACGGACATCCCTGCCGTGTTCCTGACCTTAGCGGAAAAGCTTTCAGTTTTTCTCCATTGAGAATGATATTTGCAGTGGGTTTTTCATAGATGGCTTTGATAATATTGAGGTATGTGCCTTCTATCCCTACACTTTGAAGAGTTTTAATCAGGAAGGGATGCTGCACTTTGTCAAACGCTTTTTCAGCATCTATTGAGAGTATCATATGGTTCTTACTCTTTCTTTTATTAATGTATTGTATCACATTGATGGATTTGTGGATGTTGAACCAACCTTGCAGCCCTGGAATAAATCCCACTTGGTCGTGGTGAATAATCCTTTTAATGTACTGTTGGATCCTATTGGCCAGTATTTTGGTGAGAATTTTCGCATCTGTGTTCATCAAGGATATGGGTCTGTAATTCTCTTTTTTGGTGGGATCCTTGTCTGGTTTTGGGATCAAGGTGATGCTGGCCTCATAGAATGAGTTTGGAAGTTTTCCTTCCATTTCTATTTTTTGGAACAGTTTCAGGAGAATAGGAATTAATTCTTCTTTAAATGTTTGGTAGAATTCCCCTGGGAAGCCGTCTGGTCCTGGACTTTTGTTTGTTTGGAGATTTTTGATGACTGTTTCAATCTCCTTACTGGTTATGGGTCTGTTCAGGTTATCTATTTCTTCCTGGTTCAGTTGTGGTAGTTTATACATCTCTAGAAATGTATCCATTTCTTCCAGGTTGTCAAATTTGTTGCCATAGAGTTGCTCGTAGTATGTTCTTATAATTGTTTGTATTTCTTTGGTGTTGGTTGTGATCTCTCCTCTTTCATTCATGATTTTATTTATTTGCGTCCTTTCTCTTTTCTTTTTGATAAGTCTGGCCAGGGGCTTATCAATCTTATTAATTCTTTCAAAGAACCAGCTCCTAGTTTTGTTGATTTGTTCTATTGTTTTTTTAGTTTCTATTTCATTGATTTCTGCTCTGATCTTTATGATTTCTCTTCTCCTGCTGGGTTTAGGCTTTCTTTGTTGTTCTCTCTCCAGCTCCTTTAGGTGTAGGGTTAGGTTGTGTATTTGAGACCTTTCTTGTTTCTTGAGAAAGGCTTGCACTGCTATATATTTTCCTCTCAGGACTGCCTTTGTTGTGTCCCACAGATTTTGAACTGTTGTGTTTTCATTATCATTTGTTTCCATGAATTTTTTCAATTCTTCTTTAATTTCCTGGTTGACCCATTCATTTTTTAGAAGGATGCTGTTTAGTCTCCATGTATTTGCGTTCTTTCCAAATTTCCTCTTGTGATTGAGTTCGAGCTTCAGAGCATTGTGGTCTGAAAATATGCAGGGAATGATCTCAATCTTTTGGTACCGATTGAGACCTGATTTATGACCCAGGATGTGGTCTATTCTGGAGAATGTTCCATGTGCACTAGAGAAGAATGTATATTCTGTTGCTTTGGGATGAAATGTTCTGAATATATCTGTGATGTCCATCTGGTCCAGTGTGTCATTTAAGGCCTTTATTTCCTTGTTGATCTTTTGCTTAGATGATCTGTCCATTTCAGTGAGGGGAGTGTTAAAGTCCCCTGCTATTATTGTATTACTGTCGATGTATTTCTTTGATTTTGTTACTAATTGGTTTATATAGTTGGCTGCTCCCATGTTAGGGGCATAGATATTTAAGATTGTTAGATCTTCTTGTTGGACAGACCCTTTGAGTATGATATAGTGTCCTTCCTCATCTCTTATTATAGTCTTTGGCTTAAAATCTAATTGATCTGATATAAGGATTGCCACCCCAGCTTTCTTCTGATGTCCATTAGCATGGTACATTGTTTTCCACCCCCTCACTTTAAATCTGGAGGTGTCTTCGGGTCTAAAATGAGTTTCTTGGAGGCAGCATATGGATGGGTTTTGTTTTTTTATCCATTCTGATACCCTGTGTCTTTTGATTGGGGCATTTAGCCCATTAACATTCAGGGTAACTATTGAGAGATATGAATTTAGTGCCATTGTATTGCCTGTAAGGTGATTGTTACTGTATATTGTTTCTGTTTCTTTCTGATCTACTACTTTTAGGGTCTCTCTTTGCTTAGAGGACCCCTTTCAATATTTCCTGTAGAGCTGGTTTGGTGTTTGCAAATTCTTTCAGCTTTTGTTTGTCCTGGAAGCTTTTTATCTCTCCTTCTATTTTCAATGATAGCCTAGCCGGATATAGTATTCTTGGCTGCATGTTTTTCTCGTTTAGTGCTCTGAATATATCATGCCAGTTCTTTCTGGCCTGCCAGGTCTCTGTGGATAGGTCCGCTGCCAATCTAATGTTTTTACCCTTGTATGTTACAGACTTCTTTTCCCGGGCTGCTTTCAGGATTTTCTCTTTGTCGCTAAGACTTGTAAATTTTACTATCAGGTGACGAGGTGTGGACCTATTTTTATTGATTTTGAGGGGCGTTCTTAGCATCTCCTGGATTTTGATGTTTGTTCCCTTTGCCATATTAGGGAAATTCTCTCCAATAATTGTCTCCAATATACCTTCTGCTCCCCTCTCTCTTTCTTCTTCTTCTGGAATCCCAATTATTCTAATGTTGTGTCGTCTTATGGTGTCACTTATCTCTCGAATCCTCTCCTCGTGTTCCAGTAGTTGTTTGTCTCTCTTTTGCTCAGCTTCTTTATTCTCTGTCATTTGGTCTTCTATGTCACTAATTCTTTCTTCTGCCTCATTTATCCTGGCAGTGAGAGCTTCCATTTTTGATTGCACCTCATGAATAGCTTTTTTGATTTCAACTTGGTTAGATTTTAGTTCTTTTATTTCTCCAGAAAGGGCTTTTATCTCTCCGGAGAGGGTTTCTCTAATATCTTCTATGCCTTTTTCGAGCCCGGCTAGAACCTTGAGAATTGTCATTCTGAACTCTAGATCTGTCATGCTACCTATGTCTGTATTGATTAGGTCTCCAGCCTTCGGTACGGCCTCTTGTTCTTTTTTTTGAGGTGAGTTTTTCCGCCTTGTCATTTTGTCCAGGTAGGATTTGCTTTCTCCTGCTGTGGAATTCCGCTGTTCTTGGTGACTGAAGTTGGTTTTGGATCGGTTTCTTGTTGATCTTCTGGGGGAGGGGCCTGTTGTAGTGATTCTCAAGTGTCCTTGCCGCAGGTGGAATTGCACCGCCCTTGCCAGGGGCCGGGCTAAGGAATCCGCTCGGGTTTGCTTTCGGGAGCTTTTGTTCCCTGAGCGCTTTCCGTAGAGTTCCGGTGGACGGGAATGAAGATGGCGGCCTCCCAATCTCTCGGCCCGGAGGAGCCGAGAGCTTGGGGTTCCGCTCCTCAGTGCGCTCTCAGAGCAAAGCGCCCAATAGCCCCTCCTCCCTGGCTTGTGGTCGCGCCTCGAGGAAAGCAGTCAATTGTTGGAGCTGGAGAAAAGCGCCGGGTCGCTTTTGTCTCCGTGGCCTCCGGCCGCGCTCCGAGCCCACCCAGCCTGCGACCGGCACAAGGTAACCCTGGGCTTAGAGCTCACTCCTCGGCTTTGTCGCTATAGCCGGCTTCCCCGCTCTAATACCTGCGAGCTCTGCGGCACTCAGACACCCCCAGTCCTTCTGTGACCCCGCGGGTCCTGGGGTTATGCTGACCCCGCCTGGGTTTCCCCCCAGTTTAGCCTCTGGAGCGATGTCTCCCAGTGGAGCCGACTTTTAAAAGTCCCGATTTTGTGCTCCGTCGCTCCGCTGCTTGCCGGGTGCCGGCCCCTCCCCCCGGGGTCTATCTTCCCGTCGCTTTGGATTCACTTCTCCGCAGGTCCTACCTTTCAGAAAGTGATCGATTTTCTGTTTCTGGGATTGTTGCTCTTCTTCTCTTCGATTTCCCGTTGGATTTGTAGGTGTTCACAATGCTTAGATAAGCTATCTAGCTGATCTCCTGCTACCTGATGTCGTCTCAGCCTGCTACTTCTCCGCCATCTTGACTCCTCCCCCCCGAATCTGCATTGTAACAGGAGTCCTTGGCTGACTCATGTTCTAGGATGAGAAGCTCTGATCCAGAGCTTTGGAAGTATGCCTTTTTAACATCTTGACATTTCTCAGATGTCATTCTCCCCACATGAACGCTATCATGCTTTTTATATTCACTGATTGAGAAAATACTCAATTACAGAAGGTAATGCTTTGAATGACTTTGACTTCCGTAATTATATCACAATCTATATACGTGATCTGTTTGGCATCTGCTTGTACCTAACTTCCATCACCAGCGTGTGCAAACAGAATGTTTATAAATAGAATCTCAATCATCCACCAACTTCCCCAATGGTTCCGGATACGTGGCACTTCCTGATGGCTTTTCAAGGGTGATGTCTCCTGCATGCGGGTTGCCCACCCAGAATCATCAGCCTTCCTACCAAGGAGTTTATAATCTCTGAGCCTGAATGCACCAGGGAAACTCATTATTTAAAGAATCCTTGGGATAAATGTTTTTGTAATGAGAGCAGACCAAACTGCACACCGGTGCCTTCACGAATGTATGTTTTGTGGACCTTCTGTTTAACAGGAATGTGTCAAATGAATACACTCTTCTTTGTTGCATAGCTAAGACCCAACATTAACCCTCTCCTTCCCCAACATGGACAAATCACTCCATAGGATACAACGTTCTTCACCTGCATCATATCCTCTGACGCTCATACATTCTTAACAATGTAGACCGAGCAGGCTTAATCATTTAACAGATTAATCCATTGAACAGATGGTAAGTAAGCTAGTCTCTGAGATGCCGAGTGGCTTTCCCATGACCTCATGGCCAAAAAGCATTGGAACTAGCACTTGAATCTATCTCTGATTTGGTCCTTGGTTCTTTCCGCCAAGAGCTAGTGTTTCTTAATAATGAAAACAGAAAAAGAGAAGGGAGGGATAAAAGCGGTTGCTTTGGTTAACGTTTTTGTTGCTTGGTTGACATCTTTGCCAGATCATGTCACAGGGGGAGGTTTGCAGGAAGGGGTTGAGGTTTGCAGCCTTCACCACACTGTCGTGGCCACTTGCTAAGGAGCTGTCATTGAGAACCCCACTACCCCACGAGCTGCCCTGAACAGACATAATTGCAGCCTGTCTGGCTTGGGGACACAGTGTTGATTTCTCTTCCTCCAGATCTGGTCTAGCCTCAAAATGTCACCTGTGAGCACTGGAGTGTGAGCGTACCCGTCTCTGTGCTGGGTTCAGCTTTGCTCATCTAGACATGCTACTCAGCTGGGCCTGTCAGGGGAGGGGTGGGCAGGGAGCACAAAACACACACAGCCCGATGTTAGCCAGGCAGCAATTCAGGGAGTCTTTGTGTTGTCTTTAGAAAACTCAGCCTCCTCTGACTTGCAAGGGCTGAACAGCCATGTTGGGTTTGTTAAATCTAGTTTTCAGGACATTAAAATGAGATGCAGTGAGGTTAGGAGACTTGTGCATGATCCCGGGCTCCTAAAATTGCAAGGCTAAAAGTCACCTGAGGGATCAGCTCTACTCTCCCCCACCCCCCTTCAATTTAAACAAGAGGAAACTAAGGCTCAGAGAGGCAATATAATTTGCCTGAGGTCACACAGCTATTCAGTGGTGGGGCTGGGAATCAGACCCTGGGCTCCATGATTTCAGAGCCCACCCTTTTCTTGGGACCCTTTCCTGCTCCCCTTTCCAGGGCCCCATCTCGGCCTCCTTGGATTCCTCTATGCATACCAGAAGGACTGGAGGAGCCAAGATGGTGCCCCTAGTGGACCACCGAAACAGTGTTTGGCAGAACCTTTCCACCAGAGCTCTCAATGGCTGGGGCTAGGACCTCAGCCCCTATTATCGTCACCGTCCCACACAGTGAGCCTTCCCTGAACTCTGAGATGAGAGAACACAGGCTGCTGAACCCAATGTAAATTAAAAGATTCTCTCCCTTCATCCCTGTACAGCATGAACCCTTATTAGCTTGTCACCTGGGACCGGTGCTTTCTCTAGTTGACTGACAAAGGGCAGGGGAGAGTGAGGAGTCAAGATACCTGGTTCCTGGACTCTGCCAGGCCACCACTTGCCATGTGGCCATTGGCCACTCTCTTCCCTGTGGGTCTCAATTTTCTCACCTATAAGATGAAAAGTTAGTTGGATTCAAGCAGTGTCAAGGACTCTCCTAGCTCCAAAATTCTAAGCAGCCATGAATGATGGACCCTGGGCCTGTCCTTTCCTTTCTTTGGACTTTGGTTTCTTCACCTATAACATAGATACAATGTAAAAAAATTATAATTTTATATATATATATATATATATATATATATATATATATATATTTCCCTAAGTGGGAATATTGACTTATTGATGCCTGTCTCGGGATGGTGGGGAGGATCTGGGACGTGAAGTCTGTGAGCCCCAAAGCTTACCATACTTATGGCAGTGTAGTTGTTTGCCATGTCCTATAGGGACATGAATGGCTCAGAGTCCAGGCCTGCAGGCTCTCAAAGGGGACCTACCCCATGGAGAATGCAGCCAGTGACACCAGAACGGCATGCTCTCTGAGCGATGCCAGGTGTTAGAGGGCAAAAAAGCAGAGCCTTGTGAGCGGACAGCCAGGGACGGATGCTGGATTTGCTCACTGTGGCTATAGCAAGCTGACCACCACTCTGAGCCTTTGTTTTCTTCTCTGTAAAATATTTGTTCTCATGTCTATAATAAGCCTGCCTCTTGGGGCAACTCTAAGGCATAATAAAGAGATTATCTGGCCTCTGACCACACCCCAGTGGCTCTGAGAACAGGCCAAGGGCATGCCTGTCTCTGGGCTTCCCCACCTGCTTCCTCCGGGAACGCTCTCCTGGGGTCATCCCACGAGCCACCTGCCCGCTTCAGCCAGGTCCCTTCCTACAGACAGTCACGCTGGAAAGCCCTGGAGAGTCACAGCCCCAGCCCCCCACCTATACGGTCTCACTGTCCTCTCCCGTGCTTCTCCCCCCAGCACTGGGCGCGGCTGGCCTGTGTCCCTGGTTGGTGTCTGCCCTGCCCGGAATGGGAGCGCCAGGAGGACACAGGACCTGCTCGGTTCCCTGCTGGGCCACCGGTCCCTGGCCTGTGGCCGGTGTCCATGCAAGGCATTTGGTACGTCACTGTCCAGTGGACAAGGGGACGGATGCAGAATGGTGGCGAGCACCTGGGCCCCTCAGGAAGGCCAGAGTTTTCTCTGGTTCTGTGAACAGCAGCACTTCCAGGAGCCGCTTCAGGGAAGTAAGAGGAAATGAGCGTGGTTTTGGAGATAGTTCCTCTCTTACCCTCCTATCTCTTTCTCTGTCTCTCTCTCCGTCATGTACACACACACTTCAGTCCCCAGAGAATGGCAGGGCCCAGCCCCAGCATCTGGTGAGCAGTGTCAGAGCCAGAGAAGCCAGTGGGGGGCCCAGAGTGGGGGGTGGCCCAGCGGATGGACAGGTCCCTCCCCAACCTGGCTGAAACATGGACCTGAACACTCCAGGCCTCTCTCCCTGAGCTCGAGGAGCAGTGAGTTCCAAAGGCTGAGTCTCGCCCCCACTGTGATATCATAGGCCACAGAAGCCAGGCAGATGGCAGCCACTCAAGACACTAACACCAGCCAGGTCCCTTCAGCAGGGTGTCTCGAGCAGTCTTTACTGTGACGACCAACCCCCCCCAGCTTAAGTCCCTACTACACAGCTGCCCTCCAGGCTCTGAATGACTGACCACCTGCTGCCTTGAGACGGTGGCAGTGGGTCCCGATGGCTCAGAAGGCCTTGTGCGGACCCAGCTTGGTCAAAACCTCGCCTAGGAGACCCAGACAAATGGGCCACCCTCTTGGCATCTCTGTGTCTTCTCTGTAAAAGGAGAAGCTGAGTCTCAGAGATCAGCTGTGCTGTTTGTTCACTTCTGCAAGCAGTATGGTACTTACTATGTGCCAAGCATTATGCAGATATGCATAAATTAAACACTGACCCTGTCCCCAAGTATCTCCCAGTCTTAGTGGAGAAAGAGTTAAGTGGAAAAGGTAAGGACCAGATATTGGGACATCCAGTGGAGGAGACTTTCCAGGACAGGAAAGCTGGATAGGGATCAACCAGATGGAAGGGGAGGAGATAAGGGCCAGTCCAGATGCAGGGGGTCCCATCAGGAAGGAGGAGTAAGAAAGGACACCTGATCCAGCTGGGTTTTTTTTTTTAATAAGATCATTATTTATTACTGAGACTTGAGTTTACAAATCTATTTTTTTAATTGAAGCAAATTTAGTTTATTTTTTTGTGAGCTATTATCCAGCTGGGTTTTACTGAAAGCCGAAACACTGAATAAGGACGGTGACAGCATTATAAGTCAGTGAGCCTTTCTTAATCACCAGACTCTGTGCTAAGGTTTTTCTGTGCAATGCCAATAGCCCTATGAAGACAGATCCATTATTAGGTCCAAACCCATTCTGCAAATTTTGCAGAAAACCCAGGCTCCAAGAGATGAAACAACTTGCCAAAGGTCACGGAGCTAGACTTGATCTTAGCCTGCCTGACCCCAGAGCCCCAAGCATTTAACCAACTGTCCTAGGCTCTGTCTGGTTCTGACCCCCCAGGTAGAAGGCGCTGTGTTTCTACCTCTCTTACAATGCCCAGGTCACTCCCTGGGGAAAGGGTTCTCTACTCCAGGTGCGAGCTCTGCTCACCATGGCCCCCACCCAGTGTCCCCAGGATGTCCATCCACCATGAAGGGCTATTGGCTGTCCTGTGGGAGACAGGGATAGGGTCCTGAGCTCCTTTGCACAGAAGTCTCTCCAGGTCAAAGCACCGAGCATACCTCCGCTAGCAAAGTCTCCAGGAATGAGGACACACTGGGGTTAGGGCCAAGGGGGAAGGTCAGCATGGCAACAGGAAGACTGGTGGTCACAGTATGTACCTTCAGATCCTTGAAGGCGTGTCAAGTGGGAAAAGGGATGGAACTGGGAGCAGGGGGAAAATCTATAAACAGGCAGTTTTCAGCTCAAAATAAGGATGACCTTTGAAAACCATGGACCACCCTGTAGGCAGTGAGGTCTCCTGCCAAGAACACTCAGACACAGCGGCTGTCCTTCTGTGCACGGTGCTGCACAGGTGCCTCGAGCTGTCTCCCAGAGCCCGGGCAGTACATGCCCCCTGGGGTCCGAACCAATGAGGACCCAAGCAGGCAATCAACAGCACCCACAAACAGGATAATCCAAGGAAAGACGAATGAAGTACTGTTTACAAAGGTGTGGGCAAGGCTTAGGGAGGGCAGGACGGCCACTACCATGCCTAGGGAAAGGGGAACAGAGCTGGCATCAGAACCCAGACAGAGAGCAATACCAAGAGCTCCCCGTAGCCTCCCAGCACAGAACTGTGGCTTTCCAAGGTGCTGTGCAGCTAACTCGAAGTGACCCAGCCAATGGAGCTAAGAGACTGAATATCCCAGAGTCACTCCTCTCTCCTCCAGGTTCCTACAGACCCATCATCACTGGCTGACCCCAGCCAGAAGCCAGAGGGTGAGGGAGCCCATCAGGACAGTCTCTGCAGGTGCAGCTCCCAGGGCAGAGAGCCAAATGCAGAGGACTGGCTAGGGGAGGCTATCCTGCACTGAGCTGAGCCCCCATGCGTCTGGCCTCCCTCCTACCCTCTCCTCTCCAGCTAGCTATCCTAGCCACGTTATAAAGTTGGTTTCGGCCAACACAGATTGCTCTGTATCAACATATCCCTGCCTTAGCCTAGAAAATTCCTCTGGCTTTTCAGAAAATCTTCCCTTCCTACTTCCCTCGTGTTTACTTCCTTGGCATATTTCCTGTAATTTGCGAAGATTAAAGATTTAAGCTTCTTTTATTGCTATGTACTTTCCCGGCCCCATTATGCATTCTGCCCGTGGCTTGCCCGTCTCCTCCCGCAGAGGTTCCAAATCCTTTCTGCACGCACAGAAAACGCTTTACAGGTAGACCTCACCATGAGCCAGCCATGGCTGTGTACTTGAAAAGGGGTATGGTATTCTGGCTTGGGCTAGGACGCACCTTACCGCCTTCCTCCTGATCCAACATTATCTTTCATGTTTGGTCCCAATTAACAAGGGCTCCCAACACTGTGCATGTAGTAACTTTCCCTTCCGCTGTGCTCTCTCACGCTCTCACGCGCTCGCTCGCTCTCGGGGGCTTTGAATCCTGGTGTTCATGATATGTAAACAATTCCTTCGCTGCACTTGGGGCCCGCACTCTGCAGCAGCTCCGTGTCAGATCATTTGGTGGTGAGGGGAACATGAGGCTGGGAAGAATTCTGTCCATGCCAGTCTGGGTTCTGGTCAGGGCTGGCTCCTCCAATGTGCCACCCATGTAGTCACGCTGGTCCCCGTGCTCCAAAGGCTTGAATGTTCAGCTGTGGCTATCCTGAAATTCATAATTATTTTTTTAAGAAGGGTCCCCACATTTTCACTTTGTGCTGGGACCCCAAAACTGCTATATGTTATAGCTGCTAATGTTATGGCTGCTACTGCTGTGGTTTTATGGGCAACCCACCTGCATCTCAGCAGGAGAGACCCCCCCCACCGCCAAGTCGTGTGACGTGGACAGGCAGCATGTGCTGCTGGCATTTCTCTGCGTCCAACCAGACCCTGGGCAGACTCGCAGCCGCCAAAGGGCAGGGAATGAATTAGAAGTCAGAGGACTTGACTTCTAGCCCCTGCTCTACCCTGGACTTGCTGTGTGTGCTTGGCCAAGTCACTTCCCCTTTCTGGACTAGATTGCCACTTGCCCACCTGTGTTTGGCCTCAGATAACCTATAGTCGAATCTGTGGAAATGCAGATGCCTGGGTTCTACCCCAGAGTGAGTGGATGGAGGGATGGGTCCCCAGAATCATCACCCAGAGCTCCCTACATGATTTTGATGTGCATTCCAGTCCGAGAACCTCTGAGGTACCTGACTGGAGCCTTTGACTCTAGCTGTCTATTTTGGATCACTGAGTTCTTAAGTTGGGTCTTCACTGTGACACTGATAGCATCCATGTCAAGGAAGTGTGGGACACTGCGGGTGGATACTACAGGGCAGAGACTAGAAGGGGGCTGCTCACTACTTAGACTGGAGAATGATCCACAGATGGAGGCTGAGGACAGCTCTATGAAGGAAGAGAAACTATGTGGAGATGGGATACTAAGTGGTGTTATGGGGAACCAGGGCCGGAAGACAGCTGGGACGATCACTGTGGGCTGGCCATGAAGACGCACAGCCCTGCTTCTGCTTGCCCAGAGCCCCACCCAAATCACCCAAGGCCTCAGGCCACAGACCCCCCCAGAGGCACTGCTTAGGAAAGCAAGGGGCTGATGTCCTTGCTGTCCCTGATGCTGTGAGACGTCTGGAATGTTCACAGCTAACATTCTCCAGCGGCACTGCCCACTGAAGTTGTCACTAGCCACATGCGGCTATTTAAGTAAATTAATTAAATTGAAATTCAATTAGAGATAAATAAGGCAAGCAAAAAAAAAAAAAAGGTAGTATGTGAGGTGATAGATGTATTAATTAATCTGATGAGGAAATCCTTTCCTAATGGGTACATATATCAAATCCTCACATCGTATACTTTACCTCACAATATGTCAGTTATACCTCGGTAAAGCTGGGGGGTTGGTTAATTAGGCAATTAATTGGAATCTCAGTTCCTTGGTTGCACTCGTCACACTTCATGTTGTTATAGCTCCTATGTTGGAGAGCACGGATTCTAGAACATTCTACCTTGGCAGAAAGTTCTCTAAAGAGAGTGGAAGCCTTACCCATCACTCTTTTCTGTGCCTAGCCAGTCGCTGGATATTTGTAATGATAGGAGATCATTTAGAAATGTACTCTGCCCCAGCCCCTGCTGCTTCTGGAATAAACTCCCCTTCCAAATCCCAACCCGCTCTGGCTGGCCTTGGGCGGCTCTCACAAGGCAGGCATGCCTGGCCTGTCTGCTTTGCCCATTACTTGAAGCGTTTCTGACAGAAAGACTTCACTTTTCATTTCTCCCTGTAAGCCGAGGGTCCCCTCCTTTGAGCCTGTCTTATTGGCTCTCGGGTTTCCTAAGCTCAGTTACCTAGCCAGCACGCAGCTCAGAGAGCTCCAGAAAACAAGTTTTGGCATCTCTCCCATCCCACCCCCCCACAGCTCACAGAACATGACTTCAGTTCATCCAAGCACAAGCATCCCTGTGATCCCAGCATCACGCCACTTTCGCTCCTTCCCTATCCGAGCCTGTTCCTCAGGCTCCTGACCTCTCCTCCACCCCTCCCCTTCCCACCCATCCTCCATCTCCTGCAGTCACCTTCCCTGATGCTCCTGTGGGGCACTGGGAGGAATAAGGGGCACTCACTTCTCTGCAGCGTTCACCATCCCCAGGAGAGACAGGCCCCAAACCACAGACATGCCGGGACATTCGGACGGCAGTCTGCACATGGACAATCTGGGTAAAGAAATAGCAGAACATTTGTCCGCTGGAGGGAAGGGGGTGTGTTTGTGGATTGCCTGGGATCCTCTGCCACTTCTCTAACACAGGACAAAAGGATTTCTGACTGAGGGTCTCTTCTGCCTAAACCCCGTGCCAGCCACTAAGCTCCAAGTCTAGACTCTGAAACCCCTGCCTATCCTTCCTACTAATCCCTGTGTGCCTACTCAGCCCTTCTGTGCATGTACCCCTACCTTGGAATTGTTGCCCATCTCTGACCCCCCGCCCCTGCCTCTGTCACTGGACACCAGGCTGTCTGTGGGTCTTGCCCATTCCCATGCCTGGCCCCAGCCCTTCCTTCCTCTCAGTATTCATCCCCAGACTATGATCCCAGTGCTAATACCTCCCTCCCTCCCACCCTCCCTCACCTCGACCTCCATTTGTCCCCTACTCCATCCTCCCCCATTCCACCATTTACCCATCCTCTCCCCATTCCCTTCCTTGAACACTCCTTGATTTGGACTCTAGATTGGCCTTGTCCATTAATAACTGAGTGAAGTCTGAGTCACAAATCCCTTATTCACTCAGCAGGCATTGCCTGAGTGCATGCTATATGGTCTGGCCCCACAGAGGACCTTTGAGATCCAAGGAGACAGCCCAGAACTTGGCTTCAGGATCCTCCAGCCCGGTGGAAGAGACAATCAGATAAAGAATTAGTGCCTGGTGTGGCAGAAGTTTCATCAGGCATATGTAAAGAACACAACAGAGCAAGAGAAGAGTTTGCTTTGGGTGGGGCTGGGGGCTGAATCTTCAGGAACGAGTAGGGAGATTGGTCAGGTGGACAAGGTTGAAAGGCTTTCCAGGCAGAAGGGAAAGCATGTGCATTCATGCAGAGCAGAGACCAGTAACAACCAATCTGGGCAGCCCGGGAGGGTTGGACCATCTGGCGCCATGAAGGAGGCTGCCCCGAGAAGGCTGGTAACAGGGGCAGGTTGTGGAGGCTGGGCTTCTTATCAGCCTGGGAGAAAGTTGTGCAGGTTTGCGTGCTGGACAGCTCCCTCTGTGGGCTGTTGGTAAAGAGTAAGACTGAGGACTCTGACCCAGGAAAGGCTCATACAGCCCACCTGTGCATTCTCCACCAATTGTGAGCCCATCTCTGCCATCCCATCACCTTCCACCACTCTTGCCACCTCCCGCTGCCAAGGGCCATTTCTCTTGTGAAGTGAAAGAGAGGCAGAAGTGTCTCTTCTGGTTGCCCATCTCCTACAGCTCTGAGGGGCAGCAGGCATCTTAGCATGCAAGCAAGTCCTCTATTTTCATTTCTGCTGCTGTGTCTTCGTCTGTTCCCCCTCCTGATCCCCTCACCTTCAGCTCATGGCCCAGCAGAGAAGCTAGTGAATAAAATAAAGGTGCTTGACTCACTTCCTAATCCCATTTTATAGTGCCAGAGTCCAAAGCAAAGGGTTGGCTTAACTGGCCTGAATTAGCTTCTGACAGCTACTGTAACAGATGCCACAAACTTCCTGGCTTCAAACAACACAGATTTATTCTGTTATAGTGCTGGAAGTCAAATGTCCAAAACCCGGTCTCACAGGGCAAAAATCTAGGGGCTGGAGGGGCTGCATTCCTTGTGGGGGCTCCAGGGGGTAAATCCGTCCCCCTGCCTTGTCCAGCATCCCATGGCTTGTGGCTCTTTCCTCCATGTCCAAAACCAGCAACAAAGCTTCTTCCATTCTATC
Source organism: Martes martes (assembly GCF_963455335.1). Lineage (NCBI taxonomy): Eukaryota > Metazoa > Chordata > Mammalia > Carnivora > Mustelidae > Martes > Martes martes. Next base: position 26,002,539 of record NC_137904.1, on the reverse strand, counting down.
CCTGACTCTGACCCTCCTGCCTCCCTCTCATGAGGACCCTTGTGATGACATTGGGCTGCCCAGGTAATCCAGGATAACCTCCCCATCTCCAGGTCCCTCACTTAATCCCACCTGCAGTATCCCTTCTGCGGGGCAAAGTGACATCTTCATAGTTTCCAGGGATAAGGATGTAGATGTCTTTGCAGGCCATCATACTGCCCACCATGTGGCCTTTTCTGGCGTCCCTCTGAGCTTCTGAATCCCAGGAGTCTATATGAGCATCTGCTATCACTGACCCATGGCTCTGTGTGTCTTTGTCCTTTCAGAGGAAACGACATTTGAAGCAGGAGTGAAAGTTCAGATCCACAGTCAGTCTGAGCCGCCTTTCATCCAAGAACTGGGCTTTGGGGTGGCTCCAGGGTTCCAGACTTTCGTGGCCACCCAGGAGCAGAGGGTAAGTTCCTGGGCTCCCTGGACCAGAGGTCCCGGGCCTACACCGGCCACCTGCATAGGCATGAGGAGGGGAAATGGGACTCCCACTTTTGGAAGGCTCTGAGTCCACTCAGGAGGCCTGAGTGGGGATGGGCTCGGGACAGAGGCTCACCTAGAAATTGGAGAAAGGTATCAGCTTAACCTCTGTAACCTAATTCTCCCATATCATCCACCAGTTCCTAAAATTGGGTGTGAGAGAAACCCAGCTTCCTTTCTTTTTCACTGAATTGGGTCAGAGTTTTTTCCAGAACCTTCTGGGGCAGGGGGGCAGAACTTTCTTAATCTATGGGAAAGCACTGAAGACTGTGGGCCTCCCAAGCTGTTCCCTGTACTTAATGCCTGGATACTTGCTGACAGCCAAGATCAGCCTCCACTGGAGCATACAGTGGGTGGGATGTCGGTTTTGAGGCAGACACAGAGGAGGCTGGGAGGCTAGCTGGCCTCCACAGGCCTCAGAGGCTGAGACAGGTGGAGAGATCAGAAATGAGCACGCAAGGGTGTCCTAGGTGGGAACCAAGTGTAGTAGCCAGAAAACCTCATCTTTAAGGACAAAGAAGGAGGGTATGGAGCAGATGGCAGGGAGCCAAGTTCAGGGCTGAGGATTTGAGTCGAGAAGGGTGAGAACACAGACGAACAAGTCCAGGCATGCAGACAGACAGGCTGCCCTGGTGAGCCCAGAACCTAAGCTATTAGCCTCGTGGGCTTTTGAGTACCGCCAACCCCAAGCAAAGCCAGACACTCGTTAAAGTGACAAGGACAGATTTTAATCAAAAATATACCCTTGCAGTAGGGACAAAGGTTCAGCATGAATGGAACTCAACTTCCATTTTCACAGAGGTGGCTGGCATCTTAATGGAAATGTGAGGAGAAGGGAGGGGAGCAGAAGGGTCTGGGGCAGAGTCAGGGAAGTGAAACATGGCAGAAAGCAGGAAGGGGGGCACTGTTCCACGAGAAACCCACCTGGGTTTGCTAACTGGCACCTGTCAGAGTTAGGCTCCTATCTATCCACAAAGACAAGGGGACGAAAGCCCAATCTTTAGGTGTTGGCTGGAGCAAATAGTAAATACTTTTGGCAGGCTTGAGTTTTCTTAGGCAGGGACTTATCTTCCATGAGTGACACCAAAGAAATTTCTGGACTGAGTGGAAAGCTGGAGCTCAGGACTTCTAAGAACCCTTGAGTTTCTTCCTCTTCCCAAAAGGAAACCAAGGGACTCCCCACGGTGAGCAAGAGACAGGGACAGCCCATTCCAGGCTTCAGAGAACAAATCTGTTGTTTGCTTTGAAGTGTGTTCTCAGAAAATCAGCCTCATTCATAGCAGCCTTGTGATGAGTATTATAACTAATAATAAGATATTTGGTTAAACATTTTACAAATCTTCAAAGCATTTCTGCCTCATCTCATTTCATCATTTCATTCATATTAATAGAGAAATACAAAAACACATCCCGGAGCTAAATCTAATAATAAATTATGTTTACATGTATATGAAAGAGCATATTCATAGGAAATAAGACTCGAAGGAAATAAGCCAAAATACCCACAGTGGGGGAATTGTGAATGATTTATTTTCTTTTCTGGGTTTCCACATGTTTTAGAATGTGGCTCTTTTGTTTATTCATTCAACAAATGTTTGTTGAACCCCAACTATGAACAAGGTGGCAGAGATACAGTGGTGAACAAAAGAGACCCAGGGTCTGTCCCACAAAGCCTACAGATTAGTGGTTTCTTTCCCAAACAAAAAACAATAATTAAATAATGTGAAGCAAAGTATAATGGTGATTGGTCCCATTTGTATGCTCTCATTCTGCCATTAACATCCAGCTGACCCTGGTTCTCAAACACCACATTTCAGTGATTCTAAGAAGTACAGTTGAGCTCTGAACAACATGGGGGTTAGAGGCACCAACCTCTCATAGAGTGGAAAGTCTGCCTATAAGCTTTGACTCCCCAGGAACTGAATTAGTAATAGCCTACTGTTGACCAGAAGCCTTACAGATAACTGAGTCAATTAACACATATTTTGTATGTTCTATGGATTATATACCATAGTCTTACAATAAAGTAAGCTAGAGCTAGGAAAATGTTAAGAAAATCAAAGGGAAGAGAAAATACATGTATAAAAAAAAAAACACATATAAGAACACACACCTGTCTTGTTCAAGGTTCCACTGTATTTTTTTTTCATATTTTAACATTTCTGAAATCAGGATTTGTCTCTCAATCAATGGCATCTTAGAGCTAAAATTAGCATTGCTATTTCTTTCTTGTGGGGTATAAAATCATGGTGTATCCTACGGTCTGTCTTGGCTACATTGTTTCCCTTCCAGCATTCCCCTGCTTCAGCTCAAAGCTCAAGGGAATCTTGCAAAAAGGCCAGGGGTGACAAGACTGTGGGAGCAGGAGGCCCTTTCCTGGAAAGTTGAGGTGAATCACACTAGGGAAATGGACTCCTGAGTGAGAGCCCAAAGAAGAACTGGTCATTTAAAGAACACCTACCATGAATCCCTTTGAGAATGGGGAAGTCCTTTTGCATAGTAAAAAATCACTCAACCCATGCCAAGTATATACAGACCTCCTTCAATATTTTTTCATTTTTTTAATTCCAAAAGAGCACACTATTGCACTGTAACCCAAAGCAAAGATCACTGTTGTAAAAATCAGTATCTGCCCTAAACCCAGTAAAGCCAGGGTATGCTGCTGCCTTCCGGGACAGCCTGAGAAACACATCTCTGGCTCACTCAGCTGCAGTGGGAGCCCTGTGTGATCCCAGGACAGGCACTACCACCACCAGAGACAAGCAGCGGGATGATACACTGGAGTGGAGACAGACCCTGGAAGGGGGATATAATACCAATCACTTCCAACTGAACACACGCCGACTGCCAGGCATCAAGCAACTGAGACACTTGACATGCATTCTTTCATTTTACCCCCCACAGCAACCCCAAAAAGGAAATAATATTATCTCCACGTTCCAGAAGATAAAACTGCACATTTAGGTAACTTGCTTAAGGTTGCATAGTAGGGGGAGAGCAGGGCCCAATTGTGAGCCCACATCTCTGTGTGGAGAGGAAATCAGCCTGGGGGCCCAGAGGCCTGGAGTCTAGTCCTAATGTGCCATGAGACCTTGGACAATTTGCTTCCCTCCCTGTGCCATGGGTTTCCCAAGCATGGAATGGGAGGGCTGGGTTAGACGACCTCAAAGGGCCTCCAGCATTAATAGCCCCGTAGTCCCAGGTAAATAGCATCTCTAAAACTTTAGAAGAGAGGTTCTGAGCATGCTCCTTGTCAGTAACCCTTCCTCAGCTCACACACAGAGTGGTCACAATGCTACCCTACTGAAATCCCTTAAATTCCAGCACTTCTCATAATTTGCAAAGCCTCAACCCTTAAGAATGGCTTCTGAGGTCCTGTGCAGTGTGGCCCCGGCCCTCTCTCTGGCTTCATCATTCCCTGTGGTTGACCAACATGCCTTGGACATCAGCCAGACACTCTGTGTCCTTCGATGCCTGCTTCGTGCATTTGCTCCCGCTGTTCCCTCTGCCCAGAATCCCTTCTTTGTCTTATCTGCTTGGCAAAGTCCTACTCATACTTCCAAACACTGCTTAAAGATCATGGTCTTTAAGAAGGCTTTCTCCCACCCCTAAGAAGGAGCTAGTTGCTCCATTCAGCTCTCTGCACATTCATTTATTCCTTCAACAAATACTCAATGAGCACTTCTTATGCCAGGAAAATGAAAATCAGCAAGACCTGCTCCCAACCTTGGAAGCGTTCAGAGAATGAAGTGGGTTTGTTGACAATTTTGTCACACTCCTAAGAGATACAAAAATCTCCTTGTAGGACTTACTTCCCTTGTGCATCATTTATCTTTACACCTGCCTTTTAAGAACTGATTTCTTTAACCTCCATCAGCCCTTGTCTCACCGTAGACTGGGAGCTCCCTGAGAGCAAGGCCTATGCCTCTTAGATTCTATAACATTGGTGCCTTGCTTATACATGAGCTCAGAAAATGTGCATTGATCAAAGAATGAATGAACTCTGCTGCCTAAATCTGCACCCTCTGTTCAAACAACACTCAAATGCTATACTCTAAAGCTCTCCCTGCCTCCCCCCTCCCACCCCTGCCAAAATTCCCATGCAAATGTGCCCTGAGGACCCGCCTTCTCCCTGAGGCTAAGCCAGCCTGTGACAGATGACATTATCTTTATCTTTCTGTCTACACACTTAGAGACCCTAATCAAACCAAAAGCTCATGAAATGGGTCAGGGTTGGAGACCATCCGTGTACATGAGAGTGGATGTAGCAGATGAGAAGGGCAGAACAGCACTCTGGAATTTGCAGAGAATTGTATGAGTGTGTCAATAGATCAAGCGCAAAGCTAGGACATTCAAGCTTAGCACTTGCTAAGACCCAAGACTGTCTTCAATGTTGACATCATCAGTCAGACTCTTTTCTCTAATTTAAGGTGATTGCCAATCCTGATGGGACTCCCAGTTGTGATTTGATATCAGAAATATCAGACTTTCATCATCTCCCATGCCCTCCTCCAAGAGCCGAGTGGTGATTCTTGTTTTCTAAATATTCAAATTAGTAATTCAGCCACTTTGGCCCATACTTCTTGGTGGGTCTGAAAATGAATCTGGAGATCCTGGGTAGTCTGTTGGCCACCAGCCCCCACTGTTCAGAAAATTTCCTGGAAAACATGGCCCTGGGTCTATATTTTGAGGTCTCAGAAATGCCTTGGAGTATAGGGTTAGAAAATCACTGGCCAGAGGTATCCCATTTTCACCAAGAACCCCTTTTAATACCACTTGTTCATTCACCACTGGAAATGAGAAGGGTTCCAATCCTGAAACCTGGACTCTGTGTTGGTTCTTCATGTGGGCTGTTTCCAAAGTACCATGAGAATGCCCATCGTCGCACCCTACCCTGCACTGAGCTGCTGCCCACTAGCCTGTTAGGGGCTGTAAATAAAGGCAAATATAAATGTTTGGGTCCTGCTGGACCCAATTAGGTCATTGGCGGGATGTGTGGGCCCAGCTGGCTCCTGCGGAAGCTTATGCCTTTGCCTTTAGCGTAGGTTGGCCGCACTTCCAACATTTGGAGGGAATTCTACCATGGTTCACAATAATAGTATCCCCTACCCCACCCCAAATAAACAGTCTCAGCTGTTGGGTGGGGTGCCCCCGTCTGCTCTTGACAGCTCTGCTCAAGCTTCCAAATGCAACTTCCTAAGTGACTCTCAAAAGACAAGACTCATTCATCAATGTGACAGCCAGATCCATGGTCTGTAGTATCTGCTTCATGGGCCTCATTAGAAATGGAGGTTGGCCCATTTGTTTTTTTCAAGGCAGAAGAGAGAACTTGTTATGCTTGCCTTCGACAACTTCCAAACTGCCAAAGCTGGAGTCACATAAATATGGCAGCATCTAATTCTGCTCCAGAAAGCACCAGGGAGGCGCCAGAAGGCAGGACGGCCTGCTGGGTGGCCATTCCCTCCATGATCCATAGGGCACATGTCTCCCATAAACAGATAAAAATAAGAACCAACTAAGTTCTTTTACTAGCATAGCTACTTAACCACTTGTTACCACTCAGCGTCCAAAATAGAAATTCTCCCAGATCCCCACATGGTTTTGCCAATACTCGGGTTTTCGCCCTTTTTTCCTACACAATGAGTGCTTGCTTTTTTCAAGGTGGAGGTGATGGCAGGGGGTGGAGAAGGAAGAAGAAGACTTGTTGATTGGCTAGGATGAGCCAGTATCTCAGCTCTGTTGGGGTTATCCCAAAAGAAGCCCACATAAAAATATGTTCAAGTCTCGTAAGAAGATAAAATCACTCTACCCCGCCTCCCCTCTACCTTGCAGCCTCTCCCTTCTTTCCCTAACAAAGTGCCTCCAAACCACTCTGGAGACTTGTCTCTCCTTCCTCACCTCCCTTATACTTCCCATCCCACCCGTAGCACTCCACTGAAACTGCTCTTCATCAAGGTGACCTATGAAATCTTTGTGGCCAAAGCCTGTCTTTGTTGCTAAGGACACTCCCCACTCCTCAGTCATTACCCTACCTGGTTTCTCAGTGGCAGGTAACCTGTTGGTCATGCCCTCCTGAGACACTCTTCTCTCTGGTGTGATTTCCTTCTTACTCCCCTTCATGAGCAGTTCTTTCTCTGTTCACCCCTTCGACAGTGGGTACTCCAACATGTTGTTTCTGGCCTCTCCCAGCCTGCAGTCTCCTTGAATGCCCTTGACCATGACTCTCAGATGCTACTCCCACCCCAGATGCAGCCAAACCCCTCCGCACAGAGTCCCATGGGCATCTCAAATCAACAGTCTAAATGGAACTCATCCTCTTCCCCACCTTCACCCCTGCACCCCAACGCTGCTGCTCCACCTAAGTCCCACAACCCTGTGAGTGGCCTGAGTACACATATGCACTCACTAGAGGGTGACCTTGTGCCTCATTCTTCTCATCTGGAAAATGGGAATGATGACGGTTCCTATCTCAGAGGCTAACTGAAGGACTGAGTTAATGCCTTCATGTAGAACACTTCTTAGCATATCGTAAGTGCTCAGTAGATGTCTGCAATTACTATCCCCCACCCTGGACACTACTTTAATTCAGTCCTTTGTGATTCTGCACCTGGATAATAACAGCTGCCTCCGTTTTCCCTGCTACCCATCCAGCTCCTCTGCAAGCCATTCTCTGCCATCAACATGATCTTCATAAAGTACAAATCTGAGGATCTCCCTTCCTCATTGCTGGATGAAGCCTGGGAGTCCCTGCATAGCCCTTTCTGCTCTGGTCCCTGGCTGCTTTTTCAGCAATACCCCTCTGCTCCCCAGCCTCCTACACACTGCACCAGTTACCCCAAACCGTGGGCGGTTATTCCCAAGCATCATGTGCTCTCCCCTCTCTCTCCCTGCCAGCAACACTCTTCCCGCCCTTTCCTTACCAGACCCATATGTGTCCTTTGAGATTCAGCTCAAATGTTACCTCCTCCAGAAGGTCATCCTGGAGTATTCTGTGTGAATCTCTAGCATAAAATTTATACTTTATAATCATCTGTTTACTTCTCTTTTTCCCCTTCCAGACTGTGAGCTCTTTGAAAATACGATTATCTTCCTTCTGTTCCTTATATTTCAGTATTTTGTGTGGTGCCTTACAGACAGATGATCCTTGATAAATTGTATTGAATGGAATGAATGAGTAAACGAATGCATGACAGAGAGACAAGGAGACTGCTTTATCATGCTATTTCCGTTCCTGATACCCATTGATGTCTTGGAGACTGCTTTATCATGCTACTTTCCTACTTGATACCCATTGATGCCTTTCCAGAGACAGAATAAAGTCCCAATTCCACATCCCAGCTCCAGCTAGCACCTTTCTCAGTGGCTACATCTCACCGTGCTTTGGCAGCCGCCCTCTGGTTCACACACTGCTGGGTCTTCCTGCCCCACCCCTTGCTCATTTCCTGCTGACATATTCGTTTATCGAATATGCGCTCTGTGCCTGGCACTGTGTGAGGCATGAATGATCCCACCGTGAACAGGACTGATCCGACCCTTCTCAGAAGAGAGGCAGACACTCCAATAATCAATCACAGATTAAAAGCTCTATGTGTCTGTGTAACATGCCCCCAATATACTTTAAACTTCTTACGGGAACATATCAGCTCTTATCATTCTTAAATGGAAGGATGAATGGATGGAATATTGTAGAATGATCTCGGAGGTCCACCCCCAGTAATTTACAGTCCATATAAGCTCTTGTTAGCTTCCAGATTTGATGTAACCGAATTAAACAGTCTAACACTAGGAACTAAAAAAAGAAAAAGTCCCTTTACTGAGCACATGGAGAAAAGCGATTAGCTGGAAATGGTACAAATTGACATGGCAGCCCCGGCCCGAGTCCAAAGTCTAGACCTTCCATGGTACCCACCCTCACTAGCAACCATCAGGACAGAACTAGCCGCTCCTGGACGCTCTCTGCCCTGGCTCTGACATCAGAAGCCAGTGGCTTATCTCAATGGCTTATTTCCTCCTTGGACCCTTGAGGAGGGAAGCAGGCTCTAACGTCTGTTGACTCAGGTACTTTATCTGACTCCGGAGACAAGTTAATATATCAGAATATTCTTTGGTTGGGTCTTGCTACTCAATATACTATGTTATCTTCTGGTTCTCAAGTAGCTTGCTATCTGAACTCTGAACAGTGTGGCCTTGGTTTCTGGTTTGTTTGTTTTTTTTAATAAGGGGCCAAAAAAAAAAGTCTGTAGAGGACACTTCCATACACAGGCTGAAAGCCATCTCATCATTTTCTTGCCAACGGGGAAGGTTAGATAATCACAAACAAATCTTTTAGAAATATCAACCCTAATGAAGGAAGGAAGGAAGGCAATTGAACAACCCTGCTGACGATCAGACCCATCAGACCGTCTTGACAAAGGCAGAGGAAGAGAGGCTTGGAAAAGACATCTCTTTCCTATGTCTCCCCTCCCCCTTCACTCTTGAAAACAGCTTTTGCTCAGGGACAGAGAAGTCCCCACATTTGTTTATGTTGTGACAAAAGGGCTGGACGGCCCCAGGAATCATTTGAGATGGACTAATAAATCTCAGTGCTAATCTGTTAGACTGTTCTAGCCCCAAAGCATGTCTGGTCCCTCACCTACAGAATTCCTCTCTCTCTCTCTCTTTCTTGAGTATTTAAAACATTCTAACAACAGCCAGCTGGCTATTAATATAATATAATATAATATATTTAATATAAATTTACATAATAGCACAAGTCGTTTGCATACTTTGCTCCAAGCAATGAGAGTATGCCCTATGAGGGCTAAGGTTCCAAAACAATGAGCGCAGAGCCTCACACTGTAAGTCAGTGAGTGAAGGAGGGGCAGACTTAATCAAAATTGATGAATGGATTGCTCCAAACCCTGCAGCACAGCCTGCTGGAGAACAAAAAAGTCATTCCAAAACGAGAGTCGTGGGTCCTTGATTTATCAGCTTCATGTTTTGAGATGCCCCTCGGAGTCCTTAGAATGGGGCCTTTGACACAGCCGGGTGGCAAAGGACAGGAAGGTGGCATCTGGCCAAAGCCTGGAGGAGAGCCTGGAGGATCTGCAAAAGGAGCAGCAGAAGGGGAGGGAGACCCCAACAGAGAAGCCACGCATCCCTGCAGAGGGCAGACCAGGCAGCTGTTGAGAGTGTAAACTGGTAGAGCCTTTAGGCTGGGGAGGTGGGTGAGGACTTGGCAGGATCCATCCAGGTAAAAAAAACACACATCCCCACCGATCTAGCAATTTCTGTCCTGCAGAAATATTTTAAAATGTACCCCAAGAAGCCTGGATAAAGGTCTTTTCTGCAGCATTGTTTGCAAGAGCAAATAATTGGACCCAACTCAATGGACGGGGGATGTTTATGCGTCTGCACTTCCTGCCCCTCCTCCCACCCCACATTCCCAGCAACAGTTAAAGAGGGTAAGAAAGACCTGGAGGTCCCTTGAGGAACATTTCCAAGACCTATTGGTGAGAAAAGCAAGTTACAGAACAATAAAGGCAGTTCGGTACTATTTGTATTGAAAATACTCACATGCTAAACGAAACTCTGTATTTATAAATGCACATGTATGCAAATAGCACACAGAAAAATTCTGGAGAGGTGCATACCCTACTGAGAGCCGCTCAGAGGAAGGCGAAAGAATGGAGTATGCCAGATTTTCCTCTTTTTCTGGATGCCTGGAATATTTATTAAAAGGGTGCATTTGTGCATTCATGTATTAGTTGTGCAATTTTTTTTTAAGATTTTGTTTATTTACTTAACAGAGAGAGACACAGCAAGAGGGGGAACACAAGCAGGGGGACTGGGAGAGGGAGAAGCAGGCTTCCCAAGGAGCAGGAAGCCTGATGCAGGGCTCAATCCCAGGACCCTGGGACCATGACCTGAGCAGAAGGCAGACGCTTAACGACTGAGCCACCCAGGCGCCCCAGTTGTGCAGTGTTTTAAGGAGATGCATAATACAGCTATTTACAAACATGTTTTATTGTTTGGACCCTGGCATCTAACAGACAGATGGGCTCCTATAAAGGGTGGTGGAGGTGTGCTCCCTGCCCCCAGGGGTAGCCTCCTCTCCAGGCTCGTCTCATCCTGCAACACCTTCCCCAACAGACAGTTTCCACCAGACCCTGCTTCTGCTCCCAGCACAGGCAAAGACCATAGGGAAAGGCCTGCAGCTCTGAAGGCCTGTTTTTGAAGTTAGTTTAAAAGGAAAAAGTACCCCCCACCAACACACACACACTCAGGTCTGGGGCCAGAGTGCACAGTTCCCAAAGATCATTAAAGAACATGGCCCAGAACACATCAGTCCTCCATCCAGGTCGGATGCATTTAATAAGCTCATGATTAGATTGGGTTGATTAGGTTAGATTAGACTGACAAGTGTCCTTAACCATTCCATAGTTCCTGAAGTCGCACTCTGCCCCCTTCTACCTCTGTGCCCTCAGGCCTGGCTGCCTCACAGGGATTTCACCCTCTCCCTGCCCACTTTGGAGACAGTGGGTACTCTCATTTCTTGTGAGTCTGTCTCTGGGAGTGAGACTTACCCTGTGCATGCCCCAGCACCTGTGCCAGGGACCAGGATATAATAGGGGCTCAGTCAGTGTTTATTACATTGAACTGAACTGATCTGAGCCCTCCCGCACCTCTACCAAGAGGCCTAAAGGAAGCCAGCAGCAGGAGCAGACTGGACCAGGCTGGGAAAGCTTCCCCCACCCCTGGGCTGGTCAGGCTCCTCTGAGGCCAAGCCCCAGACTGGCCCCATCGCCAAGGCTGCTGCTTCTGGGACCCGAAGGGAGAAGGCAGGGGACAGTGTGGTGCTCAGTGCTGGCAGATGGAGGACAGGAGCTTGAGGTCAGCCACACTGAGAACCTCAGAAGGAACGCACGCAGGGACTCCTCCCTCTCTGAGGGGACACAGCCTCGGGAGAGACATCACTGTGCAGACAAGTCTTTCAAGACATCATAACCGAAATTTACTGAGTCCAGAATGTGTCATATCTATTATCTTAGGGATGCCTCTCAAACGGAATAAAGTAGAAGTCATTGGAAACTGTTTTATAGGAAATCAAACTGGAGCACAGGAAAGTGAAGAAACTTGCCCAAAGACACACAGCTAGGAGGTGATTCAGCTTGGAATTGGGGTCAGTTTGACACCAAAGCCTCAGGCTCCAATCATTTAGAAATACTGCCTTCGGTTGCCCTGGGGTGGTTCTGCTTCTCTTCTGGCCAGGGGAACAGGACAGGCTCTGAGGAACTCAGAGAGGGAGAAACCAAAACACAGGAGGAGGTCTGCCCCTGGGCAGGTGCCGTGGGAAGCCCCCAGGTGCGGGAGAAGGAAGGACAGCTCCAGAAATGGAAAGGAAGGGAGAGGAGAGGAGGCCACTGAGACACATTCAGCACAGGCACAGCACCTCCAAAATGGATGGAGAGAAGGGCAGGGCCCACACAGACACGAGAAGGAGCCAAGGGCAGCTGCCACCCTGGGTCCTGCAGGCCGTGCTTCTGTCTGGTTTCTTCCTACAAAGATCGTAATATATGCTTACTGGGGAAAATTGGTGGGGAACAGAAAAGTAGTAAAACATAAGCCATAGAACTCGCCCTTAGAGGAAGGAATGGTTTTGCATTTGGCATCTTTCCTTACGGTTCTCTCTGTATACTTTATTGTTCGTTTCTGCTTAGTTAGGGTTCTCAGGGTGGCAAGGAGCAGATCGCCTCAGAGGCTCACTCAGGAAGGGGCCTGGGAGCTGAAAGCTGCAGAGAGGCTGCAGACCCTTGGGTCTAGTCCAGTGCCCGCTGAGAGCCGGAGCCAATGAGCTGCTTCGGGCTCCTGTAAGTGTGTGGCTCCCTGCTCTCCCCGCCTCTCCCCCGCCCCCTCCCACTTCCCCTCTCTCCCACTGTCCCTTCTGCCTTCTTTCTTCCCCACTCCCTCCCCGCTTCCTTCTCCCTCCCTCTCTCCCTCCCTCACTCCTTTCAGAGACTACAAATGAATAGTGGTGTCTTTGTGTGGCTCTCTCTCTTTGCCCCCACCATTCTCTCTCTCTCTCTCTCTCTCTCTCTCTCGTTATTCCTTCTTCTCTCTCCTTTCAGATGCCACAAGTGATGTCTCTGCACCTCCCCATCCTCTCTGTGCAGGCAGGATCCCATCCCTGTTTGCACATTTGCACCCAGTTTTGCCTCCTCAGAATGCCAGCTTACACAAAGCAGGCTTTGGAGGCCAGGCCCTCTCAGTAGGGCACTGGGTGGGCCCAGTGGGCCCAGGCCACAAATTCCCACAGTCACCGCTAGTGTAGTGTTCACTCTGATGCTGCTCTCTCCTTCCACCCCTCCACCTCATTTCCCACAGACATCCCCTGTAGCATCGTCGGAGTATCCCACCAAAGTCCACCAGGTGCCGCTACCAAAGTCAACTCCGTCCTTCCTTGTTCTCAGACCGTCAGGACCACTGATGTGACAGTCGTCCTGAGGGAGCACCAGCCAGCCTGATCACGACTACCCTGGGAGATAGGGAGTCTTCCTCGTGCCCATTTCACAGATGGGGAAACTAAGGCTCAGTGGTAGAGAGATGCAGTTTGAATGCAGACCTTTGAGCTTCTCTCTACTTCCCCACCCTGTGTCTGAGCTCAGAGGCTTCCCAAGGGGCCAGAGCCTTTGACCGCTCCTTGTGGGCCAGATTCCTGCAAACCAAGAGGAAACAAGACTCTCTATTAAAGAGAATGCATTTCAGACCTCCGCATCCCTTCCTAATGCCAGCTTCTCTTTGAATGTGATTGATGTTGCTTTACTTTATAAGCTTTTAAGAAGCCACTTAATGATAGCAACCTACTTCCCGAGAGGTGGCAAACATTGCTATTATTATGGCTATTCCCCTAGGCTTATCCATTTCTTCAATCGGTCCTAGCAGAAATAAGGATGAGTCACTGTTGAAATTTTCCAAGGAAACACACTCCTGTTTGGTCCACACACCATAGCAACAGTCTAAAACCACAGTTTTGTACTGTACACACCAGGCATCTCGGCAGCACGGGGGCTCACCTGGGGCTGCATTCACTGCGGTTTGGCTTTCCCGCCTGTTTTTGAGCAGGGGACTGGATTACTCACCCTCTTCCCAGTGGGGAAATGCATGTGTCATGGCAGATCAGGGAGGAGAGCCGAGCTCCCTGCCTGCTGCCTTGCTACAGGGGAGAGAAGCAGCAGCAATTCAGCTCCAGCCTAGAGGGTCATAGTCATGACTCTGCCATTGAACCTTAACACAGCCATGGGCAGCTCGCTACACCTCTTTGGGCCTTGGACTCTACTTGCCTAGTGGGAAAATAATGTCTGTTCATCTCATTCGGCTCTTGACAGAGTCAGATTGGATAATAATCGTGCGAGTGCTTCGGTCATGGAGTGAATAAATCACTCTTTCTGGATGGAGAAGCAATGGTGCATAGTAGAGTCACGCGCACCTGATTCGACTCTGCTCTTTCCTTGGGAACATCACGTACCTCCGGCACTGAGATGGCCTGTGGTGGTGGCAGCAGGGGCTCTCGCTCCTGCTTCCCAACACAGGAACAGAATGGGTTTATCCTCTCATCCAAAACCACTGAGAAAACAAAGAATGTGTGAACAACAGTTTTCAAGAGTACTGAATAGTAGACAACAAAGAACAGCGATCCCAGAGAGATGGGAAACAAAGCAGTGAGCCCTCTGACCACCCCAGTGTACATCCTTCAATGTGTCCAGGCCACAGTGTGTGGAGGGGCCCAGGCAGAGCCCTGCGGACTCCCTGAGTTGAGGACCCAATGAGTCTGGGAAGACCAAGGCAACTAGAGTTCATAGCACAGAGTACCAATAAGGAAAGAACCACAAAGAGAGGGAAGTCCAAAGATCTCTAGAGTATCTGCCACAGAATTCATGTTCCTTACTGGGCTGTGCCTATGAGGAAACTATGCAAGGCCAGGGAAAGAGTGAGCTGAGAGGCCTCGGAGAAGCAGTGCACAGCACTCACACAGGGTTGGGGGTGCTACCTGGAAACACTCATAATTCACAGCACATGGGGGGAGGTATCCAAAGGGTCTTGTGTCAGCAGTAGCAAATAATTAGCTCTAGATTAAAACTGCCCTGCTTCCACCTAACAAATCCTAAAGCAAAACCCAAAGGGTCAACTTAATTGTGTCCCAGAGCAAAGCTCAAGAAAATTTACTGAAATACAGAAATATCTGACACCCAACATGACAATATTCACAATGTCTGACACTCAATCAAATACTACCAGACATGCAGAAGCAGGAAAATACAATATATAATGGGGAAAATGATCAATCCATTGAAACCAACCCAGAACTAACACGTGTGAGAAAGAGCCAGCAAGAACATGAAAACAGTTATAACTAAATGCCATACATTCAAAGTATGGTCCCAGAATATATATATTTTTAAAGACCCAAATTGAGCTTTTAGAGATAAAATCTACAATGCCTGAAATGAGAAATAAGCCAGAGGGGATTAACAGCAAGTTAAACATTGCAGAGAAAAAGATGTGTTAACTGGAAGAAATGGTAATGAAACAGAGAGAACAAAGAATTTTTGGAAAGGAAGAATATCAGTGAGCCCTGGGACAACTTCAGGTGGCCTAGCATATGTGTATTTGGAGTTTTTGAAGAAAGGGGAGGGGTGGAAAAAATATTTTAACAAATGATAGCCACATCCTTTCCAAATTTGATGAAAACTATAAATCCACAGATCTGAACAATTCAACGAACCCCAATACCAAGAAACATGAAGAAAACCACACCAAAATCACTCAAGATCAACAAGAAGAGAAAATCTTCAGAGCAGCTGGAGAAAAATAACTCATTGCATACAGAGAAACAAAGATAAAAGTGACAGTAGATTTTTCATTGGCACTAAATCCACCAGAGAGGCCAGTGAGGCACACCTCCACCTACCGAAAGATGAAAAAAACTGTCAATCAAGAATTGTATACCAATGAAAATATCTTCCAAAAAGTAAAGGCTTTTTCAATGTGTTAAAACAGGAACTCCAGTAGATCCATCACCAGCAGATTTGTATTGCCAGAGATAATAAAGAAAGTTCTTTAGGCAAAAGGAAAACGATACCAAATCGAGATTTAAATCCACACAAAAGGAATGAAGAACACCAGATATGCTAACTACATTGGTCAATATATAAGATTTCTTTCTTGGTATATAAATTTATTTAAAAGACAACCGACTGCTAAAATAAGAAGAATGCATTGTGAATTTTTTTTATAATGCATGTATAAGTAAAATGAAAGTCAACAGTTGCATTAAAGCCAAGAGAAGAGAAAAGGAAGAATACTATTACAGGACCCTTAGACTACATATGAAGTGTTACATATCCCTTGAAGGCAAACAGTGAGGAGTGAAAGATGTGCCCTGTCAACCCTACAGCAACCCTTAAAATATCAAAACAAAAAGTTACAGCTAATAATCCAGCAAAGGCATAAATGGAGTCACAAAATATACTTAATTAGCCTCATAGAAGGCAGAAAGTGAGGGGAAGGGGAAAAAAGAACAAAAGGGACCAAAAGAACACATAGAGAAAGAACAGCATAACTAAGACAATAGACTTAAATCTAACATGTCAATAAGTGCATTACACAAAAATGGTTTAAGTACCGCAGTTAAAAGGCAGATTGTCAGACTGACTAAAAAAGCAAGTCCCAACTGTATATGGGTTACCAAAAAAAATGTTTAACTATAAAGGTACAAACAGAAGAAAAGGGTAGAACCATATATACCATACTCATACAAATCAGAAGAAAGTTGCAATGATTATACTAAGACAGACAAAGTAGATGTCAGAGCCAATAATATCATCAAAGGTAAAGAAGGTTATTTCCTAATTGTGAAAGTACAGATTCCTCAAGAAGACATGACAATCCTAAACATGTATGCTTCTAACAGAAAGCTTTATAAATATGTCATAAAGCAAAAACTGATAGAACCACAAAGAAAAACAGACAAATTCACAATTATAGTTGGAGATTTCACAATATGATCAGTTTTCTCAATAACTGATAAGACAACTGGACAGAAAACCAGCAAGGATGTAGAAGGTTTGAATAATACTATCAACCAAGTTGACCTCCTGGACATTTACGCAGCCCTCTCAGCACCCACGGCAAAGTACACTTTCTTTTCAAGTACACACAGAACATTTGCCAAGATAGACCACATCCCGGACCATAAAACAAATTTCAATAATGTCGAAAGGATTCGAGTCATACAAAGTGTGTTCTCTGATCGTAATGGAATTAACTTAGAAATCAATAACAGAAAGGTAGCTGAAAAATCCCCAAATATTTAGAAGCTAAATAACACACTTCTAAATAATCCATGAGTGAGAGAAGAAATCAAAAGGGAAATTAGAAAGTATTGTGAACTGAATAAAAATGGAAGTCAGACATGTAAAAAATTTTGAGTGCCAGTAGAGCAGCCCTAGAAAGGAAATGTATCTAATTTAAATGCCTATATGAGAAAAAGAAGAAAAGTCTCAAATTAATAACCTCAGCTTCCATGTTAAAGAACCAGAAAAAGAAGAACAAATTAAACTACAAGTAAACAAAAGAGGATTTGGGAATTGAGATAGCAGAGGACTGGGGGACCCTAAGTTTGTCTCATCCCTCAACTACAATTAGATAGTTATCAAATCATTCTGAACACCCGAGAAATCAACTGAAGTTCTGAGAAAACAAATGTTGCATGTCTTCAAGTAGAAAAGCAACCACCATTTGGAAGGTAGAAGGTGCGGAGACTTGAATCTGGTGTGACATAGCTAAGGATACAACAGTGGGTAGGGAGCCAGGTTAAGGAGGCTACCGCAAGGTATGATAAGCAGTGGGACGCAAAATCAGAACTTTTAGAAGTCTGCTACAGTGGGGGACCTGTCCGGCTTAAAGGTGCTCAGGTGGTGAAGCGGAGTGGGATCTCCATGGCGACAGTGTGGTCTGAGGATCCCCTGGGTTGTAAGAAGAATGGGAAGCACCCAAGTGACCCACTGTCCCCAGGCTTGGGAACAGGGAAGCCAGCTGAGAGCAGCAAGGCTAGGTGCCGGCTTTCTGCTCTTTGTTGCCATAAATTGCAAACCGCTGGACGGTCAAGTGACCGCGTTCCTGGGGTGGGTCCAGCAAAAAGCAGAAGCATGGGGAGATCCTCCACAGAAGGAACAACATATGGGTATGCGCTGTGGGAGTCCCTAAAATTTGGGGTTTTGAAACTCAGTTGTGTGCCTGAGATAAAAACGCTCAGTCACAGGCCAGGTGAACACGGAGTTCTGACAGAAACCGGGGAGACAAGAATAATTGATTGCTCTTCTGTGAGGACTCACTGAAGAGTGGAGGGCATGAATTTTCAGCTCCAAGGCTAGAGAGTGAAGTGTCCATATTCATTCCACCCATCAGGGCTGAAAGTTTCAGGGAGCAAAACAGCGCCACCTAGTGGAAGCCAAAGCCGCTTATAGGGAACCTTGCCTCTGCACACTGGAGGTTCATTTCCACTAGAGCAAGTCCCCCCTGAGAATCAGTGCAACAGGCCCCCTCCCCCAGAAGCACAAACAACTCCCTCCCACCAGGTTTGCAGGTCATGGAGGGCTTCAAAGCTTCAGCTCTAGGGTATAATGGTATAGGGTATAATGGTATCTAGCATCCTTTGTACTTTTATTCTTCCGTTTTTTTAGAATCTTTTTTCAGTTACACAAAAATAGACTTAAAATGGATGGAAGACCTAAATGTGAGACAGGAATCCATCAAAATCCTAGTGGAGAACACAGGCAGCAATCTCTTTGACTTCAGCCACAAAACTTCTTGCTAGACAGGTCACCAAAGGCAAGGGAAACAAAGGCAAAAATGAACTATTGGGACTTCATCAAGATAAAAAGCTTTTGCACAGCAAAGGAAACAATTAAGACTGAAAGGCAATCGACAGAATGGGAGAAGATATCTGCAAATGACATATTAGATAAAGGGCTTGTATCCAAAATCTTATCAAACTCAACACCCAAAAAACCAAAAAATCTAGTCAAGAAATGGGCAAAAGACATGAACAGACATTTCTCCAAAGGAGGCATACAAATGGATGACAGACACATGAAAAAATGCTCAGCATCACTCAGCATCAGGGAAATACAAATCAAAACTACAATGAGATACCACCTCACACCTGTCAGAATAGCTAAAATGAACAACTCAGGAAACAGCAGATATTGGCAAGGATACAGAGAAAGGAGAAACTTCTTACACTGTTGCAAATGCAAACTGGTGCAGCCACTCTGGAAAACACTATGGAAGTTCCTCAAAAAGTAAAACACAGAACTCCCCTACAACCCAGCAACTGCACTACTAGGCATTCATGCAAAGAATACAAAAATAGTGATTCGAAGGGCACATGCACCCTAATGTTGATAGGAGCAATATCCACAATATGCAAAAGATGGAAACAGCTCAGATACCTATCAATGGATGAATGGATAAAGAAGATGTAGTATATATACCACATTTTTACCTTATACCACATATACTACTCTATATCTATATACACTTTTTTATCTATACCAATATACATACACACAATATAATATTATTCAGCCATCAAAAAGAAATCTTTCCATTTGCAATGACATGCATGGAACTAGAGGGTATTATGTTAAGCAAAATAAGCCAGTCAGAGAAGGACAAATACCATATGATTTCACCTATATGTGAAATTTAAGGAACAAAAGAGATGAACATAGGGTAAGGGAAGGAAAAATAAAGTAAGATTAAAACAGAGAGGGAAGCAAACCATAAGAGACTCTTAACTATAGGAAACAAACTAAGGGTTGCTGGAGGGGACATGGGTAGGGGGGTGGCGTAATTGGGTGATGGGAATTAAGGAGGGCACTTGATGTAACGAGCACTGAGTGTTCTATGCAACTGATGAATCACTAAATTCTATATACTATATGTTAACTAAATTAAATTTTAAAAAAAATTAATTAATTAAAAACAAAAGTAAACACAAGAAAGGAAATAAGTAAAATCATAATAGAAATCAATGAAATATAAAAATAAAGTTTTTGAGATGATTGATAAAATGGATAAACTTAGGGGCACTCAGGTGGCTCAGTCGGTTAAGTACCTGCTTTCAGCTTAAGTCATGATCTCAGGATCCTGGGATAGAGTCCCATGTTAAGGCTCCCCACTCAACAGGGAGTCTGCTTCTCCCTCTCCCTGTGCCCCTCCCCCTGCTTATGCTCATTTGCTCGCTCTCTCTCTCTCTCTGTTTCTCTCTCTCTCTAATAGATAAATAAAATCTTTTAAAATGGATAAACTTTGAGCCAGAATGATCAAAAACAATGAGAAAAAACAAAGGTATCAAAATTAAGAAGGAAAGAGGGGACATCAGTACAGACTCTATAGATACAAAAAGGGTAATAAGAGAAAACTTAATAATTTTATGCCAATAAATTCAACAATTTAGGACTTGATGTGGAGTTCCAAAGATTCAAATTTGCTCTCACTTACTTTCTGTAGCTTCTAGGGGCTGCATCCAGGGTGACCAACCGTCTTGGTTTGCCTGGACTGAGGGGTCTCCTAGGAAGTGGGTCTTTCAAAGCTAAAACTGGGATAGTTGGTCACCCTAGGTGGCATTCCTCTTGTAATTCCACCCTTCCCCCTTCTCAGCAGGTCACCCAGAAGCCACAGCCACCCACAGAGGTATATCACCTATCAGACTTGACCCTGCCTTTGTGCTCTCTGGTCATCTACATGGGCAAAGGTCTTTGCTTGACCTTCTCTCCATACTGGCCCTGCAGGTCAGAGGCAGGGTCTTCGAGGGACTTTCTGTTTCTCTGGCATCATGCCACAGATGCTCCTGATTATCATCCCTTGCTTCAGGCCCAGGTGCTCTGGAGGGGTTGCTGTGTTCTTGGAAACCACTCTTTCGGATGCATTAAAGTAGGGACTTCCAACTGCCAGAGCGGGAAGTGGCTTTGAAGATATTAATGCTCTTGTCCTGGCCCACCTCCAACCCCTCCCACACTAACCATTGAGCCTGGGGGTTCACTTCTGTTCTTTTAAAACTTTTCAGTGTTTCTGCCTCTCCCTGCCATACTGAGGTGCTCTGGAAAGTCAGACTTTATAGCCATCCCTGAGCCTATGCCCCCCTCACTCAAGCACCCTAATGGCTCCCTGTTGTCTCAGGAATAAACTGTGGTTTCATGATGCCAAAGTTCAATGTCTCCTATAATCCAGGTTCATACGTCATACAGTGCTCTATGCCCTGTAGGTTCCTGACTCTGACCTTTGTCTGCTCTATTTCCATTTCTCAGAATTCCATCTCTCCAGCTCCTCATGCACAAATCCAGCACTTCTCTTTGAGTTCACCTCAAATGCCACCTGCTTCAGGAAACCTTCTCAGATGCTCACAGCTGAAAATGTGGTCTTTTTCTCTGAATCAGCTTTGTCTGTGGCTCTTGCACTCTCTGCCGTGTGGGGGAGTTAATCACACACAGACATTCTCTTGACTCCTAGATTCTAATCAGTACTTGACAGCAGGCTCTCCATCACCCAACTCTTGCCTCAGCCTAACCCAACCATGACCTAGTCCCATAATTTACCCCAAAAAACTCTATGCTTCAGCACACACATACACACACACACACACACAGTGCTGTGCTTGCTCACTTAAGATTCTGGGCTTTTGCCTATGCTCTTCCTCACCTGCCACGCCTTTCCTCCTCATCTGCTTGGTAACTCAACCACCATTTTGCAATCTCAGCTTTCCTTCCCAAAGTCCCCAGACTCCCACCTGCTGCCGGGAGCACTTACTTCCCTGTCTGTATCTCTGTCCCCTCAGGATACTGGTGGTACCTTCCATATGCCTCGGTATCTGCCTGATGCCCAACAGAGGAGTTGGCCCCAGGAAACAGCAGCAAACACTGATCAAATGAATGATAAGTGCTAAGTCATGGTTACCTGGGGAGCGGGCAACTCACCACCTCTAAAGCTTGTTCCAATTTGCTTTATCCTGAACTAACAGCTGATTAACAAGGTCTGTGACCTTGGAAAGTTGCACGCTCTCTCTGCATCTTCAGTCTGTTCATCCGTAAAAGGAGGGGGTAGATCTGGTGGAAAGGAAGGCCCTGCCAAGTTCCCCCTTTTCTGATCCCAGTTCAATGACATTGAGCGTTTAACCTAAAATTTTCAACGTTTTATGTCTGGTCTCCTCAACTAGCCCATGAGCCTATCCTTCATCCTCCAGCTCAAGCCCAGCACCAGGCTGGGTGTCCCCAGGACCCCACTGACCACCAGCTGAATAAGTATTAGACCACTCAGGGGTCTAGGATCTCACCTCCTGCGAGCTGGGTGAGAATCCATGCAGCACACATGCCAGAGACAGCTGTCATTCCCCCAGGTGCCACCTGGTTGTGTCCAAGTTATTTTTTCAAACCTCCTGGTTCATTCATGAGCTCCCAGCTCTTTACTGAGGCACCTGGTGGTTCAATTGGTGGGGCGCCTGACTCTTGATTTTGGCTCAGGTGATGATCTCAGAGCTGTGAGATCAAGCCCCATGCTGGGCTCTGCACTCAGCAGGGAGTCTGCTTGTCCCTCTCCTTCTGCTCCTCCCTCCGTGCTCTCTTTCTCTCAAATTAAAAAAAAAAAAAAAAAAAAAGATGTTCTTTACCACCCCTGAGAAAGAGACCCACTGCCTCTCTGAGGGAGAAGGCCATCAGCTCCCATAGTGAAAAGATAGGCAGCAGGCTGGTTATCTCAGCCCTGAGGGAAATTCTGATTGGAAAAATGGCCCGGGTGTCCAGCTGTGGTAGGGAAGGTCCTGGTGAAGAGGCCACTTTGTTGTAGCAGGGGGAGACAACTTACTGTGTGCGTTAGCATCCCCTCCCCCCAAGTCTGAGATGGAGTCCTGGCTCTGCCTTTATTAACTGTGGCATCCTGAACATGGGTCTTAATTTCTCAGGCTTCATCTGTCAAAGTGGAGGGAAAAGCCTGCCCATTTCCAAGGGCTCTTGTGAGCGTTCATAATTAACAATTTTAAGATCTGATATATAGGTTTTCATTTTACTTCACTTTTTACCCCTTCAACTGTTTTGCCCGATTTTTCTCCCACTTCCATTCCCTCTCCTTAGCTTGTTGTGCCGCATGAGGCTGATGTTAATGACCCCGAAATCATTCCCTTCCCACCATCTACCATCAAATGGTAGACATTTCGTGAACACTGGACCAAGGAACAGCTATCCGGTCACACCTGGGAGGAAGGATGAAGTTGCCCCCCATCCTCCTCCAAGTATCATCTGAATAGTAAAAATTCACCTCAAGGTTTTCAATAGATCTAGAGGCCCTACTATGTGCTGTTAAATTCAGTAAATTAATTTCCCCCCTTAACAACACTGTCCAGTAGGCGTAGTATGTCCCCATCTGAGGAACCAGACACTGAGAGAACCCAGCCCCAAACCCTTAGGCGACAGGGTTCTCATTCAAATCCAAGCCTTTCAAATCCACACATTGAATCACTGCCCACAGCACTTCACAAAGGATTTATTATCTTTCCATCTCAGAATTTACGCACGTGCATTAATGTAAACTCAGAAAGACAGAATAGAGAGCATAAAAGTTTAACAACCGGAAGACATCCTGAATTTAATACTCTGGAATATTTTTTCAGATCTCTTTTTCTGCATGTAGATTTCATGGGTTTGAGGGTGTGTGTGTGTGTGTGTGTGTGTGCATGTGTGTGTGTGTGTGTTTAGAGCCATAATCATACAGTACAAGATGTGTATCCCCATTTATTCTACTGCAAGCATTTGCTCCTTACTTACTCTCTATGCCCATCATTGTAGCAGTTCCATCAAATGGACATATTTTAATTTACTTATTATCTTGCTATTGTTGAGATCTTAATCTGTTTTCATGTTCAGCAGGTAAATAATAACATGCTGAACATCTTTGTGCATGGAGCTGTAAGACTATTTTCTTAGCTAATTTTGATTCTTTCCTTAGGCCAGTTTTCTGGGAAAATGAGGTTACCCAGTCAAGGGAAATGAGCATTTGTAAAGCTCTTGAAAAATTTATTGCCAAGTGTATTTACCCAAGGATTTTCATGTAAAAAAAAATAATAATAATAAAAGAGAAAAGGAGTAGAAGACCAAAGAAAGATGGATGGTTTCTGGACAGCTGACAGCCATAGACAAGAGCAAACCGGGCCTGCCAGCAATAAAGCTTTATCATGGACTGGGTCGTGTCAATGAGAAGCAGAACGATGTTTTCTTACTCCTCAGGAGGGAAAAAGAAGCAGATATAAATACTGCATGCAGATTAGTGAAATAAAGGGATTTTCAATCACTCCAAAAGCACAAGAGGGGTGTGCTTGCTTAAAAAATAGCAGAGCGAAATCTACTCTTACCCTAAAATCTCCCCCACCTTTTCCAGTGGGCCACACCACTGTGCTTTGAGAAAGAAGGCCTGGCATTAGGTCTGTCACTGAACAACGCTGCGTCTGCTGGCTTCTCTGTGCCTTGGCTTACAGGCCCGCCTTACTTACTTCCCAGGAGTTATTATGAGGATACATAAGCTCATGTATATGAAGATCATTCTGTAAAACTTCAATCACTTACATGACTTGCTGATCAAAAATTAATTTCCTGTTCATTATCATTCATAGGATAAGGACCTTCACAGCTTTACAGAAAGCATCCCAGCCTAGTTTCTTGATATGTTTTCAGTATGCCAGTACACTTTAGCGAGTTCCTATAAAATAGGCTAATATCGATTTCTTAAAGTGACATATGCTCGACTTGTACTGGAAAATTTGGGTTGTGCAAACCAAAGCCCAACTTCTCCAGTCTGAATCTGAGCAGGTACAGCCTCTGCCCTATGTCCCCCAACTCCAACACCAGATAAAATGGCACTGGTTCACATGCACCCTAACGCTGAGCTGACTTAACCACTGAGGACCTCAGAACCCTTCCAGAACCACCCCCCAACCCTGAGTCAGTCCCGGAGGCAAGACCGCAGACTGGGGCTGTTCCATTCAGTTCAGTGAGTACCACTGGGGCCCCCTGCTTGAAAGCGACCCTCCTTCTACTCTCCAGAGGGTAATTCCAGAGGGTTGGGCCGTCAGTGAGGCCAGCCCTGCCAATAGCACACATCACTCAGCATTTTAAGCTACCCACCTCTTTCACCTTGACTTCCAGCTATAACCTTCACGGCCACCTCCTCAGGCAGGTAGGGAAACGACAGGTGTGGAGAGCCAGGAAGACACCTCAGGTCACGTAGTTCTTCCCTTTGATTTATGGTTGAGGTATCAGGGTCCAGAAAAGAGGGGTCACACTGCCCCCATCACCCCAATATTGAGTATGAAGTTTTCCTAAGCTAGGCATTCTCCAACCAAAGTGTGTGTCAGAAGAGAAGAGGTTCAATGCCTATTCCTAGGCCCAACCCTTCCTATGTTAGAGTCTCTGAAGGCAGGACCCAGGTATCTGTCTTTCTATCCTCCCAGTAACACGGATGCACCCCAACGTTGGAAAACTCTTGAATGAAAAATAGGACCAGAAGACCCATTTACCACTCAATGCCCAGAGCCCCAACTTATGCAGCTGACAACCCTAATTTAGTTCTCCCTGGTACTGCTTCACTCCCTCCCCACCGCCTTGAGCACACACAAAAGCACGCTCATTCACCAGGCTGGCCTACTGAAGGCTGGGGAGGTTAAGTGAACCGACGAGTTTCAAATCCAGAGAGAGCCATGCACGATGTGGTCTGGGCCTCCCAACAGATGGTCAGCAGCTTTGGGAGAAGGTCTGTGGCTTCAGAAGTTAATCCTGGGCAGCTGGGGAAGGGCTGAAAATAGACCCAGCTCCTTCCGACAAAGCAGCTCACCTGCTTGAAGATGCCAGCTCGATGGGACATCTTTAGTCCCACATAATTTAATGGCCGATCCTGCCCATTAATTTCTTCCTGAGAGCAATCCCTGATGGGAACTACACTGATTCCTGATGAGTCATTCATTGGCCAGTAAACTTTATGGAGCAGCCCAGGCCTCCCAGCCCTGAACATCTGACACATGACAGTGGGGACATAAGGCTCTGATATGGGGACATTGGGAACTTGGAAGGAGTCCGCAGATAGCCGCAAACGTGCCTTCAGACCTGGGAAATTAGACCTATGAGCCCTGTTAATGTGCTTACTCCCCAGAGAAGGCTGAATCCTCTCTGGGGTACTGAGAAGGGGTTAGACACCCCTCCCCAAATTGTCAGGAGTGATGATCAAACAGCATCAAGTGTGTCTATGTTTTACTTGAGATCTTTGTATTTCTACTCCCTTCCAAGTTCTGCTGTTAACTTCTGCCTAGATTTTCCAACACAGAGAAGATGTGTCTCACTATCCCTCTTCCCCCGCATCGTGGATGTGCATATGCATGTGCACACCCATTCACACACACACACAGAGCTATGTGCCCATAGGGTCTGTGGCTCACAGTAAAGGTTCTATGGGGTAAGCTAGTTAGAGCTTTGAGTGAGGAATCCAGGAATAATCCAGAAAAGTGAAGTCTAGCCCCACTTCTGCAGCCCACTGGTATGACCACAGGCAAATCACTTGGAATTTCTGGACCTCAGTTTTTCCATCTGTCAAACCGGTTGGACGAGATTAATGGTTTGCAACCTAGCTGCAGGAACAAAATCCTCTAAGAAGCATTTGAGTCCCACGCCAGCGCAAATGAGTCCTAATCTCTGAGGTGAGCCCAGGGCATCTGTGGTTTGTACAGCTACCCCAGGGGAATTCTGACACAGAGTGTGTGTTGAGGACCCCCGCCCTGGGTGAGCCAGTTCTGCTACTCGGTTAAGTCCACCATTTATCAAGGAAGAGACAAGGCCGAGAGAAGATGGAGTAGCTGCCTTTCTTCTGATTCCCAGGAAGAGAGGCCAAGGGCGGAAAGGCTCAAACTGTGCCATCTGGGACTCAATTTAATTTAGGAATTTCCTGAATAGAAAGAAAAGGATGTTCTGAATATAAAATCAGACAAAGAAAGCCCTGGGCTTGAGGTTTCCTAGCAGAAATATGCTGCCAAGGGACATGAAGGGATTCCTCCTCATGGGCTCCAACCTGGAGTCTAGGATGAGCTGGGGGCATCAGGGGACCCCCAGCCATCCAGTGATCACAGGGAGACCTCCCTCCTTCACCCTGGGCCTGATGATGCTCTCTGAGAACCTCCTCAGGCCTCACGGGCAAGTCCTTTTACAGCCCCAAAGAAGTCCCTTCTCTCTGCCCCTCATGTGTGCCTCTGTAAAATAGGGAATGTGGGAGGTAAGTCAAATATCTTACCCCTTCAACTCTATGTTGCACAGTAACACCTCTGAAATTGAGGGGGTCTTCCAGTCGATGGTTTCTTACCATTAACTGGCAGGATACTTTTTTCCAAAGTGGTATGCAAAATAATGACTCATCTTACAATGGTTAACATCTGGCAATGGTTAGCATACAGTGGGGAAATACGGCAGTATCTCTGGTCCCTTCCAACTCAAACATTCTAAACATTCCAAGATTCCATGACTCTGTGGCCTTGGGTCCAGATCATACTTACTGTCAAAGAGTATATCCAACAAGCCCTATGCAGAAGCATCGGTTCCTTCTAGTTCTTTCTCATTCAGTGTTATCCACGGACCAGTAGCATCAGCAGCATGAAGGTATCAGAAACACCGGCTGGTCAGAAATGCAGTCTCGGGCCCCACCTCAGACCTGCTCAGTCAGAATCTGCATTTTAACAAGAACCCTTAGTAGTTTTAGGCACATTAAAGTGTAAAGACTGCTATGATAGTTCACACTCCCCCTCCACCAAACACACACACACACACACACACGTTCACCAGGAACACTCAGCCCGATCCTCACTCTAAATAGCCTTCATGGGGCTCCAGTTCATTCTGTGTTTACCGTGCTCTTACATACAAAGCGGTTTGTTTAGAGCCTGAGAGAGGAAGGAAGACGGATGTAGGATGAGAGATGTAGGAAGTAGGGACATACTGTCCCTTTAAGAGCCAGAGGTGGCACATGTAGATAATAGCACCTTCTTAAATGGCACAACCGAGGCAGGGCCTGGACAAGCACCTCCAGCATCCCTCCACTCCCTCTTCCTGGACATGTGACACCTGTTCTGCTCCCCCTCTTCCTGGGCCTCACCCTGAGAACCCTCCTTAACCTTTAGAGAACCTATCACTTGAGTTCCCTGATACCCAGTCCAGTTCCGGCTGCTCATCTCTGCCCCCGGATCCCAACTTTACATCTGCATTTCCCATCCTCCTCATGTCCCTCTTATGTCCACCCTGGCAGGACTCCTCAGGGCCCACCATCCATCCATCCATTAATTCAGCAAGTAGTCACCAAGCATCTGCACACCTGGGGAACCCATGGATGCTTAACACATGGCCCCACCCCCTGAGGAGCTCACAGTCTGGTGAGGCCAACCAACATGTGAACCACTGCTGGTAATGCCTCGTGGTTAGTGCTAGGAGAGACAAAGCATTGGGCGCTATAGGATCCAGAGGAGGGCTTCTCACTCAAACTTCAAGGTCAAGGAAGGCTACCTGGAAGAGTTGCTACCTGAAATGGTATTGAGGGATTGGTAAGAATTAGCTGGTTGAAAAGTGGGAGGAAAAGTATTCCAGGCATCGTGAACAGCCTAAGAAAAGACAGAGAGGCAAGAACCAGCTTGTGAGCAATTTGTATTGCAGAGCATAAAGTCCGCATCAGGACATGGAGAGAGAAGAGGGTAGGAAGCAGGCAGGGCTGGATCAAGCAGGACCTGGCAGGTCAGGTTAAGCATTTGGGTTTTAACCTTAGGAGCTGGCTCTTCCCTGATTTCTGCCATATTGCCATGCAACCAAAACTTAATGAGACCCTTCAAGGTATCCTGCAACAGGTGAAGTTGGGGTCATAAAGAAGCACCAGGAAGCCTCTGTTCCCAAAACCCTGAGGTGAGGCCTTTGGGACAGATAGAAAGACATCGTATCACAGAAAGATAAGTGGTGGCACAGGGCAAAGCATCCAGTGATCAGATGAGAAGGTCTACTGGAGTCAAGAGGAGGGACAGTGGACAGATGAGCCAGGACAGCTTCCTGGAGGAGGCAAGACATGAGATGCAAATAAGCAAACTCAGCCATAATATAGGGCTGCAAAGTAGACAAGGGATTGGAAAGCTCTCAGAAGACTGGCTGACCTCAGAGATCCTAAGAAAACCAGAAGTGACTCTTGGGGAATGAATAGTCCTGGGACAGGAAAGGAAAATGTGGCAACTGAGCCAATTAATTGGCGAGGAGGGGGGCTGGGGTCAGAATAAGTGAGGTGACTGGAACTCAGTGGGGAATAACCTAGGAATACCCCACCTTGCTAACCATCGGGGGTCATATCCCATGTGCCTAAGGCTGGCATTTGGTAGAGAAGGCCTGCCAGCCTCATAAACACCCACTGAATTCTCACTGTTTTCAGCTTTTGAACCTAGGAAGGTAACTGCATTAAACACAGTTGACTCTTCCGTGGTGAATTCCTAGATTGCTGGGAGGAAGACAGCCACCCAACGCCACCCTGGGAAATGCGGAAAGGAGAAGCCTGACCTGGGGGCCAACATGGGTTCGGTGAAGGGGGGGCAGAGCTTGGCCAAGGCCACGTGCCCAATGACAGTGGAGTTCCCTGAGCCTGCTAGCGGTGTGGCAGGAGGTGTGCCAAGAATTCCTTTCGCCTACCCCATGCACACCCTGGACTCTGAGCGTCTCCCCACTGCCAGGACACCGCTGATCACACCCATTTCTCATCGGGGTCAATATAAGAGGACATCCTACCCCCGTGTTTCTATCTGAGTGATAGCTTATGGGCCACATGACCGAAGTCTAAATAACTAAGCCGTGTTTTCTTGACAAATGAAGGCTGGAACGCTGGAGATGCCACGGTTGCTAAACCTGCACCATAAGCTTTTCTGTAATGATAAATTCTCACTGGCGTCAGGCAAAGCTGAAAGCCACAGGCACCCCCGAGGACTGTCTTCTGAAAAATTGTGCCTTGCACAGACACAGCTCGGGAAAAACTCTGATTATTGATTTCCCTCACGTGACTGCACTATGTTAGTGGTAAAATTATAGAATCCTGGAATGTTGAAGCTGGGAGAGCCCTAAGAGACCATCAGGGGCTAGTCTGTGCCAAGCCGCCTCCTGGTTTTGCTTTTGGAGAAACCGAGGTCCAGGGAGGAAAAGTTGCCTTGGTAACTGTCTTGGCTACAACAGAGCCAAGAGTATAATCAGTTGAGCCCAACTTTTGCCAGCCTTAGGGAAGAAAAATCTGTCACCTCCCTCCAAAAAGCTTGAAGGCTAGTAGGGGGCAGGCATGTCAGCCAATAAAGTGTTGCAGGTGCTGGGATAAAACCCAAGGCTGGACACCAGGGTCCAAAGGCAGGAGGAAAGGATGGAGAGGGCTTCTTGGCAGAGGGGCACAAAGGCCAATGAGGTGTTTGCAAGCTGAAGAGCAGGAAGAACCATCCAGGAAGGGAGGCAGGAGAACAAACGTGGTGAGGCCATGGGGCCCTATGGTTTGGAGGAGGACAGAGGAGAGGTAGGACATTGGATCATGGAGGGACTTCTGAAGAAAAGGAGCTTGGATTTCATCAGAGTAGATGGTGACGTGGTCAAGTTCACATTTTAGGAAGATCAGGTGGGGGTCAGATCGGGGGGCTTGTGTACGGGAGGCGGGAGGGCCACTTAGGAGATTGTTGCAATGGAGGCGGGAGGGCCACTTAGGAGATTGTTGCAATGATGAAGGAGGGAGCTGGGGACAGTCTCAACTTGTCAAGAAGAGGGGGCTCTTACACGGATTTGGGAAGAAGGAGTCAGACTTGCTCACCCACCCAGTGGAGACTAAGGGAGAGGGGAGAGCTCAAAATCCTTTTCTAGAACGACCATGTCATTCCCTCCAACTTCCAGTAGGATTCATAAGGTCTAAAATTAAGAATCCATACTTCCAATGTTCTTCAAGTTTCAAGTTGAACGTCCACACAACAGTCATCAGAAGTGAGTTACTGTATATTATCTGGTTAGTACAAACCTCCCTTCTAAGTCAGGATAAACTACCACCTGGGATTTCCTTACGTTTGAGGATTTGAGTCCTGCTAAATCAAGTATTGCCAGCCATAGGCAGAAGAGGCCAACTGCTATAAAATCTACCCTTAAATCTGAGAGGTTTGACACAACAAAGTTTGCTCCCTACCCATGCTACACCCCAGTGCCATCAGCAGCGGAGTTCTGCTCCACACACTTAAGGATCTACAATTCTACCATCTTGTGGCCCCATCCTCCTCTAGGGCATCCACTCTCCACCATCTCAGCCAAGGAATCCCACACCACTTCTACCCACATCTCACAGGTGAGAACTAGTCACACGCCTCATCTAGGGGCCAAGGGGGCTGGGAAGGGCAACCTACCTGAAGAAGATGGGAAAGAACCTCACTATAAGATCCCCCATGGTCTCTGGCACGCTGCCCAGAGTTTATCTGTGCAGTGGACTCATGGTTTACAACAGAGATGCTCTGGCACTGGAGCTCATTGGACAGGACTTGCCCAGCCATCCCTGACCCAGAGACCCCAACAAGCAGGGGCGCCTTGTATCCTGGTGGTCAGTGAGCCCAGATCGTGTCCAGCATCCTGTGCCCCTGCCCCTCCATCCTGAGGACAGGACTCAGCTGTCCACCTACCGGCCTCCCTAATGCCAGGAGCTCTCTGTTTTCCACATGTTCCTCCTGACAGATAGCTCTTCCCTTCCACACCCGTGGGAGACAGAGGCTCTAAGGCAGTTGTCAAGAATTACCACAGCCCGGAGAAAGGACTGAAAGAACGGGAGTGATTCATCAAGAAGACGTATAAGCCGATTGGGCAACTCGTGATCAGAGCTGCTTAGCTACCCAAAGGGAAAGCAGGATAAATTACAGCCAGAAGAATTAACAATTACAGGCTTGGCATCTTACACTGTGAAGTCATTCCGATCACCTGTCACTGGGCTTTTAAAGTTTAGGGGGAAACGTTTGGGGGTGCCTGACTCTGCATTTATATCTTACTTTGAACAACTGAAGGATGGGTTCCTGGGAAAGATGGTGAGAGAGATATTTATAAGTGAAGTCTTCTCCTTGGGTTACTCTTTCAGACCCTTTTTTTTCCCCCAATCCTATTTGGTTTCTGGTAGGTAATGGCCCCTAGAGCTGGCTTTCCATAACATGAGCTGTGCTCTTTCTCTCTCCCCACTAATGTCGCTGTCAAGTAGCTAATGATTCAAAAATGGGCGTGGCGGCATGTACACGTAACTGACATTTAAATGACCAGGCAAAGCCCTTTGTGAAAATCAGGGATCCTTGAATAATTAAAATAACCCCTTTTGTGCCTCAATTTTGGGTGCACCTTGCAGATTGGCTTTTCTTAAGACTCTGGACTCTTCTGCCAGTGACAAAAGACAGAATCTCTGCTATATTAAGCAACTGCTCTGTGTCACATAAGCAATGTGTTGGATTCTGTTCAGACGCTATCCAAAAACTCTCCACGACAGAGAATTATCTTCCTAGTTCACAGAGGTAACGGATACTCAGTGAGGTTCAATAACTCACCCAAGGTCACTAAGCCAGCAGGTGGTAAAGCTGAGTTTCAAGCTTAGAATTTCTGACTGCAAACCCATAATTCTTTCCACTCTCCATACAATCCCCAAGTAAGATGGCTCCCTGTGGGCTTCTCTGGACGACCCCAGAGACAAGTCAGCTTACTAGCGTGTTTAAAGAAGCTCTCAGGAAAGGACAAAACTTGAATCCACGGGGCTGTAGACAGTGTGATGGTTGACTCCATCTATGGGATCAGGCTGTCCCTCACAGGTGGCGGGGCCGTACCCCAGGAGGAGGGCTGGACGGGGCAAGGGAAGAGGAGATAGCTGGTTCAGTGTGGGGCATAACCAGGAGTCAAAAGACTTGGGTGCTTGTCCCAACCCTGCCTTCCCCCTGTTAGATGATCTCAGGCAAATCATTTTGCTTCTGTGAATCTCAGTCTTCTCATCTGTAAATTGGGGATAATATGCCAGTCCCACCTAGAGAGAGAAAAGTAAGACCTACCGTGGCACATCCTGAGACAGACAGGAATCTCCTAATAGGTTTCTGATAGTAAATGGCTTCTTTTCAGTGGCAGCAGCCATCACTGGGATTAGACCAGGAGGGCTATCTTGGAGTGGGATCTACAGGACAATGGTGCAGGACTTCGGCATCAGACTGTCCAAGTCTGAATCCCGACTCCCCCACTCACCAGGAGCGAGGCCTTGAGCAAGTTTCTGCATGTTTCTGCCTCAGTTTCTTCCTCTGTGTACCAGTGATAACAGTAGTACCTCCCTCCTACTTAATCGATGCAAAACCACGACCAGAGGGTATCTGTTCAAGCCTCCCCCTTCCTCCCCTTCCCACCCTCTTTCGTGGTAGGAAGATGCCATCTCCCCACCCTCAAGCAGGATGGCCAAGGGCCTATGGGCAGTCTCCTGGAGCCCCGCAAAGATCTCAAACAGAGATTATTTGTTCCTCTTTGAAAGGCAAGCACCCGGGACTTCCTCGTGGGCTGACAGTTTGCATCTGCTCGTCTGTGATGTTCCTCTTGCAGAAGAAGGTTCACTTCAAAGCCTACTTTATCAGAGCAGCAGGGAAAAACATCTGAGCATTTTGTAGTTAAGTCAATATTGCTTATGATTTCTTCTGAAGCTCATCTGAGGCAGAAAGAGGGAAGGGGGCAAGCAGCATCAAATCTTGAGCACCAACCCCAAGACAGACCCTATGGGCATATTAACGTAGTAGATAAAGCCCTGACACCTGTAGAGAAGTGTCTTGTGCCCAGGGTCATCCAGAACCAGGATGGGAGCCTCCACCATATAAAATTGCAATCATTTGGTGGAAAATATTTGCCTTTTGATTGTAGATCACTCCAACCTGTGTGATAAATATGGCTCAGTGCGTCAACGATGGTGGCATTTGTAGGGATAGTGGCAAGGAGTCCATAGTTTGAAGGACTAATAGGTAGTGATGGGTGGGCTTTTGCCATGATAATGAGCCCCCCATGAATATTAATTATTTGGGGAATTATGAACCACAGTGTGGTCATATAAATGACCCAGATACGGAGCAGGTACGCCTTTTTGGCAAATTACATAAGATACAATTAAATGGGGCTCCAGTCAGGCTGAGCTGGAAAGATCAGACCTCAGAACTCAGCCTCAGGTCTTAGAGCCGAATGGCTCAAGGGCAAAGTCTCACCCTTCCAGAATTCAACACTGTTTTATGGCTGTAACCGTCCACCGCCCACACTGAAACGCCACAGGAAGGAGGTGGCAAAAGATGGATTTTATGGCCACTGCTTGGTGCACACAGAGCCTCCCTGCAGGGCCATCTGAGACCCAGAGGGATGCAGCTGGAGCCTTATTCATGCTGTGTCCAGGGAGGACATTCATCCCCATGTGTGAGCGTGCGCTCCGGGATTGGCTCTGCTCTGGGTCTCTGCTGCAGCAGCGGGGTCCTACCGGGAGAGGGCGGTAGCAGCCCATTCTGACGCCCTTGCGGGGCCTTCAGAGGCCTCCAGGGAGGGGGTAGACCTGGGGTTGTGGCTGGGCGCCACTCAGGGAAGCCACCCAACACCCACCTAGAGAATGCTTGTGCAGGTGAATGGAGTCACACATGTGATTGCTGCTGAGAGTCAACAACATCTGGGAAGCATGGTGGGGGTGGGTAACTGGACCCGTGTTGGGGGCTTGGGGGGAGGTGGGAAGGACCACGGGAGGACTGTGGAAGCCAGACCTGGGTAGGTTTGCCTTATGGTTAGCCCGCCCTACTCCCAGCCCTGACTCTTTGGCTCCCAGCCTGGGCAGAAGTTACCCTGAGATGATGGGCCACTCCCCCCAACCCTGCCCCCACCCAGATATGTGAAGAGTGGATTTTGAAAGGAGCCAATACCGTCGCAAATGCATTGAGGTGTGTTCCACTTTAAGAAAGACTGTTAAGTGAACATTTCAACCTGGACCCAAATTCTGTTTCAGATATACCCATTGAAAAGAGCAAGGTCATAAAGGGCCCCCACTCCAAAAGAGATTGTGAACAGAGGCCAGTCTGTAAAGGGAAGGTATCTGAAGGGGAAACAGTGGGGTGACGGGGATTGAAGCTAAATGGTTAGCCAAGGAGTGAGTGAAGCCCCAGGTGGGACGGCAGTAGAGGGAAACAGACTGCTCAGGGCTGCCTGTGCACTCTCTGGAGGCGACATTCACACTTCAGTCCCTGTGAGTGGAACCTCCTGCTGTTGTGCAGTGCACGCTCTGCACAGCTGTCCGTAGCAGTTCTGAAAGTCCGATTCAGCATAGAGGGAGGTCAGTCCACTGGCCTCTTCCCAACTCTTCTGTTGATGGTACTTGAGGGTGGAAGCTGGACTGGGGTTTTCTTAGATGGAAATGCAGCCGGGGGTGGGGGGGAAGGAAGAAGAGGAGGAGGAGGAGAAAGAAGAAGAAAGAAAGAAAATACAGAGCAGAGATGCAGTCTGGAACCCAAATGGCCACTTTCCAGCTCACAGAGCTGAGAGTGTGGGTCAGAGAAGGGCTGGGCAAGTCAGGACCCCATAGTTCTATACTCTAAGGACCCCAGCAGCACTGACAAGCCAGGAGGATAACCTGCCTGGGCCCTAGACAGACAAAGAGAGACATAAAGCAATAGCCTGGTCCAGGGTTGGAGGGACTGAAGAAACCCCAAAGAAGCACAGGCTCTGCCTACAGTGGCCTGTAAATGGCCCAGCCAGGCCTGTATGCCTCCAAGCTCATTCCTCTGGATGAGTCTGCCTCCCCACCTGCATCCCAGCGGCACTTTCCCTCTCCCCGTTTCAACCAACAAATCATGCACCAAGGTGAACTGCAGAGAGCACACTGCCCGTGCCAATGGTGCCCGTGCCGATGGTGCCCGTGCCAGGAGATGGTGTCCAGATGAAAATGTGATTATAATGGTGGTTGGCATGCACAGACACATTAAGAACACTTTTCTGCCGAGGCAGCTCTTACAGCAGCAGTGGAGGGGAGGGTTGGGGGGCAGGGGGACGGTTAACAGGGGTTGCTTCCCACTAGTGATGTGTATTTGCTGCATGCACAGGACTCCCAGTAATGATCATGGAGAATTTTCAATCACCCAGGCCACTGAGCAGCACAACCCCTTCTGACACTCACCCATATGTTCACCTTGCTACCTGTCTGAGGCCCCCTGCCAAGCCAGGACTTTCCTTTCCTCTGTGCCTTTGCCCAGGCAGTTCCCTCCACCCCGAACATCCTTCCCATTTCTCCTCTGCCCGATGAATCACACAGTCTCCTTTGACTCAGCTCAAAGGGGACTACCCCCTCCATAAAGTCTTTCCTGAGCCACCCCCCCCACTCTGTGTTGGTCTGGCCATTCTGTCCTCAGTGCCCTCACTACCTCTGTACGATGTCCCCCATTATAGCACTTGCTTTGTTATGCGCATGTCTGTTCTTTCCAGACTGTAAGACCCATAGTCATAGCAACCACATCTCATTCATTGTCATAGCCTGTTTCTGACAGTGTTCCTAGAACAGAATAGGTGCTAAGTAAATGTTTATTGGACACATGGAAAGTGGATGGGTGGGTAGATGAATGGATAAATGGGTGGATGGGTGGATGGGTGGGTGGGTGAATGTGGGTAGATGGATGGATGAGTGGATGGATGAATGGAAAGATGGATAGGTAGATGAGTGGATGGGTAGGTGTGGATAGATGGATAAAGGTATGACTAGATGGATGGGTAGTGTAGGTAGATGGATGAATGAATAGATAGATGGATGAATGGATGGGTGGGTATGTGTGGATGGATGGATGGTTGGACGATTGGATGGGTGGGTGTGGGTGGATGGATGGATGAGTGGATGTGTGGGTGTGAGTAGATGGTTGGATGAGTGGATGGGTGGATATGGATGGATGGATGGATGGATGGATTGTTGGATGGGTGGGCATGGGTAGATGGATGGATGTCTGAATGGATGGATGAATGGAAGAATGGATAGATGGATGAGTGGATGCTTAGGTGCAAATAGATGGATGGATAAAAATGAAACTGCAGAGGGCATCTGCCCCATGAAACCAAAGCTGGAAGGAATCTTAGAGAGCTTCAGAGGCATATCTAGAGCCAGCAAGGCCCAAGGTAGAAGTCATGTTAGAATGAGGCAAGTTAGAGTCTTTCTTTAAAAAATCCTCTTGCTTTTTAGCATAAACATCTCACCATTTTCTGCTCTTGTTGTCTCCCACTTGTAGACATTTTTGCAATGGATATATCTTTTTATATTGGTCACAAACCATGGGTAGTTCACTTTTCAAATTGATGGTTGTTGCTGGTCAAAGTGCTGCATCAGCTGCTACTAGTAGTTTCCAGCCAGCACAACGAAGAGCTCTGTGTGTGACCTCGGTGCGGGATCGGGGCATCGCTGAATTCTGATTGGGTGACTCCTTCTCTGATCCAAACAGTCCAAACATCAGCCAGGGATGCTCCACACAAAAGGGCAGGTTATGCTTACTCTTTTTGCAAGGAAGTCACATTCTGTATTTTATTTAGTATACAATAATTTGCTCAGCCTGAGCATTTATCTGATCTCTGTGACTATTCAACAATGAGTAGTTTTCAGTTTCTACAGATGAAGCCTCCCCAAATACATTTCCATTCAGTTCCTATTGCAATCAAATGGCAGTGTATAGCTAAGTTCCAAGACCACATCTGTGATTGACTAGTGATGTCTGCCATGTACCCAGAATGGGGGAGGGAAGCAATCACCTGGTTTGCAGATGAGAAAGCTAAGTCCCCTGAGAGGACAGCTAAGTAACGGCAGAGCCAAGATTCAGATGTCTCCTGACCCCCAAGCAGGAGCCCTGCAGTTGGACAGACCTGGGTCTGTATCCTGCCTCTGCCACTTCTCAGCTGTATGGTGTTGCGCAAGTTACCCGAGTTTGCTCATCTGTAAAATGGGGATGATCGCATTTAACTGGCAAGGTTATTGAGACGACAAATCTGTTTAATGAGTCTATGCACTATTTCCCATTTGGGGGTCTGAAGAACACAGGCTCCCATCTC
The DNA here is from genome assembly GCF_963455335.1 of Martes martes. Classification (NCBI taxonomy): domain Eukaryota; kingdom Metazoa; phylum Chordata; class Mammalia; order Carnivora; family Mustelidae; genus Martes; species Martes martes. The sequence goes on along the minus strand of NC_137904.1, from coordinate 25,964,851 downwards.
TCAATTCTCTGCCCCAGCCTCCACCCGCCCACCCAGGAATTGTGTCTGCGGCTTGTGGAGCCCACTCCCTCTGGCCAATTCTTTCAATGTAGGTAGTTGTTAAAGGTGCTGTGTTCCAATTCCATGACCATAGCCGCTTAAATGCTCCAGTCCTCCCAGATACACAATGATGGCATAAAAGTCTGCACTTAAGGTTACTGTGGGAATTCAAAGAGTCAGTATAAAGTGCTTCCTAAGGATTCAGTAAATATCAGCTATGTCTATACCATCAACTCATCTATAGTCTTTCGGGCACATAGTACTACTTCTCACAGGGTCATTGTGAGGATCAAGAGAGACGATATTCTTGAAAGTGCCTACTATGCGGCCTGGCACATAGCAGGTGCACTCAAATCGGCAGGTGTTCTTACTGCTCAGTCACTAGATTTTGCTTCTTCCCAAGGCCACCTCTTCTGCTTTCACCTTGTGAGTTGAACTGTCACTGAAGCCGGCAGGGCTGAGGGATGGAGCTCCCTCCCTGCTTGGGTGCCGCCTACAGGGACACGTCTCCCCTGAGACCCCACTGCTGCCTCTGTGACTGACTGATCGGTAGATTTGATTTTAGTATTTTATTTGATTTTCGTAGTGTTTAAAAGGAGCGCAATATAGTCATTTGTGAACACACTAAATCATTCTGCAGGATTCAATAAAAACATCAAACTGAAAATTATGTCTCAAAAGTAGACTCTGAGTTCCCCTCCATCTGGGTGGGCAAGGCGGAAGTTCGCACTTGGCGGTGGGAAGTGGAACGATGACGGGGAGATCACAGGGCCTGACCGAGAGGAGGGGACCTCATGGTCACCTGCTCCTGGAACGTGGGACCTCTCAGAGCACGGTACACTTAGAGCCCTGCCCCTTACAGATGGGACAGAGAAGCTCAGAGAGGTTGAGCAGCATGCTCAAGGTCACAAAGGAAAACCTGCTATTGACTAGTCCAGGTGTGATTTGGTGCTGAGCCTGCTTCAGTGCAGAGCCTATGGGGACCAACACGGTGGACCCTCTGCTCCTGTGTGACTTGGAGAGGGCAACCCCGTGCACTCATCCTCTGTGCTTAAGCTGGAGAAAGCAGGAAGGGGCAATTCATTTAATAAACAAATATGAAGCACGTACTATGAGCTAGACCTTGTACTAGAAGCCTGAGATCCGGGGGGCAGGGAGAGATATGGATATAGTTGAAGAGGGGATGCCAATTAGGACAGGCATCTGGGACCAGCTGCCAGACTGCCTGCCACCTTGAATAAAGGACTTCTATAGGTGCTTCCTTAACCTCAAGACAGCAAACACATATTCACACTGCACCAGGTATAATGGCTATTCTCATCTAGCCCTCAAGGAAACCCTATGAGTTGTAAATCATTAGTTCTGTTTTGCAGATCAGGAAGCTGAGGCCCAGAGTAGTTAGGCAACTCAGCCCGTCAATGATAGCCCTGTGTTCTGCCCACAGAAGATACGCCCCCGGGGATCTGGGGACATTCTTACGATGCTGGCAGAAGCAAGGCTTTGGCAAACGGGAGCCCCGTTTTATTCCCCTCTCCAGCCCCAGGACCCCTACAGCAGCATCCCAGCCAAGGTCTGAGTGTGGACTGCAGACAGACGGAAAAGGCCAGGGAGCTTGGCCAGGGAGCTTGGAAGTCACTGACTTCCTCCCTGTAGTTCAAACTGCAGACAAGCCCATGGGCAGCTGCGCTAACTGTAGCGCCACCTGGTGGCGCGCCTCGGGATCTCTGGGCTGGGGGACGCTGGCAAAGCCGATGACTGAGGAACAGCACAGGATGTCCCCAGGCAGGGAGACAGAAAACACAAGCTTCTCTCTCTATAGTGAAAACGACTGCAGACAGAAGCCTCAAGACAATGGAGCAATGAAAGCCAAGCACCAGAATATTCAATCACAAAAGTGCTGAGTTCTTTGTTCAGTTCATAAATTCCAGCAATTATCCAAAGCCCCCAGTTCCGTGGCATAGTGGAAAAACATGGTAAGGGAGGATGAGATGTCAAATATTCGCAAGAACACTTCAAGGCTCCATTCTGGGCGACTCTCCTCTCTCCTAGCTCCAGACCCCTAGATCCAGTTGCTTGGCGTCATCGGGACTCAGCAAGAGTCCTTATCCTAATAAACCCAACTCAGAGTAATTCAACCCAAAAAGGGCAGAGACTGCTGGTTACAAACCTGTAGGAGAGTAGAGGGGGAGCTGAGCTGTTTGGTGCATGAATGAAGGGGCAGAGAAACATGAGGGCATTTATTAGGTGAGATGGGGCTGGGAACTAAGTCTCGGTGAGCACCTGCCAGCTGCGGGATGCTGATCTCATTTGATCAGATGAGGACACCAACAGCTGGGGTGGGGGAATTACCAAGGTCATGACAGCTGGCCCAAGAATGAGTGGGGCTCAAGATTCTATCTAGCTCCTTTCACTGCTTCTAATTCTTCTAGTAAAAGTATAGGTTTAAGGTCTATAATTAGACATAGGGACTTAAGAGACCTTCGGAACCATCTCATTCACTGCACACCCCATGCTTGAATCTCTCTCCCCATCCCAGCCAGGGATTCATGTCGCTTCTGCTTGAACACCCCTCAGGATGGGGAATTCACTCTCAAGACAGTGATTTTATTACTGAATCATGCTAGTAGGTTAGAAAGTTGAGCCAGAATTTATCCTTCTTTAAGATTAAAGTCATGCATGTCATGTGTCTACCACAGAGCCTGCCATATCAATAAATGTTATCATCGTCTTCATTTCTTTTCTTACCACTATTCTTGTATCTGTCTTTCCCTTGGGAAGCCAGAAAACAAATCTCATTCTTCCCTGAGACAGCCCTTCAGATATCTGAAGACATGCTTCGGGGTCCCCCTGAGGCTTTGCTTGCCCGGGATAAACAAATACTCCAACCCACTTTCAGATACTCATTGGTAAGCAAGAGTCGATGCTGTACAGGCAGGGATTTTCCAGCTGCTACAGTGTGTGAGTCTTCAGGAAAGCTGATGGCACAGATGATGAACCAGATGCAGCAAGGTATTGGTGGTACCTGGGTCATGACCTCTGTAGCAAAAGGGAAGTGGTTGACCCTGAGCAAACGAGGGCTGATCTCCATCAGAGCTTTACCAGCCACACTCTCGGTCGAGAATTGTGGAAACCTGTTCCAATAGGAGAAGAAGAAATAAGCTCCCCCTCCAGAGTTAATTTATACCATTTTAGGCCCTTAGCATTGCCAGAAGTCATGATTATTTTTTCCCAAAGCCAGTGTGTGTGTTTAATGATCTGATACTGAGCAACATAGGGGACCCAATCCATTCTAATCAGACAATAATTCCTACCCCCTACCCCCTATCCCCTAAACTCCCCTATTTATAGATGGGAAAACTAAGGTCCAGAAGTGAGCAGTGATTTATCCAAGGTCATACAGGAAATTTGTGCAAAAGCCCAGTCAACTCGTGACCTCCAAAGAAAGATGAAAGAGTAAAGCAAACCATGAGAAAGGAAGAAGAAAGAAACGATGAGATTAAAAGAAAGAGGCTCTGAAAAAGCCCTCCTTGGAATGTTTCTCCCTCCCTTCCTCCCACCAAGTTACTATAGAGGCAATATAGCATGATAAGCACAAATCAGAGTCAGACCAGAGTCAGGTCCATCTGCTGGCTCTGCCACTGAGTAGGTTCGTGATTTTGGTCGGGCTAACTTAGCCTTTCTGATGCTCAAGTTTCTCATTAAAAAGTGAGAATAGGAGCATCAATCCTCAAAGGAGTTCTGTGAATGTTAAATAACGTAAGTATAGAGGCTTTCAGTTCCCAGTCATGGTGGAGCAGCTTACATCAGACAAACCCTCCTGAAAATATCAATTACAAACTCTACACAAAATATTTTAAAGCTACTATTTGATGGCACCGGGAAGAGATGAAAAGCAGACAGAAACTGGAAGATACATAGCCCTTGAAGAAAGGGAACCACACTGAGTGAAGCACACACTTAATTCACCTGACCTCCCCTGGAAGGCATGCCAAGTTCTTAGGGAATCCTGAGGATAGAGTTCAAGCAGGAAGCAACAGCCATTGCGTTAAGAAGTCAGAAGTCAGAGTTCAGGGTTGCCTGAATGTCTAAAAACTGGGAAAAGAAATCCTGAAAATGATGGCCCCTCTCCCAGCTGGGGAGCTCCCACATTTTTATATAGACTTCCCTAAAGTCCTAGCCTGAACTTCAAACTTCATACAGATGGGGAGAAACTCCAAGAAGCTCAGGAGAAAAACACCGGTTGAAAGAAATGGGAAGTAATTTCAGCCGCTGCCATTTGGGGGGTGGGAGAGACAGACTTGAAATCCAAGTCCAATCAAGTTGGAGAGACTTAATAAACACCTCAGAACTTCCACTGAAATCCCAGAAGAGTCATTCCTCGGGAGTTAAGATCACATCCAACACAAAGAGCTATAGTCCAGAACTAAAGGCAAAACTAAAATATGCCCATCTATAAACAAAACCTAATTAGAGCCTCCACAAAATCAACGTGATTCACCATTAACTTAACTACCTGCTAGAACCCAATACTATTCAGTGGAAGATAACTGACCCAGAGTCACTATAAAGAGTTATTCACAATGTCCAGTATATAATTAAAAAGGACCATGTCCCCATATGTAATTAAAATTATGAGACATGTGGAAAAAAGAAGGAAAATGTGAAAACAAAACAACCAGTCAAAACAGATCCACATATAGACCATGCTGGAATTAGAAACAGCAACTTTAAAATAACAATGATGAGCATGTTAAAAAATTACAGAAAGATGTAAATAATGAGAAACTTTTAGACAAGATATGAAAACTTCTTTTAAAAGGTCAACCTACACCTGAAATATATAATTACCTGAAATAGAAAAACTATTGTGATTATCAGAAGACTGGAGAGAAAACAATAAATGAACACCAGACTTGAAGGCAGGTTAACAGAAATTATTCAAATGACACACAAAAAAGAAGAAAAGAGAAAGACTGATAAAAGTAAACAGAGCCCCAGTGATTTCTGAAACAGTATCAGGCAGACCAACATACATATAAATAGGATCCCAAAAAGAACAGAGACAGAGAATGGAGGAGAAAGAATAATTGAAGAAATGTTGTCTAAAAATTTTCTCAATTTGTTTAAAAGCGTCATTCCACAGATTCAGGAACCTCAGTGATCTCCAAGCAGGATGAACACAAAGAAAACCACATCCTCGTAGGGTACAGTCAAAATCCTAAAAACAAAATAACAACAACAAAATCTTTTTTTTTTAACAACAACAAAATCTTAAAAGTAGTCAGAGGAAAAGAGGCATAATAATACATAGAAGGAAGCAATGACAAAATTATGACTGATTTCTCATCAAAAACAACAGAGACCAGAAGACAGTGGAATATCTTTGAAATGGTAAAAAAGACACTTAACAAGCTAGAATTCTATACACAGCCAAAATATGTTTCAAAAATAAAGACAAAATTAACACATCTAACAGATAAATAAAAACAGAGACTATTTTCCACTAGTGAACACATACCAGAAGATAGGATAAAGTTCTTCCACCTGAAGAGAACTGATAGCAAATGGAAATTCAGATCTACACAAAAGATAATGAACAGCAGGGGTGCCTGGGTGGTGAAATCAGCTAAGCATCCGAATCTTGGTTTTGGCTTTGGTCCTGATCTCAGTGTTACGGGATGGAGCCCCACATCAGGCTCTGTGATCACTGTGAGTATGCTTGAGATTCTATCTCTCTCTCTCTCTCTGCTGCTCATGCTCTCTCTTTTCTCAAATAAATAAATAAATCTTTTTTTTTCTCCTAAGTGAAAATAGTATATATGTGGTTAAATTTGAACATAAGTTTTCTTTCCTATCTTAACTTCTCTGCAAGTCAGTGGACTACTGAAGGCAGAAATAGTAACAGTACACTGTAGTGTTTATAAGAGATCTAAAATATATGACAGCAATAGCATAAAGGACAGGAAGGGATGTAAAAAGAATTATATGTAGAGTGGTATTATATGAATTCAGAATAGATCTGATAAGTTAAGGAAGCATCTTGTAAATCTTAGAGCAACAACTAAAAATAATAATAATACAAAGAGGAATAATTAAAAAGGGAATAGAGGAGAGGGAATGATTTACTAAAACAATACTCAGTTAACCCAAAAGGAGTCAGGAAAGGTAGAACAAAGGAAGAAATAGCAGGGGGGGGCAAAAAAAAAAAAAAAAAAGAGCAAGATACTAGACTTCAACTCAACCGTATCCAGAATGTTATTAAATATAAATGGATTAAACTCTCCAATTAAAACTCAAAGATTGTCAGATAGGGTAAAATAGCAGCATTCAAATAGGCTGTTTACAGGGATGTATCTTAAAGATAAAAATATTCTGGCAGGTTGAAAGTAAAAGGGTGGACCAAAAAGTTAAAAAAGTGGAAAAGATAAGCGTAGGAAAACTGGTATGTCTATATATATACAAAGTAAACCTCAAGACAAATTATTGCATGTGATAAAGAGGGTCATTTCACAATGACAACAGAATCAATTTCTCAAGAAGATATCATGACGTTAAATATGCATATGCCCAATGATAAAGTTCCAAAAATACATGAAGTAAGAATAGATGGACCCAAAGGGAGAACCAGAAATATCTATAGTCATAATTAGAGATTTGAACACTTCTCTCTCAGCAACTGATGAATGACTAGATAAAAATTCAGTGAAGACATAGAAGATTGGAGCAACACTACCCAACAACTTGACCGAATTGCCTTTTATTAAACACCTACACCAACAATTACAGAATACACATACTTTTCAAGTGTACATGGAAGAGTCACCAAAATATACTATATGCTGGACTATAAATCAACCTCAGCAAATTTTACAGGAATAAAACCATGGAGAGTATGTTTCCTGATCAAGGCATAATTAAATTAGAAATCAAAAACAAGGGGTGCCTGGGTGGCTCAGTGGGTTGAGCCTCTGCCTCATGATCTCAGGGTCCTGGGATCGAGCCCTGCATCAGGCTCTCTGCTCAGCAGGGAAACTGCTTCCCCCTCTCTCTCTGCCTGACTCTCTGCCTACTTGTGATCACTCTTTCTGGCAAATACATAGATAAAGTCTTAAAAAAAAAAAAAAAGAAATCAAAAACAATACGGAAAAAGAGGTAATACAAGTTATCGATATCAGGAATGAAAGAGAGAGCATCACTACCAATTTTACATGCATTTAAAAAACGTTAAGAGAATATTATATACAAGTGTATGCTAATAAATTCAAAAACTTAGATTAAATGGACAAATTCCTTGGAAAACAACACAACAAAAACAGCACAAGAAGAATTGGAAAGTCTGATTTTCTCTAAATCTACTAAAGGAATTGAATTCATAATTAAAAAACATCTCACATACACACACACACCCCATCACCAAGTCCAGATGGCTTCACATTTAGGACAGGAATGATACCAAGTCTACACAAACTGAGAAAATAGGGAAAAAGGAAACACTTAAATTTTTTGTGAAGTTAGCATAACCACAATACCAAAACCTGACCAGGACAGTACAAGAAAAGTAAAATAAAGTCAGTATCATTCATCAGCACAGAAGCAAAAATCCTCCACAAAACATTAGTAGATCAAAGACAGCAATAGAGAAAGAGGATAATAAATCATGACCAAGTGGGGCTTATGCCAGAAATGCAAGGTGGGTTCAGCATCTACAAATCAATCAGTATCATTCACCTTATTAATGAAATAATGGAGAAAAATCATGGGATCATCTCAGTGGAAACAGGAAATGCACTTGTCAATACTCGACACCCATTAATGATAAAAGTGCTCAGCAAACTAGAAATAGGAGAAAACTTTCTCAATCTGAGAAGAGCATCTAAGAAAAACACATATGTCTAACGTATTTAATAGTGAAATAATGAACCCTTTCCTCCTACAGTCAGGAACAAGGTAAGAATAGCATCTCTCTTCCATTTTCTCCAACGTTACACAATATACAGTTTCTGGCCAATGCACCAAAGCAGGGGCGGGGGGGGGGGTGGAATGAAATAGAGACCAGAACAGAAGAAGTAAAATTCAGCAATAAAAAGGCAAAAACTACTGAGACAAGGAAGAGCATGAATGAATCTTGAAAACGTTCTGCTGAGAAAAAGAAGGCAGACACAGAAGAGTACATGCTGTACGCTTCTATTTATATAAAATCCCAGAGCAGGCGAAACTAATTTATGACAGAAAGCATATCAGTGATGGCCTGGGGGTGGAGAGAAGACTGCAAAGAGGGGATTTCTTGGGGTAAATAGAGCTGTTCTGCACCTCGAATAGGATGGTTGTTACCAGCATGTACACACTTGTAAAAATTTATTAAGTTGCCCATAAAATTGATGCATTTTATTATATGTAAATGATATCTGAATGAGGGATTTTAAAAGTAGGAAGATTATACACCATTCAGAAAATTAAAAAGTAAGCCACAAACTATAGGAAGTATAGAGACATTATTCTCAGGCCACATATCTGACAAAGGACTTGTACCCAGAACATATGGAATCTCTTACAGCTTAATAATGAAAGTAAAAAGTTAGCAAGTTTCTTTAATGGGCAAAAGACTTGAGAAGACGTGTCACAAAAGATAATATATGAATGGCCAATTAGCACTTAAAATTGTGCTCAAGATCATCAATCATCAGAGAACTGCAAACAGAAACGACAATGAGATATATCTACACCCCTACAAGAATGTCTAAAATTAGAACTGTGGACGAAATCAATATTAGGCGAGGGTGCGAAGTCACTAGAACTCTCATTCGCTCCTGGTGGGAATGAAAGGTAGTTCGACCACTGTGGGTAATAGTTTCACAGTTTCCATACAATTATCCCCAGACCTGTCTTATGAATCAGCTATTCTACTCCTAGGCATTTGCCTAAAAGAAATTAAAATACCTGTCCAAAAACTGAACTGACTTGTACATAAATGTTAATCGGGACTTTTTCATAATCACCCAAAACCACAATCCAAGTGCCCATCCTCAGGTGAATGGATGCAGATTGGAAAGTTATTAAGCAATTTTAAAAAATGAACTAATGCACATGACCATGTGGATAAATCTAAAACGTGTTGTTGAGCAAAAGAAGCCAGGCACAAAGAAGAGCCCAGTGTAGATTTTCATCTATATGAAGTTTGAGAACAGACAAAGCCAATCTCTATGGTGATAGAATCCATAACAGACTGGCTGGGTGGATGGGGGTTGATTGGAAAGGGACAAGAAGGAACTTTCTGGAGTGATTAAAAATGTCTTGGGTCTTGGGTCTTGGGGCACCTGGTACCTCAGTAGGTTGAGCAGCCGACTCTTGAGCCACTCAGGTCATGATCTCAGGGTCCTGGGATGGAGCCCTGTGTTGGACTCTGCACTCAGCAGGAGTCCACTTGAGATCTCTCTCTCCCTCTGCCCCTCCCCCACACTCATGTTTCTCTCTCTCTCCCTCATAAATAAATAATTTTTTTTAAAATCTAAAGTCTAGATTTAAGTGATAGGTATATAGGTATACATATTTTTCAGAATTTGTTGAACTGTGCTCTGAAAACATACGCATTTTATTGTTCTTTTATTCCTCTTTTTTTTTTTAAAGATAGGTATAAAGGACTTAGCTTGGGGCTTAACACATAGTAAGGCTCACAGCTATTAGTTTCCCTCATCCTTCACCTTCCCCGTCTCTAGTAGGCACGTACCGTAGGCATGACAGCATTCTATGGTCACTGGACTTCTGAAAATAAAAATGACATTTTCCCCAAAGGAGTCGGTCCCTAGCATGATCCTGGAGAATTGCTCTAGTCTGGGCCATGGATCAAAAATAACACTGATTGTGTTATTTCTTCCTGGACCCTCCTGCAGACTTTGGTCCCTAAAGCTAGGTCTAGAGTCTCAATGTCCCCAGCCAAGAGGATAGAATTTAGTTGGGTCATTCCAAGGGACTCGAGATGACAAACTCGGAAGTAGAAAGACAAGGGGTATGTGTAAGAGACTTCAAGATCAGCATTTCGGGGAAGGGTTCAAGACAGGAAAACTAGGATTGGAGCCCGATGCTGAAAGCCTCTGAGCTCAGTGGGCTTAGATCGTTATGCAGGAGATGCGCAATAACTGTTTGTTGATTGAATAAGTGAATGAGATACTGGGGCTGTCGATGCTGAAACTCCAGGGCTGACTGCTGCCCCCACCTTCCTGTCTTGCAGCTCACATACCTGCCCCCACCCTGGGGCGAGTGCCGATCCTCAGAGATGGGACTCGACTTCTTTCCTGTTTACAGTATCACCGCCTGTCGGATTGACTGTGAGACACGCTACATTGTGGAGAACTGTAACTGCCGCATGGTCCACATGCCAGGTCAGTGCCAGGCAGCAGCCTGGGACCTTCTGGGCACTTGCGCCCCAGTGGGAAACACTGGACCCACTGCACGAGGATCCACAGGGATGCTGTTCTGAAAAGGCTAATATTTGGTCCCAAACACTTGGAGGGCAGATAGAAGCATCCAGACTAGCAACCAAAGCAGCATCCTGGTGTCCAGTAGTGTCCAGATGTTTGAGGAATGTTCCTCCCAGTGCTCAATATGTGTGCTAATTGTCCGCTGCTCTTACCTCCTACAGTTCAGTGTCCAGGCATCTGAGTGCTTGCAATGCTTGAATCCTCATATGGTACCTGTTCAAACACCCAGGTGTCTATTGCTTTCATCCAGATGGTTCCCTTCTTGCATCCAAATCTCTAGCACTCTTTCAAATGAGGCAAAAGTCCATCGGCCAGCAAATAAACGTGCATGTGCTGAGATTTCTGTTGTCAGACTAACAAGGCATGTAGCCGTCTCATTAGACAATCTCATTAGAGAGGGTCAGCTAATCAGACACAGAAATGCAGGAGGTGAAGGGTGGGGGGGCCAATTTGAGCATGAAGAGTTTGGTATCACAACAGAGAAGGAAGAGTGACAGGCTGGGGGCAGGGACATTGGCTTCTAATGCAGATTCCTCCATTCACCTGCTGTGCACCTGACACAAGTTACTCATCCTCTCTGTTCTCACCTTCATTATCTTAAAACACAATCATTAGTTGTTATGAGGATAAAATTAGGCTAAAATATAAGAGTGCAAAAGTCAGCGGTCATTGTATTAGCACATGAGGAGAGGAAACCAAAAGTACTATTGACTGATGACCTACTATGTGTTGGGAATGTCACTATGATATTTCATGGCCACTATTTCATAGTGGTATCATACTTTTATTTTATATCAGACACTTAGTCCATTATCAGTTGTCTTCTGTTATAACCAATGCTGAGATGAACATGCTTCTAGCCCAATTCTGAATTATTTCACCAGTAATCAACAATTTTCCTAGTAATGTAAATGGATAAGTGTTAATCTTTGAAATTGCCTCTGAAGCTCCCAGAAGACAGAGCGAAAGGGGGAACATATCGGTTAAATTGTTACTGTTGGAAAGGAGGAAACGTATCAGCTCTCAGCTCTTGAAAAAGGTGTTCATGGACATAGTAAGGAAAGGACATTGTGATAGGTTTAACTTTAGCCCTTATGGACATAGTAAGGAAAGGACATTGTGATAGGTTTAACTTTAGCCCTTGGAGAAACAGAAAAAAATGTGGAAGGGTGTCCGGATTTCTACAGAGAGACCAGAGAGAAGAATGGACCACTGTTAAGTGTTACGGGCCTGGTGCTCAGAAGGGGGCAGCAGCCAGTGAGGTTCCCCCATGGGACCTGAGTCAAAAGCAAGGAGAAGACTTTAACCATTCCACTCATGACACTGTTACTGGCATCTCAGTTACTAGTGTGGAATTAAGGGCAGAGCAAGAGAAGACTTAGAAAGCAGCCCCTGTTGGAAGGAGCCCTGGCCTCAGGGTCAGACTGGCCTGGGTTCAAAGCCCACCTCCATCCTGCTCCCTCTGGTGTCCTGGGAATGCAGGATACTGAAGCCTCAAGTCTCCCACCAGTAAAACAGACACAGTGTGTCCTGTTTCAGGAGGTACCCATTGGAGTTATAGGCAATGATGCATGCCAGACGTGGCAGGTGATTTCCACCACCTCCCTGCTTTCAGCCAGCAAGGCTTTCTCACCCATCACCCACCTGAGCCGGCTAGACCAGCACAGCAATCTGGGAGAATAGGCAGACCCTATTATTGCCTACCCAAGCTCAGAGAGCAGAGCAGACCCAATCCCCTGGCTCTGGGTGCACTGCACCCCAACTGCCCTCAGGGAGCTCTGATCTGTGGTTCCCTTCCATGGAGGTTCGCCTCCGAATGCTTCCTGGGGATGCTGGCCTTCCTGGCCACAGGACGCGTGCCCCTTCCCCAGCCCAGGAGGGAGACGTTGCTGCCTGAGTACCTCTCCCTGTGTCTCTTCTTTGCAGGGGATGCCCCTTTCTGTACTCCTGAGCAGCACAAGGAGTGCGCAGAGCCTGCCCTAGGTCAGTACTGGGGGACAAGGGGAAGGGGCTGAGATTGAGACTTCAGACGCCATCTCAGGGTGGGAGAAATGGGGTAGAAGGGGGAATGGAGAAGGAGGAGAAGTTGACGGGGTTGGGGGGGCGGCGGCGGCAGAGCGCTGCAGGTACAGGAGAGGAAGGTGGAGAGGAGGGAGGAGAGAAGGGTGGGGAGGGAACAGACTCAGGGATGCAGATAAGCAGATGAGGGCTGACCAGGCACTGGGGGAGAGAATGGGAATAGAGCAGTGTGGGTAGAGATGGGTGAGGCTCAGGAGAAATGAAAAGCACTGGGGAACGCAGAGGAGGGGACAGAGATGGAGAGAAGATGGACAGTGGGCATCTGGGTGGGCACCGAAGGAGAGGGGGAGAGAAGAGGGGTGGCCAGCGTTTTTATCCCCCTTGTCCTCCTCCCGCTGGTGCTTGTAGTTTGGAGTAACTGCTGGATTCCCCCACTGGAAAACTTTGGGTGTGGGAGACCCCACAAGCCTCAGGTGCGGGAGATTCTACAACCCCAAAGCTAGGCCCACTCCACATGCCTGCTCTCTCCAGACCTGGGAAGTGATTTACAATCAAGACAAGCAGAGAGGGAGTTTAAATCATAGGGACTCAATTTCATTCAGCAGCTGCACTTGCTGGAGCTAAGCGGGGATCTCTCTGGACTCCTTCCAGAAGGAAGATGCTTCCAGAAGGACGGGGGTTGGGGGGGTCACTTAGAAAGAGTGGGAGACTTCTGACATGTATGAAGACATCTCTCTTTGGAGTATAGATTAGAGAAAACCCGTGGGTAACACTGTGATGATCAGAGAGATGGAAGGAGGAAAGTGACGTGTTTAGCCACCCCGTCCTAAGAGGAAGGGGGAAGCTTGAAGGAAAGAAGCGTTCCTGATGCAGGAAGATTGCTTCTCAGGATAGGAATTGAGGATCTTTGCTTGTGCCCTAACCCAGCAGGCAGACGAGGCCGACTCTGGCTAGGAAGGAGCCATAAAGGGAATACCACGGAGCCCTGGGTTTCAGAGAAAATGGTCTCCCACATTTGCCCTTGGCTGGAGGCCCACTTTGTGGATGAAAACACTGAGGCTAGGAGCAGAGAAGGCGGCTTTGGGAAGCTGAAGGCGCCAGGCCTCCCTGGGAGCCCGTGCTCCAAAAGTGGGGCCTTTTCAACAATTTTTAAAGGGCAACGTAACAATAAAGGAAGTCAAAGGAGAACAGGACCAAGAGAAACATAGAGTTGGCACTTCTTTTTATGAGAGCTCCCACTCTCACCAACCTAGAGCTCCAGCCCAGCTCCCCTTCTCTCCGCTGCGCCCTGCCCCTCTCTGACCGAGGACCGCTTATTCTTCCCGGCGCACAACCCCCTGCCGGGAGCCCCGCCCCCACACCCGACTAAGCCCCGCCCCTCTCTCCCCTCCAGGTCTGTTGGCGGAGAAGGACAGTAATTACTGTCTCTGCAGGACACCCTGCAACCTGACCCGCTACAACAAAGAGCTCTCCATGGTGAAGATCCCCAGCAAGACGTCAGCCAAGTACCTCGAGAAGAAATTTAACAAATCAGAAAAATATATCTCGTAAGCGAAGTGGGCATGGTGGGCAGGGGAGAAAGGATGGGTCGAGGAGGAACTGGGGGCGATTTGAGGAAGAGGACAACGGGAAGCAGTCAGCGCCCTTTGGCAGACATTAATTGAACTCCGCTGTGGGCCAAGCTCTGTGTTTAGGACTCAGAAAGCAAAGACAAAGATGGTTAAGACGCAGCCCCCTGGCCTTTAAGGAGCCTGAAGGAGTTTTCCAGGGAGGCCTTGCGCATTCCCTTATATCTGCCGGGAACGCTTTTCCTCTCACACTTTCCCTAGCTGGTTCCTCCTTGTGCAGGTCTCTATCTCAAGGTCATCTCCTCAAACCTCTGAATGAGTGCCCCGTCCTTTCTTTTTCTCTCCAAGCACTCTGGTGTTTTCCTTCAGAACGCTCGCCCAAGTGTGTAATTCCATATTCGTGTGTGTGTGTGTGTGTATGTGTGTTCCCCACTAGATTGAAAGCCCCCTAACGGCAGGAAGAGCCTTTCCTTTGGTTCTGTGCTGGAGAGTGCCTGGCACATAGTTGGCACTCCAAAAATGTCTTCTAACAGAATAAGTGAATGAAGTCCGTGGGAGAAGAGGTGTCCCAGGCAGAGGCTGAGCAGAAAGGATGGGCACAGGGCAGACAAGGGGCGGGCCAGAGAGAGCCAGGGCAGGCCATGTGTCACATTGTAGGTGGAGCCGGCCATGTAGGGGGGGACAAGGAGAGACTTTCCCCCAAAGACAATAGGGAGCCTCCAAAGAGCTTCGAGTGAATGGGTGACAGCCTCAGATGTGTATTTTCGACCGCTGCCCTACAGCAGAACTTTCTACACAGATGGAAATGTTCTGAGTCTGTGATGTCCCACACGGGAGCCACTAACCACATGTGGCTCTTGAGCGTTTTAAATGCACACTGTGTGACTGAGGAGCTGAATTGTAACTTTTTTTTCAATGTGACTTCGTTTAGCAGTTTTAGGAAGATTCCTCAGGCGGCAGGTGTACAGGACCGAAGGGAAGCCAGAACAAAGGGCGGGAGCCTGGTAGGAGGCAGATGCCATCACCCAGGCAGGGGATGGTGGCCCTTACTTTGAGTGGTGCCTCCGGGAGCCCTGCAGGGGAAAGGGGATTTGCATCTCTTTCACCAGCCACTCCCTCCTGCCAACACCACTGCCAAAGCCCAGCCTGGGGCAGCTTTGGCTCAGCAAGTTGAGAACAAGGGGCACCAAAGCTGTTGTGACCAGCAATGAAGGAGATGGCCCGCTATTGAGCAGACGTTCTGCCACCAGCGATGACTTTTCCTGCCAAGATGTGTCTTGTTAACACACCTGCTTACAGGAGCAAAAGGGAACCCCCAGCCAGATCTAGATTTGCTCCCTAAAATTCCTCCTTGACCCTGGCAGCTGACTTGGTAGTGCTAGAGTCAGGGGCTCCCACTAGGAGAAGCTTGTTATAAATCCAAGTAGGAAGACGCCTAGGTGGCACGGTTGGTTAAGCATCCGACTCTGGGTTTCGGCTCAGGTCGGGATCTCAGGGTTGTGAGATCGAGCCCCGCATCATGTTCCACACTCAGTGTGGGAGTCGGCTTGAGATTCTCACTCTCCCTCTCCTTCTGTCCCTCCTGCTCCTTCTCTCTCTCTCTAAAATAAATAAATAAATCTTAAAAAAAAAAAATCCAAGTAGGAACTTGGGTTGGGGAGGCTTTCAGGAGTGGTTACGGGGTAACCAGGAGGGCAGCGGGCTGAAGCAAGACCAAAGAGTGAAGAGCTTGTCCAGAATGTACTGAGCTGCCCTAGGGGTGAGGAGCCAGGCAGACACTTTGGGGGCCCAGAGACCTGGACACCAGGCAGGACTCATGGAGAGGACACAAAAAGGGACAGCTGAAGGACAGAGGGGCAGAGCTGATACGTGCCTCTGGTCTGTAAAGAGCACTGGACTGGGGGTCAGGACTCTTGGTTCCAGGTCAGCTCTGTCACCACCCAGCTCTGACTTTGGGCCATTTGTTGCATTTTTGTGGGCTCAGCCTCACCCGCTGTCAAGGGGAAAGCCGTGTCAGGTGGGCTGTGTGGCCCCCGAGGGTCCTCACCATGTATGGTCCTGAATATTCCCTCTGCAGAGAGAACATCCTTGTTCTGGATATATTTTTTGAAGCTCTCAATTACGAGACAATTGAACAGAAGAAGGCATATGAAGTCGCTGCCTTACTTGGTAAGTCAGTGTCCATTGCACAAATTTCCACAGGTCATGGCGGGGTGTGGGGAGCAGGATGGGCAGCGGGGTAGGCAGGCAAGCGGGTAGATAGATACACTTTTGGAAGAGTCTCGCCTTTCCGTGTTCTGATTACTCTCTATGTCCCAGAATGGGAGGGACTCCAGTGTGGTGGGCGCGTTCGTCCCAGTTCATGCCCCAGTGTAGACCTCAGTTTCCCCATTAACACAACAAGGCAAGTGAGCAAAAAGGCCTCTCAGGGCCTTTCCAGCGCTGCTCTGTTGGATTCCGTGGTCTTCCTTCCCAAGGTTGGAATGAGCCTCAGGGCCACAGCGGGGAGAGGGAGTGGTCCAATGGAGGGAAGGCTGCACTGTGGGCAGTCCCCAGGCAGTGAGGACCCCAGTTGGAGCCCAGCCTGGAAAGCAGCATCGCAACCTGGAGGCCAGATGTTCCCCGTGGACTGAGAGTCTTTTGTCAAACACAAAAGAAGGGCCACACATCCCCAGATGTCTACAGACCTGACTGCCAGCCCCACACACCGTCACACCCGCAACCCTGGCCACGTGAACACGTAAGGGATGCGGGACGTTCATTTCAATCCTGCCCCGCCCAGGACAAAACCCACAAGACTCCCGAAGGTGGCCAGTGAAAAGATCTGCCCCTGGGGCCCTTCTCCTGACTCCTACTCACTCTTAAGAAAGGACATGATGCTGTCCCTACAAAGTGAATTAGCTGCACTTGGATCTGTGAGCGGGATCCTGGCGGAGGGGGACGGCAGGTGTAGAGGGAAGCAGACAGGCACAGAGTCAGACCGCTGCATTCCAGCTACGAGAATGAGGGCACGTGGCCTCTCCTCACTGAACACCAGGTCCTTCATCTGTAAAATGGGTCTAATAAAAGTACTTGATGAGTTTGTTGTGATGGTTAGCTGGGAGAGAGCACCAGCCCACAGATTGTCCATAAAGAGTGGTTTCTGGTACCTGGACAGTCACTATGCCCTGCGCCCAGGGCCCAGCTGCTTCAGCTGCCGTCAGAGGATCTCTGCACCTCTCCCAGGAGACTGGGGACTTTGGCCACAGTAGGGACCCAGCTGAGTTAAGGTGGCTGCCACTTGGGTCTCAGACACTGTTGTGTCCAAAAGGGACTGAGCCAAGAGACTAGCACCTTGGGCTCAAGGTAGAGGTCATGCTCTGGGGATGTAGACCCCCTCTCCCTACCTCTGTCACCTTGTCACCTTCATTTCCTAAGGAGAACTCAAGACAAGGCTCTTCCCTCCCCTCCCCAACACAGGCTCACTGCTCTCTCTCACACACACACATACATACATGCCCACTGAGGAGTGTCTGAGTTCTGGATCTGTCAGAAAGCATGGCTTCTCTCTGCATCAGCTACAAGGACAAGCATGTTCCCAGCATCTTGTTCCCGCCCAGAATAGCCTGCTGAGAAGATCACGCTGCCATCTGTACTGCCTGTGATGGGAGCTTGCCGCTCGCAGACCCTCAGCCATCAGGCCCTTCCCTCAGCACCGTGCAGCCCACCCTCCCCACCCCAGGCACCCTGCACATGCCCTCGGGCCACACAGGGCACACCCCACTCCAAAGCCACGCACAGCAGAGACACATCTGCACAGACGCACTACGTGACGGCAGACTCAGTCACATACACCTGTCCATACACGCTCCCGCCGCTTCCGCACACTCACATGTGCGATGCCCACCTCCACAACGCCACACTCACACACACTGGGACCTCTCAGCGTCCCTTCCCTAGACCTAAAGAGCCACCTGCCTAAAGCCATGGACAGCCAGACGTGCTCACGCAGAGTGCCCTGATGCATACCCCACGCTCGGTCACACTGCATGCACATGCAAACACGTACCTCACACCTGACAGGTACATGGGTTAAGTACACACTCGCCAGGGCATGAGAGAGAGAGCAGGGGGAGAGGAGAGAAGGGAATCGTTGGGATCTCAGCTCCAAGCCCCACCGGGAGGAGCCCCCTCCTCGCCCTCTCTGCCTGCTCACATGGGACTGTGGTTGTCGGCCTGCCCTGCCATAGTCAGGGATGGAGAGGGCAGATGGAGCCAACAGAATGTTCTCAGACCAAGAGCCTGTGGTCTCCAGGAAGACTGGGCACCCATCCTGGCAACACCCTCCTTTCCCAGCACTCTCCCTGCTTAGCCCAGCAGCTGAGAGTCACAGAGTTTCCAGGTACCAGGACCTCACAGTGGTCTCTCCCCTCCCCACCAAATGTCCTTTGAAGGCAAAGCTACCGAGAAGGTCAGGGTTTCCAAAACCACGCGGCAAGCCAGTGGCCATTCTCCAAACTCAGACCCTCCGAGCCCTTTGCTCTACCACACTGCCTCCAGAGCAAAGCATTTGGGCTTTGGGGGGACCAGAACCCCGTGGCGAATCTGAGAACAGCTTCTCAGATAGGGACCCTCCCCCTACAAACACTTAGATACACACAGGTAACATCTCGTATTCGGTTTCAAAGGGTCTCCGACCATCCACAACCCCCACAGGGGAGTTGTTCTCAAGCCCTGGTGGGTGCGAGAGAGCCCTGGGAACTTAAAAAATCCTAACTTCCAGACCCAAGCCCCAGAGAGTCTGATTTTATAGACCCAGGGTAGGTCCAGACATCTACACTGAGTACAGGTGTCTCAGGAGGGAGAAGACCCGGAGACCAGTCAAGGAAGACTTTGGTCAGTCAAGAGAGACTGTGAACCCCACAGCAAGAACTCCTACTCTAGAAAAAGACCAGATTGAACATTTACCCTCAGGTGGGAAAGTGAGGGGATGCTTCCTGTGACCTTATCCCAAGGGTGAGAGGTGTCCTGAGTTGGTCCTGGAGGCCTTGTCATGATGGGTGAGGGAAAGGGGTCTCTTGGGTCATTATTCCGAAAACCCCCAGCCATGGCACCCAACCCATGAGACTTGGGCTAGACTGCCCTGACCCCAGGCAAGGACCACACACTTCTTATCTCTCTTCCGAGCCCAGAGCCAAAGAAGGGCCCTCTCCGTGTGATTCTGAAGGTACGTGAATAAGCCTGTTAGCCTGTGAGGTCTACTCCAGGCCCTCCAGTAAGCCCTCAAGTTCATTCCCATCACCACTGGGTGCTGTGCAGTGAGAGAGGGAGTTATCCAAGGCCTGATCTGTCCCCAGGCCAGGCTCGCCATGGAAGGGGAACCGTTCCAAAGGTCTGGTTTCTGAGTTCGTCTCACCCCTTCCTAGAAGTGCTGTGACTAAAGCCAAAATCTTTGATCTTTTCTCTCTCTCCAGGTGATATTGGTGGTCAGATGGGATTGTTTATTGGTGCTAGTATCCTTACAATACTAGAGCTCTTTGATTATATTTATGAGGTAAGATTGGGGCTGCTCGTGGGGAAGTGACCATATGCTGGGACCCTTGTCCTGCCCGGATGTTCAGAACCAAAGCGCAGGGGAGAGGATGGCCTCTCTCCACCCAGAGCCTGCTTTCTTCTCCCTGTCCATGGAGATTGTCTATCACCAAGTCCTAGGCAGGGAGGAGGGGTGGTTCCAAGAGAGATGGAAGCTGGCTCCTATTCTCAGGGAGCTGGAAGAGCTGTGGGCTGTCCACACTCAAAGGGAGGGAGAGGAAGGTTGAGAAGGAGAAGAGCCAAACCTCAGGCCAGCTCTGAGCCCCTCCCACACAAGGCCAGCTGTTGCGGCTTCATACATGTGTGTGTCTGAGCCCACACACTCACAGCACACGCATACACATGCCCCCCATGCACACACACTTCTGCCACACTTACGTACATCACCCACAAACACACATGCACACTATACACATACCACTCACACATACACGCTACAGCCACACAACACACACACACACACACCTGCCCTCCGGCTGGCCCATCACCTGAATAGTGTGGGTCTGGTGCAGGCAGGTTTAGAGAAGGGCCATTTCCTGGCGGAGTCCATCAAGCCTGAGCAAGCAAGAAGACCCTTTAGCGTCCCCAGGACCACCTGAGTTTTGTATGGCAAAGGAGCCTGCAGAGGGCTGTCCTTGGCCAAGGCCAAATGGGAACCCCTGTGGGGAAGTGGAGGACCTCTGAGACCAGGGTCCTCGGGAGTGCCACACTCTACCTCCCAGCATGGTGACCTTATTCCCCAAACCCAAATCAGGTCCCAAGGCCAGATCTTACTCTGCTTTGTTTATTAATTTTTGTGAAATAAAAGCTTTTGCTGTATAAAGTGATGGAAATTACATCATACCAGGGAAGACGTGGAATGTCTACCCTTTATCGCTAAGAATCAAATGTTATGGACTCATGGGTGCCCTGATCTTATAAACCAGTGGGGCTGTCAGACTTCATCCCCTAGGCCCAGCCTCAGAAACAGGCTCCTGGGCTGCTCATGCACACCCCCACCTGGTCCCCAAGAAAAGACAGTCCTGATGCCGGATGGGGCCCTCCTGTGACCTCTTGCAGGCTCTGGCTCCTGCACTAATACTTCACCCAGCCCAGGGAGGTCCCTCTGCCTTCTCTCCCCCATCCCCCAGCCTGACCAACCCCGTCCCAATTCTCTTGCAGCTGATCAAAGAGAAGCTCTTAGACTTGCTTGGCAAAGAAGAGGACGAAGGGAGCCACGATGAGAACGTGGTAAGGGCAGCGCCCATGCTGTTGGTTGCCCGGTCCCCCAGCCTCTGTGGGCCTTACAAGACCAGAGGTTAGGGCCAGGGCGGCAGGAGGGACACACCTCACTGCACACTTTAACTTGGCTTGTCGGAGGACCCCTCCACTGAGCCCCGGGGCTTGGTGGCGAGCACTGGGTGCCCCGATCCCGGAGATGCTCGCAAGGGGAGGTCCTGCCTGGCCCAGTCGGGCTTGTCCCGGACCCAGAGGGCTACTGCTCTCATCTCATGCCTTGGGAGATGCAGGGAAACTCTGCGCCCTTATTCCTCGGGGTAGCAAAATGCAAGTAGGGACGTCACTGGCACTCGACTCCCTTTGAAGGGGACAGGGAGCTCGGGACCCCGCGAGGTGGGGAGCAGCCGTGATTCCCATCAACACTGCCAACTACTGGGTGCCAGGGACGCATTGGGCGCTGTGTGTTTGACGCCCTTGAGGCTCAGAAGCCCCAGGTCCACCGGCTGGTGAGTGGCAGAGCTGGGCGCAGAACCCCCTGACCACGGCCCACTCTGCCTGCCTACCCTGGAGCAGTCACAGAGGCGGCACCTCTCAGGGCTGTCCCCTCTCCTTCCCAAACTCAGCCTGCTCCTGGCTCGTGCCTGGGACACCCACTAGGCGGCCGCCCTCCCAGCCCTCCCCTCTAGCCCGAAGTCAGCAAATCCCAGCTGAGGCCAGCCCCTCCCCCCAGACAGGCCCCCATTTCTGTTCCAGTCGCTGGTTCTCCAGCCACCTCCCAGGCTGAAAATCTCTGCCTTGGTTCCCTCGGGCCCCTGCAGCTCTGGTGACCCGAAGATGGCGTCTGTGGAGGGGAGGGCAGGCGAAAGGGGCCCAGGCTCAGGTCCCTGTTTCCCAGCTGCCTGCCTGAGCATCTGCAGACCCACAGGAACCTCAGGAAGTCATTGGGATTGAGCAGCCCCTGCCTCTAAAGCCCACAACAGTGTCTCCTTTGTAGGAAGTGATCGGCCAGTGGAGGTTCCCTCCCCCTCCCCACCTTCCCTCTTTGGCCCTCAGAATGTCACAGAGTCACAGCCTCCCTCTGCCGCCTCCCCCTCCCCCAGCCCTATCCTCACCAAGTCTCCCCCACATTCTTGGCACAGCCTCCTAGGCAATGTCTGCTCCCATTCCTCCCCGCCTCTAGCCCTCTGCAGCCTGGGAGTCACTGGGAAGACTCGAGGCCCTCCCAGCCCCGCCCTGCTGAGACTGCTTTCTTCTTGGGGCCAGCTGAACCCTAAAGGTCCACTGGGGAGCCGTGACTACTCCATTTCTGGCTTTTGGAGGCTTCCCCACTTCCTTGGCCTCCGCCAGTGGAACCCCCTGCCCCAAGCCTAGAGTCCCAGAGGCTCTATCTCCCCCACCCCAGGAAGGCCTCAAGGGGGACCCTCCCCCAGGATTCCTCCTGCCTCAAAGCTAGAGAGCCCTCAGAGGTAGCTTTGGGCCGTACCTTAGGGGTATGTCTAAAAGAGAAGTTCAAACCAGCCGCTGAGCCCCATCACCAGGGAGCCCTCTCCCCACCCTGGGGACACCTAGGTGGGCAATGGTGAGGACTCTGAAGACCCCCGCCCTGCCGGTCTCGTGCCCCACAACAGCACAGCAGCCCCTGAGATGCCTGGGGCAGGAGCAGCAGAGAGAGCCCCGGGAGAGCCCACCAGCAGGGGGCCCTCAGCTCCCAGGGCCTTGGCTGGGCTGCCAGTGGCATTGTGATACCATTTTGCAGAATGAGTATCAACCCCCGCTGTCCCCTTCCCTCCAGAGCACTTGCGACACGATGCCAAACCACTCTGAAACCATCAGCCACACTGTGAATGTGCCCCTGCAGACGGCCCTGGGGACTTTGGAGGAGATTGCCTGCTGACAGCCCTCGGACCGCCCGGCAACCCCCAAACAGACCTGGAGGCCCAAGACCCAGGACAGGGGACAGCAGGCGCAGGTGGGATGGCCCCTGGTGACAGAAAGAAGAGCCCCCTATGCACACATAGCAAACTCTCTGCCAAAACCTCGCTGCGGCCACGTCTGACGCGACGTGTCCTCGGGCCCCGCCGTGCGTCCCTCTTAGGAGAAATGAGTCACGCTCCGGAACTGTCCGAGAACCCACCTGCCATCACATCTCACTGCCAGATGTACAAAGCACCTGCATGCTGAGACCGCTCACGGCGCCACCTCCACGTCTGTCTCTCTACCTGACTCTCCTCCACGTGCTCCCCGGCGGCCACTCTGCGGCCACCCAGCGGGACCAGGTTCTAGCCCCGAAGTCACCACCCCGTGGCCACGTTGGGGTCGCAGCTGCACAGTCGAGAGGGAAAGCGCAGAACTCTCAACCACGTCCGGTCCTTGTGTACTTTGTGAAGGTTCTGAACCTGCCCTCAAACCCCAGCCCTCCCCCGAGCTGGCCCCTGGGCTGACCAGGGCCTCCCACCCCCCCACCCCCGTCCCAGCGCCTGGTGGAGGCAGGGTGGCCTGGGCGACTCCAGCACTCATCCATGGGACCCACGTCATTCTGCTGTCCCCGTGACCTAGCTTGTACAGTCCGATTCTGTTTCTTCTTCGGGGGGCTTGTTTTGTTTGTCTGTCGGAGATCTGTTTTGTTTGGTTTTTACTTTCTGAATTTGGGTTTTGATGTTCTGAGGTTTGGTTTGATTTAGTTTTTCCATTTTCTCTGGCGTTTATTTATTCGTGCTTCCAGTCACGGTCATATTAAAGCTGGTCTTGTGGAAACAGCTGAGTCAGTGCTGCCTTGTCCCCATACTCAGGTCTCTCTCCCCCCTCAAAGCCTTTCAAAAGGGCCAGGCCGGCCAGGTCAGAGCCCATAGATTGCATGCATGTCATGTTTCCTGCACCCGTGCCTACTGTTACAAAGCGTCTTGAGGGTATGCACTTCTAGTCTGTTCTAAATCTTTAAAAACTATTGACTCCAGCCTTGTAAATAATTTCATGACTATTAACACATCACAGCTTGTGGTCTGAACGACACTGTTGCTGACGATAGATGTGTGGCTTGAAGAAGGGGAGGCAGAGAACGATGCCTAAACCTAAAAACCATGAAGGAAGCCTTCCCACCCCTCTGCTCCTGCATCCTCTGTCCCATCGCCTCTGATCCTGTCGGTGAAATCCGGCTGTCCCACACGGCAGCCTTTCCGGACCCTGTCTCTGTACTCCACCTCCTCACCCCCCATCAGAGGTCACACTGGCTTTCTGCTTGGCTCTGCACAACGGCTGAGGGGATGGTCAAGGGGGAAAGATGGGGATAGGTGCCTCATGGGGAAACGGGGTGCCCTTTCAAGCCCCTCCCACCAAAGGGGGCTTCCTGTCTGGGCAGAATCCTTGTCCTCATGGCATCACGCTGATTCCCCACTTCCCCCATTCAGGGGCTGCCCCCAACTCCCTGCAGAAAGGCTTTGTGGGGTGTGTGCCTTCTTTTTCACACACAGGTGCACAGAAAGCAATGGCTGGACCAGAAGTTCGGGGCTCTGGCCCCAGCTCTGCCTCCCGATCTCTCTGTTGATCTCAAACCCCCTCTGTCCTCCGCCCCCTCTCTCCCCTCCCAATCTGTTCACACAAGAAGACTGGTATTTCCCCAGCCACCAGCTGAAACGAGCCTGGCACCAGGAATTAGGAATACTGTCCCCAGGGCCTTCCCACGGTAGCTGTGTGACGATGGCCACGTGCTTCTCTCTGGACTCAGCTCGCTCAATTTGAAGGTGGAATTAATAGCGTACCTGTGTCTTCTCACATGATCTCGGGGGGCCCCTTCATACTCGAAGCTCATGATAGCACTGCTGTCCCTGCTCAGGGGGACACGTCAAAGCAGCCACACCCAGGCCCAGGTGGTGGCCAGGGGGCGGCTGGGACACGGCATCCCTGAGATCCCTCCTCCCGAGCACCCTCTCAGCTGGGCTTGCCCGAGGCTGTCGGCAAAGCCTGACTTTAATCCTTAGGGACCGAGTGCAAGGCTGCTGGAAGGCACCCTGTTTTTGTCCTTCTACTGCGGCTGTAACAAATTACAGCAGATGTAGTGGTTTAAAATGCAACTGTGTTGCCTTTGAGTTCTGGAGGTCACAAGGCTGGCACGGATGTCACCGGGCTACAATTTCTGTCAGTAGGGCTATGCTCCTTCTGGAGGCTCTAGAAGAGAAACCATTTCCTCACCTTTTCCAGCTGCTAGAGGCCGCCAACATTCCGTGGCTGTTGGCCTCTTCTTCCTTCGACCAACCCAGCAATGGTGGGTGGAGTCCTTACGTCACATAGCCGTGACTTCCTGGGTCGCCTCTCCCTCTCCCAGACCCTCTCCTGCCTCCCTCCTCCACTTTTGAGGGACTCCTATGATTAGACCAGGACCTCCTGATAACCTGTGATAATGTCCCCATCTCGAGGTCACTAACTTAATCACAAATGTCAAAGTCTCATAGGGTGTTCACAGCCTCCAGGGATTAGGACGTGGCTATCTGTGGGAGGCATTAGTCTACCTACCAAAGGCCCTTTGGACCATGTAGCCTACTGCCCTCATTTTCTAAATGAAGAGACCCAACAGAGGAGGGGAGGGGAGGGACTTGCTTAGCATCACACAGTGGGTTAATGGCCTAGCCAAAGCTACACGCCCAAGCTCCCAGGCTCATAATTCCATCTCTAGACCCACCAAAATGCACAAAGCAAGATGAACTGAAAGTGATCATTTTTTCCAGACTTTCCCAGGGCGCGGAAGTCCCTCTCCTTAAACAAACACACGCATCACTGCATCGGGCTGGAAAATGTCTTTCCAGTGCCCAAACTGTCAGACGCAGAGGAACAGTGAGTGTCCTCAGACCGCTCCCATCGGGGACAGGAACAAATGAAATGTCTATTCAGTGATTTGGGAATCTACGGGAGGCTTCTGTCTTGTTCCAGTTTAACAGTTTCATAAATGTTTTGAAAATTTATGTCTTAAGATACAATGTGAACTGCTTCATTGGATTTTGGGCTTACTTTTCAAAAAAAAAAAAAAGGAAAGAAAGAAAGAAAGAGACTTCAGATCAATTTGTGATGGAGCACAGAATATTCTAGAAGGCTGGGATTGCTTCGGGCCTCACCTATGTACACGCCCCTTCCGATTTGGAGATTCTGGTTTTGTTCATCTTGGAGCAGTTCTACAGACTTAACCTGTTCAAAGGGGAAAAGATTGGAGATTCAAGAGAGCCAATTAATAGCCTACTAACCAGTCATTAGTAATAGCCTAGTAACCAGTTGTTAGATCCCACTAATAGATCGCTACTAACCAGTTGTTCGCCAAAGACAGAGTTGTATGCCTGAATGCTTGGGAGTGTTGAGGTGTTTTATCTTCTCATTTCAAACAAGTAGCCATGGGTGCAATCATTTCCTTAGTGAAGACGTGGAGACGTTTGGTAGACAGAGGAGACTTGGGGACGTGTCATGTTTTCTACAGGGACCCCCCCACCCCACCAAAGATGTCAGGAAGACCAGGAGTGCGGAGCAGTCACAGGCCCAAACCACAGGTCAAATTATCAGTCATCTCAAAGAACCAGATGGATCGATCAATCAAATAACGGCACATCACCTCAGAAAGAGAATCCGTGGGGCTTGCCACCGCGAGGGGCAGCAAAAGGAAGAAACATTTCCGTGAGCAGCCACGCCAAGGACGGGGCTGGCTCTTTGCACACTGTTGCTTTGTTGTTTTTGGCGGAGAGAAACCAGAGTGATTTTCTTTTCCTCTTTCCAGCACGAAGCTATTTTTGTAAGAGTCTTTATCACAAACACACCTAGCCAGAAAGGTTCACAGAGGGGCTCTGGAGAGAGGTTCTCGGGGAGCTGGGAAGGAGGAAGTTCAGGGGCAGACACCAACCAGGAGTGTGATCTGGGCGGCTCCTGTGTTTGCTCAGGGGACGCTCAGCTCAGCCTGCCTGAGCCTAGAGGCCCAAGGAGAAACCTGAGACCTCTTCCTCCACAAGCTCAGAGATTTTAATTTGATTCCGTGAATTAACCTCGGAGCAGAGGTGAGGACCCCCAGAAAACACCAGTGAAGGAGTTGCCCGTTATAGAATAGAGGTGGCGGCTCCCGGAGGCCACGGAAGCTACCAGCCCTGATCCACTCACAACCAGGGCAACCCAGCACTGCCTAACAAGCTTTCCGGCCTAGCGGGGAAGGGGAGACAGAGGAAGGACACAAGATCACTATTTATTTCAACTCCCATTGATTGGCTGTCCATTATGCACTCGGTACTTGCCCCCAAGGAATTTATTATCTGAGCAGGGATGCTGACAAGTAAACAGGTGACTACAAAGATGAACCCAAGTTCAGGGAACGAGAGCGCAGCAGAGGCCAGGCTTGTGGGGTGGGGAGCGCTAGAGAAGGGACGCCACCGTGCAGGTCCAGGGAACCCTAGCAAAGAAGGGAAAGGAGAAAACGTCCAAAATGACCACTTAGGCACAGGCAGGTGCCAAGGATGAGGGGCGGGTCAAGGCTGAAGCCCTTCAGCTCCTTCCCCTGCTCTCCAAGTGTCTGTGCAGATACTTCCCAGCCGAGGGTTGATTTATTTAGCAAATGATTCTCTCCCCATTCATTTGAGACTCCTGGCACATGGAATCATTTTGTGCATGCATTTGAATATTCCAAGGGCTAATAGGTTGGGTGCATTGGGGGCCACAAAGTCCCTGGGGACCAAGAAAACAGGTCAGTGGGAACCAACCCAGCCTGAGGACAGATGGGAGGAGGAGAGACTCTTACTAATGCAATGTAACATTTGTGGAAATCTGTGCTCACCGGCTTTGCAAGAGGGAAGCAACAGTGAAAAAGGCTTTGGACAGAGAGTCAAAGGATTGGCTTTCCAGTCCATTTCTGCCACAACGGACCATTTAACACTGGCCAATGTACTTAGCTTCTCTGGGCCTCGGATTCCCCCTCTTTAGAAGAAGAGGGGTTGGAAAACAAACAGATAAGCCTTTGGTGTGCCCCAGCTCTAACGGTCTTTGAGTGTAAGCCGAGAATGGGGGTCAGGCATCCCAGCAAGTATTTAATGATGCTGGGTTTGGGGGGTAATTATGAGGATTAAATGAGCTAGGGTAAATACCTTCTCTCTTTTCTTCTTTTCTTTTTTTTTCCTGTAAAACACTGATTGTTCATCTTGTTTGGATTCAAAATAACGTGAAAGCCATGAGCTCTCTCCCCAGGGGAAAGAAAAAAATGCACATGGTCACAGAGATATACATGCAATTTTGCATCTTACTTCAGGAGGGTTGCGGACCACCCCCTCCCCCGCCCCGGAGCCCATCTGTGATCCTCCAGGGGTGCCCTGAGGCGAGGCAAAGTCTCCCTGGTCCAGAAAGTGCCAACCTCTCCATAAAAGGACCACCACGCCACAAAGAGCAACCAACATTTCTTCTCCTAAAATGACATAATGGCTGTCATTTTTCAATTTACAGGAGGGAAAAAAGAAAGCTAGATAGGATTTGATCAATTTCAAGTTTTTCCTCCCATAATTTTTTTTAAACCTTCGGCACCTGCTGCAGCTTGTGTGCTAATGAGCTCCCACAGATGGCAAAATGAATGAGCGAGCAGAAAATGAATATGAACAGAGAACCTTGAGATGTGATTTCATAAAAATCATTTTATGCATGCGATGATTTCGAGGGCCGAGGAGACCTGCATACATAGAAAGCAACGGCGGCGTCGCTTGGCAAACCTCCCCGTGGCCTGGTTCTTGAAACGTGGCCGCCGGCCCAACTGTGTACGTGCAGGAAATGCATGCCTTGTGGTCCCCGGCTTCTGTTGAGCCCCGGACACACACACACCCACCACTGTTGACATCTCATTCATTTCTGAGCAGGAAGGTAATGGTTCTTCTTTAAAACACAGAACACCGTCACCACCACCACCACCAAAACAGCCCTTGAAAATGGACGTGAGTGATACTTTGGGATGGGGAATTTGGCTGCCTTGCGTCCTTGAAGCTGCTCTCCACGCCATGCCTCTGAAGGAGGTGGTTCTCGTGGCCCACTTCTCACCGTCACGGGTCATTTGTCTTCCATGGCATTCGGACTTCGTGGTTTCCTTTCCAAAGGAATTATAAGAGAGGCCCAAGACAAAGTGAGTGGTGGGCACCAAAGCATACCCAACTGAACCAGCCTTAGAGGGAAGAGGTCAAGGAACAGCTGGAAGGAGATATCCCAGCGCCACGAAGGGTCTCTGCCCAGAATCCCTCACTCCGTGGGCATTTTCTGCATGTCCACCGCGTGCCAGGCACTGAGGAAGGCACAATCTCGAGGGGGCTCAGAGCCCAGGCAGGCAGAGGTGAGCAACAGATGTACATGCGAGAACCTGAAGACCAAGAGAGCTACAGTGAAGGTGCACAAGGCCCAGGACGCTGGGTCTGTCGGCCAGGCTGAGGCCGGGCAGGTGTCGGCCAAAGCCTAGAGACGTGGGGTGGGAATTGCTTGGCAGCAAATACTTGAGCCAAGGCTTAGAGGTGGTGGCAAACTTGGAAGGTCTGGGGAAGGACAGATCCCTCCCTCCACGGTGCCTTCCCACCTCCGTACTGGGGTCCAGCCAGCTAGAGTCCACAGGCTAGTTCAGCTATGAAGAGTGGGACACACCGAGGACAGAGCACAGCCTTTGGAATCCAATGGCTCCGTCGGAATCCCGGCTCCTCCAACTCCATTACCTTGGGCAAACTCTAGACCTTCTCTGAAACTCAGTTGCCTCCTAAAGATGGGGGCGACCTGCCTCCTTGGGTGCTGTGGGGGCAGTGAGATTAACTATGGAAAGTGCCAGTGTGGTGCCTGACTCATGGTAGGCTGGAGATGAGGAAGCGCCATGCTGCCTGTCAGCTCCGTGGACAGTGGCTGCCACCCAAGCATCAGAAAGGATCCCGGGCACTTGGGAGGAAGACAGGCTTGTGCTCAGTTGGTGATGTTGGCCACAGGCAGGAAGTGGGGGCCATCCGACACCCCGGAGAAGGTGTCCACTAAACGCTGGACCCCATCTGACCAGGCCAACCCCCCACTCCAGAAGCTTCAGGCCAATGCCTGGAGTAGGAAAAAAAACCCCAGCCATCTCCAGCTGAAAGGATGAGTCTTACCAGCAGAGCACAGGGACCCACCCAAGGGCATCCCCTGCCTGCCTCACCTGTGCCTACACGTAGAGAAATGACAGCACCCAGGTAGCTCATTAGCTGCTGGAGCGTTCACCCCACTCAGTAACAAAAGACACAGACAAGCCCATTTCTCACTAGTCTCCTAGAGTCAAACTAGCCAAGAATGAGGTGGTGGCTTGGACTAAAAAGGAGGACAATAATGCATTTCACTCTCCCTGCTTTCTGGAGAAATCTCAGCCACTTTGTCCAAACCAGCCCCCTTCTCCTTCTGCTTCTACTTCCCACTGTCTCC
The DNA here is from genome assembly GCF_963455335.1 of Martes martes. Classification (NCBI taxonomy): domain Eukaryota; kingdom Metazoa; phylum Chordata; class Mammalia; order Carnivora; family Mustelidae; genus Martes; species Martes martes. The sequence continues at coordinate 25,934,550 of NC_137904.1, read as the reverse complement.
CCTCTCCTCCTCCTCCTCATTCCTGGCAAAAATTTTTGAGGGCATGGTGCAGACCTCCCAAGTACACCCCAGTCACCAGGAAAGGCAGGACACGGGCCCACCATTCTTCCCCCGGGGGAACCCCCAGAGCACAGGGAAACCAGACAAAGGGCCAGTATTTCTTTTCCTTTTTTTTTTTTTAAGGTTATTTATTTATTTATTTGACAGAGAGAGAGAGAGATATCACAAGTAGGTAGAGAAGCAGGCAGAGAGATGGGTAATCAGGCTCCCTGCTGAGCAGAGAGCCCAGTACGGACTCGATCCCAAGACCCTGAGACCATGACCTGAGCCTAGGGCAGAAGCTTAACCCACTGAGCCACCCAGGTGCCCCAGGGCCAGTATTTCTTAAGCCCTTGCGCTGTGCCAGGCCATGTACTCAGTGCCTCACTGCTCTGTGTTATGTGATCAATGCAATATTGTGAGATGGTCTTTATCAGCTCCCCTTGTCCCTGAAGACCACTGAGGCTCAGAGAGGTGGGGTGACTTTCCCAAGGTCAGGCAGTCAGGATAAGAGGGAAAAAAACAAACAAAACCAAACATTGTGCCAGCTTTTCCCAATTCATGCTGAACTTCCTCTGTAAGACATGGCCAAGGGGAAAGGAAGTGGGACTTGGATGAAAAGCAGCCAAGGTTTTCCCCCTGAGAGGTAGGGAGCCTCTCCAAGACGGCTCAGGAGAAGCAATGGGTCTTTCTGGAGGGATGTCTAAGGCCTGACACTTAGCTGGTACTTAATACCATTGCATGAACCGCTGCTCTATTGAAAGAAGGTATCAGGGCTCATTCATTCACCCATTCTGCAAACATTAGCTCACTGCCCACCATTCATTCCTTCATGCGTCAGTCATGCATTCAACAGGCTCATTGATTCACTGAGAACCCACTATGTGCCAGCCACTATTCCAGCTGCTGGAAATAGAAGGAACACACCCATTTCCTGCCCTCACGGTGCTTACCATCTAGTATAAGGAGATGGAAAATGGGATGTACGTAAATTCACCCGTGCATAAAATCATCTCCCAAAGTAACTTATGCTACGGTGATAAGATCATGACAAGACGGGAGAGGAGCTTCCTTCAGCTACGGTGGTCAGAGAAGGAAATCTGAGGATGTAAAATCGAGACGAGAGCTGGCTGGAGACAAACAGATAGCTGCTCAAGGATCTAAGGAAGTAGCATTCCAGGAAGACCCAAGGGCACCCGTGAAAGCCGCGCAGTGGAAACAAGCGTGTTGATTGGCTGGAGTGCGTGCATTGGGAGGCATGGCAGGGGATGGCGACAGGTAGGAAGCAGCCAGGGATAAAATCTGAACAGTTGAGAAGATGTCAGCAGAGCCTGGCTTGTGAAACATCTTGTGTACCAAGCCAAGGAACTTGGACTATAACCAAAAGCCATTGTGGTCAGGATGCAAGGGAGTAACCAGGTGGAAATCTCAAGGGAGGGAGGAGGTGGGATGGCAAGGGACACCCTCACGAGGCTGCTGCCCCAGAAAAAAAGTGATGGGGCTTGAGTTAAAGCAGTGGTATCTGGGATGGACAGGAGGGAGAGTTCCCAGAGATATTAGAAAGGGGAAAGAGACAAGACATAGTGAGCAATGGAATGTGGGGTGAGTGTGGCATGGAAGCAAGGAGGCAGGAGGAGGTAGCCTGGTTACTCTACTCAGTCTGAGAACATCACTTAGAAACTGGGATTTGCAGGGGGACCTGTGGACCATTTAACCCTCATGAACAGGTGAGGGCTCTCCCCTGGATTCTTCTCTTCCATCTCCACATGCTCCTGGTCCACCCCCCAGCCCAGCTCTCCAGGATCCCCTGTCCACACCTGCCAGTGTCCAGCCCTATTGGGGGGGGGGCGCTGAGGCCATCATGCCAGCTTCCATGTCCTTTTTAACAACTTGTGCTTCGATTCCGAGGACCACCTACTCCTGAGTGACTGGGACCCAGTGGAGCAATCAGCTGGTTGTAGGCAACAGAAACATAAAATGAGGCTGAAAGAGAGGGTAGGCATCACCTTGAGATTATGAGCTGGGGGTCACGGGCCAGGTCAAGGAGAGCACAGACTGCAGGGGACTGTGACTCTCTCCTCCTGGGGAAGCAAAGTACAGCGACCTAAGAGCACATGGAATCACATTGACCTGGGTACAAATTTATCTCTTCTGAGCCTCCATCTCCTTACCTGCAGAATGGGGATAACAAGGGCAGCTCCATTATAGTAACTGTTCCAGGGTCTAGATTAGATGATGCATGGCACACAGTAGGCACACAGTGTTGCTTTCATGTTAAAAAGAGAGCAGACTCTCCCTATGACTTAATGAGAATGGATCCACTTGTCATTGATCCCCCAACACCCAGCTCCCAGCAAGGAGCGGCTCCTTCACCACTGTCCACGTGTATGAGCAGCGCTCGCATTCTGGTGTCACCTCGACGTGGAGACAAGAGCTCCACAGGGAAGCCGAAGCAAAAGCCAAGGTGGGACATAAGGTAGGGACAGTCATGCCCTGGCAAGGCGAGTGGCCCAACACCAGACCAGCAGCGGCAGGAAACTGGCCTGCCTTGCCAGTTACAGACCCTTAGCCGCCCCTCTGCTGTTTGCTGACTGGCGGATTTGGAGATGGTAGCTTGGTGGGGAGGGGCGGTCAACATCACAGTCATCTCTCCTCCTGGGGAAGCACCAGCTATGCCTCAATCAGAGAACTGCAGGGTTCTCTGAGCCCTTTCCAGAAGAATCGACCATCTCAACTCAGGGCTCAGCCTCTCAGTCATCCCCTTGGTTGCTTCTCTTGCTACCACATCCACAGTGACCCTGAGACTGCCCACCTTCCTCCTTCACACCCAGTCCCCTCGTCCCAAGGGACCTGAGACACTGAGGGCGAAGTTAATGGAAAACAGTGCTGCCTCCTTCTGAGCTCCCCACATATTGAGGAAGGCAGAGAAGTGCGGTGCGCTGCTGCCTGGAAGGCATCCCTACCCTCCACCCAATCCTCCAGCCTCCCAGCAATGGTTAGCAGCACCAGGGGTAAAATCCTTACCAGGGTGGGACGGCCACCAGCACTTGAATATCCTGGCACTAGAGGGCACTGGAGAGCAGGGTAAGAGTCTAGCTGAAGCCCAAGGCTGAGTCTCCACTCAAGATGAACCACCCCTTGGATTCTGCTAGTGTGTTAGCAATCTCCGCTGTGGCCACCCTCTGTGACCAGAGCCACAGAAAACAAATGTCCCCAGGACCACCCCCAAACAAGCCTGGGGTACACCACAGCAGACCCAGATAAGGTTGCCAGATAAAATATAGGATGCCTAAAAAAATGTATATATATATATATATATATATAGGATGCCTAGCTAAATTTGAGTTTCAGGTACACAACACATCATTGTTTTTGTTTTTGTTTTTTGGAGAGAAGGAGAGAGAGAGAGAATTCACACACAAGGGGTGGCAGCGGTGGCGCTGTTGACAGAGGGACAAGGAGAGAGAGAATCCCAAGCAGGCTCCACGCTCAGGGCAGAGCCCAATGCAGGGCTTGATCTCATAACCCTGAGCCGAAATCAAGAATCTGACTCTTGGAGCTCCTGCGTGGCTCAGTCGACTGAGCATCCAGCTCTTGATTTCAGCTAAGTTTATGATCTCAGGGTCATGCTAGCCAGCTTCATTCGCTCAGAATATTTCCCTCCCACATTGCCGGCACTTTTTTCATTCCTGCCTTACGCTGCCCCCAAATTCTCCCAACTGGCGATTGAGTTAAGTTGATAAGAATTCTCTTACATTGATGTCAATTTGCTCGGTCCTCTTCCCTCATGCCTAGATGAGATCAGTTAGAAGGAGGCGACAGAGAATTTCATTTTGTTTCTGAGAAATAATCTTGCAGCACGAAACTGTTTGTGGATAAGGCAGACCTGGGATGGAGAACTGAACTTGGGGGAGGGTGAGGGCAGGAAGGGGCAGGATATAGAGTGAGCTCAGTTCATTCTTGGGAGGCAGGCTCCGATGGCAGGGGGGATGTCCAGGAAAAACTTTGCTCAATTAAATTTATCTGTGGGGGTGCCTGGGTGGCTCAGTCAGTTAAGCGTCTGACTCTTGATTTCAGCTCAGGTTATAATCGTGGGGTTGTGGGATCAAGCTTCTGGTCAGCACAGATTCTACTTGAGATTCTCTCTCTCCCTCTTCCTCTGTCCCTCCCCACCCCCCCAATAAATCAATAAATCTAAAAGAAAAAAAGAGTCAGACACTTAACCAACTGAGCCACCCATGCTCCCCAAACAACACATGCTCCCCAAACAACACATCATTTTTTAATACAAGTGTGCCCCATGCAATATTTGGGATATATGTATAGGAAAATTAATTTGTTGTCTCTCCAAATTTCAAATTTAACTCGGGCATTCTGTTTCGGTTATCATTGTTTGTTTTTTGTTTGTTTTGCTACATCGGGCAAACCTAGATCCAGGTAAAGGGTCTAAGAAACTCTACCAGGTGTGGACAAGGGAGGCACTGAGATCCCCCCCTTCCCCCACCCACCACCACCAGGTCTCCAGGAATGGAGGCAAGCCTTCTGCGGTAGGCTTTTTGGAGCCCATCTGGAGCCCAGCCCAGGTGGACTGGTGAAGAAACTCTGACTGCCTGTCACCTGGAAGCACAGTGACAGCTGAGAGCCACACTTATATTAGACCATAGTTTATTGATCGGCTTGTCTTCCCAAGCCTGGGTCAGAAACCAAACCACATCTCCCAGCCTGCTGTGCGTGGCCTGGTCCATCCAACAGAGGGTCCTACAAGTCACAGCCATCCACCCAGTCGCTGAGGTCCTTGCCCTGGCAGTGACGCCTCCAGGCCTCCCTGAGGATGGAGGATGGGGAAGGGGAGAGACCAAGTCAGGTGCAGCCTTCAGTCCCTGCTCAGAGAAGAACAGAAAGGAGGCGTGGGCTCTAACCACAGTAAGGGGAGGGGCTAGCAAGGGGGAGAGGGCTAGTGAGCCCTGTTAACGAGGAAAGAACTCCCTAGAAGCAGTAAAAAAGGACGAGCGTGGCCCTTAAAATGTCATCTATCTAGTCTCCTTATTTTACCAATGGAGATACAGGGTAATTTGTTCAAGTTCACCCAGAAGTCAGTGGCAAAGGTCCAGAACCCCAGTCCAAAGCTCTTTTCCCACACCGTGCTCCCTCTGCGGACAGTCATGCCGCCCTACAAGCGTACAGCCCTTTACAGTCTACATAGCACTGTCCCATCCATCACTCGTTTGTCTGCACCCCGCTCCACCCCCGGGCAGCTCTGAAATGTGGATAAGGCAGATACTGCGTTCCCTATATTCCAAATGAAACATTGAGGCTCAGATGCAAAATTCCTCTCCCAAGATCCACAGCCAGTAAACGACAGAACTGCAGTCACACCCACTTCCCCTTGGCCACCAATCCTGGCCTTTCCATTGTCGGTAACTATGGTTTAGAGGCCCTTTCAGGACCATTACCTTGCTCCATCGTCACGCAAGCATCTTGAGGAACATAGGCAAGATCCTGGGGTCCCAGGGCCCCCAGTTCTCGGGGGTTCCAAACTAAGGTGATTCCATGGTGTCGATGTCAAAGAGCCCGGTGACCAAGAGTGCCCCTAAAGGACCTCTATAGATCCATCAGTGAGGTGTGGTCAGCGGGCTTGTTTGCCTCTCCCATTAGACCGTAAGAGCCTCAAGGGTAGAGACTCGGATCTCAGGCTCTCTGCGGTCCAGTGCCCAGCACAGAGCCCGGCACAGGCAAGCTCCCACATGTGCAGGTGGAGGGAATAAACAGTGCCCTTTCTAGTTTCTGGGGCCACTGCCTGTTATTAGCTCAGCCACCTGTCAAGGGTTATACCTGCCACAGATTTTCTCCCAGCATACAAAAGAGAGCTGTTCTTTGATGGAACCCAACAGGACCAATGGTACTACCACCCTGGGGTAGTCCCCCCATGATCTCAAGCCCTTAGAGTCCTGCCAAGCCTGTACTCAAGACCCATCCTGATCTTATAGCTATGTCCTGCTGAACCTGCCTCACTCCAGACCCAGTTCCTACGGCATCAACTCTTCTCGGACCAACACATCTCCAAAGCTGTGGCCACGGTCAAGGCTCATGTCGGACGTTCTCTAGGTTCCCAGTCACTTCTGCCTCCTCCTCTCCCTCATTGCCACATACCAACTGTCCCCACACCTCCATACAGCCCCTCCTAGCCAACCTCCCTCCTGTTCATCAGCTGAGCAACTGTCCTAGTGCAGACCCCAGATCTCTCACCAGGACTCCTGGAAAGGCTTCCCTACATGCCCCTGCCTCTTATCTCCCCCCTCCTGCTTCCCTCTGCTCCTGGGCTGATACCCACTGCCTCCCAAATTCCTTTACCTGCCTTCCGACCGTCACATCTGCCTGTAGCTCCAGGAGCCACCCAGAGTATCTCCCTCCCCACACCCTGCCCCTACTGCTCTCTCATTCGGAAACGTGAGGAAAGGGAGGTTGGAGACTCAGCAGCGAGACCCCCTTCAGAGAAGTCTGCGGGCCATTGCCTCAGAGGGCCGTCTGGGAACCAATGATCTAGTCCAGGACCCCATGGGATGCTCACCCAACCCCTCGCCTGTGGGCATGGCTGCCCCAGAAGCCATCTTGTAGGAAAGAGACAGGAAAAGAGAAGGTTGACACGGTGAGGCTCCAAAGTGCCCCCCCTCAACCCCCCACCATGCTTCAAGCCCCAAATCACTTCTTTGATCTGTTGTACATTTGGGCTTCTCTACCAAAGTTAGTTTTGGTGACGACGCCACCATTAAACAAACAAGGCTGACCAGATCCGGGCCGTGTGGACCTGCAGGCAGGCATCCTAACAGAAGCATAAGTGGCGGAGCCAGGTTTGGCTCCAGGAGCCCCAGTGAATTGCTTACCCTCCCTGACAACCAGAGTGTTGTCTGTAACGACGTCAGGGGCAGTAACCCCTGTGGCCGAAAGTTGGGTGCAGATCAGACTGTGAGGCCATGGAATGGTGGCCGGGACCACGTGAGCACTCAGGAAAGAGTCGCTGCCTGCTGCTGTCCACCAGTCCCGGTCACATCAGCCTGGGTTGGGGGGAAGGCTAGCCCCGGTTACCTACCAGCTGGCCAGACCCTGGGGCTGTTGCGTGATCTTCATGGCACAGATAACAGTATTCTTAAGGTTAGGATTCAACAGCTCTGGGGTGGGAGGCAGAGACACATGGTGGAGGAACAGCAGACAGAGCTGGACATCCAGTCTGTCTGTCTGTCTGTCTCTGTCTGTCTCTCTCTCTTTCTCACACACACACACACACAAACGCGCGCGCGCGCGCGCGCGCGCCCTTCTCCATCCTAAACCCAACCCTGTCTCTTGTTCCCTTGGGAAACCCAGGTCTCACTCTCCCACTCCCCTCCCACCCTCCGAACAGACTCGCATCAGATTCACGGTGGACCCGCCCTCATCTCTTGCCCGGCCCCTCTCTCCTCGGTGGGCCCAGAGGGGCGTGGGGGGATTCCCCACTCAGGGACACAGGCGAGGATCACAAACACCAGCAGAAAAGAAGCACAGCCCGGCCCAGAGGCGCGGCCCCCCACCGCTCCCCCGCTCGGGCCCAGCCTACCGGAGCAGTAGGTCTGGCACAGGTTAGGGACATCTGGGTCGAGGTTTTTGCACCACTTCCGGCTGTTGATCTGGAAGATGCCGTTGTTGGTGCTCCCGTCAGCTTCGTGGTCCACAGCAGCTGTGTTGAAGCCACTCGTGAAGTAAGCAAGACAGACCCCTGGGTAGGGTGGAGACGCAGGCCCGAGGGTCAGGTGACCGAAGCCAGCGTAGACCGGGACACTCAGGTGTGGGTGCGGGGGCCACACGTGAATTCCCCTGAGCCTCAGCTCCTGCTCCAAGCTGGGCAGGGCGGCTGTCCTCCCGCCTACTTCCCCAGCGCCTCCAGACAGACGGCCTCGGGGGCCGAGGGACTCTTTTGGTGCCACCACAGCTACCAAACAGCCAGCGTCAAGTCTGTCCCTCGGGCCTCCTTCCTTCCTGCCGTCTCACCGCTCCCACACAGTGGGGCCCAAGACATCTTTGTGGGGTGAACAGACAAGAGCTAGATCTCTAGAGGCAAACCGAGGAAGACCCAGGAGAGTGCTGGCAAGGGAGCTAGAACGAGAGAGAAATGAGCCAGACGTGGCTGGACCTCACAGCTTCCCGAAGCTACCAGCAGCATGAAGAGTCTGCTCTTCCTGGTCTGCTCAGTCTAGCCTAAACCTGCATGGGAACGTCCTATCCTCTTGGCTGCCATTAGAATTAGGGAACTAAGCCTTTCTGTTTCTTTGGCTGTTGACATCAGTGACAGCGACAGGGGCGGGCAGGAGCAGGCTGATGGGGCTGCCTGCGGCCAATTAGAGATTCAACCTGTGTTAAATGTTGGTCCTAGCACTCTGGATGGACAAAGGAGGGCCGAGGCTGAGAAAGCTTCTGAGACCACAGCCCAGGAGGGAGAGCTGGGAGGGAGGGAGGGCAGGGAGGGAGAGGAGCAGGGAGGGGCAGCCAAGGCTGGAGGGGGGGAATCCTCACAGTCAGCCAGGGTGGATCCCCGGTAGCCCTCCAGGCCGAACTCCTGGAGAACTTTGGCCAGCTCACAGCGACTGTAGACCTTGGCCTGGCTGCAGGTGAGCAGGCAGCCGAGCAGAGAGGCGAAAGCCAGCAACATGCTCCCCGGAGCGCACGGCTGCTTGCTGGGAGCCCAGCTCCTGGCTTCCATGCCGGTGGCGGAAGCACAGCCCCCGCCACACTGGCTCACGGCTGGGTTTTGAGAGGGCAGGCAGTTCAACAGCCCTGCTCCACCACTCACAGAAGGTTACCCTTGGAAGAGGAAGAAAAACGGGCTCTGAGCATACCTAGGTCAAGGGGAGAAGGTGCCAATACTGCACACCAGCTCCCTTGCAGCCCCGAGGAAGCATCAGCCATGCGCCCGAGATCTGAGATCCTGGAGAGGGTTCCCTGAGGCCAGCTCCCCTCCATCCCACTTTACACCTGCCCCCAGAGCGGAGAGAGGAGGAGGGAAAGGAAACGAGCATATCTGGAGCCCTGTACTACTGGCCAGGCATCGTCGCATCCTGAAGCCCCATGTCGCACAACTAAGAAGGAGCAAAGTGTGGAATAAGACCAATGTTTATGTGATTCCAAACCCCATGAGGTATGGCCATGAGCAGATGTTCCAGGAGGGCAAGGGCCTAGCAATGTCGTCAGAGTGTAGGTCAGTCCCCACCCCGCCCATGTTGTCAAGGGAACGCTCTCCTAGAGCCGCTCCTTGGGTTTGCCTCTTGCACTGGCTCTGCGGGCCAGCCCTTGGTATCATGGACGACGTTTGCACCTGGTTATGACCTTCACCTTCACTCGGTCTCAGCCACCCACTCTCACGGCCTGGCCATCCGCGCATCTCACTACTGCCGCCCCCTACCACCTTCCATTCTCGTCTCTCTGGCACACCTTCCCATGTCTCCCATGACCCTACTCCACCGTACTTGCTGTCTGCCTTCATTGAGTCAAAAAACAGAACAGCCATAGGACCTCATGAATGGTGTCCCTAAAAACACATGGCCTCGAAACCCACTGGACCTTCACGCCATGGAGGATGACAAGGTGGGTTGAGGGTGTGGCTCTGCAGTGAGCCTTGAGTCTGAAGCCCACCTCCAACCTGCACAACGTCTCTGACTTCGGACACTTCCTGAGCCTCATCATCTCCAGCTGGCCAAGGAGGAAATGAGTAACCCCTGCCTCAGAAGATTGTTGAAGGAGTGAATGAGAGGAGGAGAAAAGCCCAGAGAGAACCTAGCTCTTTGTACTATAAATAGGTTCTTGTTATTTCTATGATGAAATTCTCTGACACCGGCCGGCATGAGCGCTTGTCTTCGGCCAGCTTTCTCCCTCCCGTTTCCCTCAAAGAACATTCTAGATGCTCATTACTGCCCTCGGCCCTGTCCCACCCAAGCTCCCAGAAGATCTCACCTCCTGCCTCACAGAGGCACCAGTAGCCTCGTCTCGCTTGTCTTCACCCCTCTAGTGTGGGGGTGCGGGGCCTCGATGCGAGTCAAGGCCTGTCATGCCTGCGCTCCAGACTTCACCCTTTCCCGCCTCTCAGCTTTGCTCCCCGGGCCACCGCTCCTCTCCCAGTGTCCTCAGCCAGTGTCCTCAGCACCTCTTCCTACCCCTTCTCCTGATGCATGGACACACACAGGCCTCACCACCGTCTATACTGATCAGTCTCTCTCCTTCTTTTCTCATGGAAACTTCTACAGGAAGAATGACTGTTTTCTCATCTCCCCATGTGTGTTCAGCCCAGTGGAATTTAGCTTGACCACCATCACTACACACCTGATGCTCTTCTGCCCTGTCCAGTGGGCCTCATGAGTTCTTGACCCACGGGGGCGCACCATTGCCCAATCTACCTGTTGAATCTCTTGCCTCTCTTGACTTCCATGATGCCCCCTTTTCTGGGTTCCCTGCTTCTTCTTGGGTTATTTCTTCTGATTGCCTACGCCGTCTCAAAAGTTGGTATGCTTTCCGGGTATTTCTACCCTGAGCCCTCTTCTCTCTCTCCCTCTCTCTTTCTTTCTTTCTCTCTCTCTCTCTCTCTCCAGAATACCCTCTGGGTGGCCCCACAGTTAACTGCCACCTGCAGGCTGATGACGTTGAAGCCTGTCTTCCCCAGAGCAGCCGACCTCATCTGCAGCTGCCTCCTGGACTTCTCCACTTGGATATCCCACATCATGTCCAAAAAGAACTCATGTTCCCACTAAAATCGGCTTCCTTAAGCCTTTCCTTTCTGGATTTAAAGCATTCTTGGTTTTAAGCTCATAACTGGGGCGCCTGGGTGGCCCAGTCAGTTAAGCATCTGCCTTCGACTCAGGTCATGATCCCAGGGTCCTGGGATCAGGCCCTGCATGGGGCTCTCCACTTAGCACAGAGCTCGAAGCTCTGTTCTCCCTCTGTGATCTCCCTCACTCTCTCTCAAATAATTAAGTAAAATCTTTAAAAAAAAATAACTCCTAACATTTTTGGTTTAAACACATTAATCCGAGTTAGAAATACAGACGGACTTCTTCACTCCTTCTCTCTCTACATCCTTCACCCATCCCTAGCCGGTCGATCCCCATGTGCTGTGGATTCTGCCCTCCCTCCCAGAGCACCATCTTGCCCTCTGTTCTGACCACACTCCCAGAACACTGATGGGCTCCTTGCATCCTGTCCTGACCCGTTTTCCAAACTATTCTAGACACATTTACCACCATGAGTTTTTTAAATGAAAAGCCCGACCACCTGCCACCCGGGGATGGCTCCCTTCATCCTTGCTTCTAGGCATGCGGACCTGTCCCTCCCTCGCCAGGAGTTCTGGTACTGCCATATTCGCTCATGACAATCCTCTGCCTTGATCCCTAACCCGCTCCTTCCTCTACATGGCGAACTCTTCATGGGTCACATCATCGGTGAGTCCGCCAGCTCCCCAACATGCCCCGAGCACCCTGTGGCTTCTGCCGTCCCCCTATCCCACAAGACTGTAGCATACGGCAGTTGTTCCCACCAGAAGAGGACTTCCAAGGAACAATGGCTGCCCTGTGTAGCTTCATATTCTCAGAACTAAGCCGAGTTGAGGGGACGGAGTGGCTGTTCAGTGGTGCTGCTTACCCTAAAGCATCCTGAGGTCCTGACCCCAAGAGCACAAATCTTCTCCATCAAAATGGGGGACGGGGAGGCGATGGAGGGGGGACCTCACTAAGCTCTTCACACCCAGCAGACACTATGCTGGGCCTTTGCCGGATGTTTTCTGATTTAATCTCATCTAATCCTCTCAAGAACTCAAGGCGCATAGGAGTAATAGCCCCCATTTCCAGATGAGGAAACCAAGTTCACTTCCCTACAGAGACTGTTTTTTGACTTTTTGTAGCAAAGTGACTTGAAATTAATTTCATCCTGAGCATGTCATGGCAGGTCGAGGGGTGTAAGGAGTGAGGGCTGGTGAATCAGAGGCCAGACACCGTCAACGAGATCTCCCCTCTCTCTCTCAACTCGGCGCTCTCCCAGCCCAGGACCCCCCCCACCCATTTCTGACCACCCCCTTTCTTTTTCCATGCCCCTCTCCGACCAGGCCAGCCAGGGCCCTGGCCAACAGCTGCAGGAAGAGGGGAAGGGAGCTCACTGATCAGGTGTCGTCTCCACCAGAGCTGACACGGCAGTGACAGGCGGCAGCAGCAGGGACCCAACACCCTGCCTCAGCTCAAGACACCCCCATGATACTGCTAGGGCCCGAGGCACCCAGCTTTCAGAGAATGATGGGGGAGAGCAGACTCCAGATTGACATAGGGCCTTCTGGAACTCCTCAGTTCTGTGAGCTCATCTTCTAGAATCACCTTCACACGCTGAACTTTGAGTTTTCCCTGAGCCCCACAGTTTTGGGGCTGGGGACATGTTAGGAGTGTCTAAGCCCTCCTCGGCCAATTCCACACACACTCACACACACAATACGTTGAAGGATGACTCTTCTGCTCCATCGATGATGATGGCAGGGGCCCACAGCCTCCCCAGGCAGCCCACCTCACCATCAAACTCCTCTGACTGGCAAAAAGTCCTTCCTTAGTGCCGAACCACAAAAGACCCATTTTCTGCACCTGCGTGATGACAGGTCAGTGTGGACAAGCCTGGGACAGAGGTGATGCTGTTGACCCTAAAGCTTGAGGGACAAAGCAGGGACCTGGAAAGACACATGACGCCCATGTCTGTGTCTCACAGGGGCCCCTGCTTGGAGGTCACATGGATCTGGGAAGGAAGGCAGGCACTAGTGACTACCAGCTGGGTGACCGAGAAAAAGTGACTTCACCTCTTAGTTTCCTCAGCTCTCAAGCGGGAATAACAACACCAGGAGTAGTCAGTGGTTGGTACATGGGGTGTTCAAGACATGGGAGCAACGACCGCTAAGAACAGAGGACAGCCAGAAAACTGTGGAGTGGCACCTGCTCACTCTCTCTGCCTGGGCCCCACCCCAAACCCACCAGTTTAGAATCAAGGGTTAGCCCAGATCCAGATCACCTTAGGATTTCTTTCTTTCTTTCTTTCTTTTTTAATTGTGGTATGAACACTTAACGTGAGATTTACCGTCAAGAAGTCTGTAAGTGACCAGCAGAGCCCTGTTGACCATCGGCGCATATGGTACAGAAGATCTCTAGAGCTTATTCATCTTGCTTAACTGAAAACTTTATGTCTATTGATTAATAACTCCCTGTTTCTCCCTCCCCAGTGTCTGGCAGCCACCGCTTCTCTCTGTGTCTACGAACTTGACTACTATAGTTGCCTCATACGAGAAGAATCATGGTGTCTTAATCTTTCTGTGACCAGTTCATTTCACTCAGCATAATGGCCTCCAGGTTCATCCATGTTGGCGCATATTACAGAATTTCCTTCTTGCTTAAGGTTGAATAGTACACCACTGTGAGAATGTACCACACCTGCCATAACCATTCATCTCTCCACGAACACGCAGGTGGTTCCCACGTCTCAGCTATCGTGAAGAAGTCTGCAGGGAACACGGAGTGCTTTATCTCGTTGCGATCCTGACTGCAATTATTTCAGATAAATACCCAGAAGTGAGATTGCTAAATCATGCAGTAGTTTTATTTTTAATGTTTTCCACAGTGACTGCCCTGTTTTGTATTCCCACCAACAGTGCACAAAGTTTCCAGCGTCTCCAAGTCCTTGCCAATGCTTGGGGTCTTTTGTTTTTTGATAACACCATCTTGACAGAGATGAGGTGATAGGTCTTGTGGTTTTGATTTGCATTTCTTTGATGACTAATGCCATTATGCATTCTTCTTTTCATATACCTGTTGATCATTTGCATGTCCTCTTTGGAGAAATATCTCCTTGGCATCAGTAATTCTTAAGAGCTCCCCAGATGACTCCCAACGGGCAGTCAGGCTTGAGCCTTCAGGGCCCTGGACTTGAGTTAGGTACACCCAAGTTCAACATCTCGCTCTGCCCCTGACTGGCTATTTACCCTGCCCTGCCCGCTGGAACCACAGTCCTTAATCTCCCCCAAGCCTCGTTTTGCTCCTCTGTAAAATGGAAATAATCCTCCTTCATTTTCCCAATGCATGAAGACGCCCGCCACTTCGTTCAGTACATTTTAGCTCTTGTTTTTATCGTCTGGCCCTGGGTGGTGATTCCGTGTGGTTGAGTTTGGGGGTTTTTACGACACCGGCCTGCTTTTACTATTTTATCGCTTCTTTTTATTGAGTAATCTTTCAGCTTATTTTATTTTATTGTATGTTTTGTTATTTCCCACTTGACTTTCACTTTTAAATGGTGAATAAGAAACAGCAGCTTAACAGGAACAGTTATGAGGGCAAGATAAGGTCCCTTTTGGGGATCAACGGGTCTTTATACCTCTGAGGACCTCTGCATGCGTCTTTCCTGTTTCCCCAAACGCAGCTCTGATTCTTGACCTCATCCTAGTAGAGACCCTCCCCTGGCTCCCTGCAGGTTTCAATTCCCCAGCACAGTTTCTCAGCCCCAGTGGCACATTAGAGAAATACTGATCCCCACCCCCCGGGCCAATCACATCAAAATCTCTGGGGATGGGCCCAGGCATCAGTATCTTTTTTTAGTGCTTCCAGATGATCCCAAAATGCTACCTGGGCTAAGAACCACCCATCGTTCTAACCAAACTTTTTATAGATCCCTCGATGTGTGACAATGCTTTGCGCCCCTGTCATATATGCTATGCGCTGCATTATTTCCTCTGTCAAACACGCCCTTTCTATCCAACTCCCTGGCTGGCTCCTAGCCCTCCTGAGAGCATCACTGAAGCTGGTCTTCCTCCCCCCGGGCCCCCCCCCGGGCTGAGTTCGGAGGCCCCCACATCCTTGCACAGCATCTGAAGCTAATCTGTCGTCTCAGCCTCCCATCCCAGTGCCTTCTAGGGAGCTGCCTGACGAGTCCCTCTTGTCTATGTTCCCCTTGTCAAGAACAAGAGTCTTCAAATGTTATGCAAAGTAATGATGAAATGAATGAAAATGACCCAGTTGATCCAGAAGAACTATAGCCCAGGGGACTCCATCAAGGAAAGCGTTGAAGCTGATCTCAAAGAAGGTGCCAGGGACGGCTTGGACCATGGAAAAACAAGTGTGCCTCTGGCTGCAGGTAGGAAGAGCCTGGAACCAACCGCCTGAGAGAGAGAGATCTGCTCACCTGGTCCACGCCAAACTTACTGCATTGAAAACAGAATTCCCCTCTTGTCGATAAGTTATATCTCTGTTATTTCCACCATTGATTGCAGTACGGAGCTGTCATTGCAAGACACAGTTATTGGGAGGTCTGAGGCAAGTAAAGTCCCTAGCCTACACTAACTAGTCTCACAGCAGCATATTCTTTTAGTTTTGTGTCTCCTCTATCATTCTGTCTTCCTTCTTATGATGGTTAATCTTATGTGTCTACTTGACCTGCCACTGGGTGCCCAGATATTTGGTCAAACGTTATGTTTCTATGAGGGTGTTTCTGGATGAGATTAATGTTGTTGTTGTTTTTTTTCATTGAACTATCTTAGACATGTAATATATAAATTTAAGGGTAAAATATGTTAATTTTGTACATTTACGTATTGTAATATGATTGCCATTGTGGTGATAATTAGCACCTCTACCATGATACGTAATTATTTATTGCTAGCGGTTGGAATAATTGAGTTCTAGTCTCCTAACAAGTTTGAGTATTATAATATTATATTTTGTCTGTATTCGCTATCCTGTAAGTTAGATGAGATTAACATTTAAATCAGATAGACTGAGTAAAGTAGATTGTCCTCCTTAATGTGGGTGGGCCTCATCCAATCAGTGGAAGGCCTGACCAGAACAAAAGGGCTGATCCTCCCTGAATAAGAGGGAATTCCCCGTGCCTGTGTTCAAGTGCAGACCTCAGCTTTTTTCCTGCATGTGGAATCAAACGGAAACATCAGCTCTTCCTGCCAGCCTTTAGACTAGAATTCCATCACTGGTTCTCTGGGGTCTTCAGCTTACCGACTGACCCCACAGATCTTGGGACTTGCCTGCCTCTGTAATTGCAAGAGCCTTGCCATTAATTTCCCAATGTGTGTGTGTGTGTGTGTGTGTGTGTGTGGTCACGGTTGCCACCAAACTTTGTTAAAGATGTGCAGATACAGACACACTGTTCTGCTCCTACTAGTTCTGCTCTTCTAAAGAGCCCTGACTGATCCCCTCCTCATGGGAAGTTGCTAGAAACCCACTGAATGGTTGTGAGGTTCCTCAGTCCACGGCATTCCCTCCCTTACCCTGGTGCCACCACTGGTTGACATTCTCCCCACCCCTTCTATGATTTCTAGCTTCTATAGCACAGGGCAGCTGGCTGAGAGCAGACAGACCTGGGCTAGCCTTCTAAGATTACAAAACTTAGTAGCTCTGTGACCTTGATAGGTCACTTAGCCTTGCTGCCCCTCAGTACATGCATGCAAAGCATCTTACACAGAACCTGGCACCAAACAGACTCCATAAAAAAGAGTAGTTCCTAATTATTATTATGTTGGGAAGAGGAAACCAAGTAACCATTCTTTCGAGAAGTGCCCTTGAATTGTCAAAAACAGCTCTTTGTGAAAAGAACCGAAGGATATTACAAAGTAAAAGCTCGATCCTGTTTTAACGGGTCAGAGGATTTTTCCTCATCCAAGTCTGTGCTATGTTGGCCCCTCACTGAAGTCACAAGATCTCTGGATAAGCAAGGAATTACTCTACTAGCATTAATCTTCTTGGACTTGTATCCCAGGGATTTGCTCCCAGGGAAACCAAGATAGCCCAAAGGAAAAGGGAGAACATTTGTCTTCAAGGAAGTGTCTGTTCATTCCCGTCACACTCTCTCTCCCCATCCTGCTGTGCTTCAGAGGTCAAAAATGGGTCTCTATCTCTGTCCCCGCCCCTCAGCCTATCCGATCTGGGACTGCAGGGATTTCCTAACTGGGCCCTCTACATGTGTAAACCTCATGGGACTCAGAGAAGCACCCAGATGGTCCTCAACCACCTGACCTCTCCCCACGTCTGCAGCCTCAGCTCCCTGCACGCTCCCCCTGAAAACACCACCTGGGGGCTTCCATGGTCCCGAATCACCAACTCTTCCCCAAATTTCTCTACCCCAGATGTCTGCCCATCAAGCACCAGAGAGCTCCATTTCATCTTTCAAAATCAGCCCAACATTGCAACCTTTGCAGGGAGCATTAATACGACACACACTGCCTCCCGACCCCTCCAATCCGCTTTCTTGTCCCAGCACCTTTTTCTCTCTATCATATAAATACCGCCTTACACTATAATTTACAGTGTACATGACTGGAGCCCCGTCTGCAAGCTCTTCCTGAACAAGGAGTAGGTTATATTTATCTCTGTATTTCCTTAACTCTTAATGGGTGAGGCACACAGAAGGCATGAGGTAGTACATTTAAAAACACAGGTTGGGGAGGAAGAAAGATGAATCTCACTATAAAGACTACATAAGGGGGATTCTGTGATGGGACCAGTTCTCTCTCTCTCTAGATTGGAGTGGTGGGTACACAAATTTACACATTGTAAAGTGACAAAGGACCATGCAGGTACATTGTAGCAAGGTTGATGTCCTGATTTTAATAGTACACTATAGTTATATAAGATGTAACCATCGGGCGAAAGGGAATGAAGGGTACAAGGGATCTCTCTCTACTCATTTTGCAACTTTCTGTGAGTCTGTAATTATTTGATAAAAAGATTAAGATTTTATTTATTTGAGAGAGAGAGCGTGAAAGAGAGCATGAGAGGGGAGAAGGTCAGAGGAAGAAGCAGAGTCCCCGTGGAGCTGGGAGCCCAATGTAGGACTCGATCCCAGGACTCCAGGATCATGACCTGAGCCAAAGGCAGCCACTTAACCAACTGAGCCACCCAGGTGCCCTAAAAAGATTTTTAAAAAGGCAAAATGCACAGGCTAGTTTTACTGTTCTGACTAAACTCATAAAATAATGGGGAATAAGGGACAGTCAACTCTGAAATTTTTCACAAAGTCTAACTTAAGATTATTTAAAAGCGACTAGCTAGAGGGTGAATGTTAGAACATAAACACAACCCAACCGGGCTTCAACATCTGGTTTACTCAGAAATTGCACAAAGTTTCTGCTCAGGGGCACCTGGGTGGCTCAGTGGGTTAAAACCTCTGCCTTCAGCTCGGGTCATGATCCCAGGATCCTGGGATCGAACCCCGCATCGGGCTCTCTGCTCAGCGGGGAGCCTGCTTCCCTTCTTCTCTCTCTGCCTGCTTCTCTGCCTACTTGTGATCTCTGTCTGTCAAATAAATAAATAAAATCTTTGAAAAAGGAAAAAGGAAGTTTCTGCTCAAAAAGCCTTTCAACTGGTGTCTAAGTGGTTAGAACCCTGAGCTGAATGAGTCAGATCCATGCGTCTGTGGGGGCTGAAGGAGGTCACGCAGGATGAAACCCCTTGGGAAAACGTAAAGCTTCATTTACACACTCTGACCAGCCTGAAAGGTGCTGAATGTGAGGAAGACACCTGTATGCCTGGCCCATGACTTTGGGAAGCCGTGGAACCTAAAAATCTGGGTGCCTATTCTTAGCAACATGGGACCCTTCACAAGCTGGAAATGTTGAAAAGCGAGGCTTCCAGTAAGGTGACATCTTCAAAAGCTTAAAGACTCTTCAACCCAAGGCCTCTCAAAATCCGAGATTCCTAGCGACAGGGTGGGCTGACAACCTGATGGCTTCAAGAGCCTAGAGCCCTAGGAGCCTGGGGCCCCGAATAACGGATGACTCTAATAACTTGGGGCCTCTGAGAACCATGAAGCCTTTCATAAACTGCAAAACTGAATAACCTGGGGCTTCTAACAACCCAAGACCTATAATAAACTGAGACTCTTAGCAACCCAGGTCTCCTAGCAACCTGGGGACTCTAATTATCAGAGACTCCTAGCAACCAGGGAGATTGTGCCACCTGGGGGCCCGCACACATCTAACCTTGGACCAGGACGGCCTCCCATTCTGCAGGCACCGCACGTGGAATCTTGAGAAGCAGTGTCACCTAATAGATAGAGACAGACTCGGGAACCGATGGCCCATGTTCTGATTTTGCCACTCAGGAACTGCATAGCCTTTGGCTTAACCTCCCTACCAGTTTCCCCTACAGAGAAGATGAGAATGATTATAGTATCTTGCTCATGAAACAATTGTGAGAATCAGTTAAGAAGGTTGTGGGCAAGCATCACAACCGCTATACGTATGCGTGTTGCCATTTCTGACAGCACCCTCCCTTCTCCTGTCCTGATACCCTCCATAGTCCATTGGATCTGCTTCCAAAACATCTCTCCCATCTACTCCAGCTCTGTCATCACTACCGAAGTCAGTCTTCATTGCCAAAAGCTATCTTTCCAACACACAAGTGCTATCATGACACTTCTGCCTGTAGGCTTCCCTGGCTCCCTTGCTCCTGGAGTCGAGTTCAAACTCTTGGCCATGGTACCTAAACTCCTCATGATCGGCCACTATCTTCCCAGCTTCATCTTCAATCACTCCTCCAACCCCTACTTCCCTTATTCATTCCTAAAACAACCCTGAGAGGTGGTTTAGATTAATCATCTCAATTTCACAGATACAGAAAACGGAACTGACAGAAGTCACTTAAGTGCATACAGCCTTGACACATTGATTTGAAAGCCAAGTCTGACTCCAAAACTCAAGTTCTTTGATTGCAAAGCCATCGCTGCCTCCTGAAAGCTTCCAGAAATGAAAGTCTCTGGTTAGCCTCTTTAAATTTTTTTTTTAAATTTATTGGACAGACAGAGATCACAAGTAGGCAGAGAGGCAGGCAGAGAAACATGAGGAAGCAGGCTCAGAGCAGAGAGCCCGATGCGGGGCTCGATCCCAGAACCCTGGGATCATGACCTGAGCCGAAGGCAGAGGCTTTTAACCCACTGAGCCACCCAGGTGCCCCTCTGGTTAGCCTCTTAATAAACCAACTTTGGTCTTGCCCCAAAGCCCCCTCCACCCTTTTCTGCAGGGGCAACTGGACAGCTTTCAGCTTTGGTGGAGCTCAAGGATTGACACCAGGGGGCGCTATCCCTGCACACAAAAACAGTAAATAATCAGACCGTGGAGACCTTGGAGACCACACCCAGTAATGCTTAACCTGTGACCTGTCTCATTGGGCCACATGGCTCACGTGTAATTCTAAGATAAATGGTTAGAAACCTGCCTCCATGTTGCTGCTCTTCAAAAAGACACGGTTATTAATATTTCAGGGGCTTAAAGGTCATTTTCATTAACATTTTTCCTGTCAATGAAATAGGTTAATCTGAGTTTTAAGAACATCCATATTCTTCCATGGAACTCAATAAAGCTACTCTCATTTTAAAAAGATATTTACTTATTTATTTATTTGAGAGAGAGAGAGAGCATGAGCAGTGGGTAGAGGGAGAGGGAGAAACAGGCTCCCTGCCGCTGAGCAGGGAGCCCAATGCGGGACTTGATCCCAGGACCCTAGGATCATGACCTGAGTTGAAGAGAGACGCTTAGCTCACTGAGCCTCCCAGGCACCTCTACTCTCATTTTCAATTAAAATTAATTCAACCTATAAACCCCTTTATTGCCCTGTTCGAGTCTCAAGACTGGGGACGTGAGGAGGTGGATGGGGACAGCAAGGAGACTGCTCCTCGTTGGTACAGTCTGACATCCTCATTTGATCAATGTGAGGACAGCAATCCCCAAAGGGAAAGCCAATTGCTCCAGAGCCCACAGCAAGAGGCAGGACAGAGACCAGATCTAACTTTCCAGAACATAACTTCATAGTAATACACTCTGATTGTAATTGATGAGGAATACACAAGAGGAACCCCTGACATTATTGCTCATGGCCCCAGACCACAAATCGAGGGACAGTTAGCCTGAGTGTCATGTGGGGCTCCTTATCATGCGTGGAAGGGAAACCGTGTTTGCTTCTATGGGTGGTTCACGTACGTCTTCGTCTGGGAGATGGGGATAATGATATGTACCTCTCAGAAGACCTGGCTTTCATGCTGTGCTCCCCCTGCACCCGCCCTGAGCCCCCCTGAGAGCTGGTCTCCCTGGGCTGAGATCAGAGATCCCAGCAGAGTTCTCCCAAGGCAGTGAGAGGTTGGGTTGGGAGGAAAGATTTTGTCCCCTTACCACCCAAAACCACTTCTCTCCCCAACTGCAAGGGAAGAGCTGAGCTCCAGGTTCTTGCTATTTGGTGGCTGGCCCTCAACTGGCGGTGAATCTGTCCACCAGGAGACACACCGTAATGACTGAAGACATTTTTGATGACCACAGCTGGGGAGAGGAATGTTACCGGCATTTAGAGAGTAGAAGCCAGGGATGCTGCGAAACATCTTACCATGCACAAGGCAGCCCCCTCAGACAAAGAATTATTCAGCCCAAAATGTCAATAGTGCTGAGGTCAGAATGCCCTTATATTCAGCATAGAGCAGTCTCGGTCTGGTTCCCCCTGTGCTCTGTCTTCTGTGTGATGCCAGATGAGCCATTTCGTCCCTAGGCTGATACTCTTGTTCGGTTTGATGACCCACAGCGCCCCTCCTAACATGGTCACCCTCCAGCTCTGCTTCCTAATCACCTACCTGGTGACTGGGATTCCGGTGCTTTGAGTCTCCATAAGCAGAAAGGACAGCATCTCATCCCCATTCCGTCAACTGTAATATGGGAATAATTATTCCTACTTCACCAAGTCCTACATTGGGAGAATAACTTTGCACAGAGTTGGTACCTAATAAACATTTGTTTTTAAGAAAATAAACAGCATAATGGATGGGCAGGGGAAAAGTTCAAGGGAACTGGGATTTCCTAAACAGGCGCTCATTCAGCAGCCTCCAGGCCAGAGGGACCTTTGAGACAAGAAAATCATATTTCTCGAAACTTTCCAGGAGGCAGCTATGGATCTTGGACTTTGTAGGCAGCCTCGCAAGATGGAAAGACCTTGGGCTTTGGAGATACACAGCCCTGAATTCGGGCCTCTGACCCATCTTAAGAGAAACATTTCTGCCAGAAAGAAAAATGTCCAATGGAAGAATCATTTCAACTCCTCAGTTGATGTGGAGTAGAGGATACAGAGCTTTGATGTCAAACTTGACCTGAATCCCAGCCCCTCCCGCCAATCCCAACGGAGTGACCTAATCGTCAGGAAGGATAATAAGGCAAATCAATTTAGGAGGCCCGTGAATTTCATATGAGGGGAAAGCATCAAGTTACTTCTTGTTATTACAGAGATAAGCAGTCATGGGTCCCAGTCAATGGATTCCCCGCCCGGACTCACATTTTCATTTAAGATTTTAACGAGAAATCACAAATATTGTCAAATCCTCTATGGTTCCAGGAGAAAGATGTTTGGTGGCCTCTGTTATGCTCCCACCTACACACACACACACACACACACACACACACACACATATCCATTTACAAACGGAAAAACCTAACATTGCACATTTTATCATGCCCAAGAACCTGTAAGTCAGAGAGGTTAAGAGGACTACTCTTGACCATTTAAAGTGGGATAGGCAGGGCCCCCTGGGTGGCTCAGTCAGTTAAGCATCTGCCTTTGGGTCAGAGAATGATCCCAGGGTCCTGGGACAGAATCAGGGTCCTATGAGCAAGCCCCTGAGCAGGGAGCCTGCTTCTTCCTCTCCCTCTGTCATTCCCCCCCAGCTTGTGCTCTCTCTCTCTCAAATAAATAAATAAAATATATTTTTTAAGATTTTATTTATTTATTTGACAGAGAGATAGAAAGCAGAAGTAGGCAGAGGAAGAGAGAGAAGCAGGCTCTCTGCAGAGCAGAGAGCCCGATGCGGGACTCGATCCCAGAACCCTGGGATCATGACCTGAGCCAAAGGCAGCCGCTTAACTGACTGAGCCACCAGGGCGCCCCATAAATAAAATCTTTTATAAAATAAATAAATAAGGCGGGGAAGGCATTGATGGGCACTGAGTAATATACAGAGTTGTTGAATAATTGTACTGTACATTTGAAACTAATTATACTTGAACAAAAGAGGGGAGGCATTGTCCTACCCCTGAGCCTCAGTAAAGAAAGCAATCCTGTAAAACAGACCCTGTCCCACGGTCACGTCAAGACCATCTTTTACTGATTCCAGCATCAACAAAGATGTAGATTAGTTAAGCTGCAGAGACCTAACGTTGTAAAACGCCAGATCCCGAGTTAACCATCAGAAACCAAATACCCAAAATACAAGGAGACACCACCCCGAGCTTGATCAGAGCTTATGCCACTCCGCTGGATCTAAAACCCAGATCACCAGCGTCTCGGGAAGGCTCGCATGTGGAGGGCCCCAACTGCGCTCAGACCCCACACTGCTTACAACAGAACCCTGCGAACAAGCAGAGTCCATGGGGCTGAAGGGCACGTCTGTGAACCCCCAGGGAGGTATTTCTGTTGCTGGAAGTGTGGAAAGAGTCAGGTTTGGCAAAAGAGACAAACAGACGGGAAGACAGGAAGACAGAAGAGATAGACAGAAGGGGACAGTGGGCACCCCAAGAAGGAGACACAAACATCAACTATCCTGTTCTGGTTCCTTAAACATTCTTTTTTTTTTTTTTCTTTCTTTCTTTTTTTTTTTTTTTTAAGTGATCTCTACATCCAACACGGGGCTTGAACCCACAACCCTAGATCGAGTCACATGTTCCACTGACGGAGCTAACCAGGCTCAGTCTGGTTCTAACATTCTAAATAAGAAGTGGAAGCTTGCGCCTCCTCTCTGGGTCAATCCTTTCTCCAGAAAACATAACTTTAGTTATCCCTCAGTTTCCTCATCAAAGGAAGCTCATTTATTCAGAGGTAATGGAGCTGTTCCAGAAGCTTTTATCTAATTATATCATCAGAAGAATTCAACAGCTGGCTTTAAAACACTCTTTTCCTTCTATTCTAGGGCAAGGGGTTGAGGACAAGCCAGGGTAGGGCTGGATAGGGGGAGAACTTCAGCTCCAGGACTAGCCTCTGAGGAAGGCAGCCTTGAAGGTTCATGGCAGTAGGTTCAAACAGGGAAGCAACGTCAAGGATGAGAGCAGCAGTGGTCAGGAGAGCTGCTCTGGCCTGGATGAGGGCACGGCGGTAGCGGGTCAAAGCAGCCAGCCGAAGCGAGGTGTACATCCTGGAAAATCTGTCCATCTGTTCCAGATCTCACCAGCAAGCAGGCTGGGAAGACAATGGGTACCTGGTCCTGTTTTCTTGTTCCTCACTATCTTCTCACTGCCTCCCTGAGTTGCTGGTCCATAGCAGAAGCTAGAGAAATGCATGCAGAATGAGTGAGTGTAAGACAAAGCTCCTGTAGATGCCAGGTCTGATCACCCTCTTCTTGCCTCCACCTGCTTGTAGGAATAAAAGAAAGTGCCACTGCCCTTCTAGTGACTTCCAGGGTAGTTTTTATGAAATCACTAAGTATAATTAGGGACCAAGAACAAAAATACAGACACTGCCATGTTGTAAAGGACAGGAACACTGTAGGAGAAATCTGATGGGAAATGTCCAACATGGAGATGAATCTGGTGGTTGAGCTCTGGGGCCAGTCCCTGAGAAGGTCAAGGTGGCTGCTTCCTGAACAAGTAGTCTTGACAACAGGTGCCCTCGGGGTTTGTCCTCACTGCTACACGGCTGGACATGGCTTCCTGGTCTGGCCAGATGCAAGGAGCTAATACCCACAGAGACCGATCCTGCCTGCCTGTAAAGGGTGTGGTCTCGCCTAACACCTGAGCAGCTGGACTCTCCTGCGTGGGCTTCTCGTGCAACCCATGAAGGAGCAAAGACATGGAGAGACCAAATGGGAAGGACCTGGCTTGGGGCTCCATTCTAGAAACAGCAACCAGGCTGCTTGACCAAATAGCACTGCTGAAACTGTGAGAGAGAATCCTAAGCAGGCTCCATACCCTGTGCAGAGCCTGAAGTGGGGCTTGATCTCATGACCCTGAGATCATGACCTGAGCTGAAAACAAGAACCGGATGCTTAACCGACTGAGCCATGCAGGCGCCCCTTGGCTGTGCTCCTCCTTAAACATGGCTTCAGGTCCCTGGCTCCTATAGGACAAAGTACTCCATGAAATCTCCTAGAAGAGGAGGGGCTGCCAAATGAGGGTCCATGAGGCATGGGCACTCTGCAGACGTGTCCTAGCAGGTCCTGCAGGGGACGAGGGGGCAGAGTTCTGCCCACCTCTACTTCTATCAGAAGAACTTCCGTCCTGTCTATATTGCATATTAAAGTTCCGCATTAGGATTTGTTTGAAGAGAAGTTCTGAAGCTAAAAAAGGTTGATACCTGTGGGAGATTAGCCTGTGGGGGTATGGTGCATCCACACCCTTACCGTGGTCTCATGGTAGACAGAGTACAGATCCCCAGCCCTTGACTCTGGGATTACCTCTGCTTGGACCCATGGGATACTTGCATGACATAAGCAAAGACTTGAAATGTGCTTGGGTCATGGGACCTACTCTCAAGAACTCCTTCCTTTATCCATGAGAAAATTTTGCCCCAGTGAGCTGTAAGCCCAAGGAGGCACGTGGAGTAGACATGGACCCAGTCCACAGCTTGGAGCCAGGCTGAGCTGAGCCCACTATAGAGCAGCCAAACCCTAGCCAACAGGCAGGCGTGTAAGCCCAGAATAGATACTTCCCACAAGCCATTGACATTTCAAAGTTGTTTGTTAGACAGCAAATAACGAACCACACACTGTTTTTTAAGAGTCCTTCCAGTGCTTTCATTAAAAGAAAGAGTCTGGTTACTTAAAGAAGAAGAAGGAGGAGGAGAAGAAAAAGGAGGAGAAGGGGGGGGGAGCCAGTTGACAGAAATCTGCTTGTTTCTACCACTTTGAAGAGCAATTTCACAACATCTAGTATGGCCGAAGGGACAAAGACACACCAACCACTCACCATTCCGTCTCTAGGTGATTACATACCGTAGAACAAGGGTCAGACATTTTTTCAGTAAAGGGCCAGAGAGTAAATATTTTAGGATTTTTAGACTGTGCAGTCTCTGTCCCAACTACTCCACTCTGCCATTTTAGAATGAAAGCAGTCCTGGACCATATTTGAATGAATGCCTGTGGCTGTGTGCCAAAAAAATTATGAACACTGAAATGTGAATTTCATATAATTTTCATGTGTCACAAAATACACTTTGTTTTTAGCCATTAAAAATGTAAAAACCGGAACACCTGGGTGGCTCAGTGGGTTAAGCCTTCAGCTCAGGTCATGATCTCAGGGTCCTGGGATTGAGCCCCATATCAGGCTCTCTGCTCAGCAGGGAACCTGCCTCCCCCTCTCTCTTTGGCCGCCTCTCTGCCTACTTGTGGTCTGTCTCTTTCTGTCAAATAAATAAATAAAATATTAAAAACGTAGAAACCGGGGCACCTGGGTGGCTCAGTGGAGTAAAGCCTCTGCCTTCGGGTCAGGTCATGATCCTGGGGTCCTGGGATTGAGCTCCACATCAGGCTGTCTGCTCAGCAGGGAGCCTGCTTCCCTTCCTCTCTCTCTCTGCCTACTTGTGATCACGGTCTGTCAAAAAAATAAATAAAATCTTTAAAATAAATAAATAAAATAAAATATTTTTTAAAATGTAAAAACCATCTATCCACTGTTGAAGCAATAGACAGACTGTGGTGTATACATACCATGGGATACTACTTAGCCCTAAAAGGAAGCACATTCTGACACCTGCTACAACATGAATGAACCTTGAAAACTTTATACTAAATAAAATAAGCCAAACACAAAGGGACAAATACTGTATGATTCCACTCAGATGAGGTGCTCAGTGTAGCTAAATTCACAGACAAAGTAAATTGGTGGCACGGAGAGTAAGGAATTATTGTGGAATGGGCACAGCTTCAGTATGGGAAGATGAAAAAGTTCTAGAATTGGATAGTGGTGATTGTTACACAACAACATGAATGCACCCAAATCCACTAAATGATAAGCTTGAAAATGGTTAAAATGGCAAATTTCATGTGATGTATATCATACTGCAATTTTTTAATTAAAATTAAAAATAAGGAAAATTCAAAAACCATCCTTAATTCACAGCCCCCTACAAAAACAGGTGGGAGCCAGATTTGACCTATGTGGCATAGCTGCCCTAGAGAACTTGCCCTAAAGAAACTCTCACATGTCCCAGGCAATAAGGACAGGAGTACTGTCTGGGTTAGGAAAAAGAAAGAAAGGAAATGTCCTGAATATTTATCAACAGGAAAATGGAGAAATACATTATGCATAATTATTCAATGGAGAAGCCAATGATAAGTGGAGTACACTACAATTTATATATAAAATTTAAGACCCTACTGAATAATGCTATATTGTATTAATGGATGCATAAATATGTGGTAACAGTGTGAAGACATACATGGGAATGACAAACAGTGAATTCATGGTAATAGTTACCTCTGAGGAAGGGGGAGAATACTGGAAAGGAGGGTGGGATATATAGGGAGCTTCAATTAGATCAGCAATGTTTCACGTCTTTAAACGAGATCTGATACAAATATGACATAATGTTAAGATTTGATAAAGCTTAATGGTGGGTAAATAGGTATTCATTATGCTCCTTTCTATTCTTGTCTAATCTTTGAAATATTTCATGATGAAAAAATTAATTCAGGAAAAGTAAAGGGAGAAACAAATTAAAAGGGAAAAAAAGGAAACCATCAATTTCAAAGCGAGCCAGTAACAGCAACAAGCATAGCAGAAGTGGTAATCAGTCTACCTCCCTGATCCTTCCGGGCTTTCTCAGGCTTCCTTGGCTTGCCGGCTTAGAGCTCCCTGGGGCAAACTTGATGCAGATGTCCATGTTCAGAACCTAAGGCAGGCTTTGCCCCTTCTAGTTGGTCACCCCGTGGCTGGGGAAGAAAGGCTGACAGAGCCCAGACCTCCCCCACACTTTGGAACCATGTCCCAGGCGCAATCCATTTTTTGGAGGCAAGCCTGCCCCTACCCATAAGGCACGAGAAGTCATTTCAGGGTTTCAGGACGTTTTCTTGTGAAAACCCAAGGTTCTCTCGCCCAGTGCATGTAGAGATGGAGAAGGATGAGCCAGGCTTCTCTGGAGGACTCACCTGTCAATTCAACAAACATTTATTGACCTTAGTTCTTACCCATATCTAATGCTGTCAATTAGGATTAGGTTGGACTGAAAGTAACAGGAAACCCAACTCACAGTGGCTTAAAAAAGACAGAAGTTTATTTCTGTCTCATGTGAAATAAACCTAGAGGTAGATAACTCAGGATAGAACGCAGGCTCTCTCATTCCGAGGATGTGATTTCTCTTATTCCCAGAGGACAGCTTGAGCTCCAGCTATCAGATCTACCATCCAAGCAGCAAGATGGAAGAAAGGGAGAAGGACCAGATTCTTCCCTTTTAAAGGAGTCTCCCAGAAAGCATCCCATGGTTTTTTCAATGCCATCTCGTTAGTCAGAAGATAGTCCAGTAACCACACTTAACTCCAAGGAAAGCCAGGAAATGTAGCCTTTTTCTGAGAAGCCATGAACCCAGCTAAAACCCAGGACCCAGTGTGCTCTCCGCTGAGACAGCCTAGTCCTCTGGCTGAGCAATCACTGAGCTTAAGCGTGGGAATCAGAGAAGAAACAGCCAACCTGGTTCTTGATCCTGAGCCACCATAGTCCTGCCCATCAGTAAAAAATGACCTAGCCAGTCTCGACGCTCATCCTCCCGAGCAGAGAAAAGACTGTTATAGAGTGAGATACTGCCCATCCTCTTACATGCCTCCAGCATGGAAAAAGGAAAGTCTGGGTGACATTTCTAAAGAAAGGAGAGGAAATATGTCTCCTGACCAGCAACACAGGTTGAGCTTTGAGTTTGAGCTTGGGTGATAACAAAGCCCCACTCTCAAACAGGCACACATTTGCACACATGTACCCACCACCTGATCTGGAACGATGGAGTCTGGCCTCATAGGTGGACTGCTCATCCAAAGAGAACACAGACACTTAACTAAAAGTGCACCCGAACCAGAAACCCAGTGGAAAGGTATTGCGTGCTTCGTATCTAACATATAAGGGAAAATGTTGCTGAATCTTGCTTCCAGAGTCTTTGTGGCTGACGCCCAAAAAATAAATAGAAAGTTGGTGATTCATCTGCCATTCTGAAACATTAACCCAATGGACTGGTAAGACAGGGTCCTAGGCTCACACCAAGAGGAATTTTATCATAACTTCCTGAGAGCAGGATCCAGCACTCACCCTTGCACCACCGGCTGCCTGCCCGGTTATCACGTCCAGGGTGGAGCACTGGAGCAAGGCATAGTCTGGGAATTCCTTGGTGTGCCTTCTCTTCTCAGTTCTTGCCTCTCCAGCTATGTGAGCTCAAGGAGCCAGTTCCCTTTTAGTGTCCTCCTGGCTAGGTCTCATCTTCCTAATTTCAAAACAGGAATAGTAGTTGCTACCCATATGGAGCTCCCAGCATGCTCTAAGGAGCCTATGGACTCCAGCGGGGTGGGTGTGGGACGTGGTCCTTGGGAAGAGGGCACGAGAGATACACAGAGTCCCATCAGGTCAGGAGGGAATTACTAGTCCAACAACAGTGACCAAGGGAGTCTGGTTCACTTTTCACAAGCCAGGTGGGGCTGGGTCACCTGAAAAGACAATACAAAAGAATCTCACACAGAAAATAAGGGCAAAGTTGTAAGGAGCCAAATAGGAGATCCCATTTGCAGAAGTAAAAGCAGCTGCCCCTGGAACAACATGGGGCTTTGGGGCTCAGAGCCCCCACACAGTTGTAAATCCACATGTGACTTTCCACTTCTCAAACAGTTAACGACAAATAGCCTACTGTTGACCAGAAAACTTTCTGATAAGATGAACAGCCTACTTACCTGCAGATGTAGTCTATACTGTATTCTTACAGTGAAGTAAGCTCAAGAAAAGAAAATGTTATTAAGAAAATCGGGAGCATCAGGAGCAGGACCTCAGCGGTGGGGTTGGCAGCAGTGATGTTGGTTGTCAAGCAAGGTGGTGGAGAAGTATGAGACCTAAGTTCCATCTGGTGTCAGGAATTCAGCTAGATAGTCATTAAACCATTCTGAACACCTACAAACTCAACAGGAGATTGAAGAGAAGAAGAGCAGCAATTCTAGGAACAGAGAATCGACCACTTTCTGGAAGGTAGGATGTGCAGGGAAGGGAATCTGAGGGGATATATAGACCATGGTGGCAGGGGATGGGGGTGAGGCTCCCAGCAAGCGGTAGAGCAGCGGATCACAAAATCGGAACATTTAGAAGTCTGCTCCACTGAGGGACGTCGCTTCAGAGGCTAAGTGGGGGTGGAACACTCGCGAGGACAGTGTGGTCTCAGGACTCATAGGGACACAAAAAGACCAGGGTTGTCTGAGTGTGGCAGAGCTCCCTGGTGTTGGAACGGGGAAGCCTGTTCCAAAGATGGAACTGAGAAGTTGGTTCTCAGCTCGGGCTTACCTTAAACCATGACCCAAGACACAGTCGGACCACTGCTCTTCGAGCAGAGACCCCACAAGTGGCAGATCCGAGGAGAACCCCTCCTTCCTCTTCCAGGAGGAGTGGCACAGAGTGGGTGGCAGGAATCTGCTGGGTTTGGAGACTCCAAATAGGGCCATGCGCCTGGATAAAATGGTTGGTCACAGGTCATGTGAGCACAGAGTTCAGTGGAGACCAGGGAGACAAGAGTGACTGAGTGCTTTTCTCCAAGGGCGCACTGAAGAGTGGGGTCCCAAGCTCTTGGCTCCTCCAGCCGGAGATTGGGAGGCCGCCATTTTCATTCCCGGCCTCCAAAGCTGTACAGAAAGCAGAAAGCGATCAGGGAACAAAAGCTCCAGAGGGCGAGCCTGAACAGATTACTTAGCCCGGCCCCTGGCAAGGGCGGCACAATTGCAACTTGGGCAAAGACATTTGAGAATCACTACAACAGGCCCCTCCCCCAGAAAAACAGCAAAAACATCCAGCCAAGACCAAGTTCACGGATCGATGAGAACTGTGGAACTCCAGAGGTAGGGAAAAGCAACACATAGAATTCATGTCTCTTTTCCCATAATTCTTTAGTCTTTCAAAGTTGAATTTTTTTAATGTTATTTTTTTCTTATTCTATTTTTAAAAAATTTTTCCTCCTTCTTATTTTAACCTTTTTAAACTATTTTATCTTATCAATATCTTATCAAATCTTTTTAAATTTTCATTGTTATAGTCATATTCTATCCCTTCATTGTATTTAACCTTATTTTTTCTATACATATAGGCTTTTCTTTCCTTAAAATTTTGGGATACAGTTTCTTCTAACAGATCAAAATCTACCTTAAGTCTAATGAATGGCTTTGTTCTAGTTTCCAGCTTGATCACATTCTTTCCCCCCTTTTTTTCTCTTTTTCAACCAACTTCTTATCTTATCAATTCCTTTTTTAGAATCCTCTTTAATCTTCATCTTTACAGGTCATATTCCATCTCTTCATCGTGTTTACCCTTATTTTTGTATATATATAAGTTTTTCTTTCTTTAAAATTTTGGGAGGCAGTTTCTTCTAACAGTTTCTTCTAACAGACCAAAATACACTCAAAAATCAAGCATGTGTCTCTGGTCTATTCACCAATCTAATATATATGTGTGTATTATGCGTGTGTGTGTGTGTGTATACACACACACACACACACACACACACATATATATATATATTCTGTTCTATTCACCAGTCTAATGTATATACATATAGAACAGAATATATATATATATATATATATATATATATATATATTCATCCCCCCCCCCACAATTCTTCTCCCCCCAGTTTCAGTCTCTTCCAATTTGATTAGTGTATATTTTTCTGGAGTTGCTGCTACCCTTTAGTATTTTGTTCTCTCATTCAT
Source organism: Martes martes (assembly GCF_963455335.1). Classification (NCBI taxonomy): domain Eukaryota; kingdom Metazoa; phylum Chordata; class Mammalia; order Carnivora; family Mustelidae; genus Martes; species Martes martes. The sequence continues at coordinate 25,902,588 of NC_137904.1, read as the reverse complement.
CTATTCTTATCTGGATAAAATGACAAGGTGGGAAAACTCATCTCAAAAAAAGAACAAGAGGCAGTACCAATGGCTAGGGACCTAACCAATACGGACATTAGTAAGATGTCAGAAGTAGAGTTCAGAATGACTTGAAATTGGCTCAAAAAAAGCATGGAAGATACTAGAGAATCTCTTTCTGGAGAAATAAAATCCCTTTCTGGAGAAATAAAAGAACTAAAATCTAACCAAGTTGAAATCAAAAAAGTTATTAATGATGTGCAATCAAAAATGGAAGCTCTTACTGCTAGGATAATAAGGCAGAAGAAAGAATTAGCGATATGGATGGATAGACCAAAAGATGGAGAGTAAAGAAGCTGAGAAAATGACAGATAAACAACTACTGGACCATGAGGGGAGAATTCAAGAGATAAGTGTTACCATGAGACAAAACAATATTAGAATAATAAGGATCCCAGAAGAAGAAGAAAGAGAGAGGGGGGAAGAAAGTATATTGGAGCAAATTATAGCAGAGAATTTCCTTAGTTTGGTGAAGGGAACAAGCATTAAAATCCAGGAGGCACAGAGAACCCCCCTCAAAATCAATAAAAATAGGTCAACACCCCATCATCTAATAGTAAAACTTACAAGTCTCAGTGACAAAGAGAAAATCCTGAAAGTAGCCCAGGACAAGAGGTCTGTAACATACAACAGTAGAAATATTAGACTGACAGAAGACCTATCCCCAGAGACCTGGCAGGCCAGAAAAGGACTGACATGATATATTCAGAGCACTAAATGAGGAAAATATGCAGCCAAGAATGTTATATCCAGCTAGGCTGTCATTGAAAATAGAAGGAGAGATAAAAACCTTTCAGGACAAACAAAAACTAAAAGAATTTGCAAACACCAAACCAGCCCTACAGGAAATATTGAAAGGGGTCCTCTAAGCAAAGAGAGAGCCTAAAAGTAACAGACCAAAAAGGAACAGAGACAATATACAGTAACAGTCACCTTACAGGCAATACAATGGCACTAAATTCATATCTTTCAATAGTTACCCTGAATGTAAATGGGCTAAATGCCCCAATCAGAAGACACAGGGTATCAGAATGGATTAAAAAAAAAAAAACAGGACCCACCAATATGCTGTCTGTAAGAAACTCATTTTAGACCCAAAGACACCTCCAGATTTAAAGTGAGGGGGTAGAAAACCATTTACCATGCTTATGGACATCAAAAGAAAGCTGGGGTAGCAATCCTTATATCAGATAAACTAGATTTTTAAGCCAAAGACTATAATAAGAGATAAGGAAGGACACTATATCATACTTAAAGGGTCTGTCCAACAAGAAGATCTAACAATTTTAAATATCTACCCCCTAACATGGGAACAGCCAATTATATAATGCATATAAACTACCAAAACTGAACCAGGAAGAAATAGAAAACATGAACAGACCCATAACCAGTAAGGAGATAGAAGCACTCATCAAAACCCTCCCAACAAACAAGAGCCCAGGGCCAGACGACTTCCCAGGGGAATTCTAAAAAACATTTAAAGAAGAATTAATACCTATTATTCTAAAACTGTCCCAAAAAACAGAAATGGAAAGAAAACTTCCAAACTCATTTTATGAGGCCAGCATTACCTTGATCCCAAAACCAAAGACCCCATCAAAAAGAAGAATTAGAGACCAATATCCTTGATGAACATGGATGTAAAAATTCTCACCAAAATACTAGCCAATAGGATCCAACAGTACATTAAACAGATTATCCACCACAACCAAGTGGGATTTATTCCTTTGCTGCAAGGTTGGTTCAACATCCACAAATCAAACAATGTGATACAATACATTAATAAAAGAAAGAGCAAGAACCATATGATACTCTTAATAGATGCTGAAAAAGCATTTGACAAAGCACAGCATCCTTTCTTAATCAAAACTCTTCACAGTGTAGGGATAGAGGGTACATACCTCAATATCATAAAAGCCATCTATGAAAAACCCACAGAGAATATCATTCTCAATGGGGAAAAACTGAAAGCTTTCCCCCTAAGGTCAGGAACACAGCAGGGCTGTCCACTATCACCACTGCTATTCAACATAGTACTAGAAGTCCTAGGCTCAGCAATCAGACAACAAAAAGAAATAAAAGGCATCTGAATCAACAAAGAAGAAGTCAAACTCTCACTCTTTGCAGATGATATGATACTTTATGTGGAAAACCCAAAAGACTCCACTCCAAAACTTCTAGAACTCATACAGGAATTCAGTAAAGTGTCAGGATAGAAAATCAATGCACAGAAATCAAGTTGCATTTCTATACACCAATAGCAAGACAGAAGAAAGAGAAATTAGGGAGTTGATCCCATTTACAACTGCACCCAAAACCATAAGATACCTAGAAATAAACTTAACGAAAGAGGAAGGAATCTCTATTCAGAAAACTATAAAGTACTCATAAAAGATAGGAAAACACAAAGAAATGGAAAAATGTTCCATGCGCATGGATTGGAAGAACAAATATTGTGAAAATGTCTGTTTTCGATTTTTTCGAAGAAATGGAACAAATAATCCTAAAATTTATATGGAACCAGAAAAGACCCCAAATAGCAGGAGGAATGTTGAAAAAGAAAACCAAAGTTGGTGGCTTCACAATTCCAGACTTCAAGCTGTATTACAAAGCTGTCATCATCAAGACAATATGGTACTGGCACAAAAACAGAAACATAGATCAATGGAACAGAATAGAGAGACCAGAAATGGACCCTCAACTCTATGGTCAACTAATCTTCGACAAAATGAGAAAGAATGTCCAATGGAAAAAGACATTCTCTTCAACAAATGGTGTTGGGAAAATTGGACAGCCACATGCAGAAGAATGAAACTGAACCATTTCCTTACACCACACACAAAAATAGACTCAAAATGGATGAAAGACTGCAATGTGAAACAGGAATCCATCCAAATCCTTGAGGAGAACAGAGGCAGCAATCTCTTTGACCTCAGCTGCAGCAACTTCTTCCTAGAAACATCGCCAAAGGCAAGGGAAGCAAGGACAAAAATGAACTATTGGGACTTCATCAAGATAAAAAGATTTTGCATAGCAAAAGAAACAGTCAACAAAACCAAAAGACAACAGACTGAATGGGAGAAGATATTTACAAATGACATATCAGATAAAGGGCTAGTATCCAAATTCTGTAAAGAACTTATCAAACTCAACACACAAAGAACAAATAACCCACTCAAGAAATGGGCAGAAGACATGAATAGACATTTCTGTAAAGAAGACATCCAGGTGGCCAACAGACACAAGAAAAAGTGATCAACATCACTCTGTATCAGGGAAATACAAACCAAAACCACAATGAGATACCGCTTCACACCACTCAGAATGGCTAAAATTAACAAGTCAGGGAATGACAGATGTTGGCAAGGATGTGGAGAAAGGCGAACTCTCCTACACTGTTGGTGGGATTGCAAGTTGGTGCAGACACTCTGGAAAACAGTATGGAGTAATTCCTCAAAAAGTTGAAAATAGGGACGCCTAGGCGGCTCAGCCAGCTAAGCCGCTGCCTTCGGCTCAGGTCATGATCCTAGGGTCCTGGGTTCGAGTCTCATGTCGGGCTCCTTGCTTGGCGGGGAGCCTGCTTCTCTCTCTGCCTCTGCCTGCCACTCTGCCTGCTTGTGCTCGCTCGCTCTCTCTCTCTCTGACAAATAAATAAATGAATAAAATATTTTTTTTTAAAGTTGAAAATAGAGCTACTCTACAACCCAAGAATCACACTACGGGTATTTACCCTAAAGATATGAATGTAGTGATCCAAAGGGGCACCTGCACCCAAGTGTTTATAGCAGCCATGTCCACAATAGCCAAACTATGGAAACAACCTAGATGTCCATCAACAGATGAGTGGATAAAGAAGATGTGAGATCTATAGATCTATAGATCTAGAGATCTAGAGATCTATATAGATATATAAAATTATAATGGAATACTATGCAGCCATCAAAAGAAATGAAATCTTGCCATTTGCAATGACGTGGATGGAACTAGAAGGTATTATGCTAAGGGAAATAAGCCAATCTGAGAAAGACAATTATCATATGATCTCTCTGATATGAGGAATTTGAGAGGCAGGGTAGGGGGGATTGTGGGGGGGGGAGGGAGGGAAAAAAATGAAACGAGATGGGACCAAGGAGGGAGACAAACCATAAGAGACTCTTAATCTTAGAAAACAAACTGAGGGTTGTTGGGGGTTGGAGGGGGGATAGGGCGGCTAGGGGATGGACATTGGGGACAGTACGTGCTATGGTGAGTGCTGTGAATTGTATAAGCCTGATGATTCACAGACCTGTACCCCTGAAGCAAATAATACATTATATGTTAATAAAATAAAAATTTTTGAAAAAAGAAAATCATAAGGAAGAGAAGTACTGTACTGCAAAAAATCCACACATAGGGGAATCTGCGCAGTTCAAACTGTGTTGTTCAAAGGTCAAACGTAATGAAAAGCAGCAAGAGAAATGGTAAAGGTGATGGAATGAAACAGAAATCACTAAAAAAAAAATCAAAGCAACAAAGTGAAAAGTCTATGTTAACAGAATCCTGGTAATTAGGAGAGAAAGGGTAGCAGATTAGGGGGGGTGCGGGTAGGACGACATACAGACATTCTGCAGAAACACGAGATCAGAGAGCTGTGGCAGAGCTGAATGAGACGAGACAGATACAGGGGGTGCCCAGTGGGAAAGTGTGAACATCGGAGCAGCGTGTTTAGTACCCTGTTTCAGGAGCAAGGCGAGCCTCAGAGAGAGTGGGGGGCAGGCTGTGGGGGAAGAATATGGTTTCCCAGTTGGCACCTTAATTCCAGAACTGGCTGAGCTATAAAACCAAGACAGTGCCCCCTGCCCCCGCCCCCCAGGGATGTAGGGTCTTGCTGTCGAGTTCTCGAAACAGCCTCAAGTCAGGGCAAACCTCAGATGGCCGGCCCAGGAAAAAGAAAGAGCCAGCCAAGGAAACAGCAGCGTGTTTATAAAGGATGGTGGGCAGCTGTGGCCAGCAGGAGTCCACAACTGTGGCTAACTCCCACCCTAACTAGGAGCATGACCTCAGCGCTGAGGCTGGTGGGGGGGCATGGGGAGCACCAGTAGATCTCTGGTGATGGCAGCAAATCATGCAGTCACCACAAAAGAAATCGAAGCAGGGACAAAGAGGGCACTGTGGGGGAGCCAACATGTTGAGGTCCAGAATAAGCTTTGGACCACACAATGGCCAGAGGATATGTCCGTGGGAGCTTTCGAGGCAAAGAGAATGCAAAACAACCGGGAAGTGAAAAGAAAGAACCTGGGGAGAAGAGTGCTCATGGGCACCGAGTTTCAGGCACCAGTCTTTAGAAACTGCGGGAAGATGGACCCAACGTGCGCCACCCTAGGACAGGGATGGACCAGCAGAGCAACAGGTTAAGTACTTGCTGCCGAAGAAGGAACATTGAGCATCTTCAGGGTGTGTATGGCACTTCAGAGTATACATAGCTACAGTTTGCTGAGCACCTGCTGGGTGTAAGGCCCTGGGCTCAGCACATTACATACATCTGCTCCCTTAATTTCCTCTTTCTTTCCCCCTGCCTTTCTCTCTCAACAAGAGCGCTAAGATTTAAGAACGGTTAAGCAACATGCCTAAGACCACACAGCCAGTAAGTTGCAGAGCTGAGATTTGGATCCTGTTCGGCTTGACTCCAAAGCTCATACTCATAATCACTTTTCTTTCTATCCCTTAAGAAGAGAGAAGATGATACTACTTTAAGAGAGACTTTCATTTCTCCTATCCTACTGGAAACCTGGAAGGGAGGGCTCTGTGAAACCTTCTCTGGAAGGGGACGGGCCCCGAGTCACGTGCTTGGGGTAAGCATCCCTGCGTTCTCACTTCCCAGGCTGAGTGGGGGCTTCTTTCCCCTTCTTCCCCAGCGCCTGTGTTTTCTTCTGCCTTCACATTGTATTAAAATCATTCGTTTATACATCCGTCTTACCCATTAGGCCAGTGAGTGGTTCTCATCCTTGACTGCATATTAGAATCTCCTTTAAAATAGAACAATGTCTGGGTCCCACTCAAGACCAATTAAATCAGGACCTCCTGGGCTGAGGCTTTTGCATCCACAGTTAAAAAACAAAAACAAACAAAACAAAACAAAAAATGCCTCATAGGATGATTCAAATGTGCCTTCGGTCTTGACTGTGAGCACGTCAAGGTCAAGAACCAGGTAGGTCATGGGTGTCTGAATCCCCAGAACCCAACAGAGTCAGGTGCTTAACATGTTTAAGAAGAGGATGAACACGGATAGCAGAAGATGAAGATCAAGAATCCAGAAAGGAAAATCGGGGAAGTGTTATGCGTTAGGAGAGAAAAGGAATAAGGCGAGACCGAGAAGTGGCACAGAATCTTTAAGACGCCAAGGGCAAAGGAAGAACCTGGATCGGGCTGCATGACCGTGCCGTTGTCTTGCATGACAAGTCTCTCCTTAAAGGTAAAAGGAAACTTCAATGCAGAATAAACAGCACCTGCTTCAGAGAGAAATGAGGTGAAGAGGAGTTAAAACGTGAGTTTCTGCAGGAACCGCAACCATGGACTCTGGGAGCCAGAGCCCTCAATCTCCGTGAGGCAAGTGGGGGCAAGTGCCCAAAAGGAAGGAAAGAACATAATGGTGATTTTGGGAATCCCTGAAACATGTGGAAAATTACAACAAGGAAGCTAAAACTCACGACTTAAAATTAAAACAGGAACACAAGAGAAAGCGAGCTTGAGAAAGAGAGTGGAGTCAATCTGTAAATCATCCATATGCATGTTTGCTCAAAACGCTATTGTTTTAGCAGTGGGGAAAGAATTAGAAGTAAATAAAATATGCAAATGCATTTCATAATGAAAAATCCTGTGATGAACAGCGGAGATAATCGTTATGAAGGCTCCCTGAGAAAATACATGTTCTAGAAATGCGAGGCGGCATGATTCTCATCCTAAGGTAGACGTGGCTGTGTGTGCTAAGTAAGTTGGCTCTCCCAGTGTTGGTCATAGGTCCCCAGGTCCCCTAGTCCAATTTCAGAGAGCACTTGAGATGTAGGCTTTTCAGGCTTGAGTCTTGGAGGAGGGCTCACCTGGTGTATACACTAGGTCCCTTGGGGCCATCTCAAGTTGGAAGAAGGTGTAAGTCTCTGGCTATCATCCAGAGAGCCAGAAGACAGAAAAGAATAAAATAAAGGGAGCAGAGGAGTTAGAAGGAGAGAAGGGAGATGTGTATCTAGCATCTACTGATGCCTCTGTGTGCCAGGCACTGGGCATATGGCATTTCACTGAACCATCAGAATAACTCTGTGAAAGCCTTAGACTGACCCAAGATCCTATAAGATGTTAGAGTTTTTCATGGCCCTCTTCTATTTTCACCCCATACTCTTCCCCTTGCATCATATCCACAGTTATAACCTGAACAATAATGACCAATGAAAAAAATCTGCAGTCTTCTCTGAGATTCGATCGTTCTACCTAACGCCACTCAGAAATCTCACATGCACCTTGAACTCTTCAAGGGCAAAGCAGATGGCTTCGGCGTGCCCTCATCCCCCACCACCCTGCCAGCCTCTTCCCCAAATTTGATCCTCTTCTGGTATTTGCTGTACCCATGATCCCTAGCCCCATGGAGGTGTGCAAACTTGAAACCCAGAAATCTTCTGGTACCCTATTACCCATATCCCTGTCCCATACCCCAAATCCTAGTTACTCTACTTCCTAAAGATCTCTCCAATGTGTTCACTCCCCTGATCTGGCCTAGACCAAATGGCCATCTTCTCTTGCTTTGTGTGATGCAATCTCCTTGCTACTCTGGCTCCCTCCAGTCAGCTTTGCACATAGAAGCCAAAAGGACTTTTTCAAAGTATAAATCTAATTTCTCTACCCCCATCCTACTCCAACCTCACCAGCTTTGAATAAACCATCTGAATGAACTCACACTGCTCTTCACATAAAGACCAAGGTCCTTTGCATGGCCTACAAGGCTCTGTCATGATTTGACCTCCTCCTTCATTGTCACCTTTGTCTTCCTCCCTGTGTACTCCCCAGTCCCACTGGCTTTGTCTCACCTCTTGCCTTTCTGCTAAAGGACCTTGTGTCTCCACTCCTCCACGTCTGAACTCCTGCTTATCTTTCAGAGAGTAGCAGATCTCTTTTTATGGAAACTTTCCTTGACATCTCAATAGATCAATATCCCTAATAATCTTTCATAAGATTCTATTTCTCTTCTTAAAATACTTTTAAAACTTCTAATTCGACATGTATTTAAGCAACCATTGTTTGATATCTGTCTTCCTTCACTGGCCTCTAATTCCATTAGGGCAGCAGTCATGTGGTTGGTCTGGTTTGTGTTCCCAGCACTTCGACAATGCTTAGGCGTAACAGGTGTCCGATGGAATTTGCAGAAGGAACGGAGGCAGGCAGATGGAAAAGGGGGAGGGCTAGGGAGTGGCAGAGTCAGGACCCACACTGGGGTCTGACTCCTTCCAGATCCCAGGATCTTTCCTGGCAACAAGGAAGAGAGGAAAAGGGAAGGATGAGAGCTTGTAGTGTCTTCCCCCTGATCTGGTCCAGATGAAGAGAGGCTCTTCTCTCAGAGGGTACAGACCAGCACCTGCACTGGTGCAAAGGAAGGGGCAATGGAATTTTGTCATTGGTCTTCCAGTGATCATTTATCTTCTGTCTGTCAGCCTCTGCCTGCTTAAATGAAACTCTATGCTGTGACTGGCTCCAGGAGGCACCAAGAATCGTTTGGGTTATACCTGCAATGGCTCTCCATTGTTCTCAGAATAAAGTCCTCATGTCTTAGCAAGATTTGAGGGTCCTTCTTGACTTTTTATGATTCTCTTTCCAATCCTCTCTCCCATCACTGCTTTCTTCTCATCTTAGATTCTCACCAAGCATACCACAGTTCTTCCTATCCTGCCTTGGCACATGTAGTTTACTTTCTTTGCTATCCCCACCCACCTGTCTACCTGACCACATCCTGCTAGTGCTTCAAGACTCTGCCCGCCTTCCTCTTCACCATCTCTTTGATCCCTAACTATTCCCACCTTTAACCTTGGGCTGGGCTTGTGGTGGATAAAGGCAGGTTTGATTTCTTCCACTCCGTTTTTTTGCCTTGTTTGATTTGGGTTTTTTACCACTACATCTAACCTGTGAATATTATTATTAATCACCTACCCATGGCACTCTGCTGCTTCAAACATTTCAATGATATTTATTTGATCTCCGGATGAGAGAGGATTTTCTAAGTATAAAAGCGATGGAGGAAATCGCTAAGGGAAAGAAAATCAATCCGTTTGACTACACCAAATTTAAAACTTCTGGACGTCAGAAGCCATTCCAAGCAAAACTAAAAGGCAAATGACAAGGCTGGGGGAAATATATGCAATAAATATGACAAAGGGTTGTTATCCTCAACATATAAAGAGCTCATATACGTCGATAAAAAATATTAAAATCCCAGGAGAAAAATGGGCAAACGACATGAATAAGTAAATAGCTAGTAAACACATGAAAAATGTTTAACTTCACCAGTAGTCAGGGAAATGCAAATTAACACAACACGGAGCCGTTGTTCGCCTATCAAATCAGGACAACGTTAAAGGCTGGGGAAGGCTCAGAGATCACTTGGTAGTTTTCCAAGAAAAAATAAGAGCTGTTTCAACGTTCAGTAAATCCCTACCGCCTAGAGGAAACATCCGGGGTCTAGTCTTCTCCTGGCTCCTCCCGGCTTATCTCCCAACGTCCCCCACCTCCCATCTGACACCAGCAGCAGTGATCTCCTGAGGACAGCAAGGAAATCCTGCTGCACACTGACCTTCTGAGGTCCCCTGTCGCTCTCCACCTCCACCTTCTCCTACCCACCCAAACTTCTCCCCACTAATGCCTACTTCTTTTTGTTTTAAAATATTTTTTAAAAGACTTCATTTTTTTTATCAGACAGAGATCACAAGTACGCAGAGAGGCAGGCAGAGAGAGAGGGGGAAGCAGCCTCCCCGCCAAGCAGAGATCCTGATGCAGTAATCGATCACAGGACCCTGAGATCATGACCCAAACCAAAGGCAGAGACAACCCACTGAGCCATCCAGGCGCCCTAGCTGCTAATGCCTGCTTCTTGACAGTTCTGAGACATCTCCACCATTGCGGAAACTCTCTTGAGCCAGGCTGGGTGCCCCTGTGCTGTGCTCTCATTACACACATTCCTTACTTAGCACTTACCGTACTGCATCAAAAATGTTTCCACCTTAGACTGTATGTGCCTCAGAAGAGGAATTTTATTTTTATTCACCGCTGTATCACAGAGATGTTCAACAGATGACTCTTGAACTAATCAATCATGTAATAAATTAATTATTCCATTTTGCCCCATAAAATTTTGCCACTACTCTGGTAAATGCACGTTTTACTTAAAACGGATCAAATGAAGTCGTGTTGGATGGAGAGAGCCCCTCACCCGTGCCCCAGCCCTCATTTTAGTACCCATGTACTATCATCCTGTGGGTTGTAACTGATTAGTGAGCCATGAAATTAATTTATGGGTCACAACCATCATTTTTCTCTAAGTGAAAAATATTAAAGCTAGAAGAAAATGGGACACGGGTATCTGCTACTCCCCATCGCGGATTCCCCACCCGCCGGCCCCAGGCTGGCGGAAGTGGTTGGTTGAAAAATCAAGGTGGGGAGTCGAACTTTCTGCTCTGTGTCTTCTTAACTCTGGGAAAGTTACTGATCTCCCTAGGCTGTGGTTTCCTTATCTGTAAGACAGGAATGATGAAAACACTGATGGGATGAGACTATGCCACGAATTCTTACAACTCTGCTCATCAGCTTTTCTGACAGAGATACCATCAATATCCACCAGAAGCCTCCCCAGCTCGAACCCTCCAGCACGTTCTGCTCTGATGCCTACCGCCTCTCCTGCCTAACCGGCTGTCCATCCCGCTTTTTACCACATTGAGTCACGAGCCCCTCAGACTCAGAGTCAGAGTGATATCAGGCAAATTTCTGGGTCCTGGAGCCTAACGTCATAGGGTGTGAAGTAAATGACTCTTCCGAAATTGCAAATCTGACCTAGTCACTCCCCCGCTTAAAGCCTTTCTATGGTCACAGTTATGCTCAAAGGTCTGCTGCTCAATATATCTATAGGGTCCTCCATGGTCTGACCGCCTGTCCATCCCACACCCCAGCCTCCGCATTTCTCAAAGTAGCCATGCTCCCCTGGCCCTTTTCTGTGTTGTCCAGTCTGCCTAGAACACCTCTTGGTCCCTTGATGGTCTTGACAGGGGCAACTGTTCCTCCCTGGTCTCTTCCCTGACTCCCCTCTACCCTGCTCTGCACCCCCCATCAGCACACTGCCACAGCTGAGGTTCAGTCCATGGTTTATTCGTCCCTCTTGCTTCCTAAGGGCAGGGCTGGTGCCTTCTATTCACAGTGCCAGCATCTAGCACATTTCCCCCCAGAGTGAGCAAACAGGACATATTTGGGGGACGGAGGGGTGACAGGGAAGGGATGAGATGGGAGGTGAAGGAAGATGGAGGGACGAAAGGAAGAAATAGATGGAAAGGCTTCATTGGACAACTTCCAGAGTTGTCCCAGGTCATAAAGAAATGCAGGGGCTTGGAGCAGTCAGTCATTTTTGGTTTGTTTATTTGTCAGAGAGAGAGAGAGAGCGCACAAGCGGGGGGGGGGGGGGGTGGCAGGTGGAGGGAGAACCAGGCTCCCCGCTGAGCAAGGAGCCCAATGTGGGGCTCAATCCCAGGACCCTGGGATCCTGACCTGAGTCAAAGGTAGACGCTTAATAGACCGAGCCACACAGGTTTCCCTGGAAGTTGTTTTCTAAAGATCAGGCTAGGGTGGGCACAGAGAGCAGTCTCTGGAGAGAAGGAACTCTGGAATGAGGCAGGTCAGGGTGAGATGGATGCCAGGAACATGTGCTCTGCCTGGAAGATTCCACAAGCTGGAGTAGGCTCCCTGGGCCGTGCGCTGGAGGAATGTGAGCTTGAGCAATCAACCCTGGGAACACTGATAAGAGGCCAGGAGTACTGACTACCTTCATGTAAACGTACTTGGGGTAGGGCAGGGACAGGGCTGGGCCACTCTCTCCACGGCAGTGATTCCAGAACTTTGGCCACTCAGTTCCAGAGCTTAGGAACAGAGACCCCTGCTTGGACAGAGCCATGGTAACTGAGGTGTTACCTCTGGGTCACCTGCCTCAGGGCAAGGCAGGGGGCTTCGGGGAGAAACGCATTAATATTGGCTAATGAGTACCAGGTGCACAACTGGGCATTTCACATTGATTGACATACCAACCCAGTGAGGTAGGAAGCAGCCTTGATTTTATAGATAAGAAAGCTAAGGACCAGAGAAGTTAAGTAACCTGTCCAAGCTTACACAGATGACGGTGTTCAAATATGAAACTAATTCTGTTTGATTTCAAAGATCTTATTCTTTTCACACCCAGTTTCTATCCCTGAGTAATTCCTTCTTCATTGTGAATTTGAATCAGGGCAGGAGGGGCTGCATGTCAGAAGATCTGCCACTATAAACAAAGATGCTAGGGAACTGGGCACCTGGGATGTGTCCCTCCTCTGGGAAACCACACCTGGCTGGATCCCCCATGCTCACCAACCAGACTCTCTCGAGGAGGAAGCTAACTTCGACCAACTCCCAAAGGAGCCACGAGGAGTAGGGTTCCCTCCCCCTCCAGATGGTGCTTCTACATCAACTAACACCTACCTTGTCCAAAGTCGTCTTATTTGTCCAGCACTGGAGACAAAAGAAAAACTACACAGCAGCGGAATCAGAGATCCTACAGTCTAGCAGGCACTCCCTGGGTGCCCAGCAACCTCTCCCTGCAGTCACTCAGGGCTTAGGGAAGGTGCTGGGACTGGCTAAGGCTCCTAGAAGAGAGGTGACACCAGGTGTGGTTCCGGGGATGCTGGGAAACTTCATCCCCACCTGCCATGCCTGGTGGAGGGTGTTTAAGATGCTAACCTGCAGCCGCTGCTCTGGCTTAGGGCTCGGACCCAGGTTAAAAGGCAGGGGCACTTACAACGGTGGCAACCATCACAACCTTAACAGAAAGTTGTTTCTAACTTTCTGTTAGAAAGTTAGGAATGCCAGTTTTGAAAGAAAAGGGGAAAAAAATAAAAATAGGAGGACTGTGGATGTCTCTTTGTGGAGACCACAAATGGAAAAGATCAAGTGGCTTTGTGGACATGGCCCATTCCCAGCCTACCAGCAGGACAAGAAAGTTAGTGACACTTAGCATGTGGTCAGAGCTGATGGGAACGGACAATCCAATAAGGCGCCCCGTAATCAGGAATCCATCCATCAGTCCAACGTGAGCCAACTCCAGCTTTCCGCTCCTGACTCCATTTCCCTGGTGGGAATGGTATACAACATGATGATCAGAAGCATCCTGCTTTCCAGGAAAGAATGGACCATGCTCAATGGCACATTTCAGTGACAGACAAGGCCCCAATCTTGGACTTGGGAATATGGGTTCCTGCGTCTCTAGAATCAGACTGACACATCGGCTGACAATGGGACCGGAACATGCTAAACAGCACGGCATGTGAACCCAGGCAGCCCCCTATTCAGGGTCCACTTCCGAGAGCAGGGGTGGCTCTAAGATCCTGGGAGAGAGCAACATACATCAGTGTCTCCGATATGCTCATGACAGCAATTGTGTGATTTGGATGTACGTCCAGATTATGCCGTTGTGATTCTGGGTCCCGCAAAGGTCTCCAGTCATAAAAATGCCCCTCATCTTTCAATATTTGCAAAACAAAGAGACCCCAAAAGCAAGGGGAACACATCCTTCCTGGATGTTAGCGCTCGTGTGGAAACTACTATAGGGGTACTTCTGCCTAAACTCTGAAGGGCCTTTAATGCCTCTTTTTGGGTCATACACACAAGGTAGTCTCAGGATTCTTAGGCTCTCCTCCTCCATCCTCAGTTCTCAAATACGTCCCACCGCACCCCATATATTGAATTCAATAACCACTACTCAATGGAAATCTCAGTGAAAGTTTACTGTCCTCCTAGTGGTAGGTAGATAGAATTGCAGGCACAGGGACAGAAGGGGAAGAATCAACCCGGTGGGGCTCACTTTCAAAGCCAAACCTGGTAAAGGGAAGGAGGGACTCTGGACGCCTAGGGGGCCCAGGCAGATGCTACAAATAAATGAACCAGCCCTGTGGAGAGAGACAGCGCCTACTGAGCTCCAGCTGATTGTCTTCCGAAAATGCACGTCAGAGTTGCCTTATCCTCAGATTGACTACGAGAAGCCAGAGACTCTGATTTTAACGCGAAACCTTGTGATTTTTAGATGGTGGCTCCATTCTCTTGAAAACACTAGGTGAGCTCAATAAAGCGGCTGCTCCATCCGTTTCTAAAGCTCTGCTGCACAGAGGGTGGCGGTCGTCTCCTCCAACTGTGGTGTTAGACTGCCACTCGCCAGCCGCCACGGGCCACTGCAACCGAGACCGCAGCTACGTACGCACAGAGCCTCCGAGAACACCTAACACTACGGGCAGCAGGTGCAGGGCAGGGGATGGGGAGGCTCCCAGCATCCGAGGAGCCACCCGGGGACGGCAGCAGGCACTAAATGGCTGACTGTTCCTGCAGGAAACCTTCAGGGGCTGGGAGGCCTTTATCTGTCTCAGAAGCCAGGGCTGCTTCTCGAAGGACTTCCAAGTGCTCCTCAGCGGCTGACAGTGACTGGTCGATCCAATCCAGGCCCCCGGTCAGGTGGCAGGCATTCCTGGTCACCAGCACCAGATGGCTGACTGACAGGAGCAGGGCAGTTGTCCTAGAAAAAGCAACGGGATCAGTTTCCCCAGGAAAGGAGGGATTTGGCACCAAAGCCCACGCAGGCAGACGCTAGTCTGGTGTGCTCCAAACTGGAGGCCCTTCCCCAGGAGGCTGGGGGGTAATTTAAAGATGGTTCCATGTGCAAATAAATCTGAGAATGGCTGGTTTCAGCAAGGTTAACTGAAGCCTCCTCCGGGCCTTGACCGTGCATGGTAAAGCTCTCAGGAAAGAATACAACGGGGCGTGGCCGGCTAACTTATTTAAGACTGGGGAGCCTATTTTCAGCAGCACACCTATGAACATCTCCCAGGTCAGGGCTTTGTAGGACAGTATGGATCTGGTCAATTAGACGAGCCCGCTACAGACAGGGAAGGCTAGACATACCCCTGCCTGGGGCATCCCTCACGGATTTTGAATCAATAAGGCCCCAGGCGGGTTTACACTGCTCGGTAAAACAGAATTTAATTGAAAACCAAATTGAGGAGGAGTGGTTTTTTTCCCCCCAGTATTGGAAAACTCACCGTAGAATATCATTTATATAGTGAGTGTGCATGTCTTTGGGAACGTACCGCACAGTTCCAGCCTGTGGACACAGCCTGTGGACATAGCTGGGCAGCAGTAGGAGCGGGACAGAAAAGCCAACTGAAGGGGCGCCTGGCTGGCTCAGTTGTTAAGCACAGGTCATGGTCCCAGGGTCCTGGGTTTGAGCCCAGCATCAGGCTCCCTGCTCGGCGGGGAGCCTGCTTCTCCCTCTCCCACTCCCCCTGCTTGTGTTCCTGCTCTCGCTGTCTCTCTCCGTCAAATAAATAAAATCTTTTTTTTAAAAAATGCAATCTGACACAGGGTGTGAGCCACTGTCTATCTGGCAACCATCACACACAACAGCTCTAGGAAATGGTCATATACATCCAAGAGACAAAAGAATCTGTTTTTTTGTTTTTGTTTTTGTTTTTTTTTTAAAGAGTTTGCATCTGGTGGAGAGCACATCATTTCAAAAGCCTAAGGGTGCTCGGTGTACTAGGGGGCGGATCTCGAGAGGGGAGGGGTCCCGGGCTTGTCCTATGTAAAGGGAACATAGCTGGAGCTTTCCCTTGCTTTCCCCTGGCCACGCTCCACACCTACCCCACCCACCCGCTGGCAGCACTCACAGCTGGGGTGTGTCTGCTTCCGGGGTCCAAAGAGCAGAGGCAGCCGATGGGGGAAGTGGGAGGGAGGGAAGTTGCAGACAGGTCTTAGTGTGGCCAGATGTTTAAGTGTAAAAATTCAAAATCTAAGACTGGCTCTGCCTAATCCCAGGTTTCAGGCAGAGTACGGGCCTCTCTCACCATTCACACGGCAATGAACGGTGCCCAAAGCTCACGCAGTTCTGGGAGCCCAGCAAAACAGCGCTCTTCCCAGCAACCCAAACACTGAACCTCACAGATGTGACGGAATGGGGAGCTTCCAGCAGGAGAAGCCCAAGGGCCCCTCCACTCCTCTCACCGTGCCTCCAGGAGCTTGGGGTCCAGCGGAGGGTACATCGATCTCACCACATCGTCCACTCTGTGTGGGGGGCAAAATGTTTTCAGAACTTCACTTTCCTTCTGTTCTTGTCCCCGTCCTGCCCGCCTCCCTGTCCTTGTCCCGATTCTTGTCTCCTGATCTTCAAGCCCCCACCTTTGGTGACTCCTTCTCTAACCACTTTTGCATTCTCAGACAGACTTCAACAGAAAGACTTGTGGTCCAGGTGAGAGAATGTTTTGTTTTCTGGTTTCAAGTCCCCATAGTCTAGAAAGTGTAAGTTCACACATCTGGGGTGATGTTCAGGATATGTTACTAAATTTAAGAGGCAAGCTGCCGGACGCTATATGAAGTTTGACCGATCCATTTGCATGAAAATAAGTAGACAAAAGCTATGACACGAAGGATCCAGGTAGCACGCAGGAACACTGACCATTCACTAGTGTCCCCTCCAGGGATTGGGATGGGGTGAAATTAGGTGTTCCTTCACTTTCCAGATAATCTATTTCTGCAATGTTTTGACTTTTATAAGTACTTACCATTGTGTTTTTAAAAACAGTGCAACATTAGGAAAAACCTAGGGGGGGAAAAAAAAACCTACAAGTTTAATTTGGATCCAAACTGCTTCATTGGATTTCCTTTCCATTATGGTACAATTCATGGTTATTTATTCATTTTTAAACCAAGTTCAGAAAGGAACTACTATTCATTCCGACTTGCAGGGTTCAAGATTTTCATCTAAATCCTTGCTCCTGGACCACTTGATAGGAAGAAAAAGTAATGATGCAATGTTTGATTTTGAAAATAAACATCTGCAATGTTCTCGTCTCGGGGCTAAGGGGCTGGTGAGGACATGCAGAGGACTGTGGGCTGCTGTCTTCGCCGGCCCCTTTCTCTGTAGTGTCTCGAAGCCGAAGCTCAAAACTAATATGCTATCAACACGCTGTGTGGAGTAAACGGAGCAAGAGAAACAATGGGGACACACACACACACACACAAAATGGCCAGAAGGAGAAAAACGTGTAAAGGCAAAAAGACAAAGCAAGGACACGGATTGAATTACGGCACAGAGCGTTCTAGAAGTAGTCCAAGGGACTCGGTAGGAGGGCCAGAGTGTGCCCGGTTAGGTATGCCTGCTGAACAACGCCACACCCGCCCTCTCGCACCAGAGCCAACCGTCATGGGAAGCATGACGAGGGTCCAGCAGGGATGAACAGTGCAGGGTCTCCACCAACAATGGTGGCCAGTGGAATGGCCGGTGCCTGCCCAGAGCCTGGGCTGGACCGCCTTCTGGCCGGGCTGACACCAGTCCTGTGACCACACCCATCCGGGACAGCTCCAGAGAAAGCCAACAAGTTCGTCCCCCGGATTCTCTCCCTCCTACTTTCCAACTCACTGAACTCCCGGGACAGAGTTCAAGGGCACCGACTCTTTCATATTCCTTCCTTGGGCTGGCTTCTCGTGATCTACCCGAGGCCATGCAACCAGGAAACCGAGAGCCCCCAGAACTCACAGGGATGCCACCATTCCCACCAAAGATGTGGAGGAACCGCTCTGACAGTGAGGGGGCCCGGCTGATAAGAGAACATCCTGATCAGGGTTAACTCCCGACTCAGGCACATCCACATACCGGCCACCAGATGGCAGCACAAACTCAGTACCACCCTTCCGCGGAAGAAAAGGGCTTTCTATTTCTCCACAAAGTCAAGCCCAAATGAGGGGGTGTAGTTGTTGACTGCAATCCTGCTGGCTGCCTCCCACATGGGATTTTGCAGACAGCCTGGAATTTGGGAGATCTGAAATGAAGTATGGCTTCACTGTCCCCCACCACCACCCAATCCTGGAGGCTACTGGCTGGGCCATGGTTAGGGCAGCAGATGACAGGGAGGTAGCAAGGAGTGGGTCCCCAAAACTAGTCTCCAGCACAAATAAGGCAGGGTGGGGCATGGCCCACAGGTCACTGCATAGAGGGGTGTGGACACCAGTGGGAAATGTGCTTACTGGCCCGGATCCTGGGAGGGAGGGAAGGAAGGCAGCCCCAGCTCGTATGGGAGCAGCCACAGTAGGATCTGCAGAATGGACTAGAAGCACACTAGTCGCATGCTAAGTTCCCCAAAAAGCCAACTGGAGGAGGCCTGTGGGAGGTGGGGGGAACCGTGTGAGACCACCCAGCTTGGTCTCTCAGTACCTAAATCCTCCTGGATGCTCTGTAAATGTCTTGGACATGAGTAACCGAAGTTGTGTGTGTGGTTTCTTTGAGGAGCCTGGCCCACCTGCCATCTCAGCTTCTGACCTCCCCTCACCCTCACCCCATGGAGTGTGGGACCTCACTCACCTGGGGCTGATCCGCTTGGCCACCACGATGATATCACTGACACTGGCTGAGGTCTTCATCTTGGCCCCGGAGCCCATTGTCATGGCAACAAGTTTTTCTGTCAGAGTGTGACAAATCTAACAAAGCAGGGAGGAGAGAGGTGGGGAGGGGTGCCCCAGGCTCCCCCAAGAGCATCAGCCACCCCCACAAACAAATATGACCCCTACCTTGGATTCCATCTCATACCCCAGGGCCCTGTAACCTAGTGGGCAAGTTGAGGTCAAAAGCACACAGAGATGAGAGGAGGGAGAGACAGAAGCCGAGAATAAGGCCGGGTGAGGAGGGAGGGGTGGGAACCTCAGACCAGGGTCAGGGTTTCCACTTAGAGAAGTCTGAGCTGAAATAATCTGTCTAAGACAAATCATGTGTTCTAATTCCACCTTCTCGCTTCGGGGGAAAAACCTACTTTCTCTCTCTACTCCATCACCTCACGGCTTAGTCTTCCAGAAGGCTAAACCTCTCCCATGGGGCACCCTCAGAAGCACCACTGGACAAAGGGCAACTGTTCCCTTGAAGTACATCCACCAACAGAGGCACTGAGTTCCACAACTTTCTAGGGTGACACTTAGTACATCCGTCAAGAGGACGGTGGTGAAAGGGACTTCAAAAAAAAGGCAGGGAATGGGGTGCCTGGGTAGCTCAGTGGGTTAAAGCCTCTGCCTTTGGCTCGGGTCATGATCTCAGGGTCCTGGGATCAAGCCCCACATTGGGCTCTCTGCTCAGCAGGGAGCCTGCTTCCCCCCCACCCCTCTCTCTGCC
The DNA here is from genome assembly GCF_963455335.1 of Martes martes. NCBI lineage: Eukaryota > Metazoa > Chordata > Mammalia > Carnivora > Mustelidae > Martes > Martes martes. Next base: position 25,883,087 of record NC_137904.1, on the reverse strand, counting down.
TGCCTCTCTGCCTACTTGTGGTCTCTCTGTCTGTCAAATAAATAAATAAAATCTTAAAAAAAAAAAAAAGACAGTTTCTTGCTTTAAAAAAAAGGCAGGGAAAAGGCAAGATAATGACACGAGGCCTTTATCATCACCCATCAACAGTGCTGGCCACCCCAAAAGCTTCATTTCCTCCCTTCCACACCTCCTTGATGTACTTGTGTACCTGGCAAATAGGTTCCATGACCTGTCTCATACTCAGAGCTGGAAAGGAGGGCAGAAAGGCCTAGGACCACCCAGGGGAGAGCCTCAGCCACAAGGACTCAAGGGCAGGCGGGCCAAGCAAAAGAGACATCCGATCCCAGCTCTTTTGATGGGAGACTCTCAGGATGGGCCATTGATTCCAATCCCGTTGGCGTCCCTCCTGTTTCCTTATCCCCCACCTCAGGCCTCATTTATCCTCCTCCTCCAATAGGCGAGGGCAGAGACAAAACCCAGCCCCAGCACGCATCCTCGCTGGGAGACAGGAGTGGAATACAGCATTATTGCTCAAGTCATTAGACCCATCTATCTGTAACCATATCCACACCCAGAGAGCTTCTTAGAATTAAGTAATCCTGGACTCTGTGACCATAATTTCCTATAAGGCACTCCTTTGTCCCCTAAGAGAGACAGCTAAAGAAGAGGAGGGATGAAAGACTTATTTAGCTTGCTTATTTATTTATTTATTTATTTATTTATTTTTAAGCCCAACGCTGGGCTTGAACTCACAACTCTGAGATCAAGACCTGAGCTGAGATCAAGAGTCAGACGCTCAATCCACTGAGCCACCCAGGAACCCCAAAAGGCTTTTTCGTATGTTGTACTGAGTGACACTGAAGAAATGATAAAGCTGTCTTTTTGAAAATGTTGAATAATTACTGGACAAAAAGATAAATGTTTGGTTTCCCAAGTTACTGAGATGAAGAACACAACGATATCTGCCATTGGCCAAATATTTCACCATTATTATTATTCTATCGGGCAAGAATTGAAAAACAAATGCTAAAGCTATAAAAATTACCCCAAACTACAAAACCTAGCCAAAATGCAAATTGGATGCAATTTTCCCCCCAATTGCGGAGGTGACAAGAATGAGAAGGAACCCAACCCGCCTTCAGGTACTCATGGTTTGGATTTTTCAACACTGATTGTCCCATTCGACAGACTACTGTCCAGCCAGAGAAGACTAGTGAGGAACGTTCTAAGTGGAGAAGTCCAGACATGGAACTCAACTCGCTGAGCAAAGGGCTCTCTGTTAATGAAAGAAAGCGCCCGGGGAGGGGCTGGGGAGATCATTGCCCCGTGGCAACCACTGTATCAGGAGGACCAGGCAAAACGAAACCTTTGAAAGGGTCGTGAGAGCGCTAAAGTGGGAGTAGAAACAGTAGAAATTCCAAGTGTCAGGCCTGTTTTTAAAAAGCCTCTTGCACGGATTCAGCGCCCTACCTAGAAAGACCCCTTTCAACAGTCCGAGCTCCGCAGCGCTTTGATGACCACGCCCCCACGCCCCCGCCCCCGCTTACGTCATGGGAAATTACAAGTATTACCTTCAAGATGGCAATGCAGTGGGACATGAGACCCCTGGGGAGACAAGAAGAATCTGTCAGTGCTTTTCTGTCGAGGTCCCCCTCGCTCCCACGACCAGCTCTGTCCTCCCATCTAGCTCGGACCCACCTAGACACCACCCAGGAATGCCTCCGGGTTCAACTGAGCAAGTCCACGAGCTAAATGAGCAGGCACCTTCTTTCCTTACCCAGCAGCCTCTTCCAGGTTGCGCTCACCTGTCCAGTCATTCTTAGAACTCTGAGCTTCTGACACTGCTCCCTCTAGCCCGTGTGTCCTTCCCCTTATCCTCAGCCTGGTGACCATCTCATCTTTCAAGATCCAGGTCAAAAGGCACCTAATTTGTGGTAGTCTTCATGAAAGCCTCCTCCATCTCCCCGCCCCAGGCAGCTCTAGAGATCGCCAACGCTGTGTGCCCACGGCACCACACGGAGACCCGCTCTCGCTTCGGAGATACGGTATTGTAGAATTCTGTCTCTCCCACCGGTTCAGTATCTGCAGTAACTGGCCCAGTGTCCTGCCCATAAGGCCCCCCTCACATCTGCCCAGTGAATAAAGGCTCGGAGCAGCATACACGTCTCAACAGGTAGTGGCTCTTGCTGGATGGAGGGGTCCCTGAGGGACTCTGAAGACAAAGGCTTCATCCCTGAAGCCTGCGTGCAAACTTCACCCCAGGGATAAACCAGGCACGTCAGGATCACTTTGTAACTTCTGCCACACATCTATGGGCCTTGGTGTTTAGGTGTACGAGATGGGGAGGAGGAGGGGCACGATCACTGTCATACCATAATCTGATCCCCACCCCCCACAAGAGCAGCAGGGGGCACAGTGCTCCCAGACACCCAGTAGTGCTTGGCAAAGGAAGCCGGAAAGGGGCACCCAGAGACCCCGTGTGCCATCCTCAGGGAAGTGTAGCAAACAAAACGGTCCCTAAGGCCTTACGAGGCATCTTCAATCCAGTCTTCGTTCTCCAGAATGGCCTCGATGTGAGGGTTGGTAATGACCACATCGTCTAGCTCTAGCTCCGATGGCTCCGACTGTGTCTCCATGGCACCGATGAGGTCCACAATGGGCCTGGAAGGAAAAGCCCAGGAAAGTGGTTTCAGGATGGGTGGCCGTTGCTGACCCCCTCCTCACCGAGACCCATGTATCCCCCAACAGGATGTAGGAAGTTAGTAAGGATGACATTGACCTCGTGTCCCGGATCCAGGCCTAACCCTAGTGGGACTGCAGGTGTGGGCAGGACACATGGCTGGAGGCAAGTCGAGGAGGCAGGCCGGGGTGCAAAGAAGAAAAGTGAAGCAGAATGAGAGGAGCCACTAAGAGACGAGCAAAGCCACAGCCATAAATAGAGACGTCTTAGGTCTGCTCCTTCTGCACAAAATAACATACTTTTGAAACTTATTTTCTCTTTGGGGAGCCCGGGGGGCTCAGTCAGTTATGCATCTGACTCTTCTCTCAGCTCAGGTCTTGATCTTAAGATTGTGAGTTCAAGCCCTGTGTTGGCCCTCATGCCCAGCATGGAGCCTACTTAAGAAAAGCAAATAACCAAACAAAGCAAAAAAAAAAAACTTATTTCCCCTTTAAGCCTACCTCATATGGAGAAGCTGAAGTTTCTATTACTCAAACCTACCTGGTCTGCAGAATCACTCTCAGGAAGGACTGGAGGACGGACGCTGGTCTACCCGCATAACCCCAGCCCCTCCTCACTCTACAGGAGAAGTAACAACACCTACTTTACAATGAGGTTCTTGACAAACATAGCCTTCCGTTCGATAGCAGAGCTTTTCTGGGTCACATAAATGGGCATTTACAAATTATTCACCCCTGGACAAAGACACTGATAGGATTCAGTAGAGGGGCAAGAGAAACCAAGGGTTAGTTGCCAGGGTTCCTTAGGGGTCTATCAATTAAAACATCCCTAAACGGAAAATAGGATCTTGCTCATAAAATCTCTTGCACACAAAAGGTATCAGGAAGAAATCTGTGCCAAGAAGGAGACAGTCCCATGCTGGGATTCCACAAAATCCGGTATCTTGCCGCTTCCGTGTGTGGCTGGAGTTCAGGCATGGGATTTCTGCTCCTATGAGTTTGGTTGGAAATATGTTGGGCTTATTCATAGGCCAAGCAGAGTGGCCAGTTCTGGAGAGATGGCCACACCTTTGTGCTAGGTGAACACGTTCAGGGAATTTCTCCTTTGCTCAGGGACATTGCTGAAGCTCTAAGTTCTCTCTTGGAAAGGAAGCCTTCAAGTACCATTTTAGAGACAAAAAACTGAGCTGGAGTTGCCCAGTGCCAAACTTCTTGGGCCCCTCTCCTTTCCGGTTGCTGGAGCCCCTGGAGGAGCCCACATCTCCTCCTTGCCCTCCCTGGGCGCACTCACTTGGAATCATAGCGCTGCAGCAGATCCCGAGGCCGGCAATACCGCTGCCTGCAAACCACCACCAAGGCTGCAAACGAGGCCAGGAAGATGGTGGCCAGCACGCCTATGGCGACAATCACCACAGTCTCCATGCTTCTGGGTGGCTCCCTCCGTCGCCGTCACATGCCCAGCGTGGGCTCAATCTTAGAAGACACAAGGGCAGAGGAGGCCTTGGTAACATAGTAGCGAAATAGAGTGGGGCAGTGGGGGTCTTACCTGCTGGTGTGGGGCGCAGCAGAGAGCCATGTCCCCCCAAGTCACCTGCAGAGACCAAGTTACCTGCTGGGGTTGCACAGAGAGCCAGGTTCCCCCAAGTCACCTGCAGAGACCAAGTTACCTGCTGGGGTTGCACAGAGAGCCAGGTTCCCCCAAGTCACCAGCAGAGACCAAGTTACCTGTTGGGAGTGGGGGACACAGAGAGCCAGGTTCCCACTCCAGAGACCTGAGGGCCTAAACAGAATCAAGATGCATTTTATGTTCTGCTCCAAATTTGCCTTTTGTTTAATTAAGAGTTTGCCACCTGCTGGACCAGGATGGCCTTTTAAACCTGGACAGAAGAACACATTTTAACAAGCACTATTGTTTCACAGCTCCACCAAGTGCAGGAGAGAATATTCTCCCAAGAAGGGCAGGATGGCATTTACTGAGAATCTCCACCGTGCCAGACACTTTGTGTGTTAACCCTGAGGTAGGTATTAATATTCCCATTTTACAGTTGAGAAAATTGAGGTTCGGGGAAGTTAAGTAATTTGTCCAAGTTTCTGTAGTCAGAAAGTAGAAACCCATCCACTTAAATTGAGATGGGCATTCACCTCCCTCTCCCTTTCTAAGGAGGGAAGAAGATTCTAAAAATTCTGGAAAGGGATTTGACTGTCAGTTTCAGTGTTGGAAACTTAACAAATGGTGTTAAAGTGTTCTTTGCCTACTGCCTGTTTTCACTCAGGAGGTTCTTCCACACCTATGTTAGACTCCCGCAGAGGAACGGGGCACCTAAGAAAAGTATATACTCATTGCAGATTCCTACTTCTGTTTCTTTGAGCAAGTCTCTTCCCCTGTCTGGGCTTTAATTTTTCCACCTGCAAAAGAGGGGCTTTGATCTAGGAATCCAGGACGATGGACTTATTCTACACTACATGTCTCCGAGGGTCCAAATGTTCCCAACTGTCATTCAATAAGCATTTATTGGTCATCTGCTAGGCACCGAGCACTAGGCAGGATTCTGAAGACTGCAGATAAATCAGACATGGACCCCAAACCCTGAGGAGGGAGAAAGAGGAAGACAGGCAGACAAATGCTTCCTGCTTGCTTGTCAATCTCTTCTCTGGCTCCTCAACTCCCTGTGTCTATGCTACATGGCAGGGTACACAGACTAGAGACAACCGTGCTTTCAACTGTGCTTGCAGGCTAACTGCCTGCTTTGCAGGGCAAATGACATCTGATCTGGGTTTTGAAGGATGAGTAGGAGTTTGCTGGGTGGCCAGCATGCCAACTTGGTTGGCTCAAAGTGCCCAGGAGGCCTTTCTCAAAGGTTCCACAGAGCAGCTGCTCTAACACCTCAAACTCACTTGCTCAGGGGGGTGAAAAGGTTAGGGTCTGTCTCTTTCATTTCTGTATCTCCCCTGGGGGTTGGAGGAGGCAGGAGGTAATTCTCAGGGTCTGCTCAAGTTCTCCAGATGTGTGTCTCTACACCGTCCCTCCTAAAAGGCTACCTCCTTTAGGCCTTTTTCTTTCCTTCTCTCATTTCTGTGTCTCTGTCTTTGTATCTCTCCATTTTCCCCTCTAGACATGTCACCCCCTCCCCAGTCTTCCCTTTCCCCTCCCCCAGCGCCACGGGCCTCCAAGACCACCCGCTTTGTTTCCTCTCTTCCTGCGGACGCTTGAGCGTGTTTCTATGAAGCGGACGAGCTCTGAGTTTTTGCTGCCTTACTCCGTGATTTGTCCGTATGAGTCTTGGTGTGTTTTTCTTCTTTTGTGTGTGTTTCAGGATGAGTTTTTGTCTCTTCTTCTTTGTATAAGCTTGGGTAGGTCTCGTTTCTTGGAGTGTGTGTGTGTGTGTGTGTGTGTGTCCGTGTCCCACCCCTTCTCCGCCATAGAATTCGAAATCCACCAGGATGTGTGTGTGTGTGTGTCCCACCCCCTTCTCCGCCATGGAGTTCTAAATCTACCCGGATAAAGTAGCCCCAAGCCCCTGCCACCCAGAACAGCCGCCCCGACACCCAGGTCGGAGGAAGGGACCCCCACCAGGCCCGGCGCGGGGCTCGCAGGGGGCTCCCACGCGCGCAGCTGCAACTTTGCCCAACTTTCGGGCGGCCGGGCTGCGCCGCACGGGCTCCGCGGCCCCAACAAAGGGGCGGCCGCCCTCCCCCCCACCTCGCAGTCATCAGCCCCGATCTTCGGCTCCCCCGCCCCCGACGCGCCCGGCACCCCGACTCCCGCGGTACCGGGACGCGGCCAGGCCCACCCACCTCAGGCCGCGGCCGCAGGACGCATCCGGGGGCGCTCCGGCCGCCCGGCCCCCGTCGATAGCAAAGTCCGGGCGCGGGACTCGCGGGCGGCTCCTGCGAGCGGGGCATGCCGGGAAGGAGCTGGGCTGTCCGAAGGAATCAAGATAAAGTCCCCGGGCGCCAAACCCCCAGTTGGGGGATGGGGGGCGCATCCAAATCCCCCGCTGCCAGGCGCCGCCGTCCCCGCCGGGCTCGGGGAGGGTCGGGGGTTGGGGCGGAGGGAGGCCTGGCAGGGAGGAGGCCCTCCCTTAGACCCCCAGCAGGCGCTCCTCGAGCCCCCTGCCCAGGAGGCCCGGCCCGGCAGAGGGAGGCCTCCGGGTCCTTGCCACCCCACACCTCTGCGAGCTGGCCGTCCCGTGGGGGCTGCGGAGACTGAGCCCATTCCATCGTGGGCTGACCGGGCAGCCAGTCCTCTCTTAACATGATGTGGCTTCAATCCTAGCTCTGCCACGCACTAGCTATGGACAACTTATTGCACTGTCCTTGGTTTCCTCATCTGTAAAGTGGGGCCACTACTTGTAGGCATGCTCAGAGCTGCCTGGCGCTGGGCAGCACACTGGACAGCCTCATGCACGCACACTGGACACACAAGCAGGCCCACCCCAAACACTTGCTATGCCAGGGACAAGCATAGAAATACAGGACCCTGGCTGGCTGGTCTGCTCCTTCTCTTTGCACTTGCCTCTAGGGACCCAGGGAACACCTGTTATTTCTTCACAGCCCCCACTCTGCAAACAGCCATCCCTTGGCCATCCCTCTGGGGTACAGATGCCCACACCAAGAGGAACAGGAAGCCTTGAAGGATGGAGGCTCTGGAAACAGGCTGGGGCTTTGGGGATAGACTGTTTTTTTTCCAGAGTCCAGTGAGCCAGGAGCATGGTCTAGAAGAGACAGGAGGGAAGTGAAGCTAGTTAAAACCTGGGGCTTAAGGCAGAGACCCAATCAACCAATCTAAGGTAAGTTCTGGTGACAAGTATCAAAGGGGGCACACCAGGTCCTGGGCAACTCCTTGCTAAGCCACATGCAACCCACAGAAGTGTTTGGGGTTTTGTCGTTGTTCTTCTTGTTGATTTTCCCTGACTTACAGTTTAAAAAAAATAATAAATTTAACTAGTTGCCCACATTTTTAAAAATCAAGAATTTCACTTACACCTACAGATTTCCAGCTTCTCTGGGTAATTCATAAGCTCTCTCAAAATGCAGCACGCATTCATTTGGGAGTAACACTAAGTAGGAGAGGGGCAGCTGCTGTCCCCAGGCCTGCTCTCCCGACCCACCACCGTCCCACTGCATACAATGCCTGCTTGGGCATTCACAGCTCAGCTGTTTTGCTGAGAGCCCGGCTGAGTGAGCAGCGGTGGTTTCACACTACTGGCACTTAGGGACGGGAAGGCTGAGGGATGATTTTGTTACCCTCTAAAGTGCTTTCGTGGAGAAGCTATGGCAGGGAGCAAGCATTCCTGTCCCTTTCCTGAGTCCTTCTAGATGGACTAAGAATCAAATTGACATAAAACCTTAACAAGAGAAAATCAATTTTAACTGCATACATATAGGGAATCCACACAGTCATGGAGATTCCCAAGACAGTCAGGCAAAATGAGGTATATGTCCTTCTGAACTAAGGAGAAGGGTGCTCGCTTCGGCAGCACATATACTGAACTGAGGAGAAGGGACTAGGGGTCTGGGACTTAAGAGGAAAGAAATGTAATTCACAGGGCAATCAGAAGAGGAGATGTTTGGTGACTAGATGTTTGCCCAGCCACACAGATTGATCATTCAGATAAAATTTATCTTTGTGGGGCACCTGGGTAGTGCAGTTAAGTGCCCAACTCTTGGTTTCAGCTCAGGTCATGATCTCAGGGTATGGGACCGAGCCCGGCGTCGGGTTCCACACTCACTGCTTGAGATTCTCCCTCCCTCTCCCTCTGTCCACCCCTCCCACCCCTGACTCATGCTCTCTCTCTCTCTCCCCCTCTAAAATAAATAATGTACCTTTTATTTATTTTTTTAAAGATTTTATTTATTTATTTGACAGAGATCACAAGTAGGCAGAGAGAGAGGGGGAAGCATGCTCCCTGTTGAGCAGAGAGCCCGATGCAGGGCTCGATCCCAGGACCCTGAGATCATGACCTGAGCCGAAGGCAGAGGCTTTAACCCACTGAGCCACCCAGGCGCCCAAATAAATTCATCTTTTAAAAAATTGTCTCTACTAACAACCTTATTCTGGAGAGACCTTCCGATTTAGATTCTTCTGTGTAGTTAAGAGAGGGACAAAGTTTTCTCTTGAGACCACAGGGTCTCAGTTGTCTTCAGCTCAAAATAATCCAAATGCCAAGTGGCACATTGTGGGGGGAGGGGCCTGTCTCAAACCCCTTCAGCTCAATCTGTTTAAGGAAAGTGGGCTTACAGCAAAGCAGCAAGCATTAGTATGGGTGACTGGGGACAGTAAGTGTTTCCATTTTCTTGAAAATACTCCGAGAAGAATGGAGTGCTATTTTTGTCTTGAGTGATTCAGACATATGGTGGCCTTGAGGTAAAGAAGCTAAACCACATGATAAAGAAGATGTGAGATATAGATAGATATAGACAGATATAGATATAGACAGATACAGATATATATGTGTATATATATAATGGAATATGACTCAGCCATAAAAAGGAATGAAATCTTGCCATTTGCAACAACATGGAGGGCATAATGCTAACTGAAGTAGTCAGAGAGAGAGACAAATATATGATTTCGCACACAGGTGGAATTTAAGCAACAACAGAAAAGAACAAAGAAAAAAAAGAGACCATAAAACAGACTTTTTTTTTTTTAAGATTTTATTTATTTATTTGACACAGAGAGAGAGAGAGAGTACAAGCAGGGGGAGTGGCAGGGAGAGGGAGAAGCAGGCTCCCGCAGAGCAGGAAGCCTGACGTGGGGCTCGATCCCAGGACTGTGGGATCATGACCTGAGCCAAAGGCAGATGTTTAACCAACTGAGCCACCCAGGCGCCCCCATAAAACAGACTCTTAAATATAGAGAACAAACTGACAGTTACCAGAGGGGAGTGTGGGGTGACCCGATCAGGTGGGGGGGGGGGGGTTGCTGTGCTTGAATCTGAGGCAGAACAAAGGAGACAGCAGTTTATTGAAGACAACACAAGGGAGCGGAGCAGAACAGTCTGCCAGGGGGCAGCGTTGGGGGCTGAAGGTAAGGGGGAACGTGAGAAGGTATGGGAACGAATGGTATTTTCCTTTTCTGGTACCTGTGTGCAGGTGTAAGAAGCCCGTTGGTCAGCTGGGGCTTATGGCTATTTTTTTTTTTTTAATTTATCCATGTATTTGAGGGAGGGAGACAGAGGGAGAGAATCTTCAAGCAGACTCCCTGCTGAGCACGGAGCCCAACTTGAGGCTCTATCCCATGACCCTGAGATCATGACCTGAGCCGAAACCGGGAGTAGAACGCTTACCCCGCTGAGCCAGCCAGGCGTCCAGGCTTAGGGCTATTCTGAGGTGGGTCGCCTGAGGGACCTGTCTGTACTCAGCCCAGAGGTCACCACGGCCCCTCTACCTCACTCAGCTTCCACTGCTCACGTCAGTTGCCTGAAAGCAGCTTCTGAAGGGAGGTGGTTGGGGGCTGTGGGTGAAATAGGTGGTGGGGATGAAGATTATGCTTATCGTGATAAGCACTGAGTGCTATATGGAATCGTTGATTCACTGTGTTGTACACCTGGAATATAACGGTGTATGTTTCTTATATTGGAATTTAGAAAGAAGGGGGGTAGGAAGGGGAGGAGGGGGGAGGGGGGGAGAGGAAGAGAAGGCGGAAAAAAGAAGCTAAACCACATGATCTCTTGTGGCCTCTTTTGGGTGTCAGCGAGAAAGAAATATTCCTCTGTTCAGAATCCTTCTAGCTGGACTAAGAATTAAATTTACACAAGACAAATGAACAGGAGAAAGTCGAATTTACTTTCCTGTGTCTGGGCAATCCACACAGACATGAAGTTCCAAAGACAGGCAACACAATGAACAGGTGTCATTTTCATGGGTTCGTCTTCCATGAGAAGGGCCGGGGTCTGGGGATGCAAAGAGGAGGAAGGCCATGTGCCTGAACGTGAGAAGAGACGCTTGGGACACAGAAATCGCCCTGTTACGCACACCAGTTTCTTAGGTAAAAAGCAGTCTCTTTAATAGCTCTCTTCCTGGTACAGGCTCTCCTTTCCGATATAAATTTAGACGGTTGAGGGGGAGGTAAAGAGCTTTTCCTGAATCTGCTGGGTTTGGGTTGCTTTTAACTCAAAATAATCTTCATGCCAAGGTGGCCCATCTCGGGGTGACCTGCTCTGGGCCCCGACACAGGTCTACGATTTTATGACTCTTGTAGGAGAAATATAAAAGAAAACATTAACCTTGGGAGTTTATAACACAAGTGGGAGAGACCCAAGGGGAGCAGAATTTGTCATCCCAAAATATGCCTCTTTGGCATAAGGATTAATTTAGGCTGCTTATTTTTAAGAAATAGCAGACACAGGAGATGGTCTGAAAACTAACTAGAAATTGCCCTTTTGTAAAAGAAGCATACATTTATAAGGGAAATCTCCATTTGTTTTGGGGTTATTTGTTGTTTTGTTTTGTTTTTTGACTAGGGACAATATATTTTACTGATGATACATAATAAAGTAGGGCTCCCCAAGCCCCTCCCCTTCTTCTAGGGGTCTGGGATGGAAACTGTATAGAGGTCAGGAGCTTCTCAGTGTGTCAGGGGATGAGTTGGGGCAAGGACTCCCCAGCGGCTGAGGGTCTCTCTTCCTCTTGCTCTTCCTGGCTCTGGTGGTCCAAGGGGCTCTTACTCCTTGGAGGCCATGTGGACCATAAGGTCCACTACCTGATTGCTGTAGCCAAATTCTTTCTCATACCATGAAACGAGCTTGACACAGTGGTCACTGAGGGCAGTGCCAGCCTCAGCATTGAAGGTGGAAGGGTGAGTGTCACTGTTTAAGTCACAGGAGACAACCTGTTCTCACTGTAGCTTAGAATGCCCTTGAGGGGGCCCTCTGATTCTGGCTTCACCCTCATATTTGGCAGCTTTCTCCAGGCAACAGGTCAGATCCATGATTGACACATTGTGGCTGGGGACATGGAAGTCCATGCCAGTGAACTTTCCATTTAGCTCACTGGGATAGGTAAGGGATGACATTATCTACAGCTTTGGTGGCACCATTAGAAGCAGGAATGATATTCTTGCAGATCGTTGGACATCATGCCACAGCTTCCCATAGGAGCCATCCATGGTCTTCTGTGTGGCAGTGATGGCAAGGAATGTGGTCAAGGACTGTTGTCAGGGATGACCTTGGCCAGAGGGTCCAAGCAGTTGGCGGTACAGGAGGCATTGCTGACAATCTTGAGGGCGTGGTCATACTTCTCATGACTCATGCCCATCAGAGACAAGGGACGTCAGCAGATGAGGCAGAAATGATGAACCTTTTGGCCCCATCCTTCAGGTGAGCCCCAGACTTCTCCATGGTGGTGAAGACCCCAGTGGACTCCACAACATACTCAGCACCAGCATCGCCCCATTTGATGTTGACAGGCTCTGGCTCCTGGAAGATGGAGATGGACTTTCTGTTGGTAAGTGTCCTGTTCTCAGCCTTGACTATGCCATTGAATTTGCCATGGGTGGAATTATACTGGAACATGTAGATTATGTAGTTGTGGTCAATGAAGGGGTCATTTATGGTGACAATATCCACTTTGTCAGAGTTGGGTGCCTGGGTGGCTCGGTTAAGTGTCCAACTCTTGATCTCAGCTCAGGGTCGTGAGTGTAAGCCCCACATTGGGCTCCATGCCCAACTTAAAAAACAAACAAACAAAACAACAACAACAAAAAACTAGGGGTACCTAGATGGCTCAGATGGTTGGGTGTCTGCCTTCAGCTCAGATCATGATTTCCAGGTCCTGGGATAGAGCCCCACATCAGGCTCCCTCCTGGCTCAGCGGGGAGGCTGCTCTCCCTCTCCCTCTGTCTCTCTTCCTGCTGGTGTGCTTTCTGTCTCTCTCAAGTGAATAAATAAAATATTCTAAAAATTAAAAAAATATATCCATTTTGCAAGAGTCAAAAGAACCCCCGGTGACAAAGCACCCAATATGACCAAATCTGTTTACTCCAACCTTTACCATCATGTATCTGGGATATGGCTGTCACTGCTGTCAGTCAAATGGGGAGGAACAGAGAGCCAGGAAATCTCCATTTATAAGGGTGTCCTCTCTGTCCCAGGAAGAGAAGAGGATTCTAAATCTATAAAAAATTCTTTTTTTTTAAGATTTTTATTTATTTATTTGACAGACAGAGATCACAAGTAGGCAGAGAGAGAGAGGAGGAGGAAGCAGGCTCCCTGCTGAGCAGAGAGCCCAATGCGGGGCTCGATCCCAGAACCCTGAGATCATGACCTGAGCTGAAGGCAGAGGCTTTAACCCACTGAGCCACCCCGGCGCTCCTAAATCTATAAAAAAAATCTTATCAAAAATTCTTATCACCAGCTTAAATTTGCATAATATACCCTTTTTTACTGTGCTTTTATAGGTAACCTCCCATAAGTGGTCTGGCTTCTGCCTCCTCCAACACATTTCTTCTGTATTTTTTTCTAAGATTTTATTATTTATTTGAGAGAGAGAGAGCATGGGGGAAGGGGTGGGTAGAGGGACGAGCAGACTCCCTGCTGAGTAGGGAGCCTGATGCCCAGGATCCTGAGACCACGACCTGAGCAGAAGTCAGACCCTTAACCAGTTGAGCCACCCAGGCACTCCTCATTTCTTTGGTCTTTAGCTGGAGATGATATTTAAGGGGGGGGCTTGGGCCATTTCTGGGAGTTACTCAGCTTTCCTAGGTGTCTCTTACATGTACAGGAGGTATACATGTTGTTAAACTTGTGTTTTTCTCCTATTAATCTTTTTATTACATAGGGGTCTCAAGCAAGAATCTAGAAGGGTAGAGGAAAAATTATTTTTCCTCCCTTATAAGACCAAAACAAACAAATGGCGTGAATGCACCCAATTAACCACCCACTACTCAGTTGAGGGAAGACAGGATGGTACTAAGGCTGTGTCTTTACGAGCCACCTCTCTCTCTTCATTCTGGCAACTCCTGCCGTCCCAGTGCTCCTTGAAGTCTCCCTGGACTGATCTGGGATAAACACTCCATGTTCTTTTTTTTTTTTTTTAAGATTTTATTTATTCACTTGACAGAGAGAGATCACAAGTAGGCAGAGAGGCAGGCAGGGGATGGGGGGGAGCAGGCTCCCCGCTGAGCAGAGAGCCCGACTCGGGGCTTGATCCCAGGACCCTGAGATCATGGCCCGAGCCGAAGGCAGAGGCTTTAACCCACTGAGCCACTCAGGCACCCCAACACTCCGTGTTCTTACTTGCAAGCAATCGAAACTGATTACCCCACGTAGAAAGGGGACTTGTTAAAATGACAGGAGGTGCCCATAGAATCAGCAGGAAACAAAAGACCCAGATTAGGAAATGGGCAGGTACCACAGGGGCTCCAGGGGCTGGGTGCAATGACCCTGAAATGATCGTGACCCTCCCTTCAACTTTACCTTTCCTACCATATTCAAAGTTTTGAGTAGGAACTCACCCTGTCTGTCTCCAGGGTGGGAGGTGAGGCATGGGCAGTACCCTTCCTTCTGGTACATCTGCATACAGGGGGTTTCCCCAGCAAAGGTAAGAGGGATGTCGAAATTCGAGCATCCTACATACAGCCTCTCCCGATTTGCCAAGCTGTAGCAAGGGCTTCCAAATTAAAGACTAAACCCAACATTAGAGAGGAGAAGCCAGCTGGTCAGAAATGGTGCTGAGGGATGGGACACCTGGATGGCTCAGCTGGTTAAGCATCTGCCTTTGGGTCAGGTCATGATCTAGGGGTCCTGGGATTGAGCCCCACTTCGGGCTCCTTGCTTCCTCTCACTCTTGCTCTCTCTCTCTCAAATAAAATCTCTAAAAAAAAAAAAAGAAAAGAAAAGAAATGGTGCTGAGGGTAATAAGGAAGAAAGAGGCTTCCTACTGGCCAGTGGGTGCAAGTTTACACTCTGCCCAGGCAGAGTGAACATTCATTAAGCACCTACTACATACCAGACACTGATTAGGCACCTTACATGCCTATCTCCTTTGTTCTTCTCACCAACCCTGAAAAGTCTGTATGATTATGTTTGTTAAGGAAGAAAATAGAGGGGTAAGGCCACCTACCTGAGGTCTCACAACCTGTATCCTTCTGGCTGGACTAGGAATCATTTGACACAAGACAGATTAACAGGGCAAAAAATAAAATTTCATTTTATATTTAGGGGGAGTCCACAAAGGCATGTAAATTCCAAAGACAGTCAAGCAATTTGAGGTATACACCTCTTTCTGAACTGAGGAGGAGGGGGTAGGAGTCTAGGACTTTACAGGGAAAGAATGAAATTCTTTCATACATATTTGGTAAACAAATGTTTGGGCCATTCAGAAACAGTGGGACATGGAGGACTTTGATCAAACAGGCCTTGCCAGGCTCCTCCCTGTCTACCATACCCAGTTCATATCATAATGTAGCTATCTATGTTGATAGCTCTCTTCTTGGTAGATCCTTTATCTAAATTCATTTTAGGCAGTTGAGGAAAAGTAAAGAGATTTCCTGAATCTGCTGGGCCCGGAAGTCAAGCCCAGTACCTGGTGACAGAACGTGGGGAGGACCCCAGATTTTCCTCTAGACTAAACCAAATCCCAGCGATTGGAGGAGGAGGCTGGGCAAAGCCGGAGACATCAGGACCCTCTCAGATTCCCTGAGCACAGTCAGCTCTCAGAAGGCAGCAGACAGACTGGAACCTTGCTCAGCTCTTGAGGCAGTTGGGTTGACAATTCCCCAGGACAACCATGGCCTGGAAGAGGCTTGTGTCACTAGCCAGCATTTGTCCAAACCCTAATGGGGTTTGGGGAATACCCAAACCTATCTTAGGATGCTTGCCCTGAATCCCCAGGATCACAGGAAACTAGCAGAGAAGCCCTGGTCGGATCCAGGAGCCCCCGATTGCCTTCAGTGCCCAGGCAACCCACCTCAGCAGTGGCCTCTCCATCCCCATCCTCCATCCGTCTCATTCACTCTTCTACCTGCTTAAATCTGCTTGACGCCTGCCTTGCTTGCTCCAGCAAGTTGACTTCTCAAGGTCACGGTGACCTCCATGACGCCAAATGCAGTGAATGTCCATGTCTCCTTTTAACACTCTCCCCAGGATGGTTCACAGCAGACTAGACCACTCTCTCTCTTCTTGGCTTCCAGACCACCATTTATGTATAACTGAACTTGTCCAGAATGGAATTCCCAAGGGTCCCTTCTCCCAAAACACCTGTCCTCCTTCCTCCAGGCTTCTCCATCTCTGCAGCTGGCACCACTGTCCACCACACTGCTCAAGCCCCAAACCAAGGAAGCATCACCGTTTCCTCACTGCTCGCATCCATCCTGTTAGCAAATTGTATTGATTCTATCTCAGATTCATTTCAGATCTCTTCACTTCTCCCCATCTTGATGGCCACCCACACTCATGCAGGCCATCGTCATCTCTCTACTAAACCCATACAAAGTATTTCTAACTAATCTTCCTATTGGCACACACTCCAATCTATTCTTGACTTCACAGCCACAGTGATGGAAATGTTCTGTAACTTAACCTGGGCATATAGACGTAAAACTCCGAGGTGTGTTCAGATTTGTACGCTTTACTGGGGGATAAACCTCAACAACAAAAACAAAAAAAATGAACAAGACATCAATTCTCCAGTTAAAACCCTTCAGTGGGTTTTAATTTTAATTGGAATAAAATCAATCCTGAGGGACTTGGCTCCAGCTTTTCCCACCAACCTTATCTCCTACTGTACATCTCCCTTGCTTGCTAGAACCCAGCTGCCTTGGCTTTCATTAATTTTCTTTAACAAGCTAAAGCTTTCCTGCCTGCCTCAGGACCTTTGCTCAGGCTGTTCCCTCAGCCCAGAATCCTTCACCATGCTTAGCACCTTTCTTCCCTCACATCACCTATCCAGGCTTACCCAGATCACCACGTCTAAAGTGTATCAGCCCATTTATTCTTCCTGCTCCTACAGTATTGTATTTTTAAAATGTTACTATTTTTATAACACTACAATGTTTTTCCATACTTGGGACTAGCGTCTACATTTGACAGACCCTCATTACACCCATCCTATTATGCTAAGTGCTATATAGATAACCAATAATGAGGCTTCTACTCAAAGAACAACAACAACAACAACAACAACAAAATCCCTCTTTTTTTGTTGTTCTTTTAAATCTGTAGAGGTGCTATTAAAAAAAAAAAAATCATCAGTTCATTCTAGGGCAGCAGCCTCCACCGTGGCACTGAAGATGGCAGAGACAAGAGATCGTGAGTACACGGTGTGATGGGGTGAATGGTGTCCTCCAGAAAGATAATAGGTAAGTTCGAATGGGAGAAGCAGGCCTCAGAAAAATTTTAAAGCCATAAACAACAAGCATAACACTCATAGCACAAGAGAAAATGCCTTTCTTTCCTTATTTATTATTATTATTTTTTACAAATTAAGTCAGAGGCTAAAAACACAGGACTCAGAGACCAGGTGTGTAGCACCAAGACTCCTATTGTTAACGGGTATCTATCAGATACCTTGTTTTCCGACTCGGTCCTCTAACCCCTCTGATTATTTTTGACAAGTGCAATCATTCCAACAGCAGAGCCATTCAGAACATTTCATTTATACAAAAGCTCTCCCAAGAGGATCTCTGCTTAACTGCTCCAAGGATCTCTCTGCTGGTGATGGCTCTTCTGTGGTTGGAGAAGGACAGTCTGACTGCCTCCAGGCTAACCCGTTCCAGCAGCCAGTCCTCCAGAGAGCCCAGCGCATCCAAGATCCAGGAGTATCCGCTGAAGTCTGGGTGAGTCTGGGACAGAATTGTCACAAGTGTAAGACAGAGAAGTGAAGGCTTCCCAAAGTAAGCAATTTATGGTCTAACCCAGCACCCATGCCTTTCATGGATTGGTGCACGTGTGGAGCTACACGGCCCACCCAGAGGTACAATGGTAAGAACATGATGAAAGAAATTAGGCCCTTGTACCTATCAACTGTCTGAGGAAGACCAGGAAGGGGAAATTCAGAGTTGGTGGGAAAGATCGCCCTTATCTGTGGAATACGGTGTAACTCGGGTCACTTAAATTTTGTGCCTCAATTTTTCCCAACAGAAGCAGAGTTAACATCTAACACGTTTAGAAGATGGAAAATATAATTTTAGAGTAGACGTGCACACTCTATACCTCACATTAGTGAGCATTTTGTTTTAACATTTCTCAATTTGCCACATTACATCCTTGTACCAACATGACCTCCAGCCACACTGGGAAAATTCACTCTTCCTCGGATACACCACTGTCGTTTCCAGTCTCCACACCACTGTTGATCTGTTACCCCCACCTCCCATGCCCGCACCCAACACCACCTTCCAAATCCTATCCACCCTTGAAGGCTCTTTCCCAGGCGCCCCCTCTGGCTTATCTGTGTTCCCCACAATCTCCCACTGAGGACCAGAGTTCTTTGCATTCTCAGAACCTGTATCACACGCTGTCTTAGGTCATTAACAACCTCATCTAAAGTTACAGAGGCGGCTGGAATGGTCGGAAGAATGGTGCCCTGAGAATCACCCACCCAGGGCTCTAATCCTAGCTCTGTGCAGGTATGAGAGGTCATGTAAGCAAGTAATAATCTCACACTGGACCTCAGTTTCTCTTTCGTAAAAGGAAAGCCTCGAAGCATGATTTGAAAAGTTCCTCGTGGTTCTAATCATTTTGGAGTATTTCCCCAATGCCCCCATCCCACAGGACTGTGAGCCCCTTTAGGACAGAGACCGCATCGTTTTCATCTGAGCTCCCCCGGCACACCTGGCTTGCACTGAGACACCCGATACTTTTATCCAGCCAGCATCTTGTTTTATCCTCACAGCGCCACGAGGGGCTGACCCAAGGCACAGCTCTGACCCTTGGGAGGCTTACAGAAGCAGAGTGGCCTGCCAGACCCATGCAGTAAAGGACTGGTCAAAGACAGACTAATGCTTAGAGGACGAAGTGAAGTCCAAGTACTTCCACAGAGAGCCCTTCCAGAAAATGCAGGCTCTCCAGCAGTGGTTCTCAACTGGGGGCAAGGTCTCTGGACATTATCGGTTGGGAGGGAGGTGGCTATGGGCACCCACGAAATAGAGACCAGAGATGCTGCCTTGCGTCCCCCGATCTTAGGACAGCCCCCCAACAAAGAATTACGGAGCCCCAAAATGTCAATAGCGCTGTGGTTGAGAAACCCTGCTCTAGATCACATGCCTTCTTTCCTTTCTCGGGTTTTTCCTTCATCCCATTTTCCCCTTCTTCTCACGGGATAAGCAACAGATTCCAAATGATAGTACTGGCGTACGGTGGGGGTGGGGGGGTTGGTACAATCACACATGAACACTCAGCCTTGCTTTGTTGTCACGAAGGAAAGCCAAGATCAAGCCTTAGCACATCTGTTGTAAAATCTCTTCCCCATAGCTTCTTTTGAAGGGGAAGACTTTTCTGAGTTTGTTCTCAGCAATTGTATGCTACAGAGTGAGGCTGGGTGGGCGGGGAAAGGAATGAAAGCCTACGAGTTTTAGGTACATTCTACGTACAGGACACCCTTTAGTGAAAACCTGATCTACGTCACTCTTCGATGATTAGACAGGCTAGGTGGTGGGTCCCCTCTCTATAAGAGGGCATTTAAGAATCAATTTATAGATTGCCTGTCAGCAGATATAAGAGAGACATTAGGAGCTCAGGTGTTCGGAGTTGCTGCCAACAGAAAGCAAGCCAAGCGGGAAAAGATAGCAACCACACCAGACCTGGTTTATAGAAGCTGTGGGCGCACAACTTTTCTGGAACTCGATGTGTGAAGAAGCGCTCGTGTAGTCAAAAAAACACACCCAGGGCCTCGAACATGATAACCGGTCTCAGCCATTCTAAGTTTCCACAAAGAGAACCCCAACTCACCTGCTTTAGGATTTTCCCCATGTAACTAAAATAGGCCTCTTTCTTCTTAGTCTTCTGCCTCAAGACTGAGTTGGCCCACTCGTACTTCTCTTTGGTTGGGATATAAAGCATTGTTCTCTTCTTAGGGAATCTCAGGCCATGTAAGCAAGGGTAGTACATGGGGAAGGCTAATTCCTTGCACTTCTAGGTTATAGCACTGGCTGCAGGCAAGTGAACAACCACCCCCATGCCCAGAAGAGGTTTTATAGGGAGAGCTGGAAGGCACTCTTTCCTAATAAAATCAGTGATTAGTGAGTGCACCTGCCAGAGATAAATACTCTCAGAATACTTAAGAAATAATAGGTGTAGAGTCTAGAGCAGGCTTATGGTACATTCTGGAAAGGGGCTTGAGGTGGGAAACTCAAAATGTTAAGCTTTCCTCTGCTCGAGCCCATGCAATAGAGAGGATGACCACTTTGATGTAATGGTCACTGATTTACCCGGCAACACTGATATCCGAAGTTATTCCTTTTACGTTGGAGTAACTCCAGGTGTTCTTATTAGAGTGGTTCTTAGCTACAAAAATTGCCATTCGAAAGGACTGGGAGCGGAATCCAGGAAGTCGAATTTTTTGCTAAAGCAGCACTGGGGAATCTATGGACCAGCCAGATTTAGGACTCACTGGTCTATAAAACCTTCCTGAAGCAACTGCACGGGACCAGGGTTGGGGGCATGGAAGGAGCAGCTCTGCACGGATTTGCTCTGGGTATCTGCATTTGCACCGGGAGGACCCCCTGGGGTATGCCACAGCAATTGGGAATTCGGGTGACGAAGCAGAAATAGGGACCCCCGGACGCAAGAGTGAAGATTGAGACACCATAGACGGAGAGGTCATGAACTCCTTGCAGTTAGCATTATCAGCTCAGCTCCAAGGAAGCAACCATCCTGACACCGACCAACAGATAAGAGGATGCCAGACAGCCAGAGTCCCCCCCCCCATCCTTGTAGTTACACAGGTGTGCTCTGCACAGCTGCTGTGTGTCTTCATTCATTGATGGAGCACTTGGGACACAGCCGATCCGTAGTGCGGGCTCAATTCCCCTGAATAGTTCTTGCCAACAATGACAGAACTCCACCGAACACTTCTGTGAAAGGAAAAAGCGGTTCCCTATCACCCACCTGGCTGTCCAAGCATGTCCCACCCGCCCCCCGCAACTCTACTCTCTTTTACTGGCTTCATCTCTCATGATCTCTCTAGTTAAAAAGGCAATGTATGCACAAGAGTGTATATTATATGATAAAATGAACTAGAAGTTTTGTTTTAGGTTTAAAGATTTTATTTATTTATTTGAGAGAGAGAAACCACAAGCAGAGGTAGGGAGCAGAGGCAGAGCAAGAAGCAGACTCCCCGCTGAGCAGGGAGCCTGATGTGGGACTCGATCCCAGGACTCTGGGATCATGACCTGAGCAGAAGGCAGACGCTTAACTGACTGAGTCACCCACCTAGGCATCCCTGAACTGGAAGTTGTAATGCAACAAAGTAAACATAAACTGGCAGAAATCATTATCTCAGTGGGATGGCACTCTTCACTGGTCACTCAGGGCCAGTGGGGAACCAAACCAGCACTATGACATCCAGAAGATGCTGGAGAGCACAGGTGAAGGGTGAGAACAGAGGTGATGTTGCCGTGGGGGTATAGCATGGAAGTCTTGAGCAGATGGCGTTCACTCATGCAAAAATAGCAAATTTTGAGTGCCTGGGTGGCTCAGTTTGTTGTCTGCCTTTGGCGCAGGTCATGATCCCAAGGTCCTGGGATGGAGCCCTGGATCAGGCTCCTTGTTTAGTGGAGAGGCTGCTTCTCCCTCCGCCCCTCCCCCACGCTCGTGCGCGCTCGCTCGCTCTCTCTCTCGTTCTCTCTCTCTCAAATAAGTAAATGAAACTTTTAAAGAAATAGCAAAGTTTGATCTCCTACTAAGGGCAAGTCTCATGGCTATGCATAGAAATGGTGATAAATTACTGAGAGGAATCCCAAAACTGACATAGGAGAACGTTACAGGGTGATCAGGAGACTCACCAGCATCTATTAGAAATCTCAGTCAGCTAAAAAAGACACGCAATGAATCACCTGTTAATAAGTTCCCTATCCTGATGATAAAAGAAGCAGTTACACTAACAGCAATGCTAACTTTTATTTATCAAAAGCTCAGTACTTGCCTTGAATTATACAAAGCACTACATAGACATTTTGTTTCATGGTTTTAATACACAGAGACTAAAACTATCAACTCTTTAAAAGAGATGAGGAGGGTGCCTGGGTGGCTCAGTTGGTTAAGCATCTGCCTTTAACTCAGGCCATGATCCCATGGTCCTGGGATTGAGCCCCGCCTTGGGCTCCCCCATCCCAACCCTGCTCATGCTTGCCCTCTCTCTCAAATAAATAAATAAATAAATTCTTTTTTAAAAAAAGAGAGAGATGAGAAAACTGGGGCTTATAGAGATAAATGAATGTGTTCAAAGTCACATTGGTAGTAAGTTGCAAGGCTAGGAACTGAACCCCAATGTGTCTGACTCCAAAATTCCCATCAGTATTTCTGGAAGTTAGGCCTCCTGCCTACCTGCAGTGGAGTCTCCTGAGCTGCTTATAAAAATGAAGATTCCCCAAGCCCCATCCTATGCTTTAGTACAGGTATCTAAATCTTGGGTACCACTGTACCACCATTGTCTCCTGAGCCTGAGGAAAATGCTGTTCTGGTTAGAGCACTACTCAGTTAGAGAAGAGGTAATTAAAGAGTTAGAAAGGGTGAGGACACTAGGAGAAAGTGACTGTGATGTGGCTGAGCACAGACATAGACCTTAGACATTGAGAAAGCAGACTTTGCAGAGATTAACAATAATAGTGTTGGAATTCTATGGATAGAAACTCTGAAAGGGAAGTCAAAAAGAAAGAAAATCAAAGAAAAGAAAAAGCGAAGGCTCTTCCTTAACTGGCCATGACCTTGGCCTCCTGCCTTGATTATAATTCACTCCAACCTGGTCCTATCTTGGTGGGATATCAGCTCCAAAGGACAAACCAGGCTCATAAATAGGGATAATGAGTAACAAGAGCAGAAAATGGGACAATTGGAATTCATGGCATGGAGTGAGTCTGGGCAGTGACTTGAGGAGTCAGCCTGAGTTAAAGGGTGTTGGAGCCTGCTTTTATGTGGAGATGTCTACATGGCATGGGGCAGGCCTACTGAATCAACTGGCCCAGGTAGGTCCACGCATTGCAGCTTATTGTAGAGGGGATCTGGACATTGGGTGGGATATTAGATCACATGGCCTCTGAGGTCTCCTAGGCCATGTGGATTCTGCTTTCCCCCTAAATCATGTCTTTGGGGGGTCGGGTTGTCAGAATTTGAATAGAAGCACTGCTCATACTATTTCTACCTCTGGATAGTTCTGGAGAATTAATCCAGTTGAATGGGAAAAGAGTCGCATGGTGCATTTTAACATCATCATATTTTGTGACCTTAATTCTAGGAGATGACTACTGCTACAGCTCACCATTTGAGAAACTCCAGGTGAATGGCAGGAGGAGAGGGGATCTGGGGGGCAGATTAGAAGATGTCACCTGGGGAATGATGTCGCACTCTTCCTGGAGTGTCAGCTCTGTAGATACTAACTGAATACTAATGGTGGATGATACTGGTACTGACCACTGGCTACTTTGTCAGGTGGAGGAAAAAAAGGAAATCTGAATTTTTCCCAGCCCTAGCAATATCTTATTTAACCTCTCTGCCAAGCTTGCTTTTATTTATTTATTTATTTATTTATTTATTTATTTAAACAGGTTTTTTTTTAAATTTTATTCATTTATTTGTCAGAGAGAGAGAGAGAGAGAGGGAGAGCACAAGCAGGGGGAATGTCTAGCTGAGGGAAAAGCAGGGTCCCTGCTGTGCAGGGAGCCCGATGTGGGGACTCAATCCCAGGACTCTGGGATCATGACCTGAGCTGAAGGCAGATGCTTAACCAACGGAGCTACCCAGGCACCCCTCTGCCAAGCTTTTAGAGGAGGAGAAAAAAAGTACAGAAGAAAAGAAGGACATCAGCCCCCTCCATTTAAAAATAGGGGTAGAGAGACTGGGGTTACCCAGAGAAGATCTAGGGTACTGCCCTCCCTTGCTTGTCTATCTTCCTCCCCCTGCATCTTGTCTCACAGATGAATGTCCACACTGGGTAGTGGAGACCACCCACCATTCAAATCAGAAGCTTTAGGGTCCAGTCCAGTCTACCAGTGCCTCACTCTGACCTAGTCAAAGGCAGCGGCTCTTCTTGGCTCTCAGTTTCCCCAGGGGTATGCGTTTGATTATGCAACCATTAAGACCCCTTAGAATCTTGCTATGCAGAGCATGGTCTGCAGGGACACTTGGCTGGCTCAGTCAGTAGAGCAGGGGACTTGACCTCAGGGTTGTAAGCTCAAACCCCACGTTGGGCATAGAGATTACTTAAAAAAAAAAAAAAAGTCTGGTCTGCAAACCAGCAGCAGCAACACTTGGGGATCTTGTCAAAATGCAGATTTTGATTCAGTCGGTTGGAGGTAGGACCTGAGACTCTGCATGTCTAACAAAATCCCAAGTGACTCTTACACACTTTAAAGTTTGATACATCCTGCCTTAAGATGCCATCCATCCAGGGTGCCTGGGTGGCTCAGCCGTTCACCGTCTGCTTTCGGCTCAGGCCCTGACCCCAGGGTCCTGGGATCGAGCCCTGAATTGGGCTCCCTGCTCAGCAAGAAGCTTACTTCTCCTTCTCCCTCTCCCACTCCTTCTGCTCATGTTCCTCTCTCCCTGTCTCTATCTGTCATATAAATAAATAATTTAAAAAAATAAAAGACACCATCCCTCCATGAATCTATTATGGATATGCCTTGTTCTCCCTCTCATGGGTTTCTATCACACCGTCCAAGTTTTCTAGCTCTAGAACTATTTCCAATGGCCAGAGTAGCTTGAGAGTTGGTGATTTTTCTGGCTTGGGGCTTAGAGAAATGCCACATGCTCCTTGAAATATAATACTACACCTACACACATCCATTTACTAATAAATAAACTTGTTAATTAATTCACCTACTCGATTCAAGAAATACCTAAGGGGTAGTAGGTGTGGCTTGAGGGCTGGAGATAAAAGGATGAGGAAGGCATGGCCTCCATCTGGGAGATGTTAGGGACAGGCCTGGACAGCCAACTCCAACTCAGTGTGATAAGCACTTCTGTAATTAGCAAAGAGGATACATCGCAGGGAAATGTTTATAGTCGGAAACTATGCTGTCATAGGCAGGAAAAGTTCTGGAGGTTATCCCAGGCTATGTCCTCCCTTACCATGACACTATCTTTCCTGTGGCCATAAATACGTGGGTCTTCTGCCCACACTGGGCAGTGTGCTGTTGGGGCAGGCCCTGTCTGGTGACTCACAGGATGCCCATGACGACGGTTTTCTTAAATTCTTCCCTATTCCCCAATGATTAGAACCTGTGGTGTGACCCTTCCTTTAGCTAAGGGCTTCTTAATTTGGGATCCACAGACAGGTTATTTTGGGCAGAGGGGCAGAGGGGCAGAGGGGTCCGTGTGTGAACTGTTCTGTGGATGTGCTTAATACATTTTTCTTGGGAAGGGAAGTCCACATGTTTTCATCAAAGGACAATGAGACCTAAAAACTGGGAACCAATGTCTTGTCATTGCCCACCTGCTACCTTAAGACTCAGGCAGTGGCAGTCCCTTCCTTCTCTCCTCCTCCATCTCCTCCCTCTCTTCAGCTGATAGATCCCAACTTCCTCTCTGCTTAGGCTGATTATGTTAAAAGGGGCTCTGTCTGCAGTATCAACCATTCCAAAGAGCTCAGGGAATATCCTTGTCCCCAGCTCAACACTGTCACAGATAAGCACAGCTGGGCTACAGGGACAGTAGGGGAAAACACCCCTAGAACCCAGAACCAGGTCTTTATCAATTGTCTGGCTGATCCTTTGTCTTTAATAGCTAGCTATAGGTGAGAGGATGACGTTTTTAAGTCATTTTCTGGGCTTTCGGGATGGTGTATGGCAGTGAACTTGGCTATGAAGTTTCCCTTTCCTTTGTCCTATGAGATGTCTACAGAATGAAAAACAGGGGTGGGGGGAGGTGAGAAGGACCACAGGTGGGCAAGTCATCAGTGACACCAGGGAGGCAACTCTTGGGTCTGCTTTTACTTTAAAGCACTTAAGCTTCAGAAACCACAGAGAGAAAATATATATATATATATACATATATATATATATTGCCTTTGATGTACTATTCATAGTTCAAATCCAATCTTTGGCATGAAAGAGGAGGAAACGTGTTTTGGATAATATCTAAGGAAGAGAATTCCACCTCATTTATATATGGAGCTGAGCGCATTATAAAGTTATTTTGCAACGTAAATTTGCCTCTCTACTTCTGCTCCGGAATAATTTGGGGTTACAAAATAAATGTATAAAATACCCTTTGACTATACTATATTTTCCCTGGCCTTCTTGCTTCTGTTTTGCAGGACTCATGCTGAAGTGAGCTGTCTTCCTGGTTGCTGGGCACCTGGTAAAGATAGGGAGGGTAGGGCAGCCCAGAAGCATTCTGGGAGAGGAGAATCGGGAGCAAATATTTGCTTTGGAATATTCAGAGTTGATTTTCACCGATAACCCAGAGCAGATTCCCTGTAGCAGCTGTCAACCACAGAGAGGTTTTTGGAACAAGAGCTTTTGTTTATGTGAACATATAGTGCTCAGACCTGGCCCAGGAGAGAAGTGAACACAGCCCCGAGACCAGTTTCCAGGGGCAGGAGATGAGAATAAGATAAACACCGCACAAAGACTGACTTTAATGCAGAAAGTCTACCAAGGGAGGGGGTGGATTTACAACCTCACATTGCACAACTCATAGATTCATAGACCGTTCCATATTTATCTATTCAGCACGTGTTTATTAGAAGCTTTACATGTGAGGCACCATGCTATTGGGTGCTAGACTTACCCCCGAGAATAGAACAGAACACAGCCTCCAGCCCTCATGCCCTCTCTCTCATGAGACAAGGACAATAGGCTCAAGTGCATTCAGTCTGCAATGGGAAGGACACTTCCAGGGTGCTGTTGGAGGCACGGAGGAGGGACAGCCAACCCTGACTTAAGAAATCATGGAAGCCTTCTCGGAGGAAGTGATGTTGAGGCAGAGCTACCAGAAGAGCAGAAGTGAGCTAGACCACAGGGGTGAGGAGTGGGACAACAGAGAAGGGAATTTCAGGCAGAGAATAGATTGTGCCCTCCCTGGGGCATATTTATATGGCAACTAAGGTAAACAATAAATTATTTAAATTATGAAAACATATTTAAAAGATTGATTATTTAAACGAGTTTTTGTTCTTAGAATTGTTTGTTCAGTGTTTATAACCTCTTAGTGTATCTATGGCAGGGAGAGTACAGATACTCCGTACCAGGGTTTTCAATGTGCAGGCCGATTTTTCAGTTCTGGAATATCTGCAAACGTCTGATGTGACTTTCATTTCTAAGTATTATTTGATTCCTTGAAAAAAACATTTTGATGTTAGGACAGTTTTTTTAATTTTTGTTTTTTAAGATTTTCTTTATTTCTTTGACAGAGAGAGAGAGAGACAGGGAGAGAAGGAACGCAAGCAGAGGGAGTGGGAGAGGGAGAAGCAGGCTCCCCGCTGAGTAGGGAGCCCGATGTAGGGCTCCATCCCAGGACCCCAGGATCATGACCTGAGCTGAAGGCAGAGGCTTAACAACTGAGCCGCCCAGGCGTCCCTATGTTAGAACAGTTTTAGACTGTTACTTGATTTTTAACTTTACATTTTGAAATCATTTCAAACTTACAGAAAAGTTGCAAGAACGGTGCAAAAAAGCTCCCATATAGTCTTTATAGTCACCAATCACATCTTCCTACATATGTTTTATTCACTTGTATGTCTCTACACATGTACATATGCATATCTACATGTATTATTATTCTTTGCTGGTTTGAGACATTATACTCTTTACTCCTACATACTTGAGAATCTATCTCCTGCATTAAATAAAGACTTTCTCTTACAGAACCTCAGGACAATGATTGAATTCAGGAAAACTAACAGCGAAGCTATGTTACTATTTAATTTACAGTCTGCGTTCAGGTTTCACCGATTGTCCCAATAACGTCCTTTACATTTTTCCTTTCCTAAAAATTTTTTGTATTTAAATTCAATTTAGTTAACCTAGAGTGTATTATTCGTTTCAGGGGTAGAATTTAGTGATTCATCAATTGCACAGAATACCCAGTGCTCATTCCGTCCCATGTCCTCCTTAATGCCTGTTACCCAGTTACCACCACCCCCACCCTAACTCCCCCCCAGCAGCCCTCAGTTTGTTTCCTAGACTTAAAAATCCTTTACATTTTTCTGGTTAAAAATCCAGTCCAGGTCACATACGGCCTTTAGCTGTGGTCTCTTCAGGTCCCTCTAGCCTGGACCAGCCCCTCAGCCTTCCTTTGTCTTTCAAGCCATAGATATTTTTCAAGAGTACGGATCAGGTATTTTGTAGAATGTCCCTTAATGTGAATTAATGTGATGTTTCTTCACGATCAGATTCAGTGGATGCATTTTTAAGCAGTTAAGTGATTAAAGAGTAACATAGCTTCGCTCTTAGTTTTCCTGAATTCAATCATTGTCCTGAGGTTCTGTAAGAGAAAGTCTTTATTTGCAGGAGATAGATTCTCAAGTATGTAGGGGTGAAGAGTATAATGTCTCAAACCGGCAAAGAATAAGAATAATAATACATGTAGATAGGCATATGTACATGTGTAGAGACATACAAGTGAATAAAACACATGTAGGAAGATGTGATTGGTGACTATAAAGACTATATGGGAGCTTTTTTGCATTGTTTTTGCAACTTTTCTGTCTTTCTAAGGAGATCATTATCTCAGTCGTCACATCACTCATGATCTCAGTGTGGCTCATTATCGGTGATTTTAACTTTTATTTTGGTTTTTAGTATATTTTGAACTGTAACACAAGCATACACATCCAAATGTGTTTATATCTAAATGTTATCACGAAGGAGAGTAATAGTGAGCTGTCCTGCTCTATATGACCTTGTTTGAATGCAGTATGTAGTGTTTTGTCTCTCCTGTCATCTCTGCATATATCAGAACTTCTTGTAAATGTGTCATTGATTGATAAGATTATAGTTGTGCTCTGGCCTTTAAAAAGGCTGGGTGTAAAACTCTACAAGTAACAAATTACTACATAACCATGTAAATCAGAATTTTCTTGATACTGTACAACCAAAACAGTGTTCAAAAGTAAGTTGGAATCCCGAAGCTGATTTAAGGGGATGGTGATCCCCAACCGACAGATATGGATTCTTCAAAAGATCCTCATTGGTCTCATCCCGGATTTTATATTAATTTGGGCTTATATATTTATAAAATGCCCTTTGCATATGTTGTGTATATGTATACGTCAGGCTCCTATACAAGATACTGATAAAAAAAAAAAACAAACAAGAATTCCTTGGCTTTGGCCATTTGAAAATCCCAGCTACATCCCATTGTAGATCCTACCCACTGTCGAATGACTTTTGCTCTAACAACCCCAGGGCTCAGAGAATACACATGCATCCATTTCCAATGGGTCATTGAGTGAAGTCCCTGGTCGCTTCAATTTGCACAAAATTTGATTTCTTCCTTTTATTTTTGAAATTCAGTTCTACTTACTTTACAATACACCAAAACAAACATTTTAGGAATGTACCATATTATGCAATTACTGACCGGCCCCCATAATGACCCAAGCAAAAGACAGTCCTACCTTGGAAAGTGCTAGCCTAGGGGTCTTATTCCAAAATGAGGACACTGAGATCCAGAGAGGTGTCTTCTGAAGAAGAAGGCTGCTAATGGTAGACTGCAACCCAGCTCTTCCTGTGCTGGGGTTGGGGATGGCTTTCTTATGGCAGAGGTGTTCGTTCCCTCCAGAGGTGATCAAGCTGCCTTCCCCTCTCTCTTGGCTAGTGTGGGTTGTTGGCAGCTGAAGCAAGCCTTGAGCAGGGTCCTTCCGCCGGGTTTACTCATCTCAAATTCAGCCATAGAGCTGGAGCCCAGCCAGGTCCTTGGGAGCCTCTAGATTTTCTAGAAGATGGTCTTAATGGAAACACACAGCTGAAGCGGTGCGGCTGCCTTAGAAAGTCATTTATAATATATTTCCATCGGGAAAAATGTAGTCGAAGTTCCAAAAGACCTTTTCAAGCTCAACCAGCGCATCCGTAAGTTGGAGACCACTTAGAACTCATTCCTCTCCACTGAACCAGAGCAGCTTTCATATCTACAGGTGCAAGGCAGCATGATAGTTACTTGGTGAGTGCCAGCGGGGATATGAAGCAATTTAGGCCATGGCCCCATGCTCAAGAAGTCTACAGTAATCCTAGGGAGATGGAACATACATATATTAAAAACTTCTTAGTAACATAAGGCAATGTGCTCAAATGAGTGCAACAGAAAGGTGGACCACGCAACACTGAGGAAGGAAAGCATTCTGCCATGCGGCTTCTAAGTCGAGTGACCTAGATGAAACTGCAGCTTCCCCACTTCCCAGCGGTGTGGCGAGTTACTTGAATTCCCTAAGGCGCTTAGGAAAGCTCTGGGCATTTTAAGTGTCCCCCAAGTGTTGGCTATTATTACTCTCAGTCTGTGAACGAACCGTCATTTCGAGGATGGAAAGGACGTGAGCAGAGGAGCAGGAGTGGGCTTCGCGGTAAGGTGGTAGAATCCTAAGGAATTGTCCCCGCAAAAAGCTCCGCGAACTACTTCTGTAACTCAGCTTGCAGCCATCAAACACCGCGGAGCAGGCAACTGAGGAAACCTGATTCCACCCACTTTCCTACGTCCGCGCTTCTAGGCGCCGCCTCCCTGAGATCCCAGCGCCCGTCCCCAGGGGGCGCTGCGCCCCGCCGACCTGGCTGGGGCCGGCGCGCGCCACCGCCGCCCGCCCCGCGCGTGCGCGCCGCCCAGGTGAGGAGGCGGCTGCCTGCGCCGCGGCGGCGGCTCAGTAGGCGGGGCGGGGAGGGGCGGGGCGGAGCCGGGCCGGGGAGGGGCCGGGGCGGGGCCAGAGCCAGAGCAAGGCCAGAGGCGGGACCAGCCGCCGCCGTCTCCGTCTCCAGAGTCCCGACCCCCACTGCTCCGGGCAGCTGCGGCGGGAGAAGCGGAAACTGCTGGGTGCGCCGCGCCGGCCGAGAGCGCGCCGAGGAGCAGCGGGGCGGCCTCCGTCCGGCCCAGACCCGCCGACCGGCGCCCGGCACCGCCTCCCCCGCGGCCCCGCGCCCCGCGCCGCGGCCCCGCCCCGGCCCCGCCCGAGCTCGCCGCGCGCCCCCCGCCGGCCCCTGCGGCCCGATCGCGCCCACCTGAGCCCGTCTGCGCCCACCTGAGCCCGTACGCCGGCGCCATGGCGGAGCAGGAGAGCCTGGAGTTCGGCAAGGCGGACTTCGTTCTGATGGACACCGTCTCCATGCCCGAGTTCATGGCCAACCTCCGGCTCAGGTGAGGGCGGAGCGGCCGTGCTTCGCGGCGGGAGCCTGCGCTTTCCCGAGAAGGGGCGCTCTTGCGGTGCGGCGGGATTGGAGGTGTCAGGGGCCAAACTGGAGGGATGGGGTGCGTCCGGATGGGGGTGTCCGGTGGCCCGCCGAGCTCCGTGGTTGCGCCTTCCCCAAGGAGGACGCCCGGGGGTGCGGCTGTCTAGGGGGGTGAGGGGCGTGCCGAGCCCCAGGGCTGCGCCCTCGGGAGACGGGTGACCTGGGTGCAGTCCGGACGCGGGGGGGTAGGGGGGTAGGGGTACGAGGGGTGTGCGGGCTGGAGGCAGCAGCAGGGCCGGCTAGCTCGCTGCCCCAGGTAAGTGATGTGGGCGGGCCGGGTGACCTCATGGAAACAAAAGTAAAGGAAAACGCAAACTTTAGGGAGAGTTGTGGCGGCCACGAAGGCCTTGGGAAGAAGGGAGGGTTGTTTTGTAGAGATTCGGGTCTCATCCCGGTTTCACACTTGGTTTTCTTTTTCTCCTCCTTTTATTTTCCTGGCGTAGTTCCATCATGTCACTCAGGATGCTATGCAGTAGTGGTCCCTGAGCTGTCTGTTCCGGGACACTGGCTATTTTTTGGTTACTCTCTAAACGTAATTAGACATGTTTCCAGACATCGAAGAGACTGCTCTGCTTGCCAGTGCCAAGATAAACTGTCTGAATTTGACAAGGCATTCATGCTTTCAGTTTTTTTCAAGGAGTTATGGATGGAGCCCTTGTGTTCCTGACATCCTTGAAAATGTAGTCACAACTCAACGCCCTGAAATGGGCTTCCAAGGCGAATTTATTTTAGAAACTCTACTACATGTGATTATTTCTCTCCTGATAGAGTAATATGTAAACAGAACTTTAAAGTAGTTTTGACTTTTTTTTTTTGTTAAACATTACAGTAAATGGAGTTTCAACATAACTGACTTTGGAGGGCAGGGGTGGGCGGTGGTTCCTGGAAGTTCTAGCCCTATTTCTTGTAAGGTTTATAGCTAAATCTCACTCCGTAAGTTTATAAAGTGAAGATCACGATTTAGGTTTGAATGCTTAACTAACCCCACTTCTCAATAATAATTACCCCTGTTCATTTTAACTTAAGAATTTAAAGAAAGCTTTTCATTTTGGGGATTGCAAACCCCATAGGATCTTCTTCTGCTCTTCTCCAGGCTTTACTATGTCCCAGAGTATGGAGCAGGGGCACAGGTCTGAGTTCTACACCTACCTATTACAAGCTGACCTTGAACCAGTCTCTGTGTCTAGGTTTTTTAATTTGTAAAATAGTGAGGATCATCAAGATTTTTCAGCACTTATTTTTTCTGCTTTTACGTATTAGTGGTTCCAAACTTTCTAGGTGTGACATCTGAATCTTAAACCTTATTAAAGTGAGCCTAATTTATCTTTGCAATTTAGTTCTCTACATTGTGCAGGGTGCTTCAGGAGGTAAGGTGGGAGGATCCCAAGAACTGTAGGGCATATCCTTATCTCTCAAAGAGGTGACAGTACCAATAAAGACAGGGAGAAAGGTGGAAATTCCTCTCGATTTAAATAATAAAACAAGACAACAGTAGAAGAGTTAAGCTTTGTAGAGCTTAGGTGATTCTTTGCCAACAAATTGTACACACTAATTGTTCTGGAGTTCGGGAGAGGTGCTTTAGGCTGGTTCAAAAACACAACATAGAGAAGGAGAGAGGTTAGATGAGTTGCAAAGGATGGGTAGGGTTTGTCTAGGTGGAGAACATTCCAGGTGGATGCAGTGGCATGAACAGAGGAGTGGAGGCATGAAAGCTGATTCTGTTTGGGTGGTAGTGAACATGCTAAGTTGTCTGGAGAGGAAGGAGTTGGTGTTGGGAACTTGTGGGTGGAATCACCAACTCATTAGCCAATTATAGCCAGTCATTAGCTAATGCCCGGGTTTCTAGGGCTGCCTTTACACCCAGTCACCAAGTCAGTCAAGATCCTGGCCGTGCACACATGCACAGGTATCTGTACGTGTCTCATCTGTGTGTATCCTTGACGACCCTGAGCACTGGCTGCAATTCTCAGTGCACAGCTTTGGTGACTGTTCGTGGTTTACTTAAAAGCTGGGAGTAGTAGGTTCCCGGTAGCCGTACCCTTGCCCTCCTCTTCCATTGTAAATCCTGATTACCCAGGTGGAAAGCAATCCTCTCTCTCTGATAGTTTGGATTTCCTTTCCCCGTGTTATCCCTCCAGACTGTTCTAGTGTTTAGCTGTATGAGCTTCCGGGCTCATGCTGTTGTGACCCTTGAAACATTTGTTACACTTTGCAAAAGGTGACAAGAAACAGTGCAGGTCCCAGTGCTCTTGATGTTGAAGTGTTTTCATCTCCTGGAACATGGGTGGTTGGGCCATACGCAGTGTAATTTATGGTTGTATATGGGCAAAATCTGCATGTTTCATCTTTCAGTGGATGTGTGTGCATGAGCCCGATCATTCGTGGCTTCCCCAGACTGTGGCTCCTTCTCTCACTTCCGTCAGGAAGGTCCTGTCTTCTGCACCTCAACCCATACTGCACCCCCAACCCCCTACCGGCTCTTCTGCTCAGCGCTCTTCATTTCTGGTTGGTGACATAAGGTACTGAAGGTGATATTGGTTTCAGGGGTCTGTGTCATCCAGACCTGATTGTAATTTTCCTCGTAGCAGCCCCCAGCATAACACTGGCACATAACACATTCCTTGTGACAACACTTTCTGTAGAGCAAGAAGAAAGAGAGGAAAAAAGTTACTTCTTCTAAGCTTTTATGACATTCATTTAGAATTATCTTTTTACTTTGCTACTATGCTGACCTCCTTTTCCCCTCTTGGAGCTAACAGTTGATTTTTAGACATCTACAATTGATGTAACTTTTCTCGTACTGTTGTTATTTTCAAAAATTGATGTAGAGGTGTGTGTGTGCTTGTGAGTCTGGATGAGGCCAGATTTAAGGAATGATATGGATTAGTGTGAGTTAGTATATCTGTGAAGGAGTTTGAACTTCTGTTTCTTACCCTGACAGGAAAAATTGCTGGTATTTTTTTTTTTTAAGATTTTATTTATTTGACAGAGATCACAAGTAGGCAGAGAGTCAGGCAGAGAGAGAGAGAGGAAGGGAAGCAGGTTCCCCACTGAGCAGAGAGCCCGATGTGGGGCTCGATCCCAGGACCCCGAGATCATGACCTGAGCCGAAGGCAGAGGCTTTAACCCACTGAGCCACCCAGGCGCCCCTAACTGCTGGTATTTTGAAGGCTGCTTGCTTTCTCTCCTAGAAGTCCTTTTCCCAGGGGAGAGCTGTTCTATTTATTTCTTTTTCCTTTTTGGTGGAGGTGGAGGTGCTGGTGGTTTTGGTGGTGGTGGTGAGCTCCTCACTGCATTTTTCAAGGGTCTGTGCCCAGGAGCAAGATTCCTACACAGGACACCTCCTACCTTCATGGTCAGGCCTGGTTCCTGCCAACAGCCCTGATGACCACTTGCACCACCAGCCACAGTGTCCTCACCGTATTCTGCTTTCTTTGCAGCCACTTCCTTTTGGGACCTGGAACCCTTTGCTGGGCTATTCCTGTACTTGAGTTCTTCCGGCATTAGCAGCAGCTTTGCACCCTCTCTCAACTGAGAATCCTGGGACAGTGAGCTACATGGAACAACTGGTCCTCCCAGTGCCCCCTCAGTCCCCACTTAGTCCTGTGTGCAAAAAGGAGAAAGCAGGCTGCGGCTCAGGGCTGGGCCCGGGCTGAGGACCACATCCCAGACAGATGTGCTTTTCACTTTACAGGGCGGTGAAATACACCGTAGGCTTCCAGGGTCCAGTTTCCTAACTTTGTTGGTGATGGCTCCTGTTCTGAGAATAAGGCATCTGCTCAGCCTCGTATCTTGGCTCCTTGTAAATCTAACTTTTCCTCCCCTCTTTCCTTACTGGTTTTTTTCTTCCATAAAAAGCGGTCATTTGAAACACCGTTTGCCAAAGTTATGGACAACTTCCTACTTTTAACCGAATACAGTGTGTCTGTTAGACCAGGGCTTAGACCAGGGCTTTTCAACTGCAGCGCTTTTTACACTTGGCCTTGGATAATTCTTTATTTTGGGGAGGCTGTCCTGTGCATAGGATGTTTACCAGCATCCCTGGTCTCTACCGACCTGATGCCAATAGTACCACTTTCCTCCCATTTATGACAGCTGAAAATGTTTCCAGATATTGCCAAAGGTCCCCTGTGGAGGGGGGCAAATTATCCCCAGCTGAGGCCAGTGGGCCTCAGTTGTTCTTGCTCCCAGGAATGTCTTCCTCCTTCTCTGCTCACGCACTCTGCCTGTCACTCTTACTCATCTTTTGAGACGAGTTCTTCGAAGCCTTTCCCAGTCCTCCAAGTCAGGGTTCATTCTACTCTACCCAGGACACCTGGACACTTGGTCCTAACTGTTGGAGAGGATGTATGAGGTTATGTCGATGTTACCTGCATACCTGCCTTCCCACCCAGCAGTGAGCTCCTTAAAGACAGAGTGTCATCCAGAGGTGGGTCCAGCTCAGGCTCTGTGAGCCTGAAAACTCATTACTGTTTGGAGGGGGGCAGGTTTAAGAAAAAGAGTATAAATTGTGAATGCCAAATTAGATACAGGGCTTTGGGAGGGGACAGTGCAAGTGGGTGGCAGTGAAGCAAACCCATCTCAGGTCCCCTTGTGTTTCCTGTCATGCTGGGCACCTATGTGTTCAATACATTTTTAAACATGTTCAGTAAGCAGTCAAATATTGGTTGATTGTTCTTCAGCCAGTGGAATTCTTAACTTAAAAAAGCATACAGTCTTCTCAAAATATTGTAGTTATTTTTTTAAATTTTATTTATTCATTTGACAGAGAGGGAGAGAGCAAGACAGCACAAGAGCACAAGCAAGGGGAGCAGCAGGGAAAGGGAGAAGCAGGCTCCCCGTTGAGCAGGGAGCGCAAAGTGGGGCTCAGTCCCAGGACCCTGGGATCCTGGAATCCCAGCCCAAGCTGAGGGCAGCCACTTAACTGAGCCACCCAGGTGCCCTGTAGTTATTTTAATACAGCTTACTTGTTGCGGGGGGGATGAGTTACGGAATTATGTACGCACGTGCGTACACACACGCACACACTCGCCCACACCACGCCACCTCTGTACTCTTTCTCTGTGGCTGCTCGGTCATTTGGAAAATTTGGTGAGACAAAGGGTCCCTCTTTCCTGCCGGGGGCAAAACCTTTGGTGCTCTGGGTGGTCTTAGAGCAAGGGTAACTCTGCAGTTGGTTCAGAGTTCTAGTTAGAAGGAGCTGCAGTTAGATTTGTAGGAGAGGTGAATGGCCCACTAAATCTTTCTGGCTTCCATGTGAAATTCTTTGGCAGCCACTTTTAGAGGCCTTCGGAAAAGGACAGCTTGCTCCGTGCCTGTTTTGCACATTGGCTTCGTATTGGGACAGAAATGAGAACTTGGGTTTTGGAGCTGCCATTTGGAGTGAATCACCCTGCCGTCTTGCTTCCTTTCCTTCTCTGTGACAGATTTCCAAGACTATTTTTATTCAGGGTCATTTGTTGACCCTGGAGACTTCAGCTGAATTTAGCTCCCAAGTAGAGCCAGATGTGGGTGGAATCGGGCCCTCAGAAAGCTGCTACTGGTGCGATTCATTGCAGTTTCTGAAGGGCTCTCCTTCTACAGGAGAGATAAGCTTTGACTTTCCTGCTTAATGTGGAGACAGAAGATGGCGAATCTGGTGTAGATAGAAATCTGTTTAGCGGTCCACCTGAAAGTTGTTGGCACGGGGAATTATCCTACTGAGGAGATCTGTTGGTTGACCTTCCTACCTGCGTCTGAGTCAGCTCAGTGAAAAGAATCCTATCCCAAAGACTGGTCCCGTTTTATGATGATTCTCTGTCATCCATTGCCGGGTGGCCGTTGAGACTGGGTGGGGCCATTGCCCAGCCACTGGCTGGGTCCATCTGGTGGGGAAATTTGCTGTCAACCGTGGCTCCAGCCCCATTGGGTAGATTACCTGTTGATGAGCCTCAGTGACATGGCTTATAAGAATGTCAGCTGTGTTCATACATAGGTTCAGAAGGTCACAGCATTTTAAAATGTATATTCTAAGCCTCTGTCTTTTTGTCTACTAAATTCCTTGGTCAAGATGATGGGAAGCAGGTTCTTTTCAGTTCAACTGCTATGTAAATTTCTGGTTAAATCTCTTAATAGAACAGTGTTACCCAAACTTTAGTTTTGGGCATTTATGGGAAGAAGAACTGGGAGAGCATTGCTTGTTCGGGGCACCGGGCACAGTGGAAAGAGCACAGGGGCTTTGAGACCCAACTGACCAAGTTCAAATCCCAGCTTCCCTTTCACTTTTTTTTAGCATTATGAGTTGGGATAAGTTAACATCCCTAAATTTCAGTTTCCTTACATGTAAAATGACTGCTTTTTAGGGTTATCAGGATGAAATCACATGCTGTGTAAAAAATGCCTGGTCAGTGGTTGGTACACAATTCCCTCTCTACTACAGTTAACTGTCTTCCTGAATCCTTCCCCCATGACCTTGTCTCTCTGCCCTGACCTCATAATGATCCACAGCTTGCTATTTTCACCTCTTCCGTCCTCACTAAGACAGATCCATTTGTTTTGGTTATATTTGCGGGGCGAAATATTCCAGATGAGCTTGGGGTTACCTCCTGGAGAGGGCAAGAGCACTGGAGGTGAACAGATCTGGACCTTAATCCTGTCTCTGTCCACTTACTACCACCCACGTGGTCTTAGACAAGTTACTTAGCCTCCCTGAGCCTCAGTTTCTTCATCTGCACAGATGATGTTATTGGGAAGCTTGGATTATAGCCCCTGTAAAGCATGAAGATGGTACCCAACTCCAGTCTTTGGGAAGTAGATCCTCAGTAGGGGGTCCCCTGTCTCTCTCCCCTCAGTCCCCTCTCAATCTGGGCCGGTGGACCAAGTGCTCTTGCTATCCCCGGTTCCCTCCATCACCATCACTCTAAACGTACCCATGATCCTGCTCCCTCCAGGTGTACACCGTTGGGTTTCCGAAAGTCCTAAACTTTTTGGAAAAGGGAAATCAGTTCTAAATATTCCAGAATATGTTATTCTTTGTGTCTACTGTTCTGTGCTTTCACAAAAGTTGGTGACATTGGTGCCCGAAATCTGCAGGTACCATAGCTGGGGGATGAACTTTAAGTAGAGTCGTCTAAAAAAAAATCCGTAACTCATTTCCTTAATTAATTATAGATTCTGTGTGTGTGTATATATATATTTTAAGTTTTTATTTTAATTTCAGCTGGTTAACATACAGTGTGATAATTAGTTGCAGGTGTACAGTACAGGGATTCAGCACTTCCATACAAGCCCCGTTGCTCATGACAAGTGCCCTCCTTCATCCCTATCACCTATTTCCCTCATCTCCCCTCCCTCCTCCCCTCTGGTAACCATCAGTTCTCTGTAATTAAGAGTCTTTTTTTTTTTTTAATTTGTTTCTCTTGTTTTTTTCCCCTTTTTTTGTTTCTTCCTTCAATTCCGCATATGAGTGTGATCATAGGTATTTGCCTTTCTCTGACAGACTTATTTCGCTTAGCATTATAGACCTTATATACTTTTAGTATAACCTTGTGGCTTTAAAGCTCGCAGCTCCTTCAATTCTTGCTGTGTGCTTATCACTGTAGTCGGTGCATTGGTGAGGGTTACTTTTTTTTTTAAATGTTTAATTTTTTTAATAAACATATAATGTATTATTAGCTCCAGGGGTACAGGTCTGTGAATCGTCAGGCTTACACACTTCACAGCACTCACCATGGCATATACCTTCTCCAATGTCCATAACCCCACCACCCTCTCCCTACCCCTCTCCCCGCCACCCCACCCTCACCTGGCAGCCCTCAGTTTGTTTTGTGAGATTAAGAGTCTCTTATGGTTTGTCTCCCTCCCTATCCCATCTTGTTTCATTTATTCTTTTTCTACCTCCCAAACCCCCCATGTTGCCTCTCAACTTCGGTGAGGGTTACTTTTTAAAAAGTCACTCTTTGGAGGGTAGCTGAATTGGGAGGAAAAGATATCTTAGTAGTTGCATCAATGTAAAGTAGAATGTAATTGAGCCAAAAATGGATAGTGCAGACAATCTGTTGTTTTAAGGGCTTCCTAGAGAGAAGGAATCAACAAACCACATATTTTAAAAAGGGAATACTGGTGGGATGCCTGGGTGGCTCAGTGGGTTAAGCGTCTGCCGTCAGCTCAGGTCATGATCCCAGGGTCCTGTGATGGAGCCCCACCTCCGGGCTCCCTTCTGGGCAGGGAGCCTGGTTCTCCCTCTCCCTCTGCCTGCCGCTCCCCCTGCTTGTGCTCTCTCTCTCCCTCTCTCTGTCCGACAAATAAATAAATAAAATCTTTAAAAAGAGAATAGTGGTGACAGTATAATTGAGCACTCACATGTTAGGTGCTAGAGCTTGGAGAGAATTCAGAAATCGAGAAAATGGGATTGGGAGTAGGGAGGACACGCTCTGTGGAAGGGGTAGAACGCAAGCAGACCCTTGTTGGAAGCAGAGGAATGGCATCTGGGAAACAACCCAGCTGCCTTGCTGCTGACGCCCTCCACTGGGCTGGCCTTCCTTTTTTCTCTCTCACCATCCATGCTCAGCACGAGTGGGCTGGCCCTGTGACTAGCCAGCTTCCATCACTCAGAATATCCCCCCACTGCCTGCACTTTTTTCATTCCTGTCTTATGCTGCTCCCAAATTCTCCCAACTGGAGATTGAGTTAAGTTGATAAGAATTCTCTTACCTTGGTGTCAATTTGCTCAAATGTTTCTTTCTCGTGCCTCAAGATCAGTTAGGGGAGATGGAGAATTTCATTTCTGAGAAATAATTTTGCAGCACTTAACTGTTCAGGGATAAGGCAGACCTGGGACGGAGAACTGAAATCAGTGGGGGTGGGGGGAGGGATGGGCAGGATATAGTGTGAACTCAGTTCGTTCTTGGGAGGCAGGCTCTGATGGCGGGGGTGGGTGTCCGAGAAAACCTTTGCTCCATGAAAAAATTTATCTGTGGCTCATCTTTGGGCCTAGAAGAGGAAATGAATTTTTTTTTCCCCTTTATCTTGTGTCTAATTACAGAACTTCCAAGACTCAGCGTGGTGAATATTATGGTCATTCCATCGTGGGTTAAAGAGACGTTCATGAGCCAGCCTGGGAACCTAATCATGGCTGTTTTGGTGAAATAGAACAGTCTACTTTTGTGGACAGTAGACCATTTTAAAGTAAAGGGCTCTGATAATTGACTTCAGTTGATGGAGAAGGGATTCAAGAGTGTCATCTGGTTCCTCGGTATTCTGCTCACCTTCCAGTCTCCTCATTGTCTAGCCTCACCCCTGGAAATATCCCAATTTATATTCCAAGCACAACTGTTCTTGTGGGACTGGTCACTATGACATCTGAACAAGACCTCCTTCATTTCCGTATAGAAGTATACTATCCTATACTATACGATATTATACTATAGTATATACTATACTGTACAATATTATACTATAGTATATACTATATTTCTATACTATTCACAGTATAGAAGTGAATTTCACTTTAACGAGATTGACTCTAGTAAAGCTATTTTGCTTTAATAAAATGGTTGTTTACTGCTTACTGAACAGCTTTTTCCGGAAAAGACACAGGCCAATTCATAATTATAAAAACAAAATTTCTGGAGTAGATGGAAAAATATACCGAGGAACAAACACAACTTTGCTTCCATTCCTCTCCTCCGTAAATCTCCCACAGCCGTATCACTGAGACGTGGTTGGGAGGGCGGTTGGCGGGGAGAACACCACTTATATACACAAGGGTCACATCAGCGCTAGAAGCAAATGAATTAGTCAAAAAATGGCTTCATCTAAAACAATGAAGCAAACACCCAGAGAAACTCAAACAATTTTTTTCCCCCTCCGACCACAAAGTCTGCTTTGAGTCACTTGTACAATAGAGGATCAGCCGTAGCGGGGTCAGGGTGATGGCGAATGGCTCTATCTCACACCGCGGCTTTGTGTTCAATATAAAGTCAAGAAAAATTTGATAGTCAATTAAAAGAAAAGTCAAAACTCTATTTTAGAAAAAGCTTACATTTAATTTTGGATAACCCTAACATTGCTCAGTGTTTTAGTTTTGGCATTTATGGACACCTAGGTCATTTTAAATTCATTCTAAGACTAGTCCTCGATAATGGGGTAGAGTTAGCCTGATTCTGCCATCCTGGCCTATGTTCCTTATAACTGAGAAACCCTTATGAAAAAAATAAAAAAGCAAAAAAGGATCAGCAAAATAACAGACCTGTAGAGTAAATGTCAGTACGTACAACTACGAGGAGTTTTTCACTGGATTCAACCTGTCCTGTCATATTTGTGCCCCGCTTCTGATCTCTAAGTCCTGAGGGCAAGAATCTTATCTTCGAGGAGATAGTGCTCTACGTCTCTGAAAGCTTATTGCCAGGCGTTAAGGACAAAATGTCTTTAATGAACGAATACATGAATGCATAATATTTCTGCATGTTTGATTCCTGCCTGAGCTATGTATTTACTGTATTTTTATATAGTTATATAATCTGATTTGTTGTTGTTGTGACTTTAGTCTTTGGGTAGATAGGAAAATGAAACTATACTATTACTCTTGGGGGGGAAAACCCACTAAAATATGAGTTTCTGCAAAATGGTAGACATCTTTTCTTCCAAAAGACTTGTAGACATCAGACACAGGAAGCCTAACATCATATAAGAGGAAAACACAATTCACTGGTACTTCGATCTTGAGCCGTCTTTTGTTGTTGCTTACCTTAGCAAATTGACTCCATTTTTTTTACCAGCATTGTGATGCCTTTATATAGCTTTGTAACTCCACTGAATTTCTCTAAGGGACATGCTTTTATATAGCCCATCCGGTGACTAAGCCCGTTTAGATAGGTGCTGGTTTTCTGTTTTGTTTTGTTTTGTTTTTTTAATCTGTGTTCTATGGTGTTCCTGGCCATGGAGGTGCCTGAAAAGCAGTCTTCCATTCTGGGGGGTGGGGGGGGAGGGGCGGGGATGGAATAGGACTTCAGGCCCCCTGCTCGATTCTGCTTCCGACACAGCAGCTCTGCTTCTCACATGTTGGGGTTCCAAGGCATTTTTGTTGGGAGGATATGCTATCACATTGTGGGGGGGAACAGTTTTTGAAAACCACTGTTCTAGGTGATTGTTTTCCAGATGACTTTTATCCTTGCCGACATACCCAATTAGAAGTATTTCCAACCAGGAGCACTTGGGTGGCTCAGTCAGTTCAGTGTTTGCCTCTTGATCTCAGCTCAGGTCTTGATCTCAGAGTTGTGAGTTCAAGCCCTGCGTTAGGCTCTAGGCTTTAAAAAAAGACAGACAGGAAGGAAGGAAGGAAGGAAGAAAGAAAAATATTTCCAACCAAAATGATTTAAAAAGTGGCAGCGTGGTATAAAATAATGAGCAAAGGAAATAATTCAGTTATCCAGATTTAATCATGGCTGTATTATATCCTGTATAACTTCTGTCTCCATTGACTTCTGTTCTCTGGGCCTCTGTAGTCTTAAAATGGGAATGATCCTTGCTACAAGGTCATTTCATCAAACGAGACAACAGGTGGGTTGTTGTTCGTAACACATCAGGGGTGCCCAAATGGCAGTGCTATCTCATTTTTGCCTCCTTATTTGGAACATAAAGAATGCAATTTAACTTTTTTTCTCTGTGACTCAGATCATCATGATCGTAGGTATGAACAGTTGTTTTCATGCCCTTGGGATTTATTGAGATACATGTAATGTTTTGCCTCCACACCAAACTGATCTAACTAATTTAACTTTTTAGTGCATATGGGTCAGTTTCTACCATTTCTTTCAGTGAATTCTCTCCCTGTGAATTCTCTCTTCCTCTTGATATCTAATCTTCTCCAGGATGCACTTGTAGAATGGACTAGAAAGAAGGAGTTCATGTGTTCTGATGAAGACTGAAGGTTTGAATTGGGTGTCTCAGTTGGAGGCCGGGAGTTCAGAGAGTTCAGAGAGTTTGCCCTCCTCTGCTCCATGGTGGGTTTTTGTTGTTGTTGTTGTTGTTGTTGTTTTTTCCATGGCTTTGGTGTTTTTGGCTGGAAAGGCAAGTGGGCCAAGGCTGAGTCTTGAGTTGGTCAAGTGCTACTCTGAGATGTACTGCTGCCGTTGGTATGTGAATGATGTATATGGTTGAACAAACCAAAGTATGATGAGATGATTTTTCCACCCCATGGAACTTCCTGATTGCTCGTTGATTTGTGCTAGGCCCTGGCTGGTGGCAGAGCGTGCTACTGGTTGCATCCCTGCTTCTTATTTCCTGTTTTATCTGAAACCTTTACTGAAAAGGAACCTCTTCTTTAACTTCTCGATTTATTCTAGGCTGGCAGGTCCCAAATTTAGCTTGTTTAAGAATTACGCAACTTTTAAAATATACACCTTCCAGAGGTTCTGATGTGTTAAGCCTCTTTACTGCCCAGGTGATTCTCTTGTCCAGCCAGCTTGGGAACCACTCCCCTAGGCTGCTGGTTTTTCACTCCCTAGTTGTGACCTCTTGGA
Organism: Martes martes; assembly: GCF_963455335.1. Classification (NCBI taxonomy): domain Eukaryota; kingdom Metazoa; phylum Chordata; class Mammalia; order Carnivora; family Mustelidae; genus Martes; species Martes martes. The sequence continues at coordinate 25,839,374 of NC_137904.1, read as the reverse complement.
GCTGAATGGGCCACAACCGTAACGGGAGCTGACCGGAATAGTGACACATGAATCCAAACAGTCAGTGTTCTTCGTTCTGTTCTGATTATTAAATCAATTAACGTTTTGCCAGTCCTACTTTATTCTTCATCTTGACAACATGTTTTCTGTTCTTTTACCCTATGGTTATGGTTGCCCATTGTTAGCATACTATATATTATTTTTCTTTCTGTCCCCAGATTCTCCATACAAAAAAGTATAATCATGCCATCCTTGTTAATGCCTTGGTATATGTTTTCTTATAATATTTTTAACATACATAAATTTTATATATTTTGAAACATGGACTCCTCGTGCTTATGCGAGATAGAATTCTGTAAACCGTTTTCTCATATAATATAGTATCTTAAGCACTTTTCCATGTTATTAGATTGTCTTTGAAAGTATGATAGCAGCCACGTCTTTGTCATTCTTTTCGGGGCATGCAGGGGAGACCCAGACAGGCATGGTTTCTTCTCCCACAGAGCTGATAAACCGGCAGGGGAGACATACAAAACTGGCAAACAACAAAAGAATAATAGTAATAAGTGCTGTGAAGGCCAAGAGCAGGGTTCCCTCGTCGGGAAAATGGCAGTGGCATATGTGTGGTGTGTGCGTGTGCTACAGACAAGGCATTTTAAGAGGAAGATGGCTTTAATCGAGATCAGAAGGGTGAGGGCTCTGTTGGGGGATGCTGGGGGGAGCCAGGTGTGGGGTGCGGGGATGAGATAGGGCAGTGCAAGTCAGGCAGAATGAGCCACGAGGGAGGGAAGGAGATGTTGACAGACAGACACACTTAGTGTGTTTCAAAAACTGAAGGGCGTCCAGGGCTGCTGACGTCTCCGGAGGGGGACAGGCGATGATGGAATGCTGTCAGGGAGCACACTTTGCAAAGGGCCTTGGCAAGTGACAGATTCAGACTTGGGGCACCTCGGGGGCTCAGTCAGTTAAGCGTCTGCCTTCGACTTAGGTCGTGATCTCAGGACTCCCTACTCTGCGGGGTGTCTGCTTTTCCTTCTGCCTGCTTCTCCCCCTCAACCCCCCATCAAATAACATATTTAAAAAGAAAAAAAAAATAGGACTCAGACTTTGGGCACACTTGGAAACTACTGAAGGGCTTTGTATGTCTTGCATTCACTTCGGGGTGATAGCCTACTCAAGTATCTGGGCTGCTAGGATTTAGCAGTCCGAATTCCCTGGTCTGGTGGCTGGCTCTTATGAATGTTTGTTTTTGTCAAGTTGGGGACTAAAGTGCCTAGTTGGTAATTGCTTTCTGCACTCTCCCTTAAGAGATAGTAAACACAAATAAGTCCCATTTTGATCTCTAGTCACACAAAGCTGTTTCTTGGAGTAGGCAGCCCAAGAGTAGAGCTTTGTTTTGTTTGTTTTTTTTCCCTTTTAGATTTTATTTATTTGTTTTAGCAACGGAGAGAGAGCTAGGGGAAGGGCAGAGATAGAGGGAGAAGCAGACTCCCTGCTGAGCGGGACACCTGATGTGGGGCTCCATCCCAGGAGCTGGGATCATGACCTAAGCTGAAGGCAGACACTTAACCGACTGGGCCACCCAGGTGTCCCAAGAGCAGAGCTTTTGAAATAATCTTGATAATGACTAATAGGCTACACGTGGTTTTCAGGGACTTTTTATTTCTGATTTTATGCTTGAAGCAGGAGAAGAATTCTGAGCCATGAAGTCTCTGAGTCATAGAATTTTAATGCCAAAGGGAAACCTTGAGGCTATCTCACTGATGTAAAGGTGCGTGGAGTTAGGAACACAGAAAGTATGTGATTTGTCCAAGAGTCTTCCCTAGTCGAGTGGCACAGCTAATGCTGGAGCAGAAATCTCCTGTATCCCAGTCTGTTGTTTGTTCTGCTTTCTCTAGAAATCTCCTGTATCCCAGTCTGTTGTTTGTTCTGCTTTCTCTCTCTTCCTAGCTCTCTTGCTTTGGAATTAAATAGCAGTTCCTTAACTTCTTTTGTGGTTACTCACATAAAACATACTTGCTTGAGGTGATCTGAACAGGTTGAAACAATGGACAAGCTAACAACGTAAATAATAAATAAAGCTCTAGTTCCACTAGGGCAACAATAGAAATACAAAATAACATTGGAAGAGTACCAAAGATGAGGGTTTTCTAGTCTTTGCTGTGCATCAACGTTGACCTAGAAGTGTAGACTTGGAAGTTCTCTGGCTCAGTTCCGCCTCTCCAGGAGAGGTGCAGAGCTCCCACACCACCTGGAATCAGGTAGAATGCTGATGCCTGTAACTAAAAGAAAACCTGAACCAACCTGCTTCAACAAAAAGGAAACTTACTGTCTCACACCACCAGAAATGCTAAGAGAGGCTCTGGCCCCACTGGTCTGGTTATTTCAGCCCTGCCTTCCCTTTTGTGCTGGTTTTGTGCTCAGGCCTTTGGAAGATAGTTGTTGCAGTTCTATGCATCCCACTGGGGCGTGGTAGCTTCTGGAGGAAGGAGAGAGAACCATCTGTTTGTCATGTGCTTCCCTCTAAGGAAGCCTCTAGAAGACTTCGCTGCTTTCCTTGGTCAGCCTTTGCTCACATGCAAATTATTAAGCCCAACAGTGGTTCAGAGGAATGTGGTTATCATGATTGATTTAGAATAGTCAAGAGCCTTTTCCTGAGGCCCATGACCATGTGGAAGGAAGTGGCTACCGGAGCAAAATTGGATTCTTTGTTCTTTCAGGAAGGAAGGAATTTTAGGGACAGAATAGGATACTGGATAGGTGACCAAGAGTGCTTCCTATATATTCTTTTACAAGCCGTGTGGACAGAATGGTGTTCACTCAGAAAAGAACGCTCCGTATGATGGGGACACTTGAAACTCTGTTGGGGAACGACTGAAGGAACCACACATAAGACACGTAAGTCTGGTGTGTTTTCCAGGACCTCCAGGCAGCTCTCTAGTTCTCCGTGGACACCAGCGGTGTGTCTTACAAATGTAATGGTATTATCTACATGGAGATAGTGTCAGAGCCTGCAGGTTAAGGGTTCAGTCCCACAAGACTACCCTCCACTGCAGACACCAGTCCCAAGACCAGGCTGTCCCCTGTGCTGCTGACCCATTGGCTGTAAATAAGAGATTCCCGCGACCCCCTCCTCGGGGTTTGATTTGCTAGAGCAGCTCACACAAAGAAACCTTTACTTATGTTTGCCAGTTCAGAATAAAGAGTATGATAAGGAATACAGATGAACAGCTAGATGAAGAGGTACAGAGACCAGAGTCTGGAAGCATCCCAGGCCGAGGCGCTTCTGTCCCTCCACACTATGGAATATCATAGATTACACTAAAAGAAAAAGACTGTATGTATCAGCCAGAAAGTATGCCATGACATATGATATATTTAATGAAATAAGTTGTATAATTCTTGCCCCCCCCTCTTAAAAAAGATTTTGTTTATTTCTTTGACAGACAGAGATCACAAGTAGGCAGAGAGGCAGGCAGAGAGAGAGAAGGGGAGAAGCAGGCTCCCTGCTGAGCCAGAGAGCCTGATGTGGGGCTCAATCCCAGGACCCTGAGATCATGACCTGAGCCGAAGGCAGAGGCTTAACCCACTGAGCCACCCAGGCACCCCCGCCCCCTTTTTAAAATAAAGAGATGACTGGGATTCCTTCTTGTATTAAAAAGAAGCAAGATGAGCATGGGGCATCTTGCTGCACCAGAAAGCAAGGAAATCCTCCAAGTTTGATGGAAAATATAAAGAAGATATGGAAACCAGTTTGAAGGAGCTCTCCTTGTCTAAATCTAGGTCAGTTTGAGCATCAGACTGAAATAGGAAACCACAAGCCCATGCTTACATAAACTAATAAATTAATAACTTGAACTTCGATGAGGAATAAGATATTTGCAGAGTATCTCCCTACAAAATGCTCATTAATTAACATCAGAGGAAAAAAAAAACGAATGTTGTTACAGCGAAGCCTGGCAGACACTGCCTTAATCATGGGAGCAAAAAGAACAGCATCAGTAATGGGACAAATCGGATCACATACCCCCCATCAGTAGATGCCGTAAGAACACAGCATCATTTCTAAAGACGCATAACCTGGATCGAAGCAGAGCGGACATCTGGCAAATTCAAAATGAAGGGAGGTCTACAAAGAAACTCATCCCCCAAACTGTCAAAGTTGAAAATCCAGGGACGACCGAGGAAGTATTCTAGAAAGAAGGAGAGTAAAGAGACATAACTAAGGGTGAACCGTGAGCCTGAACTGGATTCTCCTCTGTGGTGGACATTATGGACACATTTGGTGGAGTTTGAGTGGGGTTTGAGAATTCATTGTTAATAAACGTATTACACTCTGTCATACTCAAATTTCCTGATTTTGATGATTGTGCTGTGGTTGTGTAGGAGAATGTCATTGCAGGAAATAACGTGTGAATGGGTGGTAGGCCAGCAGGTCAGCGAGTCACTGTCAGGTAGTTCAGGAAGAAAGAGGGTACTTGAAAAAAACTTTTTTTGTAAGTTTGAGATTGCTTTTTTAAAAAAAAAAAGGTGACTTCTACCTAAACATCAGATGGGTTCCCAAGGGATGTAGTAAGTCTCTGGTTATGGGGATTTATTGAAATAGAAGTGGGAAGTTCACTCACCAAGGTTGTTGTAAAGGGGTTTCATGTACCTGGAAGATTGGTTTACATGGCCCCTAAAGCCCTAAATGCTAGGATTCTGGGTGTTTCTCTATGTATTTTAAAGTAATAGTTGAATTTATTAAATACATTTCTACCTTCAGTTACTACAGATCCAAGGAGATCGCCCCCTCATACCAATCAGTAGATGTTATTTAAAACTACTTGCTAGAGACTATACACTAGGGACCCTCTATAACTCCCTACAAGATGTTCATGATGTAATTGGATAAAAGGGGCATTGGCATAAAAAAGCATATGACCCCCATAGTGTAGTATAGAATAGAAGCCAGGTCGTAGGTACCAATGTGGTGCAGTTCAGACCAGGGCGATGTTTCTGTGAGCTTTGGGGATTAAGGGAGGCCTCTCTGAAGGTGTGGGATGGGGCTGAGTGTTGGAGCTTGAGTAAGACTGAGGTGTGCATGATGTAAGAACTCAGAGAAGAGCATTCCTTGCAGAGGTCCTCTGTGAACGGGCATGATGTGTTCAGGGACAAGGAGAAGACAAGTCTGACAGGTTTGGAGGGTTCATAGAGGAGAGCTCTGCTTTCACTTTGGTATAGTTAGGGAGACAAGATTAGCTTCCAAAGAAGGGAAAATGGGGAGGTGACATGATTGGGACAGCTCTGAGACACAAGACACCATGTGTTAGGTGGTTTCTCAATTAAATTCATTCATTCATCTCTTTTAATCTATTCGGTTCTACAAGTTGGGTGTTATACTCATTATACAGATGTGAAACAATATACAGATGTTATACTCATTATATAGGTAGAAATGTATTTATTCAAAGAGAGAAAATGATTTTCTCAAAGTCATGTTGCTAATGTAAGAGGCACTTTGAATTTGAAAGTTGGGCATGGGCGTGAGAGCAAAGCCCATCCCCTTTCTCCTAGCCCTGCGGCTGCTTGCATGTGGAAAGGAGCAGGGGCAGTGATAGAGACTGAGGGCACTGGCTGCATATATTGATGTTGAAAATAGTATTGGGAAAGGAGAGTGCCTCTCATGTTGAGATCGAGGTGCCCATGGGGCCCATGCGCCATGTGTAGATGATCAAAGAGCATAAAGAGTGAGTAAAGGGCCATGGACTGAACCCCGAGGAAATCTATAAGGACAGTGAGAAGAGGCACCCTGACAAGGACCCGAGATGGAGCATCCAGGGAGGTGGGAAGAAGACAGCAGAGAGTGAGAAGAGGGGCGTGGGCAGTGGAGGTGAGCCCTCCAGAGTTCCAGGAAGAGGAGTCCAGTAGCTACAGTACCACGGAGTACAGTTGAGGGGTAGAGGTAGAAAACGGTTGTAGTAGGTTGAACAGTGAGTGTGGAGGGAGTGAAGAAGGAATCAGTGAGCAGTGGTAGAGCTTTCAAGAAGTTTGCTCTGAGGGAAGGAAAGAGGCCACACTACAGGAGGTTGTAGATGGGTTTTTGCTTTTCTTTTCCTCCTTCCTTCTCTCCTTCCTTCCTTCCTTCTTGTCGCACCCACCCTCCCTCCCTCCCTCCCTTCCTTCTTTCCTTCCTTAAGATTTATTTATTTATTTGAGGGAGTGTGAGTGAGCAGGAGTCACGAGAAGGAGAGAGGATCCCAACAGACTCCCCACAAAGTGTGGAGCCCCCCATAGGGCTTGATGTCATGAGCCTGAGATCGTGACCTGAGTGGCGGAAATCAAGAGTCAGATGCTTAACCAACTGAGCTACCCAAGCGCTCCTCTATCTTTGTTTCTTAAGTGAGCTCACACCCACATGGGGCTGGAACTTACAACCTAGAGATCAAGAATCGCAGGCTCCGCGCACTGAGCCAGCCAGGGGCCCCTGCTGTTCTGTTATCTTTAAGCATGCAGAGTTGAATGTCAATAAATTCTGGTGGGAAGGAGTCAGGAGAGAGAGCGGCTTGAGAGAAGAGAGAGTCTAAATACAAAGACCCCTGAGGGGATGTGAAGATAAGCGGGCTGGAATTGGGAGAAGCAGTGGTGGCTGGGGAAAGGAAGGAGGCACCCCTGTTTGTTTAAATTGTCTCTCACTGTCTCCCTGTCATACATCAGAAGCCTCTGTGTGCCCATGCATGGTGGCCTCTTCGACCAAAGCAGGGCTGCATGGTCCATGCCATTTCCAGAAAACATCATCTGTGAATCGCATCTGCATGCACATTTGAAGTGATGGCAACTCATACTCTGTTTAAAGCTGCTCAATGCAGGGATGCCTGTATAATGCTATTTGTTCTGAGATGTCATCCATAAAAACGGGTGTAAAAGGAGAATGAATATGCCCAGAAGCAGGGAAAGCTAGTCCTGCAGCCTGCCTCAGTGTGGGGCAGCGAGCGTGAGCCACACTTCTCAGAGCTGATGACATTTTGCCACATGCACTGTTTACTCTGACATGGCCTCCCTTTGTGCTATTTAGTTTGGGTTCTGAAGAATTGTTTTGATCTGTAATCGTTGACAGATTTTTTTTTTTTTTTTGGAGTGGTATGAAGCTGGCAAAAACAAAAACAAAAAACAAAACCAGTTCTAGACCTGCAGTGTAGAAATAAGAGGAAGGTGTTTCATTAGATGCTGAAATGCTGTAAGGAGGAAGAGCACAACCTGGGGAAAACACACATTTTCATTAGTGGTGGGGTGGAGAAATAAATTGTAGGATTCATAAGATGGAATAATGAGATAGCCTCAAAGATGAACGCAGTACAACTGCATGCATTAGTGTAAATTAACTCACAATCATAATACTGAGTGAAAGAAGCCAGTCACGAAACAAAACCTGCTGTGCTCTGTCTAGATAAAATTCAAAAACGAGCAACACAAATCTATGGTGTGAGAAGTCAGGATAGTGGTTATTTTTGGAGAGGAGAGGAAGAACTGGTTAGGAGGAGGAGGGCTTCTGGGGGTGCTGGTGATGGTCTTGACACAGGAGCGTCACACAGGTACGTTCACCTTGGTAATTCATCAAGTTGTGCATTTACAATTTGTGCCCTTTTATGTTCATATTACACTTCAGTGGAATAGGTTAAAAAATGATTGAGGAAATCGTATAAAAATCAGCAATCAATCAAGAATTGATGAAAGCCCTTTGAAACGTGTTTTTAAAAATGATTGCGGAAACAGTGTAAGGACTGGCAAGCAACTAAGAATTGGTGAAAGTCCTTTGACCTTATGAATGGCATCATAAAACTCCTTTTAGCCAGTGAGGATTAACCAGCAATTCTGTTAATGTCAGCCAGAGGTATGGATGGATTTGCAGAGGCTGGAGGAGCAGCTGCTAAGTAGAGGGTAGAGGTATGTGTGAGAGGTGACATTCACATGTGTATATTACACATCCGTGTCCTACAGAGACCTTGGCTGCTCAGTAGAGCCTGTGGATCCAACCAGTGCACTCCCCAGCAAAGAGTTCCAACTCCCTACCTCCGACCTCTGATGCCTGGGTTCCTTGGCTGTCGTCCAGCCTTTATCGGCTAATTTAGCCTTTACCCTATGTTTATTACTTCTCTTCAGCTTACCTTCTCATTGCACTTTGAGTCTCACATACCTTAAAAAGATGGCACACTTATGGGGTGTTTTTAATCCCAAGTTCTGCTTAACTGGCTTCGTTGGTTTGTGCACAGGAAATACAAACTAATTTTAACATGAGTTTATCAAATAAAATTAAATCTGCCACTACTCTATACACTTCATATAGTGTATCTTGAAGCAAGAATTATTTTTTATTATTTGTGGTTTGCAGTTGGCTTCATCACTGATTCCGTCCTTTAAGCCAGGAAAAAAAAAAAAAACCCTGCCGTTGATTTTCTTCGACGTGCAAGCTTCTTCATATTCAGGTTTATTTCAGGTGGAATTTTGTTTTTTAGAAGAGGGCGACTCACTTAGGAGGAATTTTGAATAGTTAAGCAAGGGAGAGATCTGTTTTTTCAGAGTTTCATAAGTTTTCAATTGTCCCCGCTCTTCCAGGATCCATTTTTGTTTCTTTATAACCCCTTATGAGTTAGATCTTCATGATAATTCTGATTAGTAAAGTCCCCAGGGGTTACCTAGTGCATGTGTTTGGAAGGAACAGAAAAGAGTGTCTCCATGAAGGGAAAAGGAGCTACTATTTTTCTTTGGTTTGGCCTGATTCCAGTATAATTCCACTTGTTGACGTAGCTAGTAAAAAGAGTAATTGACTTTTTTTCTATTTTTGGGCAATTAAGCTAATTTGTTTGTATACTTGAAAGCAATATCTATGTTAAAAGTGACTTTTCAAACATGGGCCTCAATGAGAAAAAAAAGTTGGAGAAAAATTCTTACAGATTAAGTTAAAGACTTGCATACTTTAAAAATCATCTCAAGGGGCGCCTGGGTGGCTCAGTGGGTTAAAGCCTCTGCCTTCGGCTCATGATCCCAGGGTCCTGGGATTGAGTCCCGCATCGGGCTCTCTGCTCCGTGGGGAGCCTGCTTCCTCCTCTCTCTCTGCCTACTTGTGATCTCTGTCTGTCAAATAAATAAATAAAATCTAAAAAAAAATTTAAAAATCATCTCAAGATAGCTATGTAAACTTAAGGCACACCACAACTCCGTAATGTTGAACTTATTGTTTCAGTAACTTACTAGTTAAATTTACTATCTTGCATTTATTGATTTTTAGAACATTGGTTCTCTGTGTCAAAAAAAAATTTCCTCCTTTTTTTTCTTTTAAGTAGGCTCCATGCTAAGTGGGGCTTGAACTCATGACCCTGAGAGATTAAGACCTGGACTGAGATCAAGAGTTGGTTGCTTAACCGAGTCAACCTCCCAGACACCCCAGAAAAAAAAAATTCTTCATTTATTAATCCAATCTTGTATTTTTTTGGTTTTGTTTGTGAGCCAGATTGCTTCATCTAAGCATTTAGCAGATTTAGTTTTTTTGTTATTTTTTAAAAGATTTTATTTGTTTGACAGAGAGAGATCACAAGTAGGCAAAGAGGCAGGCAGAGAGATGGGGGGGAAGCAGGCTCCCTGCTGAGCAGAGAGCCCGATGTGGGGCTTGATCCCAGGACCTTGAGATCATGACTTGGGGCAAAGGCAGAGGCTTAACCCACTGAGCCACCCAGGTGCCCCAGCACATTTAATTATTTGCCAACTATATGCTGTATTTTAGAAATACAAAGATATTCGAATAACATCCCCATCGAAGCCCACGTTTAACCTAGATCTAGAGGGAAAGGCAGGCACAAATAATTTTTGTGGGATTGAGATAAGGATGGCATGCTCCAGGAACTTTGAAAGAGACCCACTGACCTATTTTAGAAGAAAGCTTTCTAGAGAAGACATTTGCAGTAGAGGATAAGTAGGAAGTTCACAAGTGAGCATGGAGAGAGTAAGTTCAGGAAGTCCCATGCTTGCAGGATTTTTAAATTTTACTGTGTGGTGTTAGGGAGCCCTTGAAGGATTTTAATTGGGGAAAGGACTTGATCAGATTTACATTTTAGAAAAATGACTATTGGTATTACGAAGAGGCTATATTATTGCATGACCGAAGCTAAAGGTAGGAAGACGGGTCAGGACATTACTGAAAGGTGAGACTAATGAGGAAGAAGGAAGAGAGAAGGAGGCATGGTTTGCATATGTCCTTAGGAGGTGAATGTGAATGGCCCTGGTATTCGATTGGGTATCAGTGGAGCCAGAGAGTGGTCTGACTCAACAAGGTAGGAATTTGTGGATGGTGGTGATAAGAGATTTGGAGTGTGGGATGGAGGGTAAGATGGCAGGTGGAGGCTGTGGTTCTTGTGAGTCATCGTGCCGGACTATCTAGAAGCCACATCAAAGTGCAGTTCTGAAACTTAGAAGAGTGGCAGGTACTAGGGACATAGGTGTTAGCGTCTTCTGAATATGATGACATTTGATGTTTCTGGAGTACATGAGATTATCCGTTGGAGAATGTGTGGAGTAAGAAGAGAAGAGAAACACCAGCTTTCAGAAAAACAGTTTGGGCCCTCTTTTTTTTTTTTTTTTTTTAAAGATTTTATTTATTTATTTGACAGAGATCACAAGTAGGCAGAGAGAGAGGAAGGGAAGCAGGCTCCCTGCTGAGCAGAGAGCCCAATGCGGAGCTCGATCCCAGGACCCTGGGATCATGACCTGAGCTGAAGGCAGAGGCTTTAACCCACTGAGCCACCCAGGCGCCCCAAGAGTTTGGGCCCTCTTAATGGATGTTTCTCGTACATGGGTTTTGTTTTGTTTTGCTTTTCTTTCTCAATATATAAATGATCTCTGTGGAAAACTTGGGTAGTACAAAAGTATTTAAAGACAGCGAAATTCACCAACAATTCAGTTTTTGTTTTGCAGGAAAGTCACTTAACATTTGGATTATATTCTTCGAAAGTTTTCCCATGCATATATTTTCCACACAATTTAGATACCACTGTATACACAACTTTGCATCATATTTTTTAGCAGTTTAAACACAGTAGTATCATAAAATTATAAATAATGTTGCATTTAATGTTTCTGTGTGTGGAATGATCCACTCATTATTTGAGATTACAGTGTTTTCTTAGCATGGGTTCCTAAAGGTGGAAAGCTTGGTTGAAAGGCATAAACAAAAGTAAAACTTTATATTTTATTAAGTGTTTTTCAAGATGGTTTTGTTAATATATGCTTTTACTGGCAGCTCTAAAATTTAGGGGTTTTATTGGAGAAGGAGGCTATGAAAGAAGTACTTGGGCCAGAAAATAATGGTAGGAGAGAGACCTGCAAAGGAGAGGATTTCTGGAAGGAAGCACTGACAGTAGTAAATGTTGTAACGACGTCACATGAGCAAAGGATGGGCAGATCCATGGGGTTCGGTGCCCGGATGTGGAGCCTCCATGGCTCCTCTGGTTTCCCTGGCAGGTGCTCAGCAGCCCAGGGGCGGTGCAGAAGTGAAGCCATCAGCTGGCCATCTGAAAAAAATTTCCCTATAAGTGTATCTAAATAACTTTAAGTTCAAGGAGGTTTATTCTCTCATAAACAAGAAGAAAGAAACAGATTGGTTCCCATGGCAACTTCACGACCAAGCTCTGTCTGGGCCTCGATGCCACTTCTGTTCCCTGCACACTTGTCGCTGCTTGTCGTTGACTTTTACAGAAATCCGTTAAAACAAACAAGAAAACGGTTGGTAAAAGAAAAGTTGGTGTAGTCTTGTATGACATCATAAGCAAATAAAAACAAGGCACGGGGCGCCTGGGTGGCTCAGTGGGTTAAAGCCTCTGCCTTCAGCTCAGGTCATGATCTCAGGGTCCTGGGATCAAGCCCCACGTGGGGTTCTCTGCTCAGCAGGGAGCTTGCTTCCCACCCCCTGCCACCCCCGCCCTCTGCCTGCTGCTCTGCTGCTCTACTTGTGTTCTCTGTCAAATAAATAAATAAAATCTTTAAAAAAAAAAAAAAAACAAAACCAGGCACATAAGGTTGAGTTAGAGGAAAGCAAAAAAAATAACAATTAAAAACGGCAATGATATTATGTTATTTTTGTATAAACTACTGGATGTTAGTGGAGGTGCAATAGTTACTTCATCCGGGGCAGTTTTAGAGAAGCAGTGAGAGAGAAGGCAGCAGAGCGCTTACAGAAGCCAGTTCGTTTTCATGCTGCCCAGACTTTGGATGTAAAGAAAGCTTTTGACGAAATTAACATCTAGTATAATTTTGTTTCAAAGTCAGATGGCTGTGCTGTGTCTATAGTCTTGCTCTAAATACGGGGAGAGAGCAACATGATAGTTTGAGGCTAATCATACGAAATGGGAGAGGTTGGACAGTTGTCTATTTAGACATCAATGGATAATTTTTTTGGATAATTCTTATTTTTATAAGAAAAGTTCACATGCTTTGATTCTCTCTCAAAAATATTATCAAGAAATAATTTCTTTATCCAACTTGCTATTATTTCTTCTTTTATGTGGTTTTGAGTGACATCAGTTTTCAATGGATGTAAATAACCATTCTTGGGAACAGTAGCCATTAAATGTTGATTTGAAAGCTGCTTGACAATGATGAAAAAAATGTTATTTCCCAAAGGACTGCAGTAAGGCTGATGATTTTTATGCCCATGGAAGGCCAGTTTTTAACCACAAAAATTTTCCTGTAACCTTTCCTGATTGAAAACATATTACTTGCTATTCAAAAACACAGGCAAATTAGTGAGGAGAGTTTCTAAAATAAGCTCAAGGGTTAGACATATAATTTGCAGATGACATGTCATGATGGTGAAGTGTATTTCCTTTGGCATTTTGTTTTAAACTGTAGAGCAGTTTAAACCCATGTCAGACTTTAGACATGTTTTTACAGTCATAGGATGAACACACTTGATTTCTTTTTTTATTAACATATATTATTTCTCTCAGGGGTATAGGTCTGTGAATCATCAGGCTTATACAATCCACAGCACTCACCATAGCACATACCCTCCCCAATGTCCATCACCCAGCCACCCCATCTCTCCTCCCTACCCACTCTCCAGCAGCCCTCAGTTTCTTTCCTGAGATTAAGAGTCTCTTATAGTTTGTCTCCCACTCTGGATTCATCTTGTTTCATTTTTCCCTCCCTTCCCTTAGCATAATACTTAGCATAATACTCTCTAGTTCCATCCACATTGTTGCAAATGACAAGATTTCATTTCTTTTGATGGCTGCATAGTATTCCATTGTGTATATATATGCCACATCTTCTTTATCCATTCATCTGTTGATGGACATCTAGGTTCTTTCCATAGTTTGGCTCTTGTGGACATTGCTGCTATAAACATTCAGGTGCACATGCCCCTTTGGATCACTACATTTGTATCTTTAGGGTAAATACCCAGTAGCGTGATTGCTGGGTCATAGGGCAGCTCTATTTTCAACTTTTTGAGGAACCTCCATGCTGTTTTCCAGAGTGACTGCACCAGATTGCGTTCCTACCAATAGTGTAGGAGGGTTCCCCTTTCTCCACATCCTCGCCAGCATCTGTCGTTTCTTGACTTGTTAATTTTAGCCATTCTGACTGGTGTGAGGTGGTATCTCATTGTGGTTTTAATTTGTATTTCCCTGATGCTGAGTGATGTGGAGCACTTTTTCATGTGTCTCTTGGCCATTTGGTTGTCTTCTTTGCCGAAATATCTGTTCTTATCTTCTGCCCATTTCTTGATTGGATTATTTGTTCTGTGGGTGTTGAGTTTGGTAAGTTCTTTAAAGATTTTGGATACTAGCCCTTTATCTCATATGTCATTTGCAAATATCTTCTCCGATTCTGTTGGGTGTCTTTTGGTTTTGTTCACTGTTTCCTTTGCTGGAGCACACTTGATTTTTAAAAGGACTATTTCTTCCAAGTGTATACGTTTTACTGCATAAGGTTTGTTTCTAACAGTGGATTTCTTCTTGTGTCCTATGATATTGTGGTTTATCTAATTTTGCCTTGGTACCTAGGAATTGAGGAAACACCATTATCTTTGAAATGGCCATGCAGGAGCGTCTTTCTTAGAGGGCTGTTCTCTTAAAGCATATATGGTAAGGGACAAATGCGAGATTTGGGGCTGCCCAACTATATTCTATGACAGTTAGAGGTGCAGGAGACCCACTTCCATTGTCCCTGCACCAGAGTGCAAGCTGGAAGTAGTCGCTGGTCGACACCACAGTGAGCAGGAGCGTGGTCTGCTGGAAGGAGGGAATTCAATTCTAGATGCGGCCTGACCATGAGAGAGCTAATGGCAGAAGACAGTGACTCTTCAAACTTACAGCCTTTGAGGCATCCAGAACATTCTGTTGCCTTAATCACTCTGAGACTCAGCTACCAACAGAACTACTTGTTTTCTTAAGGAAATGTAAAGAGAGAGATAAAACAACTTTTGGGGCAACTTTTTACTTGGACATAATTTAACATTTCTGGAAAGTTAAAATTTCCCATATACTTTCCACCCACATTCACTGATTGTTTGGCATATCCACCAGTGTTTGAGCAAATTGCAGACATCATGCCCCTTTACCATGGAGACTTCCGTGTGTACTTCTCAGGGTGAGGAGGGTCTCCTGTGTAACCACAGTGCAGCTGTCAGAAGCAGGAAATCTTACACCGAATTAGATGATAGTCTTGTATCAAAGTCCATATTTAGATTTTGCCAATTGCCTTCAATAATGTCTCTTTTTTTTAAAAAAGATTTTATTTATTTATTTGCTAGAGATCACAAGTAGGCAGAGAGGCAGGCAGAGAGAGAGAGGGAGGAAGCAGGCTCCCTGCCGAGCAGAGAGCCCGATGCGGGGCTCGATCCCAGGACCCTGGGATCATGACCCGAGCCGAAGGCAGAGGCTTAACCCACTGAGCCACCCAGGCGCCCCTGCAATAATGTCTCTTACGGCAATTTTTTTTTTCCTGGTCCAAGATTCATATCTTATCTCTTTAATCTCGTTTAATCTTACTTGACTGTTTTAAGTGAAATGAAGGGGGACACATTTTTTTGTTGCATACTTTTGTTGTGTGCATCTCCATTTCAGCATCTTGTCTGAGACCAGCAGATTTTTTTTTTTTTAATATTTATTTATTTGAGAGAGCAAGAGCATATGAGCAGGAAGGTGGGCAGAGGGAGACAGAGAAGCAGGCTCCCACTGAGCTGGGAGCCCAACCCAGGGCTTGATCCCAGGACCCTGAAATCATGATCTGAGCCAAAGGCAGATGCTTAACTGACTGAGCCACCCAGGTGCCTATGACAGAAGATTTATTTATTTATTAAAAGATTTTATTTACTTATTTGAGAGAGGGGGAGAGAATGAGAAGGGGAAGGGTCAGAAGGAGAAGCAGACTCCCCGCTCAGCAGGGAGCCCAATGTGGGACTCGATCCTGGGACTCCAGGATCATGACCTGAGCCAAAGGCAGTCACTTAACCAACTGAGCCATCCAGGCGCCCATGACAGAAGTTTTTTGGTGTTTTTTTTTTTTAAGGCAGAGGGAGAGAATCCTCAAGCAATCTCCCCACTGAGTGTGGAACCCGACACAGGGCTCAGTCTCGGGACCCTAAGATCATGATCTGATCTGAAACCAAGAGTTGGAGGCTTAACCCACTGAGCCACCCAGGCGCCCCAGACCGACTGAAGATTTTGTATAGCCGGTATCACACAGGAAATACCTCTGCTTCGTGTTTCACCAGTTAGTACCTTTTCAGCCGATGAATTGCGTCTGGGCAAGCAACCATTGGCTCTTAGGAGGTCCTGCTATATAGGTACTGTTGTGTGCTGAGTACACTATTAAGCTTTCTGTAGTTCAGGACTGTCACTTATTTTTTTTTTTAAGTCATCGCTATACCCAACATGGGGCTCAAACTCACGACCCCCAAATCAAGAGTTGTATGCTCTTCTGACTGAGCCAGCCAGGCACTCCACAGGGCTGTCTTTTTAACACGTGTTAGCTACTGTTTCATCATCTTGAATGTTTTGTGTAATGATGTGGTTCCAAAGTATGCCCTGTGCCTTATCTTTAGCTGAGGAAAGATGAGAAATGGCCATCGTCTTTCAGCCTAAGGCTGACAATTGAGTTTCTTTTCACTGGGTCATGATTATTCTCTGGAATATGTGAACAAAGCAGCATATGCTTGTGATTCCAGAATCACTCATAACCTCCACCATGTTTGTTCCACTGAAAATTGCTTGACAGTTTTCCATACTGATGTTTTGTTCTGGAGAAGTTTGGCAGAGTTGACAGTCTGCTTCCAGTTCTTTCCCACAAGAGATGAAAAATTTTCAAACTGAGATTTTTCTTAAAAGATTCATGGCCTAGGGGCACCTGGGTGGCTCAGTCGTTTAAGTGTCTGCCTTCAGCTCAGATCATGATCCTGGAGTCCCAGGAGGGAATCCCGCCTCAGGCTCCCTGCTGAGCAGGAAGTCTGCTTCTCCCTCTACCCCCCCACCACATCTCTCTCTTTCTCATTCTCTCTCTCTCAAATAAATAAATCATCTGTCATGGACTCTTGCATGGCTCAGTTAGTTAAGCGTCTGCCTTTAGCTCTGGTCATGATTTCAGGTTCCTGGGATTGAGCCCCAGGTTGGGCTCCCTGCTGAGTGGGGGTCTGCTTCTCTCTCTCCCTTTGCTGCCCCCCCTGCTTGTTCTCTCTCTCCCTCCCTCTCTCGCTCTCTCAAATAAAATAAAAATAAAATAATAAAAGACTCACGGCCTAAATAGAATCACATTATAAGAAATACACTACAGTTTTGAACAGTTACTTCATTTAATGTTATGATTCTACAAAAGTGAGAAATATGCTCTCATCTGTTGTCTTGTGTTCTGTCTTATTTTCATTTTTTATGAATGTTTGGCTGCAAAAGGATATATTGTTCCTCCCAGAGTTTACCTTGGGATGTGTTTTGTCTTCATATTGTCAGTTTGTTTCCCTTTTTATTTAATGATTTGAAAATTTTTGATGGGTTTTGTACATAAAATTAGCAGTTTTCATAAACATCATTAATTATCATCACTCACTTTTGCAAGAATGTATTTCTATTTCAGATGATAGAATTTCAACTGATAAAGCACAAAATTAGATTCTTCACCGCAAGATAAATCTAGATACTTACCTATAGATGACCTAATGTCATCAGTCTCAATGACGCTCCTTGTCCGCAGAGCTGACTCTGTTATGCTGATCAGATATAACTACTCTTAGCAGTCATGTGCATGACCCCATGACGCACATGCCCTTTTCAGGTAACGCCTGAGATGATGTTGCAGTACGTATTCTGCTATTTGATCTTTCAGAGGTCAAGAACAAAGCCACGGGGATCGTCACCCTATCAGCTAACTTGTCATTTCATCAAGCCCAAATTGCATTGCTTTCCGGTTCTTGAACTCTGAGGGACCAAGGGTGATACAGAAACAAAGTCTTAGCTCTGTTACAAAAGAAAAAGAGCACCCTCTTTTACCGCGAAGCAGGCAGCCCCCAGAATTACTATATCCCATTTCCGGCTCTTCTCATACCCCTCTCCTGCTACTCACTATTCTGTAGTTATACCAGTTCAGTTACCCTAAGTTGGCACAGATTTCTTTCCTATCATTTTTCAGGGATTCCTGTTTTATAGAGTAAGATCATCAAATGATATTTTCCTTTCTTTCATGAGGGCAAAGCAAGGGTGTAGAAAGCCACCACGTGAGTGGAAAATGTTCTCCGAGTGGTAGTCGCATCATTTCTGTGGTGATGGAAATATTCCATACCTCCCACTGTCCAGGTCAGCAGCCACTTACCACATGCGGCAGGGGAGCTCTGGAAATGTGACTAGTGCATCTGAGGAACTGAATTCTACATTTTCTGTCATCTTATCTGACTTAAACTTAAATAGTCATACGTGGTCAGAGGCTACCATTTTGGACTGTTCAAGCTAGCACTGTCATTCACCAATCTGAGACCTTCTCTGAACTCGGGCTCCTTATCTTAAAAGTGAGGATTATCTTTTACATAGACTTGAGAACCAAGTAACATTGTGGATATAAAAGCTCTTTGAAAATCATAAATTGAAAATATAAAATAACTTTATCAATATTATGGTACCCCTGACTTTTTTCGTAGCAAAGCTGGAAACAACCGCTTTTTATTGCTCATCTCAGTCCTATTCTCTCTCCTAATCCCACTGATTACTTCTTTTAGTGGGAATAAAACCTACACTCCGTTGCATAAATAGGGGAGAGGAAGCAAAATTAAAGTAATAGACTGGTGAGGGAGAGGAAATAAAATAGTTCATCATTGTGGAACTGTGGTTGAAACTTACTAGCTCTTGAAAGGTTTGAAAGTGAAAAATTGAAGACAGGTTTTTTATTTTTTATTTATTTATTTTTTTTAAGATTTTATTTATTTGCCAGAGAGAGAGAGAGAGAGTATACACAAGCAGGCAGAGAGGCAGGCAGAGGCAGTGAGAGAAGCAGGCTCCCCGCCGAGCAAGGAACCCGATGCGGAACTCGATCCCAGGACCCTGGGATCATGACCTGAGCCGAAGGCAGCAGCTCAACCAACTGAGCCACCCAGGCGTCCCGAAGACAGGTTTTTTTAAATGAAAATTGTATGGATAAAGATGTGTATGGTCCTTATTTTAAAATATGGTGAAGTTGGAAAGTTACAAAGACAAAAATAAAAATCACTCAAAAATTTCACCAACCAGAATAGCTATTGTCAATGTTTTGATGTATCTTTTCAGGTATCTTTTTCTTGTATATGTGTAGCTTTAAACACACACACGCGCGCACACACACACACACACACACACACACACAAATATGGAAACGTACTGCTTTAGCCTGCATTTTTCACTTAAAAATATATGATTGATATTTTTACATGTCAGTAGATGTACATCTAATTTAAAATATCTGTAGGTTTCTAATTACAAACATAATACATCATTCTACAAAATTTAAGATTCAAGCAGTGTATAGATATGGAATGTACAAAGAGAAATCCCCAGAATTCACAGCCCCTGTGACATTATTGGTTGGTGTCTGCTTCTTCTGTCTTCATCTACCCATATCCATATATAGACAGGTATACACACATACTAGCGTTGCTTTAAATTTGTTTTTCTAAAAACTAAATCACACTGTATGTGCCTAAGCTTGCTTTTTTCACTTAGCACCATGTTTTACGCATTTAATACATTGGTGTATTCATAGAATACAGTATTTAATCAGCTTTATGATGAGCTAATTTCAGTTTTTTGCTGATGAGGAGATATCACTATACTAACAAATATCTTTGTGTATACATCTGTGTCAGTTTTTTCTTGATACAGCTTCCTAGAAATAAAATAAGGGGTCAAAGTAATAAAAAATTTAGCATTTTTACATTTACTGCTCGATTGCTGTATAGTGAAGTAAAATTAATTCAGCAGAGCATGATAGTTTCTTCAGAAAGAGGATTGGCATATTCATTTGGGGAAATAAAAAGCTTTATCATTGCTAGTGAATTTTCTTCATGTTAATCCTAGCTTGGAATTCAGCTCGATGCATTTATGTGGACGAATCATTAGGGAACTGCCGAGCCCACATTTTGCCTGGAGAACCTTGATGAAACCCACTGCCTTTCCTTTGGCTCTGACTGCTGGATCTGTAAACTACTACTTCTTCCCCTTAATTCTTTCTCTTCTATTCCCCTAAAAGGTAGGGAAATAGAAAACTTGGTGACTCTGGTTTTCCTTGGCATAGAAAACATGACTTAGTGACTAAGAAACATAAGGCTAGTAGTCAGTAGTAAGCATTCCATTTGATTCATTCCACGTTCCGTTACTGATTTGGCAGGTTTTTGTGCAGCTTTGAATAATTTTATATAAACACACTTCTCCATTTTCTCCTTAGTCACCAGAGTCTGTTCTTTGTAGATACTCAGCGTGGTGTGTGAGCTTTGCAGTAAGATGGAGTGAACGTCTTTGGCTGAGTACTTTAAACCAAAGGGACTTCATAGGCTCCAGCTATACACACACACACACACACACGCATGCACGCACGCATGCACACATTTTTGGCTCAAAAATTGAGTTTAAGAGTAATTCCTGCCCTTAAAGAGAATTACAAATAAAACAAATGACAATGTTAATTGTGTGGAATTAAAAAACAGAACAAAACCTATGTATTGAGAGAAATAGTGATTTGGATGAGGCAGAATCTTGGAGAGCTTTCTGGAAGAAATTGGATACTTAACCTGGGTTTTAAAGTTGATGGAATTTTGCAGTCTAGGTACTAGAATGGGAGGTGTGCTCTGAACGAGATGAGGAGAGTGAGGAGAAGACGTGGAACACAGGCCATGGGTGGAAGGTTGTGTGCCAGCGACATCCTGGAGAGAACAGGCAGCTTTCTCCTGAGCAGATCACCTGCCCTGAGAAAGAGTGCAGGTAGTTCCTGCAGCAGGGGAAGGGAAGAGGAAGAGAGAGAAAGAGAGGAAAGGTGGCCCCTTTAAGTGTGTAAAGTATGTAAAGGTTTTGAGAAATAACTGAATATTTCTGACCAACAAAAATATCAGAGAAACCATCAGCGCAGTATGAATCTGACTCTTAGAGGGCCCGAGTGATTTGTCTACCAGGGCAATGCTGGACTTAACTGTCTCGGAAAACTTAGAAGCAGCTAAGCTTCTCGGGCTTCACATCCCCTGGGCGCTTGGTCATGTCCCCAGATGTCACCTCTCTCTTCCTATACCGTGTCTTGCTTCTCCTCCTGACTCAGGCTTACCCACCCACGCTCCCCCAGCACCTGTCTTCTCAGCCTGAAACAGCATCGTCCCGCTGTGTCGCAGGGACCCTCACCGTGCCAAAGCCCAGCCCTGGACCTATCCAGTTGCTTTTTTTAATTTGCCCCCTATTACAGACCCATTCTTGGGGCTGCTGAGCCTTGCTGGGAAATATTGCACGACTGTACTGATAGGTGTCGGTAAATTTATAGTTGCTAAACATACTCGTCTTAAGGCTGCCGGTCATTCCTCCTTTGCTGTATCCTAGTCTTCTCTCTCCCATGTCACACAGCATCATTTCATATTCTTTCCATTACCCGCACATTCTTGTCCTGCTACCTCTCACCTGCATAACCTTCCTGCTACTCAGAGAAATACTTCTTCAGACCGGAGGATCCATTCCTGCGGACGCGTCTCCTTCACCCGTTCTCTCCTCCCTCCTTCCTGTCCTGTTAGGCCACTCCCTCTCCCTGCCACAGGTCCTATCTCTTCTCACCCTCACAGGGACACGGACCTCTCAATTATGGTTTTGCTCTTTTGAACATTAATTCTTGCCCTCTCTTCTGGGTCTTTTCCTTCAGTGTAAACACAGGCTAGTCCTCCCTTTGGCCACTGTTCATTGGTTGAGGAGAGCACACCTGACTTAAGCTGGACCAATCACAGTTCTTCACCAGGATTTTGTATTTGAAATGAAATCTTGTTTCTCTCTCTTTGGGTGGGTAAAATTCAGAATGTGTATATTTTGGAAGTGTTGGGAGTCAAGTTCTTTTTCTTTTTTTTTTTTTTTTTTTAAATTTTACTTATTTATTTGACAGAGCACAAGCAGGGGAAGTGGCAGGCTGAAGGAGAGGGAGAAGCAGACACCCCTACTGAGCAGGGAGCCCAATGTGGGGCTTGATCCTGGGACCCCAGTGATCATGACCTGAGCTGAAGGTAGACGCTTAACTGACTGAGCCACCCAGGTGCCCCAGGGAGTCAAGTTCTGCATGAGGATTGGGGAGCAGAAAAAAATGGTAGAGAAGAAAATGAATGAATTTGAATAAATTATAGCAGAGATGCAAAAACAGCATTTCCTGAGTTCTTCACAAGCAGTGATTCCCAGCCCTTTTCATGTCATGACCCATGTAGAAAATGGTAATATTTGGTATGCCCGCGGGTATGGTAATTTGGTATTTGGTAATATTTGGCATGGTAACATGGTACTGCCCCCTGAGGGAAACGGATAAGGCTGCGCTCATGGCTGGTTGGCACACCTGTAATCTGAGCACGGGTTAGGAAGCTGTAGTCTACAGTGTTCTGGGAGAGCATACCTGTAACCCACACCCAGGTGGGTCACCCTGTTCAAGTATCTGGTTCCAGTTTTTCGCTTGGATCCCAGTGTGTGGGTCCTATGAGATACCCACATAGCAACCTTCCCGTAGATGTCATTTCCTCCACACTGCCTTCCTGAACTCCCAGATGCTCCTCTCGTGTGCTTCAGTAACACCTGGGGCCCTACTCTAATTATCTCATTATTTGTATACCCTGTTGTGCTGTGAGTCTCAGAGGGTAGGAATCACATCTGTCTTTTCATCATTATAGCCCCAGGCCTTGGAGTGTAATAAACATCTCCTGAATGAAGAAATTATGCTCCGCACAGATAAAAAGATTAAGAAGAAGATTGCAATTGGAACAAGGTCTTACGTAAATATGCTTTCTTTCTAAAGGAGACAACTTTGAATGGGAGCCCTGGAAAAGAAAGTGCATGAGAACTATGTCTTTTTGGCGTTATCTATCTAGCAGAGTTGTCAGACCATGAAATCTTTCAATTTCTCGTATTTTGACTTGAATTACATATCTCACTATTCATATTGGAAAATAAGACTCAGACCACTTTCAGAATAACAAATCTCTTGTGGAAAGAAATGCCTTAAGAAAAAAAAAACACCCGAGAATAAATATACAGGCATAACAACATGGGCAATTTCTCTGTTTTGTGCCCTGGCAGGATTGTGTGTCCATTCTTGTTTATCAGAACTGAAGATACAAGGAGGGTCAGTTTTCCTTCTTCCAGGGTGAGTCTTCTTACCCTGCGGTTCTCCTTCAATCTCTTTCTTTCTCTGGAGGTAGCCCTTTACCTCCAGTTCGTTGTCTGTCACAGAATTTCCAGGTTCGCTCCTTCACTTTGCTTTGGTGGGAGAGAACCAGACAATACATGATTAAGTAATGGGTAACTGTGTGTGACCCCACGTAGCTTAGCCCAGTTTTTTTTTTTTTTTAAGATTTTTTTTTTTTTACTTATTTGACAGTCAGAGATCACACGTAGGCAGAGAGGCAGGCAGAGAGAGAGGAGGAAGCAGAGAGCCTGATGCAGGGCTTGATCCCAGGACCCTGAGACCATGACCTGAGCTGAAGGCAGAGGCTTTAACCCACTGAGCCACCCAGGCACCCCATTGGCCCAGTTTTTTAAAGCATTAGTCTCTTCTGGGGTCTTCTTCACTCCTTTGGTTCTTAGGTCCCACGACTATGGCTTATAGTAATTTTGGTAAGACTCCAGTATGCTCTGAATTCTGGCTGAAGTTTTTTCTTTATTCATTTTGTGGCTTTTGGAAAAATAAGGTTCTTCATTGGGACCTAGGCATCTCCCTGTTTAACAGTGCATTTAAAAGCTGTCCATCTGGCTCTCTTCAGCAGCTTGGTCTGTCTTTTTGGCTTAGACCTTCGTCCTTCTTGCTTTTGCTTCTCTTTGGTTTTTGACATTTCCTGTACTTTTGGTTAAGATTATGACTCTTCTGTTTGGCCTTTTCCCTTTCTATTTTTATTTTGCTAACACCATACATTATCTTTGCAAAATTATATGATGAAAAGAAATACGGCTCAACAACAATTATTTAACAAATCTTAGGGAAAACGATATATAAAGTCATAATCCTTCATAGGTTAATTTAAACATTTAATGTAATTTCAAATAAAGTCCCAATTGGATTGGGGTGGAGTCAGGTGGATAAGAGAATTTGGCTAAATAACTTCAAAATTATTCTGGGAAAAATAAATATGTCAGTGACATAGAAAAGTTTGAAAGAGAAGAAGATGGAGTCAGGACATAATTTACCACTGGTACTCTTAAGTAGCTCCTTGGCTATCCTCTTAACTTCTTCTAGTAAGTTGTTTTCTTAAAGATTTTATTTATATGAGAGAGAGAGAGAACACAAGCAGGGGGAGTAGCAGAGGGAGAGGGAGAAGCAGGCTCCCCACTGAGCAGGGAGCCCGATGTGGGGCTCGATCCCAGGACACAGGGATCGTGACCTGAGCCGAAGGCAGACATTTAACCAGCTGAGCCACCCGGGTGCCCCTGACAGAAGGACTTGCATGATCTCACCGTGGATACTCCTCCAGCGTCAGCTCTGGCACACTCCTCTTTCCCCTCCATGCTCTAGTTGCAGTGAAATGCTCTCAGGCCTGCTAGTGCTCCCTCTTTTTCACTTCCAGAGCTTTTCAACACACGTTCTGTTCAGCCATAAGACATCGCTCCCAGGAATAGTTTTCTCATTCTCCAGGTCCAGGTTAGGAGCCCCTGAGCTCCCTGTCCAGTTCCTATCATACATGTGATGCTGCATTGTCACTGCCTGTGGACTTGTCTCCACCCTCCCACCGGCCTGGAGATGCCGTAAGGATGGAGACCAGGTGTGTCACGCTCATCATTTTAACCCTAGGATTTAACACAGTGTAGGTGCTCAGTGAACTTTGGCCAAATGAAATGAGGATAAGGCTATATACATTCCCCAATTCAATGATGTGATGATAAGAATAAGCAGACAGGGGCCCCTGGGGGGCTCATTCGGTTAAGCGTCTGCCTTTGGCTCAGGTCATGATCTCGGGATCCTGGGACTGAGTCTCCCATCAGGCTCCCTGCTCAGCGGGGAGCCTGCTTCTCCCTCTGCCAGCTGCTCCCCCTGCTTGTGCTCTTACTCTCTCTGTTAAATAAACAAATAAACTCTTTATAAAAAAAAAAAAAAAAGAGTAACCAGACAAATTGATGGAACTGAGAAGACAGCTCAGGAGACTTACATGTGTAAAATTTAGTAAGTAATAAAGTATGCATTATACATCAGGACTGTTTGATAAGTAGTACTACCACAGCTGGTTATTAGTTTAGAAAAAGGTAAGATTTAGAGATGAGTCCAGTACAATAACCCCAAAAACGATTGATAAGGAATTAAAGAGTTAAATACTTTTGAAATCTGGAGGAAAATAGATGTGAATATTTACAGAGAAATACTCGTGTTTATAGGGAATATTTAATAGAGAATATTGTAGAGAAAACACATTTCTGAGGTAGGGCGTGGTCACATATTTGACCACAAAGAAGTCCTAAAAGCACAAAGTACATTATATCCTGGGAAATGATTCTAGCAAATATAAAAAAAAAATAAAAATATATTACATATATTGTACATATTACATATTAAGTATATATGGAAGGAAAGGAAAAGAGAAGCTAAATATCTTGAATGAATGAGAACAATTCTAAGGACCCCAGTAGGTAAATGCACACGCCGAAAATGAACAGACCATTTGCAGAAGTGAAATATAAATAGCTAAATCAGAATTTTTAAATTTTGCTAGTAGTCACAAAACTAAATTAAAACAATAAAATACTGATTTTTTTTCCTGTCCAACTGATGAAGAATTTTTTTTTAAAGTTGGAGTCAGGGCATGGTGAATGAGTATCCTCACACCTTGTTGAGTACCAATACCAATTGGTAGAGTCCTTTTGAAGGTGTTTGGCTCTGTGTATCAGTACCAAATGGTCATATACATTAATATAGAAGTAGTTCTACTTCTGTGAACCTAGCTAGGGTAAGGAAGAATTTTAGATACAGATAGAGCTTTAAAGGTTTTCTTTGTTTCTTTCTTTCTCTCTTTCTTGAGAGTGTGTGCATGCATGAGAGTGGGGGGAGGGACAAAGGGAGAGGGAAAGAGAGAATCTCCAGCAGATTCCATGCTCCGTGCAGAACCCAATTTGGGGCTTGATCCTACGATCCTGACACCATGACCTGAGCTGAAATCAAGAGTTGGACGCCCAACTGACTGTGCCACCCAGGTGCCCCCAGATAGAACTTTAAAAGTTGGTCTTCAAAGTGTTTAATTATAGCAAGAATTAGAAGTAGTTTAAACTTCCAGCAGAAGAATAACTAAATGGTGGCTTATCTAACTGCTAGACTAATACATAACTATTAAAAATGAGTATGAGCCACAGCTGGGGAAAAAAGATGTTCACAGTATTATATCTGACAAAAGACTTCTAGCCAGAACACGTAAAGAATTCCTACCAAAAAAAGACAGCCTAGGGGCGCCTGGGTGGCTCAGTGGGTTAAAGCCTCTGCCTTCGGCTCGGGTCATGATCCCAGGGTCCTGGGATCGAGCCCCGCATCGGGCTCTCTGCTCCGAGGAGAGCCTGCTTCCTCCTCTCTCTCTGCCTGCCTCTCTGCCTACTTGTGATCTGTCTGTCAAATAAATAGATAAAATCTTTAAAAAAAAAAAAAAAAGACAGCCTAATTTTTTTTAAAAGCACTTTAAAAAGATAAGGAGATGATGAATAAATGCTTAGAAAGTCCACAATATCATTGCACATTAGGGAAATGGCAAGCTAAACACCACAAGGTAGCATTATGTATTCCCCAGAGTAGCAAAAATTAAAAAACCAAATGTTGGTAGGAGATTAAGCAGGTGAAATCATCACCTGTTGCTAGGGAGAGTCTACATTAATTCCTTCACGTTGGGACACTCTCTCAGTATCTTCCAGGCTGAGTACACACCTGTCCAGTGACTCAGCCCTTGTACTCCAACGTATACACTGAGGGTAGATGAGTTCACATGTACATGAGAACACTTAAACAAGGTTGGTCCATGCAACTTTAACCAAGGTAGTCCCAAACTGGAGATAACCCAAATGTTCACAAACAGGGGACTGCAGTGGGAACTTGGGTGGTTCGGTCAATTAAGTGTCTACCTTCTGCTCAGGTCATGATCCTGGGGTCCTGGGACCGAGCCCCACATTGGGCTCTCTGCTCCGCGGAGAGCATGCTTCTCCCTCTCCCTCTGCTGCTCCCCTTGCTTGTACTCTCCCTCTCGCTCTCTCTCAAATAAAATCTTAAAAAAAATAAAATAAACAGGAAAATGCATGAATACATTGTGGTATATTCCTATACGGAGTGTTGTGTAGCAATAACAAAAGAACAAACGAGTGACCCATGCAACAACACGAACGAATCTCACTGACATCATGGTGAATAAAAGGAGAGAGACCAAAGGAGCACGTAAGAAATGATTCAGAATAGTGGTTACCCCTGGGTGGGAGAACTGACCGTGAACGGGCACGAGGGGGCCCTCTGGTGTGATGAAAATTTCCTGTTAATCTGTATGGGGTTACAGAGATCTATACATATGTCCAAATTCAACAAACTTTACAGTTCATATGAATTACCCCTTTACATTTCTCATTAATAAAAAAATGGGGGGGGGAAATGACATGTGGCCTTGGACAAGTCACTTCATTTTCCTAAGCTTCAATACTCACATCTGTAAATTATGATAATACTTACCTTGCAAGTTTATTAGAATAGCACATGGTGAATGTGTAGTAAATGGCAGATAATTTTCAGCTAGAAATATTTTTAAATGCTTGCGGCATGTGAGAAATGTATCAGTTGAATAATATGATTGAAGAAATATAAAACCAAACTCCCTTATACATAAAAAAAGTTATTCACACAAAAAAATTAATTCACAAAATATATTCAGTGGATCAGATGTCTTGAGTTGGTGGGATTTGTTTTTCCTTCCTATTTTTAGTTTATAGAAAGTTTTAATGAGCACTGCTTTTAGAATGAAACCTATTAATTTTCAAACATTAAAAAAATTTCAGTCAAGGAGCACCTGGCTGGTGCAGTCGGTAGAGCTTGTGACTCTTGATCTCAGGGTCATGAGTTTGAGCCCCATGTTGGGGGTAGAATAAACAAAATTTCAGTCAATAGTAAGATCACTATGAATCAACAATTAGTGTGAATCTTCTATATCCATTTTTTTAGGTTAGATCAATTGAAGAGGAGTGATTCTGGTTTTATGAAATAACCTAGATGTTCAGAAGAAACACAGTAAGGATGGTCTATGAAAGAAAATGGAAAGAACTGTTCATGGTTTTCTCGGAGAAGAAATACTGAGAAGAATCTGATGGCTGTTATCAAGTTAGAGAGGCATTCATGCAACAAAGAGTTTCTTGTGTTCTCTGTGGTCTCAAGCAGAACCAGTATCAGGTAGAAGCCGTTCCAGGGAACCGATTTCTGGGCTGTGTAAGAAAACCCTTTGTGGCAAATTGATTCATGTATTCGAGACATTGATGGAGAGCTTTTCATTGTGGGTGTTCCACGAAGCATAGAGTTCGAAGAGTAAGACACAGTCCCTTCAGTGAGCCTGTGTGGTGACGAAGGAACCTGTGCAAACAGTAACCTCATGTTTTCAATGCAACAGTAGAAGTATGAAGAGAATGTTATGAGAGCAAAGAGGAGGCAGCATTCTCTTCTGTAGGGAATTGGAGGAGGTAACATTTCAGTCCAGTATTAAGCAATGGATGAATCAGTGTTTGCCCAGCAGCCATGCAGGGAATGGTATCTGGGGCAGAAAACCAGAGATATGTCAAGATATGTTTGGGACCAGATTGTTTAGGCCCTTGTTTTGTAGGCAACGGGAAGCTCTTAAAGACATGTAGGAAAAGGAATAGTATATGTTGGGAAGGCGGTAACTCCATTCACGGAATGTGAGTCCAACCAGATTCGTGGGGGGGGGGGGGGGCGGAGACTGGTGGCAAGATGGTAGATGGGGGAGCATCCTAGTCTCAGGGTGGGGCAGATGATGATGGCCAAGGAGTTGAGTGTTAGTTGAGTGAGGGTTTGATCACATAGCATGCATTCCTGAGGGAGACCTAAGAGGTCTTGATGACAGATTGTTTCATTGGATCAGGAGGTCAAGGAGAAGAAGGAACTGAGGGTGATTCACAGGTTGCTGGCTTACGAAACTGGGGACCTACTAATCCTGACTCCCCCCCCAGGCACCTTTTGATCATGGTTGTGGGGGTCAGGGGAATAGACACTTTCACCTGTCAGCTCCCTGAGGGCAGGTACCATATGTTTGCTCACTTCTGTTTTCCCAGTGACAGACAAGGAACACATGAACAAACGATTTGCCATCTCTCCCAAAGTGGCCTACTAATTTGGTGGCAATTCTTGGACTTCTGTCTTTTGTACTTAATTTTGATCAGGTTAAAAATGATATTGAATATTAAATTTTGGAGAAGTGGACTCATTTGATCATTGAACAAACACTATATGCCAAGCACCACTCTTGACTCTGGAGGAAACAAAGACAAAATTCTACACCCTCATGGAGTTTTAATTCTAGTGAGGGGAGAAAGACAATGAAAATAATCATGAAGGAAAGATGGTGGCAGGTGCTGTGGAGGAAAAGCACGGAGTGGGGCAAGGGAGGGTTGGGGTGTGTGGTGTGTGACTTTCTACAGAGCAGTCAGGGAAAGCCTCGCCAAGCCTGCGACATTTGAAGGAGGTGGGGACATGAGCCACGCAGACAGTGAGGAGAGAATCCTGTGCAGAAGGAAAAGCAGATGCAGAGAACAGTGGGGTGGGAGCTTGGTGTGTTCAGAGCCCCAGTGAAGAGCCCAGCGAGGCAGGAGCAGAGTGAGTGAAGGGAGGGAGGAAGGAGGTAGGTCAGAGCTCGGGAACCAGGAATGAGGACGGAAAGATGTGGCATGTTTCTGAGCTGCAAAGTCTTGGAGGGTTTGAGCAGAATGACATGCTCGGATTTAGGTGGTCCCAGAATCATTTCAAGAACAGACTGAAGAGGAAGCAGGAACAGAGGCAGGGAAACCCAGCAGGAGGCTGTGGAAGAATCCAGGTGAGAGAGATGATGGGGGCCTGGACGACCATGGCCTCTGCGGAGACTGCACAGGCAGGCTCTGGATAGCGTCTGAAGGTAGGTCTCGCTGACAGATCAGCTGCTGGCCGGGGAGACCAGGCTTGGGGACAACATCAGGAGCTCAGTTTGAGCACATGACGTTTGAAAGGCCCAACAGACGTGCACATGGAGATGCTGAGGAGGCAGCTGGGTCTCCTATTCCGAGGTTCGGGGTGGGGGGGAAGTCCAGGCTGAAGATGTAAATTCAGTTCTGAGGAAACTTGTTAAGTGAGTGTAATTTATGACTGGAACACCCAGGAAGGGAGAATGCCATACATAGCAGTGCTTTAGAATCAAATGCCCTCGGAAGGTTGCAGATCATTGGGAAGGGTTGCAGATCAACCTTGGGAAGGTTGCACATCGTGTTTTGTAGGCACAGAGACGTTCTATAGGTCAGGTGACATGTACCCAGTTAAAAGTTGTGTGCATTTGAAAGGACAGTGCATTCTTCAGTCATGTATAACCCCTGTTATTTATCTTTGCTTTCTAGTTTTACTTTGAAAATAAAACATGCCCCTTAAGTCAATAAAATTAGTGAAATTGACATTTTAAGTGCCGCTGCCTTGACTCCACATTTCCTTTCTTAGCTTGTTTCGCCCTTCTCGTTTGTGTATGTTCACACATTTCAAGTTTGACAATTGTACAGTATAACTAGGAAGCAGTTCAGGGTCTTCAGGACTTAATCCCTACCTTAAGAATAATAGCTGTCAAAAGATTGGGAGCTATAAAACATATTTCAGCCTTTTTATAGCTAAACACTTCATAATATGTCACCACTAATATTCTATCTATCATTACCTAGAAGATCCTGAATAGTATTTACTTTAGTAAGAAATTATGGAAAATAGCTGTCTTGATTGAAACCAGTGGTATGAACTGGGGATTTATTTATTAATGAAATCTTTTCCCTTCCTTTTCCTATTTAGCCTTACCCACACGGTGAAGTAGTATTTGTAAGTGTATGTGTTGTGGAAAGCATTTGACCGTGTGTGGGGTTGGGCAGATTGCCTCACGTACCACCAGAAAAAGAGCAAGAGTTGGTGAAAAGGTAGAACTATACATTCTTGTTTTCTGAGAACCATTTATTGAGAGTCTGTTCTGTTTCAGGCATTTCCTTTGATCTAATAGGTATTAGATGTAGAGAAACAAAATAGCTTGGAAGGTGGTAGAGCACAGTCGTTGGGAGGGAGCCCCCACATGTTCTGCTCGGTCCCCCATCACGGATGTACCGACGGGAGCGGACACTTGAGGAACACTGTGTCAAGGACAGGTAGCACCTCCATTTTGCACTTGGGGAACCAGACGGAGAGGTGTGACTTGCTCAAGTTCGCACAGCTAAGTGGTAGAGCCAGGATTTGACCTAGGTAGGTATCACTCACTTTCTTGATTACTTCCTTCCTGCCAGGCACTGTGCTCGAGGTCTCGTGTACCTTCATCTGATGAATCCTTTTACCACAGGTGGAATATTGTAAGCCCCCATTTTATACCCGAGGCCACAGAAGCTTAGGCAGTTACCTGAAATCACACTGTTAGTAAGTGGCCGAGCCAAGACAGGGGCTCAAGTAGGACTCAGAGTCTGTGCCACCGCATTGCTTCACTTAGGAAAGTCAGGAGATGGTGACAGATACCTTGCGCTTATGTGTAATGAGTAAGGCATGCCTGGTCACGTGATCAGGTAATTCACATTCCAGGAATAGCAGCAGGTCAACATGAACTTATCTGAATATTTGCTTAATAATAATATGTGGGGGCACTGGATGGCTCAGTCAGTTAAGGGTCTGACTCTTGATTTCAGCTCAGGTGATGATCTCAGGGTCATGAGATCAAGTCCCGTATCGGGCTCAGTGCCCAGCATGGAGCCTGCTTAAGATGATTTTTCTCCCTCCCCTGCCCCCCCAAATTAAAAAAAAAACAAAGAAGGGTAATATGTAAATGTAACGTTCCCAGCATGTTATATTAAGTTTAAAAAAGTAATCTTCTGGGGCACAAAATGAGTTAATAATTTCAATACGGTATTTTCACGTGCACAATTCCAGTTATTTGCATTATACCAATAATTAATTACATTGTTTTTTTTTTACTGTGTTTATTTAGCTTTGAGCATATGTTACTTTGTAATTGATTCTGAGCCTTCATATTAAAAACAAATTAGCGGAAGCCTGATGATCACATTCCTCTTTAACAGATATTTTAATGGGATTACTAAGTATTTCATTATCTGAAAGCACTTAATGCTCTATCAGCATGGGTTCTCCTAAGCAATGTTCACAAAATGAGTGAGAACAGAAATGAAATAAATTCCATCTGTGAAGATTTATCTTGCTGCCATTATTGGAGGGTACTTTTCATAGGTTTTCAGCACTAAAACTCAGCATGAACTAACACAGCAAAAGTATCAAAGACTATTTCTTTTTCCTCTAGGTGAATATGATGTGCTTTGAAAAAAAATGTTATTCTCTTTCTCAGCAGAATTTTGAAAGCATTTTCTGATTATATTAGCACTGTATCAGAATTGCTGCTCAAAACTGCTGCATTCCATTAAAAAAAAAATCTTGGCACTGTTTCTTCTACCTATCTATTAATCATAGGTCAGTGATAAAAGAAAAAAAAAAAGTTCGTCCTTTCCTGTCTTTTGCACTCATGTCAGTATCTTTTAAAATCTTTTTCTTTTGTTGTAGAAAATTCAGAAAACTAGTTTTAGGAAAAAGAAGAAAAACCGTAATTCTTCTATTTAGTGATGACATTTCTTAATATTTTGCATTTATTTGTCAAGACTTTCCCCCCCCTATCTATATAACTATAGGTAAAAGAAATGCCTAGGTGATTTTAAAAATTAAAAACAGATTCATGCCATATTTAAATAGGTACAAAAATATATCTTTCATGTATTGTTTAAAAACATTTTTTTAAAGATTTTGCTTATTTATTTGTCAGAGAGAAAGAGAGAGAGTGAGAGCACAAGGAGGGGGAGCAACAGGCAGCAGGAGAAGGCGGCTCCTGCTGAGCAAGGAGCCCAATGTGGGACTCGATCCCAGGATCGTGGGATCACCACCTGAGCTGAAGGCAGATGCTTAACCAGCTGAGCCACCCAGGCGTCCCGTTTAAAAACCTTTTTATGTCAAATAGATAATATATCTGCTGCACTTTTTTTTTTTTTTTTAAGAAGGTCCATGTCCAGAATGGAGCCCAGCCCAGAGCTTGATCTTATGACTCGAGATCGAGACCTGAGCTGAGATCAAGAATCAGACACTCAAAAGACTGAGCCACCCACATGCCCCTCCCCAGCACCACTTTTGCCAGCTTCATGCTCTGCTGTATGTCAGAGTCACAATTCTGTCATCCAATGTGAGCGGGGGTGCTGTGCTGTTATACACTTTTTGGTGTTATATTCAGTGATAATTATGTTGTAATAAATGACATTTTCACTGGATGGAAGAGTTTGCATTAATGATGAATATCTTGATTTAAATGTTATGACTCTGTATTCACCCCAGTTGTTCAACACACAGTTGAGGCGGAAAACATAATTTCACGAGAGCTGAAATAGATGAAGTGTCATCAGTTTACCTTATTTGTAGGAGACCATCTCAGGGCTTTACCTGGGACTCTTTTCCCCTCTAACTTTAATTAGGACTCTAGGGCTAAGCTTCAGTTACCTGGACAAAACAATTGATGATATATCTGTTAAAATGACTGAACCTCGAGGCACCTGGGTGGCTCAGTGGGTTAAAGCCTCTGCCTTCGGCTCAGGTCATAATCTCAGGGTCCTGGGATCGAGCCCCACATCAGGCTGTCTGCTCAGCGGGGAGCCTGCTTCCCCCTCTCTCTCTGCCTGCCTCTCTGCCTACTTGTGATTTCTGTCAAATAAATAAATAAAGTCTTTTAAAAAAAATGACTGAACTTCTTAGGTCAACTCTTATTCTTAGAAGACATGTTTATTTGATGAAGAGTAAGGGGGCTGGAGAGAGACCTTTTATAATCGATCGTGTGCTAGACACTTTTTGTTCCCACTTTGCCAAAAACCCACCAGGCAGGTCTTGTGCGGCATCCGTGTATCTGCTTCTCTGCACATTTCCTCACGTGCTGAAGAAACAACAGGAGGCTCGAGCTGCTGCTGAGGCAAGCCATACAACAGAGCTCCTGCCTCGGGAATGACTGGAAGCCCTCATTTCTGGGATTCACGCAGATGTGCAGGCACAAGTCAAAGTGGAAAAAAGAACATTCGCTTTGGGCGTGTGACTTTATCCATGTGTTTAAAAATGGGTATGTGTGACATTCCAGTAAATATCTGCCAAAAAAAAAAAAAAAAAAGAGTGGGGGATAAAAGTGCCCTTGTGCAAAAATGCCCTCCATATATCTAGTTTCCTGTTCCGGTGCCTGGCCCGCTCCGCCCTGCTCACCGACTCTTTTTTGCTGCTATTTCAAGATCTCATCTTAGAAGTAAATGTTTTGTAGTTTATTTTGGCATCCGCCCTAGCATATTTTCTTTCTATCGCTTCCATTTTTGTCCCTAATTTGTTTTCTCCTGCCAGGCGGGAACCAAGGCCGTGTGGCCCAGGGCGTCCCAGCCTTGGTGTCAGACCTGGGGTTGACATCCTGACTCTGTCATTTACTGAGAGCCTGACTTCAGGCACACAGGCTCGACTCATGTGTGCCTCGGTTTCCACAGCAGTAAAAGGCAGAATCAAGGGGACTGGTAATACAGATTATAGCTCCCAGAGGCCTGTCGTGAAGTTCAGAGGAGGAAAATGCATAGAAAGTGGCAAAACTTACTTTTTTTTCCTATTTTTTTATTTTAAAAATTGATATATAATTTTTTCACATATATTATTTATGTTTATTTCACATTTTTGTTTATTTCACTAAAACACATACATTCTATTGCAATTTTGAATAGAATGTCTTATTGAACTATTTTATTTTTGTTATTTCCCTCCTTTAAGTAATATGAAGTAATTGAAGTAATCATTCAGTGGCTTACAGTGTATCATCCCTCCGCTGCTCCCTCCCCCTGGTCCACACCCTCATCCCCCACTTGAACACAGAACTAAGGAGAACATTGGAGCAGGCCACGCCTCTGCCAAGAGCCTTCCCATCCTCTGGTTCACGTGTCCACATGCACACCTGTTTCCTGTCTTCTCCTTCTAATAACACAGAAGAATAAAAACAGAGTCTGATCTGCTTACACAAAACAATGAGCTCTTACCCCGAGCCTTTCTGGAAAATAATTCCTGCCATTTGTATCCCACCCCTGGCTTCCACGTCAGCTCAGCCACTGAGGCCTTCACTTGAAGTGTTTTTCAATGTGCTTAGTGTTTTTGTTCTTGCCCGGTATTTAGCGGTTAGTGATCGTGTGCTTTCGCCAGCGGTGTGGATCTGACTGGCTGGTTTTTGGTGCTTTCCGGTGTTGTCGGTTTTCTTTAGTGAAAATGCAGTTAATAAATGAGGCTAGGCACCACATTATACCTGCAAGTCAGATTTCTGAAAATGTTTGTCTGTTTAAATGAGAAGGTGTTTTTTTTTTTTTCCTGTTTTTTTAAGCTTGGGTTCTCATTGCCTTGGCATAAAAAATAATTCCTCGTGTACGTAGTCACTGAGCATCTGTTTTGCGGACCGTAGGCTCTAGAGAGTTTGTCTTTAAACTTACTAATGCCTTTTTTTCTACTTTTTTGGGGTACATATTAGTTGAAACAGACTGAAGGTTGTACAGGGAGATAAGTAAAAACTTGTGCTTTATTTTTAAAAATACCGTAAGGCTT
Source organism: Martes martes (assembly GCF_963455335.1). Taxonomy (NCBI): domain Eukaryota; kingdom Metazoa; phylum Chordata; class Mammalia; order Carnivora; family Mustelidae; genus Martes; species Martes martes. The sequence continues at coordinate 25,803,818 of NC_137904.1, read as the reverse complement.
CCTACTACATTTTTATTGTGGTAAAATAAACATAATATATATAAAATTTACCATTTTAACTCTCTGAGTGTACATTTCAGTAGTATTAAGTGCAGCCATCACCACTGTCTATCTGTGGAAGCTTTTCACCATCCCAGACTGAAACTCCACACCTGTTAAACACGAACTCCCCACCTCAGCACTCCCCAACCTCCAGCCCCGTCCTCCCCTGCAATGCTCAGCTCCCAGCCCTGGCATCCACTGCTCTACTGTCCCTCTCTATGAATCACACTACTCTAGGGACCCCGTGTGAGTAGAATCATACAATCTCTGTACTTTTGTGACTGGCTTAGTTCACTCACCAGAATTTCCTTCCGTTTTAAAGCTGAATAATATTCCATCGTATGTACAGCTCACCCTTGAATAACAAAGTTTGAATCGCATGGATCCACTTATGTGATTTTTTTTTTTTTTTTTTTTTTTTTTTTTTTGTAAATAACCTTACAGCACTGTAAAGGTATTTTCTGTCCCATATGATTTTTCTTAACAACATCTGCTTCTCTCTAGCTTGCTTTACTGGAAGAGTATCATATATAATACATATAACACACAAAATAAGTGTCCGTTGACTGTTAATAATTGGTAAGGCTTCCTGTTGACAATAGGCTATTAGTAGTTACGTTTTGGGGGAGTCAAAAATCATGCATCAATTTTCAACCATGAGTGTGGGACAGGGGTTGGCACCCAGTACCGCTGCGTTGCCCAGTGGTCAGCTGTATATACCCCATTTGGTTTTTCCATCTGTTCAGCCACTGATGGACATTTGTGTTGGTTCTCTGTTCAGTTCCTCTTCCCTCTTTAAAATCAGATTAATTGGGGGTTTTTTTGCTGTTGAGTTATGAGGTTTTTTTTTTTAAGATTTTATTTATTTTATTTGACAGAGAGAGAAATCACGTAGGCAGAGAGGCAGACAGAGAGAGATGGGAGGAAGCAGGCTCTCCGCTGAGCAGAGAGCCCAATGGAGAGCTCGAGCCCAGGACCCTGAGATCCTGACGTGAGCCGAAGGCAGAGGCTTACCCCTCTGAGCCACCCAGGCGCCCCTGAGTTGTAAGAGTTTTTAAATATATTTTGGATATTAGCCCTTTATGAGCTATGATTTGCACATATTTTCTACCATACCTTTTCATTTTGTCGATAATTTCCTTTGATGTAGTTCCACTTGTTTATTTTCATTTTCTTTGCTTCTGGTGTTAAATCCAAAACATTACTGCGAGATTGACATTAAGGAGCTTACCTGCCTGTGTTTTTTTCTTCTAAGAGTTTTATGGTTTCCCATCTTACAATTAAGTCTTCAATCCGTTTTGAGTTGATTTTTGTGTAGGGTACAAGATAGGGGTCTGGTTTCATCCTTTTGCATGTCCAGTTTTCCCAGTTCCATTGATTGAAGAGACTGACCTCTCCCCATTGTATGTTCTTGGCTCCTTTGTTTTAAATTAATTGACCATATACGCATGAGTTCATTTCTGGTCTCTGTATTCTGTTCCGCTGATCTATTTTTATGCCAGTAGCATACTGTTTTGATTTCTGTAACTTTATAATATAGTAATATTCTGTCAAGGAAACACTGCTTCATCATGCTCAGGCCATTAAAAACAGCAAAAGTATTTCAAATCTCTGGGAATATGAGCACGTGACCTTACTTAAAATTCATCCTGACATAAGAAACAACTTGTGTTATAAAATAATGTAGGGTGGACATTTTTGTTTTCATAGGACTTAATTTGCATGTGGAAATGTCCCACACAAAGCTGAATAAGCTCAACAAGTATTTCTAATACCATGATTTTCAAGTAAGCCACTGCGGAGATAACAAAGATAACGCCATTCTCTGGATAAAACCTCTCTTAATTAATTTTTCACATCTTTTAATTTCATTTACTTTTTTATCCTTTTTTTTTTTTTTAAATTACTATGGAAAACATAGTGACATTCAATCTGAATGAAGTGAAATGGGAAGTTTCCTCGCTCCCCTTTTTTTCCACCAGTTCTACTCCCTGGAAGTAAGCACTGAAAGTTTGGTGTATCGCTTCCCAGAGCACTCAAGCGTTTGGACTGCCTACTAGTTACATATATGAGGAGGGAGAGAGGAAGGGAGGAGAAAGAGGAGAGAGACAGAGAGGGTAAGAGAGTGTGTGAGTGTGTGTGTGTGTGTGTGTGTGCACGCATGTGTATACACACATGTAGTTTCAAAGTAAAAAGTAAAAGGGAACATGCCATAATAACATTCTATAGTATGGCTTCTTTTCCATTTAATACAATATGTTCTTCACCTTTTCCTCTGTCAGCGTATAGAATCCTGCCTCATTCTTTTTTTTTTTTTTTTAATATTTATTTATTTAATTTTAGAGAGAGGGAGAAGGGAGGGACAGAGGGAGACGGAAAGAGTCTTCAGCAGACTCTGTGCAGAGCGTGGAGCCCAACATGGGCCTCCATCTCAGGACCCTGAGATCTCAGCCTGGGCTGAAACCAGGAGTTGGATGGATGCTCAACCAACTGTGCCACCCAGGTGCCCCGTCATTCTTTCCAGAAGCTTTTTCTATGTCACTGTTTGGGTATAATCATCCCCCTATTCACAGATAATACTGTTGTCTTGGCATTGCCAGGACACTGCAGTGAAACCTCTTGTATACATATTTTTGTACACTTGAGCTAGGGTATTTCTGTAGGATAGGTGCCCACAAATGTGACTGTTGATCCATTTGCCTATAATACATACTCATCAATTTAAGGCCCTTTGGTACATTTTACCAAATTGCTATCTCAAAAATTTATCCCTTTAACACTAGATTTTGTGATTGTAAACAGCTTTTGCTGATCCAGTGGGTGAAAAATGGGATGTTAATTATTTTATTGTATATGCCTGGATTGTTAGTGAGGTTGAATGTCTTTTCCTAGATGTGTTAGCTACTTATATGTTCCAGAGTGCCTTTTTTTTTTAAGAGTGTCATATTCTTATTGGTTTGGTTTTTTTTTTTTTTAAGATTTTATTTATTTGTCAGAGAGAGTGAGCACACACAAGCAGGGAGAGCAGCCAGCACAGGGTGAAGCAGGCTCCCCGCTGATCAGGTCTGGGATCATGACCTGAGCTCAAGGCAGATGCTTAACCAACTGAGCCACCCAAGTGCCCATATTCTTATTGTATTCTTATTGGTCTTTTTTTCTTCTTTTTCCTTTTTTTTTTAAATTATGTCCAGTTAGCCGCTGTATAGTAAATCATTAGTTTTTGATGTAGTGTTTAGTGATTCATTAGTTACGTATATCACCCAGTGCTCATCTTAATGGTTTTAATAACTTTATATGTATTACTCCTCTATACTGAATAAGTTGGAAATATTATTCATTTTGTTCTTTTAGCTTTGTGTGTACTAACTGTTGGCAAAAAAGAAGTTTTTAAATTTTTTTAAATTATTAACATATAATGTATTATTAGCCCCAGGGGTACAGGTCTGTGATTCGTCAGTCTTACACATTTCACAGCACTCACCATAGCACATACCCTCCTCAATGTCCATCACCCAGCCACCCTATCCCTACCCCCCATCCCCCAGCAACCCTCAGTTTGTTTCGTGAGATTGAGAGTCTCTTATGGTTTGTCTCCCTCCCGATCCCATCTTGTTTCATTTTTCCCTCCCTACCCCCCAAACCCTCCACCCTGCCTCTTAAATTCCTCATATCAGAGAGATCATATGATAATTGTCTTTCTCTGATTGATTTATTACACTCAACATAATTCCCTCTAGTTCCATCCACGTCGTTGCAAATGGCAAGATTTCACTTCTTTTGATGGCTGCATAGTATTCTTTTGGTGGCTTGCATATATATATATGTGTGTGTGTGTGTATATATATATAAAAATATATATATATATCACATCTTCTTTATCCATTCATCTGTTGATGGACATCTAGGTTCTTTCTATAGTTTGGCTGTTGTGGACATTGCTGCTGTAAACATTTTGGGTGCACATGCCCCTTTGGATCGCTTCATTTGTATCTTTAGGGTAAATAACCCAGTTGTGCGATTGCTGGGTCATAGGGCAGCTCTATTTTCAACTTTTTGAGGAACCTCCATACTGTTTTCCAGAGTGGCTGCATCAGCTTGCATTCCCACCAGCAGTGTAGGAGGGTTCCCCTTCCTCTGCATCCTCGCCAACATCTGTCATTTCCTGACTTGTTAATTTTAGCCATTCTGACTGGTGTGAGGTGGTATCTCACTATGGTTTTGATTTGTATTTCCCTGATGCCAAGTGATGTGGAGCACTTTTTCATGTGTCTTTTGGCCATCTGGACGTCTCCTTTGCAGAAATGTCTGTTCATATCTTCTGCCCATTTCTTGATTGAATTATTTGTTCTTTGGGTGTTGAGTTTGATAAGTTCTTTATAGATTTTGGATAATAGCCTAAATTTTTATATAGTCAAATCTGTCAACTTTTTACAGCATCTGCGTTTGGTATTGTGATTATAAAGACCCTTCCAAACCAAGATTATGAAAATATTCCTCTGCTTCTATGTTTATCATGTTAAACTGTGAATACATTTACAGTTGACCTTTGGGTAAGATATGAGGGGAGAGATCTGTTTGTTTTAGCGTAGAGATTTACCTGTCTCGGGGCATTTTATTGAATAATCTATCCTTTCCTCATTATTTAGAAATCCCACCTTTATCACATGTCTTCTGTCAGAATGGGTTCTGTTTCACTGAGCTGCCCGCCCTGCTGGGGGCCAGTTCTGAGCAGCAAGTCCCAGCCCAGAGTGACCGCTCTAGAGGGAGATGCCCTGGGTCAGGCTTGCCATCATGTACTGGCTTTGTGACCTCAGACAGCGATGTGGTCTTCTTCTATCCCAGTTTTGTCATCTGTAAACTGGGGTGGTGTCCTTGCTACTTTGCAGGGTTGTGAGGCTTCAGGAACCATACCTGTAAAGGTTTAGGGCAGCAGCTCGTACATGCCAAGCCCTGGGAGAAGAGTAAACTGCTCGTATTAATGGGCCTCCCATAACCACACTAGCTGACCCTTCCTGCAGCACTTTGCTGTGTGAAAGGACAAAACTCTCTGTATTGTTCTTTACTTTTCTAAAGTCGAGCTTTGAAACCAGCTCTTCAAGTTTCGAAATGAAAGTTCCCTAAGATTTTGACTGTTACTGCGTTTAAGTTTCTGAGGTCAGTTTTGGGAGAATTGGTATCACTTTCAGAGCGGCTTCGTTCCAGATGAATGTCCTGTGTTCAACATATAGTTTGATTTTACTTTGTGATCATTTGGAGTCTTGCTCTGTTGCCTGGCAGTTTCCTGATAGCACACATATGTTTGGTTTTAGTTCTAATTTTGAATATTTGTGTTTTTTGCTTTCTTAAATGGTTTTCACCCTGTATTCAGTGGCTTTATGTATATTTCCCTTCTGATTAATTTGGATGTTTATAGTTAGTTTTAGGGGTTTATTTTCCCCCTAGTAGTTACATATATAGCTACAACTTGACCACCCCCTTTCCCTTTCATCACCCAATTTTTGATGAGCTACATTACTCTTACTAGTTTTCCCAAATGATTTTCTGTTTCATGGCCACCTGATGTCCCCAGTCATTCTGGCCCTTGGTGCTCTGCCACCTGGCTGTCCTCAGCTCCTGACTTTTGTGCTCATGCTTGTCTTTGTGTTATGTGATGGTCAGTCTACCATCTGCAGTCTGGACAGGAAGAAAACAAGGAGGGCAAGGAAGAGGGTGCCTGTGTTGGAGTGAAACTTCCTAGAAACCCTACGCTTAGGTCTTACTGGCCAGAGCTGTGGCACATCATCACCCCGGCTGTCATCCCTAACTGGGAAAGTGAATGGTTTTAACTGGGCACATTGCCTCCCTGAATCAAATTGGGGCTCTGTTAGTATGGAAGAAAGGTAAAAGACGATCAGGGAAGCAGTTAGTTACATGGGCACAAGTCTACTTGTACACTTTTCAGTGATAGCATGCACTCGTCAGGGCAGAGACTATGAGCTACAAGAAGCGTCTCCTGGCCCGCAGTGTGGAAGGTGAGGAAGTTAGACTGTTTAAACGGCAATCTACCTTTCCTTCCTCCTCTGTCTTCTGGATTGTGTTATGTTATTTCTCCTATATATCGTTCTTCTGTAACATTTTTATTCTCTCATGTAATGTATCCAGTATCTGCCTCCAGTCCTTTTGCTACAGTTTCTTCCTTCATCCCTGCCATTGGTTTACTCCTCTGTAAGTCTCTTCAGAATGGGCCCATGCAAACTATTTCATTTCCAGCCTTGCACGTTTTCCAGACGCTGCCTGATGCCTTGGTACTAAAGCCACCATTTGGATAGAAAGTTCTCCAGCCACACTTCCTTTATATGATCATTGCTGTGCTGTTTTCTGAAGTGCAGTATTACTGAAAGTCTGAAGCCAGCCTGATTTTTTCCTTTATAGGCGGCTGTGGCCTAATTTTTTTTTTCTTTTTTTTAATGGTCGTAGAACTAGTGGTGGTGTTGTAGACACAACACAGAGGCAGAGGAGCGTTGTTATGTCCTGATATCCATTCATCTCTGTTAGTTTGCTGTCACACGGAGGCCCCCCCTTCCACATGACCACTCAAGGGAACTTGCTGAATTTCTTGAATGATATCTTGGAATACCTTTTTATCTCTCTCTGTTCTTTCCTTCAGAAATCCCAATCCTGACTGGTTGGTTGTCCATTGTCTTCACCTATATCTGTTATTTTCTCTGATCTTTTTTTTTTCCTGCTTTCTCAAGCTCATCTTGCACAGCCCCTGTCGTGTTTTCAGCAAGGTCTTTGCTCCTTTCTGTGACTCCCCAGTGTTACCTCTTTTTTTTTTTTTTTTAACGTGATGACTTGATTTTACTCATCCCTTCTTTCTGAGCTCTGCTAGTTCTTTTTTTTTTTTTTTTAAACCATTAGTTCTATCATTTCTTTTCTTTTTGGGGGCTGTCTTGTCTTTGTTTTCAGGTCTTATTTCTTAAAGGCTCAAAAAATCAGTTGTAATGAATTACCACATACTCAGTGGCCTCTAAGAACACACATTCATTATCTCACAGTTCTGGAGGGTCAGGAGTCGGATGTGGGTCTCACTGGGCTGAAATCTCAAAAAATCACTTGTAACGAATTGCCACATATTCAGTGGCCTCTAAGAACACATGTTCATTATCTCACAGTTCTGGAGGGGCAGGAGTCGGATGTGGGTCTCACTGGGCTGAAATCCCGTTGTCGGCACACTTGGGTTCCTTTCTGGAGGATCTCTGGGAGAATCCCCCTTTTCTCACCCTTCCCAGCTTCTAGAGGCTACCTGCATTCCATGGCTCAGGGCTCCTTTCCTCCACCTTCAAAGCTAGCAGCAGTCGGTCAAGTCCTTCCCACATCACAGAGCCCTGACCTCCCACAGCCCTGTGTCCTTCCAGCTCTACCTTCTCTTGTGTCCTCCTCTCCACTTTTTTAAAAGAAGATTTTATTTATTTATTTGACAGGGAGCGAGAGAGTGCACAAGCAGGGGGATTTCAGAGGGAAAGGGAGGAGCAGACTACCTCCTGATCAGGGAGCCCAATGTGGGCTCCATCCCAGGATCCTGGGATCATGACCCAAGTTGAAGGCAGAGGCTTAACCGACTGAGCCACCCAGGGGCCCTCCTCCTCTCCATTTTTAAGAATACTTGTGGTTGCAAATTGGCCCCCCACCTGGGTAAGCTGGGCTACTCTCCCTCACTTAGTTGATTAGGAACCTTATTTCTATCAGCAACTTATTTCCTCTTTGCCATGTGAGGTGACAGATCCACAAGGGTTGGGATGTGGACATGTTTGGGTATAGGAATAGGGCACAATTCCACCTACCACAGAGATCATTTTAAAGTTAATATAAATGATCTTGGAATATATTCCTTTTTATTTCCTGCTTATAGTCTCTCTCTCTCTCTCTCTCTCTCTCTCTCTCTCAGTAGTAATTTTTAGAAATAAATTTATGTTTGTTCATAAGCAAGAGGGATTTTTCCATGCTAGGCTGTTAGGGTAGGCTAGGGATTGGGGGGAATAAAGCAAGGTCGCTGGTAGTTTGCGTTTAGGTCTGCTCATGGATATTCTGTCCCAGGATAGGATTTGCTCTTCCTTGATCCGCAGGGAAGCCCCTTGTCAGGCAGGGGCTTGTTCATTTGTGTGGATGTATATGTGGGGGTGTGCTTGAGCTCCTAGCCACCCCTTATTTCTCTTACCACAGTATTCCTTCTACCTTACTTGTGTAATTCTTAAGGATAAGTTTTGGTTAATCAGTTTGTTGATTTTGAAATATTCCTAGAAGACAAACAATGAAAATAATGGTTATGGTAAGCATATTGATTATTAAGTATGACTGCCCACTACACACTCTTAAAGAGAGTATAGGCCTTGCCTGGCAGTGGCAGTGTTTCAGACCACCTGGGTCCCTCGCTGTGCTGTCTGCTTTCCCCCTGCCACAGCCATGGAAGATGGCCAGCCCGTGGTCCTACCAGCAACCTGGGCCCTGACTCAGAAAGTTTAACTCGAGGCGTCTTAAGCATGATGTATATTGTCTAGCTTCAGATTCAGGCTCAGCCAGTTACTAGTTGTGTAATCTTAGTCAAGTTGCTCGAGGTTCATTATGCCCGTTTCCTTTCTATAAAATATTTTAATTAAATTAAAAATAGTTAATCCACATAACGTCCTTACAACTGTCTGACTCATACTCAGAGCTCCATAAATGGTAGCCATTAGTATTGCTCTTTTAGAAATTTGGAATTAGGAAACCAAATGAGTAGGAGAGCTTCCAGTAGTAGAAAATAAAGCCGGAGTGTCGTGAGATAGAACAGTAGTTCTTAGTCCTTTATGGGGTCATCACCCCCTTGAAGACTCTGATGAAGGTATGGACAGTCCCCTGCAAAGAAGGGTATATGCATATGTAACTCACGCAAGGTCAAGGTTGAAAGCGCCCCCTGTGCAGAGAATGAGGGGAGGGGGCTGCAGCAAGTCAAAACCGTATGTGAATCAGACTTATGAAAGCACAGAAACTCATCCAAGCAGAGAAAACTGTTTCATAAACACGGAGCATGGACTGACTGAGGAGAGAAGCCGAAGCCGTGAGACAGCCCTTCAGTTCTGAGTCCCGCAGTTCCTACCCTGACATTCTTCAGAGGACCCTGCTTATCTCCCCACTTCCCTGGACACCTGCTGTGGACATAACCAAGGTGGCCTGGATCTCATGTCCTGCAACCAAATTAGCAAGATAAAGTCAAAGATAAAGCTGATTTTTACATGATGAAGTATTGCTGTGTCCTTTCAGATTGTTTTTAGCCAATATTGTGAAGTTTTCCTGTGGGTGTGATTGTATCCACAGGCCCGGTGCTTTCAGAATAAAGTGAATAACCAGCTGTCATGGCTTTCCAGCTGCTGACTTCCTTTTTTGGAGGTTGAACCCTTTCCAGGCTTATCCTACTTTTTCCTATATCAGTGTAAGGAAAAAGCAAGGAAAAGGTAACATCAACTTTTCGAGTAGAATTCTTTTTCATTTTGGTTCACCTTTTAAAATCTTTGAGCTGAGGGGCGCCTGGGTGGCTCAGTGGGTTGGGCCTCTGCCTTCAGCTCGGGTCATGATATCGGGGTCCTGGGATCGAGCCCCACATCAGGCTCTCTGCTTGGCGGGGAGCCTGCTTCCCCCCTCTCTCTGCCTGCCTCTCTGCCTACTTATGATCTCTCTCTCTGTGTCAAATAAATAAATAAATTCCTTTAAAAAAAAAATTCAAGCTGAAAATGAAGCAGAACTCTGCAAGGTTTTATAGATAGAAAGGATTCTAAAGATTTTTGGGTCCCCCTACTTCTTTCAGAAGTAAAGGAGAGTGGACCCAGCATCATGTTGCATCCTCTGTCTCATGTAGTCCTTGAGACAGCCTTTGCTTTACAGATGAGGAAACGGGCACAGAGAGATGAACTCCTGACCCACAATCAAGATACAGCAAGTGGTAGAGCTCGGTTTGGGAACCTCCCATCTTTCTGACTACAAAGCACAGTTAGAATGTCTCCGTGGTCTCCAAACCTCTGGCTAGAGTTGAAGATTTGCATTTCTTTCTCTCAGCATGGCCTTTCAACATCTCTTCTAGAAAAGGAAGCTGGAAATATGCGTTCCCCACTGTTTTTATCTGTGCTCCAGAAGGATCCTGCCTGTGTGCATCTAGCCCTCAGAGCAGTGTAGTTTCAGCTGGCTTCTAAGCTGGAACTTCTGTTGGGTGTTTAGCCACGCTTTCCAAACAAAGGCCCTCCCAGGGACCCGCAGCTTGGGGGTGCTGGGAAGGACGGACAGAGACTGCTGGGACAGCAGTCATCCAGCTTGAGCATTAGCATAAACGGTATTTGCTTACAGAGTATTTGCAGGGTGATGGAGTGGTCGAGAGCACTGACTCTCCAATTAGACTGCTTGGGTGTATCTGAGCTCTTTGGTTTAATACTTGAGTGACCTTGGGCAGAACCTGCTACATCTCCTCTCCGTTTCCTTATCGGTACTGTAGGAGGTACGTAATACGTTGGGTTGTTTGGGGGATTAAATGTGATCATGTATATAACCCACTTAGCGCAGGCCTGGCTTGGGAATGCTCAGTAAATGCTGGCTATTTTCATACCACTTGCAAATGGTGAAGAGAAACCTCAAAAGAGGTAACATCAGTTTCTTACTAGACTTCTTTTTTATTTTAGTTAATCTTTTTAAGTTTTTGAATTGAAAATAAGTTGTAACTTTATAGGCTTTTATAGCCGGGAAGGATTACTTACTATCCTTGAAAATGGTAACTCCAGTGTTTAGCTGACAAGACTAGTTTTTAGAACTACAGTCATTCTGAGTGAGCGTAAAATACTCGTTTTCAAAATGCAGGACATGTATATATGCATTTTACGACTATAATGAAGAGAGGTAGAAATACATTCTTGTTCCAAGTTGTTTTGTCGCTAAACCATTAAATAATATGGCTGTTTTCCTTTTCCTCAGCAGAGGAAAGAAGCTTCCATCCCTGTATCTTCTAGGACTGTAAAAAGCTTCTCGTTTTGTTTTTTAATGCCTTCTTTTACTGCCAGAAGTAACTAGCAGGCATTTTCATTTTATTTATAATAATATACCAATATTTAACTTTAAACAATAACTCAATTCTTTTCTGGTTCACTGTGCAGATGAATAATTTTCAAAGGTATTTGTTCTTGTAGACGGTATGATTTGTTCTAGACATGTGGATTTTTCAAGTTTCCTAGACATTTCCATGCACAATGGAAGTGTTAGTTTGCACAGTGTCCTACCAACTAATGTATAAATTGTACCAGTGTACAGCTTATTACTGTATAATGTACATCCTCTATAAACTTAGGAAATGCAGTAATGTATAGTTTATTACTAGGTGATTATTTGGGGCAGAGTTACACATAAATTTGACAGGCTCACATTTGTGAGTACAAAGAATACCACGTGCATTTCGGATTATAATAGTTTGCCCTAGAAAGGAACTTAGAGATTATTCTAGACCAGTGCTCATTAAATAGAAAATTGAGGCACAATTACTTATTTGCATGAGTTACATAGGTTAATTATGATAATTTCTCCTTACCAAAAAGTTTATACGACATGGCTTCGCTTGCAATTTGTCTTACCTCTTTTGGATTAAAAATCCAAAAATAAGACAATCTTGTATTTGAAGAAGAAAGACTGAATCCTGTTGTTATGATAAAGCTGAGTTAGGGTTTCGAGAATGAATATTAAACTCGTACTTAGTGTCATATCCAGGAGTTTTCTGTAGTATCTTCAGTTGGGTTGTCCACCTATTATAGTTACACTACTTTATTAAAATTAAGACAAAAAATAAAAAATGTCTTAAGATTTTATTTGAAAAGAGAGGGAGCACATGGGGGGAGGGGGTAGAAGGAGAGAGAGAAGCAGACCCCCCTCTGAGCAGGGAGCCTGATGCAGGGCTTGATTCCAGGACCCTGAGATCATGACCTGAGCTGAAGGCAGACGCTTAACCAACTGAGGCACCCAGGTGCCCCACGTTTAGACTACTTTTACATATAAAGTAATATCTAAAGCAATGAACTAATTTGCAAATAAATAGTATATGCATTTTCAAAGAAAAATTGTTTGCAAATGTTTTTTTTTCCTTCCCCTAGTATTTGAAGATACTGTTAAAGAATTGCAGTTTGTTACAAACTTGATTGGTTAGGATCACACTGTATTATTTAAAATTCAGTTTTAGTAGTATTACAGCAATCAAATGGGGAGAAACCAAAAGAATTATTAAAACTATTTCAAAGCTCAAGACCAGAAATAATATTGGACTAAGTTTCCAATCTTTCCCTTGGCCTGGAACATTCTTATTTTATTTTTTATTAGTGAGAGCATGAGAGAGTGGGTGGAGGGTCTGAGGGAGAGAGGGGGAATCCCAAGCAGACTCTGTGCTGAGTGCTGAGCCTAATGTGGGGCTCAGTCTCATGCCTCAAGATTGTGACCTAAGCTAAAATCAAGAGTCAGACGTTCAGCTGACAAACCCACCCAGGCACCCCCGTCTGAAACATTCTTAATCCTTTGTCTTCACCTGTCTGACCTTTACTTACCCTTCAGAGCCCTGCTTTTGTTTCAATGAAACCTTTCTTAAACCGTGTCTCATGTTAAATACTGTTAGCATTTTGCATTCCTCTTACATATCTCTATCTGGATTGTAATAATGTGATTATTGGTAATTTTTTAAAAACTATGTCCTCCACTGAACTGTACATTCTACCAGCGTAGAAATCAAATGTATCCTTTTTGCTGCTATATCCTTCCTGTCAAACAGGATTCCTGCTAGATACGTAGACATCCTCAATAAGTAGTTATTGACTGATGGCTGAACGGATTCCTTATTTAGGATGCTAAGAGGTGTTGAAAAGAATCAATTGGCTACTTCCCATAGGGCTTCAGGTCATGTTACCTCTATGAGGTCACCATGGGTAAAGGCTTTGTTTGAGATTGCAAGCCCAGAAATTTATCTTTACCATTTTGATCATCAGATTTATTACAAGATGCTAATTTATATGTCAGAATACACCTTTTAAATTTACGGTAGGAAAGGTAGCTAGGAACTGGAACTTGTGGTCTGTATAGATGCAGCCCAGTTGGTAATCTCTGAATAACCTTGTACTTCTCTACATTTCCTCGCCTAGTGTGCCAAGATGGTGGACTGCCTCACCAGGACTGGGTTTAAATGAGCAAGAACAAATTTTTAGTTCAGGGGCTTATTTCTTCTCCCAATATAACCTAGTATTATCCTGACTGATAAATCAGAAACTTTCTCTTGGTTTGTAGATTTCCATTCAGAGACCTGAATTACGAATATAGAGGTTGTCTCTTGAGAACAACCTCCATATTTGAATCTTATTTGTTTCTTTGAGCTTGAACTGCTTGAAACAATAACTATGCTTTACATCAAAATTATGAGAATAAGAGTTAACAAATGAAAATTTAAAACACTTAAGTAATATCCATTAACTGGGATCTTGTAGTACTTTAGAAATGGTATTTATGATTTTTAGTGAATCACACATTTGGAATGACTTCATCATAATATTTCTGGTATCTTGTTGGTATATATGGAAAATCCAGGTTGAAACGAGCAACTTCCATAAATAAGATATTAGAAGTCCTCTGGTTTTTTCCCACATTTCCTCAGCTTACATATTATATAATTCTTTGAGCAGTAGTTTGTGCAATAAAAATGGATTTCTTATAGGGTAACTTTTTTAAAAAGATTTATTTATTTTAGAGAGAGCAAGTGACTGGGGGCTTGGTGCAGGGAGAGGGAGAGAGACAATCCCCAGCACACTCCCCACTGAGCAGGAGTCCAATGCGGGGCTCAATCCCACGACCCTGAGATCCTGACCTGAGCTGAAATGAAGAGTCGGATGCTTAACCGACTCAGCCACCCCAGGCGCCCCAGGGTAATTTTTTTCATAAGGTATTTTTCAACAGAATTCTATTTGAGTACTTGAATTCTTATTTTCTTTGAGATAGGCTTCACAGAGATGCCTAAGTCTTGTATCTTGTTTCTAGAATTTTCCCATCTACAACAGAGGCTGCCAGCTATTCACCAAAATGTGTTTCCTTTTTTTGGCCACATTTTCCCTTTTAGTTCTGTGTGTCCTATGACGGAGTGGAATTCCGGTGGAATTTCTGAGGGCTAGCCATTTCCAGGGCTGGCTCATAAAAGCCCTCCCATATGTGATTCTCGATTTTCTGCCCCTTGTTTTGCACTGGTGACCCGTGCCTGAGGCCACCTGGAAGTCATGTGTTGAAGAGGGAAGACTTTCTGTCAGATGATGGGTCACTAAACGCCCTGCCTGGAGCAGAGGCCGCGTCCCTCCACCCAATTTGTATTGGACTAACGTGTGAATAACAAATAAGCTTCTCACGTTCAGCGCCTGGAAGTTGGGAGTTTATTTATTAGTGCAAGTCACATTACCATAAGACAGCATTTAATAGCTAATAGAGCAATTCCAGAGTAAATATTTAAGTTGTCAAGAATGATTAACGTATGCCTTAATTTGTAATGCATTCCCCGCAGAAGAAACAACAGTTTCACTTAAAATAGTCTGTGGAGGGGCGCCTGGGTGGCTCAGTTGGTTGGGCCTCTGCCTTTGGCTCTGGTCCTGATCCCAGGGGTCCTGGGATCGAGCCCCACATCGGGCTTCCTGCTCCATCGGGAGCCTGCTTTCCCCTCTCCCACTCCCCGTGCTTGTGCTCTCTCTCTCATGCTCTCTGTCTCAAATAAATAAATAAAATCTTTAGAATAAAAATAAAATAGTCTGTGGAGTCTCAGTCAGATTTTCATTATTCTAGGTGGCTTGGCACTTCCCTGAAAAAGCCGACTGACGGCGGCCCTGATTAAGTAGGCCCTCCGTTTATCCTCCTTCCTCCTACACCATTTTATAAGGTCACATTCTGTGTTTACAAATCCAGGGA
Organism: Martes martes; assembly: GCF_963455335.1. Classification (NCBI taxonomy): domain Eukaryota; kingdom Metazoa; phylum Chordata; class Mammalia; order Carnivora; family Mustelidae; genus Martes; species Martes martes. Next base: position 25,788,815 of record NC_137904.1, on the reverse strand, counting down.
GCATTTGCGCTATTGAGAAGGGCAGTAGGAGAGAGAGAAGGGATACATTTAAAATATCAACACAGAAGCCATTTTTCTGGGACTGGCTGGCATTCTGGCTGGTCACTTTTCCAAAACGCGTTTGCTGCCTTGAGAAGCTTAACCAACGCGTAAAAGCTGCTTGGGGTTCAACCTTCCACCCCATGCCAGAGCCAGAAATCTAGCTGTTCTTGACTCATCTCTCTCCTTATCATTCCCACCCCTCGAGGTCAGTTCAGTCTCCTGAATATATTTTGAATCTGATGCCCACCTCGTTCTCACATAGGTCTCTGTTGAAGGTGCCTTGCACACAGATGTCTTCTAACCAGTCCTTGAGCTCCAATCTTAGCACTTTCCCGCCGTAGCCTGAATTCCCGTTCTAAAATGCAGAAGTCAGTGGCTCATGCCCCTACTTTGAAGTGCTTCGGTAGCTCACCCTTGCTCTGGGGGAAAGCCTAAACATCTTGAGATGACTTGCAAGGGCCCGTGTCATCAACCGTTACTTCTCCTATCTTGTCTCACACTGTCTTTCTGTCCCTTTTCCTGCACTCTTTCCCGTGCTCTGTGCTCTAGCCTCACCGGACTTTCTTGAAACTCATCTTTTTTTAAGCCTCTCAGGCTTTGCTTCTGCTGTTCCCTCTGTGCCGGACACTGCTTTTTACCCGATTCCTCCTCCATCACCTGTATAATTCCTACCCAGCCTTGGGTTCTCAACTCGGATTTTACTTCTCGAATGGCCTCTTCTGAACCTTGAGGCCTGGGTTAACCGTGCTCCATTTGTACTCTGAGAATCACCCTGCATTTCCTCGGTTCCAGGAGCTCCGGGGCTGTGTTTTCCTATTTACTTGTCCATATCTCCTGTGGGCCTGCTTGGAGGATCTCAGACGGAGATCACGTTGGTCACCGTTGTCCCCGGCCCTTAACTCGTTGCCTAGCCCTGTAAAGATTTGTTGGGTGAAAGAATAATAGGCTGTGCGAGAACCCAGTCGTGTTCAGATTTGTCTGTGGAGTAATATTTGAGGATGTATTATGGAAGACGAAGTCAGTGCCAGAACAGCTTTCCAGATCTTGGGGAATATTGGGAAATACTGAAGACCGTCTGCATCAGAAATAATTGAATTCTGGATCTCTGTTGAAGGTTGAACTAATAGGATTTGCTGGTGGGTGTGAATGACTCCATGCTTCTAAATTATATTGCCACGGCGAACTTGTTCGCAGACAGCTCATGTCACGATCCGGCCAAGGTCATGGTGAGGATTCAACGGCACGCACATAGAGTTCCTGTCTAGCCTAGCATTTGGCATTTTGTCAGTACTCAGTAAACACTCGTTTTCCTCTCCATGAGTGACTCGGCATCTTGCTGAGAGGAGAAAGCCAGTGCCCGGTGCGGTGGGCTGCGCCACAGGTGGAGGTGGCGTCCGGCCCCTATCTGCCTGGCCTGCCCCAGCTGCATCCCTGCGGTCCTGCCCAGCATGTCCCCAGGCTGTCTGGCCCGCTCCTCAGCCAGCTCTCCAGCGCCCTCACGTTCAGACTTTGGGACTGTCAGACCTCGTCCTTTCCCTCCCAAGGGAAGCTGCTCTCTTCTTTCTCACCTGTAGGGATGTGTATTCCGTCTGCACTTCTGTAAATGCTGCTGTCTAGGACCAGGCTGTTTCCGCCTCCTGTGATCCGAGTGTGGGTAACGTGGCAGACACACGGAGCTAAGAGCATTTATTCTGTGGTCAGACTGCTGGGCTTGAATCGTGGCACTATTGCCCCCGGCCTCTGGAACCTTTGGCAAGTACCTGAACCCCTCCGGTCCTCATTTCTGCCATATGTAGATTGGGAACCGTGAGGTAAGAAGGGGTACTTCTTCTGATACAAGTGGAACAGAGCTACCACCTGAGAAGCCCCGAGTAACTACCAGCCATCATCCATCTCAGTGGGGCCTGGCGACCTCAGGCATGCTTCTGTAGCTCACAGTATCGCTTCTGGGCTGAGGCTGCAGCTCTGCACCCTCTCCTCTCACCCTTTTGTCTTGCTTTCTCTCCGGTATCCCCCAGGAACTCAGACTCACCCTTCAAAGCTAAGCTTATCAGCTTTTCCCTTGGCGGGGTGCTTTGGCTACAAGTGACAGAAAACCCAAATAAAAATGATCTAAACAGCAAGGGAAGTTCTTTATCTTTGTAACAAGAAGTCTAGAGGTAGGATGGATCCAAGGTTGTAAAACCCCATTGCTCAGTCATGTCCTCTAGGACTTGGGTCCTTCCCATTCCCTCGGCATTTTGACTTGTCCTCTTAGGCTAGTTCCCCTCGTGTTAAGATAAAGATTCGGGCACTGTGTGCATTCTAAGAGGACTTCCCCCTCATTTTCACTCAGATCAAGGGAACTTTCCTAATCTGATAGCTGACAAGGGAACTGGAATTCCCCGTTTTAGTTAGACTAACCAAGATCCATCTACCTGCAGCTGGGGATAAGATTCCATTCCCTGAGCAAATGACTGGGAGTGTGTTGGGAGAGGAGTGAACTCCTGAGCAGAATCAGGGCTCTGCTGGCCAAGGAAGTGGGGTTGGGGGTGCATTTGGGTAGAGAATATACCATGTCTTCTGCAAAGTTCAAAATATTTTGTAATGAGTAGGAAAGATCTAAAAATGAATTGGGAGTCACATTGAAGTCAGAAAAACTGGATTTAGTGCGTACTGTAGAAAATCAAGTCAGACTGAGGAGTGGTGCTGGAGCATGGAGGATGGATGTGAGGGCTGGAGCTATGGCATCCTCACTGACCAGACATAGGGACAGGGAAGAAGAGCCTCATCTGGTTTCCAGCTTCTTCTCAGCTAATCAGGTAGCCATTCACGGAGATGATGGAGACTAGAGGCCAAGTAGGTTTGATGGACAGGGATTTGATTGAGGTTTTGTAAATTATTGTTTATTTTTATTGGGGTTTGAACTTATAACCCTGAGATTAAGACCTGAGCTGTGATCAAGAGTCAGATGCTTAACCAGCAGAGCCACCCAGGTGCCCCTGATTGTGTTGTTTTAAACAGACTGAGTCCGAGGTGCCTGTGAGACATCATCGTGGAAATAGTCCGTAGGCAGTTGGAGATATCTCTGATTTGAAATGTATTACAAAATGCTGCTCTTCAGCTCCCAAAGGTTCTGCCCCTTCTCCTGTCCTCCATTCAGATGCGATCTCCCAGCCATCATTGTCCTTTCTGCCCATCTTGTTCAGGAGCTGTCTTTCTCTACTCAGGGAACCCCTCTGTTTGGGTGAAGCCATTGCTTCCATCACTATCTGTGTGCCAAGGCTTCAGTGGAGTACTGAGAATCAGGTAACCATTTCCCATGAAAGTTAATTTCAAGGTTGCCTGCTTGGCTCAGTCTGAAGAGCATGTGACTCTTGATCTTGGGGTTGTGAGTTCAAGCCCCAAATTGGGTGTAGAGATTATGTAAATAAATAAACAAACAGATAAATAAACTTTAAAGAGTTTAATTTTGATTTTACAGAACAAAATAATTCAGTGAATTTACTTTTTAAAAGTCCATAAAAATTATTAAATTACCAAAAAAAAAAACCCACCCAAACATCTCCCAAACCAAAATACTTCCATCCCCAAGCCCAGGAAGTTGTGATGCGTGGTCAGAGTTCTTTAAAGTCATATTAAAAGTATAGATTCAATCTGATAGTTCCCCAAAATTATCATTCTGAAAACTGGTGATCAGAAATATTCATTTCCAGCGTGCTCTTGGGACCTCACTCACCTGGGAAAATCCCTTCTCCCATTGTGACCGAAGATGCCCAACTGCCAACATACTGTTACTGAACTGAGAGCTCTGAACTTTGTATCTTTATATCCTGCCCTCTGCGTTTCTCCCTGATGGCTCCCAGCCCTTCAGATGCAATCTGCGTCACACTGGTCCCTACTGGTCACTATGCCCACCGTTCCGCCACTCTTCTGAAGTGTTTGCAAGCACCTTCGGCACGTCCATCTCCTGGCCATTTCCTGGTCATACCTCTCTACTCACCTGCATTCCACTGGCCTTTCTTTGTCTCGCCTGTCCTGCATCATCCCCAGCCCCTCCTTAGTCCATTCCCACTGCCACTAGGTCAAGAGGAAGCATTAACTAGTTTCAGCCTGCCTCTGGGGCAGCTTGACCACGGTGAATTTGTTTTGCAAATACTACATAGATATTAGTTGACCTGACAATTATAGCTGGACCTCTTCTATTAAGATAATATGAAAGGTCAGGGCACTTGGCTGGCTCAGTCCGAAGAGCGTGTGACTCTTGATCTCGGGTTTGTGAGTTCAAGCCCCATGTTGGGTGTAGAGATTACTTTAAAAAAAATTTAGAAAAGATAACATGAAAGGTCTACCCAAATAGTAGTAGTTGTATTACTGCTGAGCACAGCAACTCAGCATGAATGCCTCTTATTTTAAAAACAGCCCTCGAAAAGGCACCTGGGGGGCTCAGTCAGTTAAGCGTCTGACTCTCGGTTTCAGCTCAGGTCCTGATCTCAGGGTCACAAGGTGGATCCCCGAGTCGGGCTCCATGCTTAGCTGGGAGTCTGCTTGGGATTCTCTCTCTCCCTCTCCCACCCCCCATGCACATGCATGTTCTCTGTCTCTCTCTCAAATAAATAAATAAATCTTTAAAAATAAAAAAATAGTTGTAAATAGGCCCAGAACAGCATGGAGAAGCAGGCACGCTCATTGAGGGGCGATTTAGACATCTTTCAGAATCCACCCTAAATATACATATGGGCATTTGCATGTATATACATATACATACACACATTTGCATATATACATAAGAGGTATAACATTTCCATATACCTACTTTCTTACAGGATATAGGAAATTGATAGCATTGGTTATAGTTAGAAGACGGCCCCAGAGGTTGTGGGTTAGGGTGTGAAGGAAATGTCCATTGCATTTCTTTGTGCGCCTTTCAAACTATGATGATTGATGGATTACTTGAAAATTTTTTCAACATACTCTTCTGTGCCCAGCAATTTTACTTGAGGGCATTTCCCCTAGAGAAATATTTGTGCATGTGTTAGCAAGCTCAGTGTACAATGATGTTAAAGACAGCATGTTTATAGTAACGAGAGTAACAACAAAACTAGGAGCAACCTAAAAGTTCACCAGTATGAGTGGCCTGTCAGTTTTGACATATGTGTACTGTTGTTTAGAAAAATGAGGTATGCAGAGATGCTAACATGGAAAGATTGCCGAATTAGGATAGGATGAGTTAGGCTTCAGTCACACAAACACCCCCCAGGTCTTAGCAGCTTAACGTAACAAGGGCTTACATCTCACTCACATAACACCTGCGGGCCCAGGAGACTGCTGGCAGCCAGTGAGTGCTCAGGCTGCTCTAATCTGTGGCCCTGCCATCTCAAAACAGACCGTCCTTGGTCCCCACAGCAGTGTGCATGCCGGCTTTTCTGTGCTTCAGCTCAGGAGTGTGGATGTCCCGTGGCTATCAGCCAGAACTAATGACGTGGCTCTGCCTAACCCCAAGAAGGGGCTGGAATGGGGAAGAAGAGATGGAATGTTCGGGGTCAAACCTGTGTCTCTGCCATGTACAAGCAGAGCACAGGCATGTAAAATTTTCTGGAAGGATGTAGAAGAAGTGATGAACAGTAGAAACCATTGGAGAGTGGGATGAAGGCTTAGGCTGTCTGAATACTTTTACCATTTTTTATATTTTCAACCCAACAATGAAATGTCTAACCTGCCTTCAGCACTGGAGTTTATAGTAGAATTCAGGTACATTAACTTTTGTGGGTTTTTTTTTTCAGTCCAGTCTAGATTGACCCTGAGGTCCTTTATGAAAAGAAAAATTGAGTTTTGAGGAATCTGAATTGTACAATTGTTAACTTACCTTAAGCGAAATTATTGTATAGCTTTCCTATGTGAACGGGGATAAAACATGTATAGAAAAGAGAGAATTGCAAAATCTACCTCTCTCCTTCCTTATGTTATTTTGTTAGGCCTTGCGTGTGCAGTGTTGTAAAAAGGGAAATGCCATTCACCATTTACCCTGCACTGCTCCTTTCCTGAATATGCTGGAGCTAAAGGGCAGGCAAAGAAATAAGTAATCCATTCAGAGTGAGCAAGGAACTGACTAGCATTGCCTTGGAAAGCCAAACACCCAGTGAGCTATAAAAATGCAGTAACAGATGACATAATACTTACCCTTAAGAGAAATATTTAAAAAGTGTATTAGTCTCTTTAGGCATTCAAAATAGGAAGGCTTGCTTTTACAGGTTAACGCACTGTTTCTACAAAGCCAGACATTGTCATTTACAAATGGGGCATAAAAATACACATTTAAAGTAACTGAACAAGTAAACAGCATATAACACGCTGGTTGTGGTAGCATAAGATTACTTTTATAATCATGCTCTCCCATCTCTCATCAAACTCTGAGAGGACAGCTTAACTCCTGAAGTTACGTCTGGTCTGAAAAGACTGATGTGGTTTGAGCTCTTGTGTCTCAGGGAGACTCCAGAGCCTGAACAGAGAGCAGTGGCCTCCCAGAGAGCTCTTCCAGGACCAGGTCCAAGGCCAGCGCTTCTCTGGACTGGCCCACTTCCAACCTTGGTGTCCTGATGGGCTGCCTTGACCAGCGTTAGACTCTGCCTTCTATGTCGGCCTTCAAGTTTGTACTTTTGCTTTCAACGAATTCTCTTGGTTTTGAGGTTATCTCTTTATGTTTTGTGTAAATGCTACCTCCTTTTTATGGTCTTACTGCTTCATCAGTCATCAGTTTTGGCTCCAAAACCAGCCTCAGTATGTGAGAGACTGACACCTCGGAGCCCACCCTGGCTAGAGCCCTTTCAGTCGTCATTTCTCTGGACCTGCCTTCACCATGATATTCAGTTCACTGTGACTGCTACTTTCGGAAAAGATGGGTCTTTTCCAGACAAAAAAGGCAGTGAAGGTGGTTTTGCCAAGGATTAGGGATTAAGTTAAATTGGATTAAAAATAAGTAATACAAATTTTATTTCCCTAGTGTAGCTAATAGGGCTAAACTATAAATTTAAAACAGGCCTTGTTAAAAATTTAGATGATTGTAAACCTAACAAGTAATGAAAACAAACGCTTACACTTTCTGGGGTTTTTACGCACTTCTCCACTAGAGTTGCTAAACTAGCCTGATGGATTTTATACATTGTAACATGCTCCCACTGTGGGTGACTAGTGTCCAGCCTGTGTCACACACAACCTCACGGGGACAATTTAGCAGCATCCGCAATGGTCTGTACTTTGTCGAACAAGATGAGTTCACTCATCTCCCCCTTGGCTGTCCCATGATGTCAAATTGCCATAAAAGTTTCTAAACATTCTCTATTTCTGTACTTCCCACAGACTAAGCAACCAGCAATGGGCAGACTGCAGCCCTCAGAGTAACGGTGTTTCGTTTTTAATAAAGAAATAGAGGGACGCTTGAAATATTATATATTAAATAGCGATGGCAAATTAAACAGTTTCAAAGAGTAAGAGTGGAGATGCCCCAGGGCAGCATCCGATTAACTGATGAATAAATTGTAGAGACAGCAATCAGCTTCGACCTCCCGTGGAGGGAGGGAGAGCCTTCAGGCTAGAGATGCCACAGAGAGCCTTACAGAGATGGTGGGACTTGAAATACTTCCTAAGAGATGTTCAGATGCTTGAAAATAGAAATTGGATCGATTTTATGAGTAATTGTAGTATCTTGATTAACTAGTTGGTGAATTGTTCTAGAAGCCAAAAGTAAACTTGAGCATTAGACTGATTAATAGCATCTAAGTACTGACTTTACCAGATGAATCTTAAGGTCAGCCTTTAAATGCCAAGGGTGCTTCCTTGCTGGGGCTCTTTCCTTAAAGATTAAAGAAATTAAAAACAAGAGTTTTTGTTCTTCTGAATCGTACCAGATTTCTTCGCAACTACTGCATGTGAACCCGCTTCTTTGTAAGTAGCACTACTCAGGAAGGTTCCTCTCAAAGAGCTCTGTTTTGCAGATGTTGTTGTGTAACATGGTTTTAATCCTCGCCAGCTCGGTCCTCCTGTTTTAATTCTCCTGCGTGCAGTTGGTATTGCATCACTTCCTTTGCAAGAGAACTGACTCCGGATCCTAGGGCAGGGTTGTTTTTTTTTTTTTTCTTCTTTCATTGTTTTGCACAGTGTCTATTACCTGTTGATGGTATCAGAACGTTCTGTTAGTCATCACCAGAAATTATTATTACACCTGTCAGCTAGCTGGTCGTGTGGTGAGCTGTGTGTAAGTGACAGATGACTATGTGTATGTATTTCCCCCCAAAAACCAGGTTTATTATCTTTAAACATGAGTCCCGCTTAAAAATTGGGTAATGTCCCTTAAAAATGCACTCTCTCTAGCTTCTCTTGAAAAATGAAAAGTTCTGGCACAGCTCAGTATACATTTCAAAATAGGGACCATCTACGAGATGAATAGCTACTCGCTTATATAGGGCACGTGGTGGTCCTGTGCCCTCCATGTCCTGTGCAGTTCGTTTCTGTTTCCGTTATGTGTGTTGCCTGCCTGGCTTCCGTGGACAGCTTCCTTTGATTACGGAACTAGTGTATGTCAGAGCCGAGGCACGCCAGAACAAAACCTCCAGCTTTACCAGGGCCATCAGCGGCTCCCTTTCCTAACTTGAATTATGTATCATCTGAAGAACAAAATGATACACAGTTGACCCTTGAGCAACACAGGGGTTGGGGCACTGATTCTCCCCATGCAATTGAAAACCCGGGTAAAACTTTGACTCCCCAAAACTTAACTACTAATAGTCTACTGTTGATCAGGAATCTTACTGATAATATAGGTAGTTGATTAACACTATATTTTGCATGCTATATGTGTTTTATACTGTATTTTTACAGCAAAGTAAGCTAAAGGAAAAAAATGTCATTAAGAAAATCGTAAGGCAGACAAAATACATTTACAGTGTTGTACTACAACAAATCTGTGTAAGCGGACCTGCACAATTCAAGCCTGTGTTGCTCGAGGGTCAGTGGTATAATCCTGTGGCTGTATTAAGCTGGTCCATCTTAGAAAAGCAGGTTATTATAATCTGTATAAATAAATAATTAGTATGTGTGTACATATATTTGCATGCATATACATACATATATACATACATACATATTTGAGAATAGGACAGATATGAAAACATTAACAGTCCGAGAGAAAGATAGTTGGAAGTTTTTTAAGGCTCTTCTTACAACTTTTAAGTTTGCAATTATTTCAATGTGAAATTTATTTTTAAAAGTCATAGCTAACTCTCAGCCACAGATTGTCAACAGTGAAGAAGATGTTTTTTTCCCTAAATGATTAATCTTTTAGTCAGAATTTGAGGAAAGGAAACGTTTAAGACCAACCTAATTGATACCATGTCTTACAAGTTACTTTCCAGCAAAAAAATTTTTTTCTTTCCTCTAGTAGATATTAAGGACAAAACTTGGAAAAAATATTTTTGTATGCATTAATAACCAAAACAATTTATTTCTGCATCCACTTTTAGCAGCCTGCCATAAGAACTCATTCAAAGCATAAATAAAGGCATTGCCTCTCTAAAGAAAGACCTTATTAGCAAAATGTACACATATTTGCTGATGTGCAGGCACCAGCATATTAGCTATTTCAAACATGCAACAAATCCGAGCTGTTTGTTCATTTGTGGTAGTGGATTTGTGCCAGTTTAGCCCCGTGCTTTGGTCTAATTGATGGTATATGTCTCCTAGAAGGCCAGTCAGGATAAAACCTGTAGAGTCCACAGAGCCATGACAGAGGACGAAGATAGTCAACCACAAAACTCATTCTCCTTATGTTCCCAAATAAAGTGAAACTATTTGCCCTAGATTTGCCGGTGGAAGCCCCTTTCAGCTGGCAGCAGTATCTTTTGATATGTCCCTCTCAGTCTTTAAGAAGTTCCTTATTTTCTGGCTCAGTAAGATTCCAGGCTCATCTTGTGCTTTTCCCATCCCGGTGATAAAATCAGCTGTTTCTCTAAAAAGCATTGGTTCAGTCTTGGTGTGGCATTTGGAAATCAAGATGGGGAGGGAGGAGCATGCATGGGTGGCTCAGTCTCCCTTAGGCATCTGCCTTTGGCTCAGGTCATGATCCCAGGGTTCTGGAATCCAGCCCCAAGTCAGGCTCCCTGCTCAGCGGGGAGTCTGCTTCTCCCTCTCCTCCCCTTTCCTACTCTCTCTCACTATCTCTCTGCCTCTCAAATAAGTAAACAAAATCTTCCAAAAAAAAAAAAAAGAAAGAAAGAAAGGAAGAAGTCAAGATTGGTAGTGGGCGTGTTGTCGCTGCTGGTGTGTTACTGCTTTTAGACTTTCTCAGAAAACAGTCCGGTGGGTGGTGCACTGGGGGAGACACACACAGATGCGCATAGACCTTTCTGTTTCTTTGTGTTCAACACCGTGAGTTCATACCAATAGCTCCCATTTCTTTTTTTCTTTTTAGATTTTTATTTATTTATTTGACAGAGATCACAGTAGGCAGAGAGGCAGGCAGAGGGTGGGGGGGGGGAAGCAGGCTCCCCGCTGAGCAGAGAGCCCGATGGGGGGCTCCATTCCAGGACCCTGAGATCATGACCTGAGCCAAAGGCAGAGGCTTTAACCCACTGAGCCACGCAGGCGCCCCGATAGCTCCCATTTCTGTCTGACTCCACGGGGTTTGTTTTAATCTTCTCCTTCGAAATTGGTGAGTTCCTTCTGCAATTGTGAGAGAGACCTGGCTCCCTTCATCTTACCATTTACACACAGTCTCCGTCCTCCTGAATGTCACTGATCTCCCCACCGTGGGGCTGCCTGCTCCACCCCTACCCTGAAGGACACCGGGCTGCGGACAGACCCAGCCTGCCCAATCCTCTGCCCTGGCTCTGCCAGATGGACTGGCCACGCTGGCCAAATCCTTGACTTTTTAAACTTAGACGGATTATAAGCACAAACTTGAGACAGAGTATTTCCTGAAATTATAAAATCAGAATATTAATTTTTTTTCTTATTTGGTCACATTGTTTAGTTTCAGTCCTTTTTTCACAGAGGACAGTGGGACTTAAAATTTAGGGACAGCTCTGGAAATAATGCTATTGATAAGTAGGCTGAGCTTTTCTTTTACTTCGTGAGATGCAATATTAACAGACATTTAGGGAAACGGTTTCCTGGGCAGGGTTGAGCTGGAGGATAGCTGCTTTCTGGGGGCCACTAAAGCTTTTCTCACCGGCCTGGGAAGCTCTGAATTTAATCCTGGTTGCGGTGACACTGAAAAAAATAAGTGTGATAGTATTTGCCTTAAATTGGCAACCGATCTATTTACATAAATTCCTTTCTCAGTTTGATCTAGCAATAAAAATGATTTAATTTCTGCTCTAGGAACTAAGAAAAAATAAGGAAAATTATTTGTTTTTTCCATTTCCTGGTGTATTTGATCTGTTTTTAGTTTTTGACTCTTTTCTTTGCCACCACATTCTTCTTCTCTTAGTTCACTTCCTCATGTCTGGTATTCCTGAGTATAGACAGCACTTGGTTATTTTCACGAGTGCAGAAGGACCGACTGAATAAAGCAGAGTAGCAGAGTATCTGTACCAAGTTTGTCTTCGGGATATGTTGATTTTCTATAATTGAATATGAGTCTGTTTAAACTTGGAGGTCTTTACAATTCACCTCTTCATGATTCCAGGTCCCTCCTCTCTTAGTAAAAATTCCCCCTGGGGGCGCCTGGGTGGCTCAGTGGGTTAAAGCCTCTGCCTTCGGCTCAGGTCATGATCTCAGGGTCCTGGGATCGAGCCCCACATCGGGCTCTCTGCTCAGCAGGGAGCCTGCTTCCCCCTCTCTCTCTGCCTGCCTCTCTGCCTACTTGTGATCTCTCTCTGTCAAATAAATAAATAAAATCTTAAAAAAAAAAAAAAAAATTCCCCCTGGATGCCACAGCAGTGTACTAGGAATAAGTAAAAATGAATTTGAAAGAAATCTGGCTCACGGTCTCTCAGGAGACTTGAGTACAATATGGGAATAAAGCTGTAAAATGCAACATCTATATCATGGGACAAAAAACCCTTTGCAGAGTGGTAATAATGGATGTAGTTTGCCTTTTGTATCCTCTTTAGGCCCCTCCAAATTCAGCTTCCTTTTCCTTACCATTACAACTCCATCCCAGAACTGATAGCCATTCTTGAGGCGCCCCAGGGAACAGCTTCGGGTGTTTCACTCAGGGATGCCCTCTGACCCTCCAGATCTTCCTTTAGGGTCTGTGGCATCAGAGCAGTGGCAGGGTTACCAGATTCGCACAGTGAAAATTCCCCAGGCCCCCAGACACTCCCAGCGTTGATGTAGTAAGTGTGCTGGTTTAACCTCCTCCTGCCCCTGAGGCTGCTGTCCATTGTCCTAAAGCAAGGCCCCCTAAGTGACAAATTCTACAGTGCTGAAAGGCGAAAGGAAGTGAACTCCTCTCTAGACACAAGCAAAGTTGTCTAGAAAAACCAAAACAAAAAACAAAAAACCTTCCAACGTCAAACCAAAAGAAAGTGCTAAGTATAAGAAGTATAAGGATAATGCAAATTTTTAAGCTTTACTTAAAGAAATGTGGCCTTGTTGGGTGTTTGAGACTTCTGACAAAGCCATAGATACCTGCTGACAAAGTTTCTGGCCATTCATGCATTCATTCATTCATTCAGTAAATTTTTTTGCTGGTTTTAAAATCCTCTGCTCAGTTCTGGGGTAGCTGTTAGTTCACCCAACAGAAACAATAGCCAAACACAGAACTTCGGAGCATCTGGGAAGCTTTCCAGTTGTCCCGTTCTTACACAATCCATTCTGTAGGAGAAACAGATGCCCCTCCCAGGCCAGTGCAAGCTGTGCTTGTAATTGAGATTTCTCAGAGCAGAGATGATGGTTGGGTGATCAGTTTACACGTGTGGCCTGTAACTGGACATGTGATGTCAACAAAAGGAGGTTTGGAAATGTTTCTGTTAACATTTAATAAACTTGCAATTGACAACATGCATGAAAATCCCCTGATGCACTCCTTGGCGCAATAAATTCAAGCTTAGTGTGACTTTGCTTTCTGCACTGAGAACAGGTGTTATTGCAGTAGCCGAAATGGAAAGAACCCAGCCACCTGACTATGTAACCATTTATTTCTTGTCCGTGTTTCCTGCCGCAGCTGCTGCCCAGCTTAGACCCAAAAGCTCCCTGTCTGGTTGTCCCACGTCTCAATTACACCCATGAAAACCTTGCTGTAACTGTATCAGAACCTTCATATGTTAGGAAAATTGGCGTAAGGAGTTAGTTTTTAAAAAAGTGATCTGGTCTATTGGTTACACTTTCTGTCACTCACTAAATGAGGCAGAGGGACGGGGTGAACCTGTTAGGTTTCTTGTCACCCAGAGAACTGAATATTTCAGTATAGCCTGAGGTGAAGAGGCTTCCTATCCGAGGGTCAAGATGGGGTAAGAATGTGAAGGCATCCTGTTTAGTTACAGTCCTCAGACATGTGTGAGGCGATCTACTTGTTTTTAAAAGAGTGCTCTGTACTGTGGTACAAGTGGTTTATAGTATTTAAAATGCATAATTGTTACCAGTTCATGTAATTGTGCATTTCTGCCAAAGGGTTGTCTGGCTCAGGCCTAGGTCTCATTCATTTTCCTGAGCAGCGCTGGTTTATAAGTAGGCTAACCCCTTGGTTAAGGCAGAATGCACTTAACCACTTCCCTAGGCATGCCAGGGAGCCAAATCGCTAATATAATAGGAAATTTTTTTTTAAGATTGTATTTATTTATTTTAAGAGAGAGAGCATGAGCAGAAGCAAAGGAAGAGAATCTCAAGCAGGGCCCATGCTGAGCGTGGAGCTGGGCGCAGGGCCTGATCCTGCAACCCTGAGATCATGACGTCGGCCCAGATCAAGCATCAGATGCCTAACCCACTGAGTCAGCCAGGCACCCCTAATAGGAAATCATTTTTAAGGGAAATGGGTGGGAAGGAATATATATGTAAAAGTTGAGCCTTAGGTTGGAGAAATTGTATATATTACTTGTAGACTGGAAGAGAAAATACAGTGTCATGTTACTAAGAGGCTAAGTTTCGTTCTTACGTTTTGGTCCAGATCTTCATGTGTATCATCATTAGACACTCAGCATCTCATAGCTAAATAATGCTATTGTGATTTATTCATATGCTAACGTTATAAAATACATAATGTCTTCATTGTTTCACTTATTTTAAATGTATGTGTTTAACCGTCCGTCTATTAGTCTGACGCTCTGTAGTTCCTGAGGACTCTTACAGTCACTGAGCGTGGTGTTGCTGTGGTCCAGCTCACCAGGCTCTGTATTTCCTTCACTAGGATTTTAGGTAAATCAATCAGTCAGTCAAATAATTCAAGACTATTTAAAAGCAATAGGGTGGCAAATGGAGACCAGGACAACCTGCCTTCCCTGGTGCGGGTTTGGTAAGCTTAAGAACATTTTATGACCTCAGGAAAGGAATGGCTTTTCTGGCTAGGTCAAAACGAAGCTGTTTCCGGATTCATTCTCAACAGTGGTTAAGTTACGGTCCCTCCTCTGACTGTGAGTCTCCCGCCCAGTGTGGGCGAGTCCTGACATCCCCCGTCACTGTCCACTGTTGCAGAGACTCTCCTGTCAAAGCGACCGGCTGACTGAGTGCCCTGTGAATGACCTAGGTCCTTCTCACTGCACTGATAGACTTGGAGGTTGAACCCTTTGCTGACACTCCCAGAAGTGTCAACCCAACAAGAACCAAAAGCAGTACTTTTCCAGAGGTCAGCCCAGCTGCTGTGTTTGTGGGCATGATTTGCTGTGCCTTCTCCGACAGATTATTTTTTATATCCTCAACACGTATCTTGTTTCCATTGACATAGAGTATAAAATGTTCTGTTTCCTTTTGCTGGGTAAATAAACAGTGGTATTTGCGGGGGGTGGAATAGCTTTTATGGTCAAGAATTTAGTGTGCTGAGAGGGAGCCATCGTATTATTAGTAGTGTGTTTTAACCACACTGTCTGGGACCTCAGTAGCTTGCCCTCAGGTGGGGAAGGTGTTTCTACTAATTCCTTATACCAGGAAGGTAGAATTGCTGAGTAACGACATGATCAAATTCAGGTGATAAAAAAATTAAAATAAAACCCGGATATGGGGGCACCTGGGTGGCTCAGTGGGTTAAAGCCTCTGCCTTCGGCTCAGGTCATGATCTCAGGGTCCTGAGATCGAGCCCCAAATCGGGCTCTCTGCTCAGCAGGGAGCCTGCTTCCTCCTCTCTCTGCCTGCCTCTCTGCCTACTTGTGATCTCCGTCTGTCCAATAAATAAAAAAAAAAAATATTAAAAAAAAAAAAAAAAAAACCCGGATATGTCTTGTGACTTCCTGGGCTGCAGAGCAGGTGCCCTTGGTGACAGCTGGGATTTCAGGTCCCCCTCCCTGTGCTCTTGGTACTCTGTGTCTGCCATCCTGGGAACTGGCCCCTTTGTGTCCAAAGGGTCAGGTTTAATAAGCTTAAGAGAGAAAGAAGAATAAGCAGCATCTTCCCTTGGCTCTCCCTAAGGAATCTCAGACCCAGCACAGCCTGTGCAGCTCACCATCACCTCTCGAAATTGTGCTCTTCCCCTACTGTCCCAGCTCTGTAGAATAAGCAGCGTTGTGGTCAGCTTGACTGTTCGTGTGAATGACCTTGACCCCTCCTTCTTTCCCCCCTCTCACACCCAGTAAGTCACCCTGGCCAATCAGTGCTGCTTCTGCTCTCAAAGTCTGTCCACTGCTCCACCTCCCCAAAGCTCCACTCCAACCAGAGCCCCAGTCATTCCCTTCCCAGGACCCAGGCGGTGGCCTCCTTGCTGCTCTACTGCCAGGCACTCGGTCCTCTGCAGCCTGAAGTCACAGGGCTTGCAAAAGGCAAATGTGATCAGCATTTAAACTCTGCCCCTGAGATACCGTGCAAAACCCCATGACGCTGCCCGTCTCTCATACCCGCCTCTGCCCGCGCAACCCTTGCACTCCTCTTGCTGTCCTTGCTGCGCTGTGGTCCTGTGTCCTGCCCTGTTCCCTCCCTCCACCTGTGCACTGCACGTTCTGTTGCCTCTTCCTGGAGCCCGGTCAGTGGCTGTCCTTCTCATGACCCTGAATTAGGCGGGAGACGGCTGTGCCTGTTCATCCCTCCACCATGGCTCCCAGAACAGTGCTTGGAACGTGGGCACTGTAACTCCTGAATGAATCAACAAGTGACTACAAAGAAAACTAAAGACAGCAGTAAGAACTTTTAAAGTTAGTACTTCTCTACAAGGCATGTCTTACTATTATAATAGAAATTTTTGAAAAAGCAAGCATTCTCTAAAAATGTATTTATGGAACATAGGGTTTGTTTGTTTTATTGCAAGAAAGAAAGAAAAAAAAAAGGAAAGAAAGAAAAAGGTAAAATAATTCAGCCAGGCCTCTCCTGACCACACTTTCTGGTTAACTAGCTTTTGCGCTGCTGCTCACATGAGGAGAGGTGGCTCTGGAAAAGAGAGGAACCCAGAGAGCTGAACCCCTGCCCATGGCCCTCCCGAGTTTCCTGTGTCCTGTGGAAAGCCTGACCATTCCTGTGGGAGGTTTTCTGACTTCAGAGGGCCCCTGTGAACTGCTAGGAGAATCCCTTCTGGACATGGTGCCAAGCTGGATGGCGATCCAGCACGCAAACCAGAGACAGCCGTGTCGCTGTGAGGGTGAACACGATACAGCACAGGTGTGGCGCCCGGGACAAGGGGACCCGAGGGGAGGAGGGCCGTGTCCTGCTGTCCGGACGGCTGGCGGTACTGCTCGTAATAAAGGAGGACTTCGTGTCACTGTGCGCGAGTGCTCCCGGGAGCGGAGCGTCTCGTCTTGTGGAACCGTCCCAGGAGCTCGGTGCCATGGTCACCTGCTGCTGCACTGCTGGGCTCTCTCCTCAAATGTTCTCTTTCGAGCCTTCATTCAGTATATTAAGAAAAAGGCAAAATAAAGCATCCTGTTCCAGGTGCTCATAAGGCAGAATAAGTCAAGAAGTGCCTAGATCTACCTGTTTGGAGATTATAAAATTGCTTAAATAATTCAGATGTCAGGAAATTTAATTTTTGGATGTCTTCTTTGAACCCTCCTGCTCCTAAAACTGGGCTGGGTGTCCTTTTTTCTGAGCTTCCATAGCATCTTTTCTTTGTTATTGCCTTAAATCTTTCCTAAAACAGTATGATGTGGGGGGTGGGGGGAATGTGTGTTAGCCCCCGAGCTCATGCATACGTGAGCAAGAGAGAAAGAGAATGGGAGCCAGAGGGAAATGATGCATTTTTTTTTAAACGTGTCATTTTTAGGGGTGCCTGGGTGGCTCAGTGGGTTGAGGGTCTGCCTTCAGCTCAGGTCGTGACCCCGGGGTCCTGGGACTGAGCCCCACAATGGACTCCCTGCTCTGCAGGGAGTCTGCTTCTCCCTCCTGCCCCTCCCCCCAACTTATGCTCACGCTCTCTGTCTGTCTCTTTCTCACAAATAAAAAATCTTTTAAAAAATAAAAGTTGAAAATTAGAAAACAGGTCATTTTTCAATCCTCTGTCGTTGTGCTTACTCCAGGGCATTGTCTGTTTCTGGCTCTGGCACAATAATACCGTGCCTAATTCTTCTTTGTAACTCAGGCTCTTGGCACAGTGCCTGGCACAGGGCACTTACTAGTTACTCAGATGATTATGAATGCACACAATCAGTAACTAGCAGAGCCAGGATTCAAACCTGGGGCTCCAGGGCTGGAGGACTCTGACACTCCTAATCTTTCTAACAAATAGTCCCTGCCCACTTCAGGACGTTGCAGTCCAACAAAGGGGGTTAAATGAATTAATTCCATCTCACAGAGACCATGATTTTGCCAGAAGCAGTGACAACAAGATGCCTTCACCCTTGGGAGAAAGTCTCATCTAAGAACTGGGAAAGGTGAACTGAGCATGTTGGAAGCTGGCAGTAAGCTAACGAGCATTGCATAAGTTTGGTACATCGATAAAGAAAGGGGTCAAAGTTTTATGTACTTTGAAATTAAAACTTCATTATAAGCTGTCATTTTGAAATCGGCCAGCATCATTGGTTTAAAAACCCACACCCAGCAAACAAACTGTAGTTGAAAGTACGAATTGCTGTAGCCAGCCTCTCTGGAGAATAATTTCACAAAAATTCACAAATTTAAATTGCACATATCCTTTGACCTGGCAACTTTAGCTCTGGAAATGTGTTCTACCACAATATGTACATGTATGCACAAAGAAATAAGATGCCATTGTACTTATGGTTGCATTGTTCATAGTAGAAAAGATTAGTAACAACCTCAAAGTCCAATATGGATTATTAAATTATATAACATGCATAATATATAAGTTACATAACTATGCAATAAAAATAACTATATAGCTTTAATTATAGGTAATATTAATTACATAACAATACAACAACAAATACATAGATTACATAACAAATAACATAATTAAATATGTTACTTCGTGTTCACCCATGAAATGAAATACCATGCAGGCAAAAAAAAATGAGGTTTTTCTCTATTTACTTATACGAAACTATCGCCAAGACATATGTTTTAACTAGAGAAAAAAAATCATTCATGTAAAAAAGACTGTGTGTGTGTGTGTGTGTGTGTGTGTGCATGCGTGCGTGTGTGCCAGACCTATTTCTAGAAGAATTCACAGAAAACCAGTAGCAGTGGCTG
Source organism: Martes martes (assembly GCF_963455335.1). Classification (NCBI taxonomy): domain Eukaryota; kingdom Metazoa; phylum Chordata; class Mammalia; order Carnivora; family Mustelidae; genus Martes; species Martes martes. The sequence continues at coordinate 25,770,080 of NC_137904.1, read as the reverse complement.
CCTCTGGCAGGGGAAGCTGTGGGAAAAATGAGAAACACTTTCTACTCTCTGATCATTTATATCTTCTGAATCTTTTACTAGGAGTCTGTATTGCCTGTTCAAAATGAATAAATAAAAATCTGGGGTGCGTGGGTGGCTCAGTCAGTTAAATGTCCAACTCTTGACTTATGCTCAGGTCACAGTCTCAGGGTCCTGCAATCCAGCCCCACCTCGGGCTCCCCGCTCAGTGGAGAGTCTGCTTGAGGACTCTCTCTCCCTCTGCCTTTGCCCCTCTCCCAGTTTGTGCTCACATGCACGCTCGCTCTCTCTCTCTCAAAGAAATAAAAACATCTTTTAAAAAAATTTAAACCTACTGGAGGCCTGGATTTTTTTATTAGCAACTTTACATTTTGATATAATTTCACATTTATAGAAGAATGCAAGAACTCCAAGAACCTTCCTAGGAGTGTGCCTCACATTTATTGGTTATGTCTCTTTAATTTCTTAAAATGTGGGCTATCATTCAGCCTTTCTGTTTTCTTGCCTGTGAAATTCCCCGGTTATTATGTAGTATGTCCTTCCATGTAGGTTTCTCTTATGTTTCCTCCTGATTAATTCAGGTTGTATGTGTTGGGCGGATACCATGGCGGGGGGGTGGTGATGTCCTCATAGCTTCGTATCGGGAGGCACTGTTTTATTTCCTGTGGCTCCAGGAAATAAGGCTGTCCTTCAGGGCACACACACAAGCTTTTAGGGCCTTTTGCAGCACTTGAACTAGGCATTTGAATCCCTGGGCTCTTCTTTACATTTATGCTTTTGTCCAGTGACATGAGGAGTTACCAGCCAACCTCATGAATTTGCTAGTTTTCCAGATATCTTCGCAAATACATGTGCAATCCAGCTCCTTACTTCTTAGATAAGATTAATTATGAGTATCCCATGCAGGGGCTCCTGGGTGGCTCAGCTGTCTGCCTTCAGCTCAGGTCATTATCTCAGGGTCCTGGGATCGAGCCCCACGTTCGGGGTGTGCACTCAGTGGGGAGTCTGCTTGAAATTCTCACTCCCTCTCCCTCTGCCCCTCCTGCTCATGCCTGCTCATGTGCTCCCTCTCTCAAATTTTTAAAAATCCGATCAGAGAGCCATTTCCAGAAACTCTAGAACTAATTCAGAAACCTCATTCTTAAAATTCTGTCTGTCTGCAACCACTCTTGGCACAAAATCTGTATTAGTCCGGCTGCTCCCGAGAAAAAGAACCAGTAGGATGCGTGTGTGTTTATGTACACACATAGAGGACAACAGTTTCCTTTAAGTAAATAGAGAGGTTATGGAGGCTGAGGAGTTCAAACTCTGCAGTCGGCAGACTGGGGTCTCAGGAGAGCCAGCGGTGCACGTTCTAGTCTGAGCTTGGATATGCAGGCAGGAGGAGACCTGTTTCCCAGCTCAGAGACTGTCAGGCTGAGACAAAGCATTGTTTCTTCCTCACCCTTTCATTCTCATTAGGCCTTCATGGATTGGATGAGAGCCCCCACACTGGGGAGAGCGCTCTGCTCAGTGGACTGATTCTAATGTTGCTGTCACCCAGAAAAACCCCCATAGGCACACCCAGGGTACTGTCGAACCAAACGTCTGGGCACCTCACGGCCCAGTCAAGTTGATACACAAAATTAACCATCCCAGGCACACGGGTCAGTTTGTGTCAGTAGTGGAGACGTTAACCTTGAGCATCTGGTTTAAGGGGTCACAGCATTTCTCTCCCATACAATTTGTTGTCTTTCCCTTTGTAACTACTAAGTAATTTGTGGGGAGACACTTTGCAGCCATGTAAATACCCTGTTCCTTGTCACACCTTCTACCGGTTTCCCATGCACTGATCGTTTTCTAACTCACATCGTTCCTTCCGTATTTCTGAATTGTCGTTCCACAATAAGGAAGAGCTTTTCCTTTTCCAGTTCACTTCTATTTGATATCAGTATGGACTCCCAGATTCTTTCTTTATCCGGGGGTCTATGTCACTGACATCACTTATTTCATTGCTCCCGTGCTTCCAGATTTTGGCCAGTAGGAGCCCGTTCACTTTGGTGCCTATTTCTTTTGACGGTCCCTGTCCGTCTCTGAGCACTCCCCTACTTTCTGGCTCAAGAAGATGTTCCAGACTCCCCTTGTCCTTCCCCAGTCTCCTCTCCAGAATCAGCTCTTCTCCACTGGACCCTAGGTCTTTTTAGTTAAGAATACAAGCTAGCGTCTATCATTGCTCCTAAGCTCCCTCAGAAGGCAGAGCTAGGAAGTGTGTGTGCACATACACCTCTCCCTGTCTTCCCCTCCCTACACCCCACCACACACGCCGAGGTCAGATGGATACCTCCAGTTCCAAGCCAACACCCCCCCCCAATACTTTGCAGCTTCCGTCCTGAGCAGTGAAAAACCTGTCTCACAGGGCAAGTCCAAGTAGATTCTATTTTAATTACATTTTCCTGGAATATAAATTACTATTTGTATCTAGATTACCTGAAGCTGCCCACGTGAAAGGAAAGGTTCTTTCTTGGTAGAACATAGAGAAATGGCCCATTAAAAACTAGGTGATATCATGCTATACTTAATCTCCCCACCTCCTATGTTTGACTCATGAGGAAATAAGAAAAGTGAAACTAAGTACATAAATCTTTTTTAAAAAATGGTAATGATGGTGGGTGATTTAAAGTCTGGCACACTTGATGGCCTGAATTTTCTCCCGAAGGAGGATGCAAACCATTTGCTGAGAGAAGGGAGGAGGGCTGGGGGGGACTCATTCCTTCATCCCTTCATTTTTTTTGATTCATCAGGTACTTAACCAGCCCCCTCTAAATTCCAGGCTCTGTATTCCATGCTGAAGATAAAGCAATGAGCAAGGTAAGTACGGTCTGTATCCTCTGGAGACAGCCAGCAAACAAACAGGAAACTTCTTGTGGTAACTGCCATAGAGGAGACAAGCGTGGGCTGCTAGTGGGCTGGGCACTTCACGTGAGGAGAGATCTCGTTTTGTCTTGGCCAGAGCACAGTCCTCAGGAGGAGTTGGCGCGAGAGAAACCAACATCTGGATGTCAGATTGGCTTTGCATTGAGGCTTCCTACTGAAGAGATATAAGGATAGGAATGAGCATTTCGATTTCTATTTCATGGAGGATGGATTGAAAGGGAGTCACGCCGATGGGGATGATCCAAGCGATGGGGAAGACGCCTGAGACTTCATATGCTTGCTGAACGCTGTTCACTCGCAACATTCTCGACCTGGAGAAAATTGTGCCATATTGTCTGTTTCTTTAATTTCTCTAAATGCAAGTGAAACCAGGCCATTTTCATGGAATTTATTTCAATATAACTATTTGAATTCGCCTCCTAGAGTTGCTGTAACAGAATACCACAAACCGGGTGGCTTAAAAGAGGAGACATTTCTTATCTCACAGTTCTGAAGGCTAGACGTCCCAAGTTGAGGGCCATGCTCTGTCTGAAACCGGTAGGGGAGACAGCCTTCCTTGCCTCTTCCCAGCTTCTGGGGGTGACCTTGGCTTGCATCTGTCTGCCTGTGTCATCACATGGTGTCCTCCCTGTCTGTCACTGTCTTCACGGGGCATTTTTCCTCTTGTCATCATCCAGTCATGTTGGATGAGGGCCCACTCTGATGACCTCATCTTGTTTACATCTGCAAAGCCCTGTTTCTAAATAAGGACACTTGCACGGGTACCAGGGAGTAGGACTTCAATATATCTTTTTGGGGGTAGGCCACAGTTTAAGCCATGGCGCTGATGGTCCACGGTCTTTGTTTTTCCAGGTGCCTGGTCTGTTTTCTAACACTGTCTATTGACATACGTTGTTGGCGTCTTTGTTTGCTGTTTTGAAAGGTCACCCTTGCCATACCAGAGTCTTCAGGAACACCTCTCATGTGATCACCGTTACCTCCCACTTCTGAACTTTCTTCTTTCTACTTCAGCTTTGTTTTTCCACATTGTTTTGCTCACTTTTCTCCACCTTCTGGCCCTTGTGTTCAGCAGTGTCCACTCCCATTCTCCTGTTGGTGTAGCCTTTGTTTCTCTGTTTTCTCCTCTTCTGTTTCCTTCAGCTCTACTGGTTTCCTGTCTCCTTTTCCAAAAAATCATTTAAAATATGATTTCTCTATTCTTAAATGATGTTTTCTTTGATCTCCTGGTTTAATGGGATATATTTCCTTTACATTCTTTGCTTTCATGCAGAAATATTTTACCATAAGTTTTCTCCTTCATGACATACTTATTTTTCATGGGTATTCTTGACCTGCCCTTTGTCAGTTTCTTTTAATCCTTTTTTCCTATAACATTGAACTGCCTACTTCTGGAGAATTCCTCAGGGCCTGACGTTTACAAAGGTGCCTCTTCTCTCGCGGCGACCTGCCTCAACTATGTCGACTTTCCATGGCACTTCACAACCATTCTTCATAGGTCATGTTTCAGGGTTGTGGCTGGGTTTTTGTTTCCTAGTAGGTAATGTTTTCTGGCTTTTCTTCATTTTGTTGTCTTGATGATTCAGGGGGTTGCAATAAGGCCAAGATAACCTAACTCTGTCCTCCTTAAATGGGAGTCTCTTAGGTGGTATTTGAAGTTGATCCGGGACCCAACCCTAGAGAACTTGAGTGTTTAGAGATCATGAGAAAAGGAGGGACCAGCAAAGGAGATGGGGAGGAGGAAAACTCAGAGAAGGTGGCCCTACAGAAGCCACAAGAAGAGCGTGTTGAGGAAGCAGGAATCCATGTCAGAGACTACTGAGAGACACCGACTTAAAGTGAAGACAAAATCAGTTGGGGGACTCAGCCGTCTCACTGGAAACTAGCTTTGGGCATCAGGCTGGAGTTGCTTGAGGAGACAGTAGAAGGCAGAGAGATGGCTTGCACAGGTAAATATGTTTCCTAGGCAACATGATGTTCCCAGCAACTCAGGATTTCACATACATTGAAGAGGGAAGAAAAACAGGCCAAATCAATGTGATTAAGCAGCTCCTATCTGAAAGCGTGAATGTTCTCACGAAATATGTAGTATTTACTCATGAATGAGGATTCTGTTGAACACTTAGTATACCATTCACAGAGAATTTTCCTCCTGATTACAATTGATTTCATGTTGTTCAAGAAGTCGATCAAGGCCAGCACTGAATTCTGTTAGTGGGTGAACTGACCTTAGAAGCCTTGAGGGTCCCTCTGAAATCTCATCATCTGGAGTAAATTCCCTTTTCTCCTCCACCCAGCTCAAAGTTAAAGATATTTTTGCCCTTCGTATTCAATAAGTGTTCAGATTCTGTCCAATGTCCCTTTGACGTAACTCAGATTTCTCTTTTTCTCCTTTCCGGTGCCATTCTCCTCATTGAGGGCCAGCCTTATTGACCTCTTTAACTAGAAAAGTCTTCCCTGATCCCTTGTTTCCAGTCACATCGAGTGGCTTTCAAAGCCTTTCACCGTGATCAGATCCAGCTCCCTACGTTTCCAGCGGTTGTCTGTCATTCCCTGACACATGCTTTCTGCTCGAGGAAGGCCAGCCTCCCTCTTGTTCTTCCAGTCTTGCCACGTGGTCCTGCCTTCATGCCAAAATTCCTGTGGAGTTCACCTTAGTCCACAGGTAGCGGTTCATTTTCTGTAGTATCAGCTGATGTGCACACCCCCCGCCCTCCCCCTCCAGGGTCACACTTCCCTGCACGGTCGTGCTCATACATCTCGACTTCCTGTTGTGGCTTATCTTTTGTATAAATGATGGGCAAATTAATGGAACTATTTTTTTTTAAGTATTCCAGAATTCCGGTACAAAAGACTGTTGTCCTCCGAAGGCATTCACATCTTTCTTCTCCATGACTACTCATTATTAATTCAAACACATTTTAGGACGCCTGGCTGGCTTAGGGGGGAGAGCATGTGACTCTTGATCTCAGGGTTGTGAATTTGTGCCCCATGTTGGGTGTAGAGATTACTAAAAAATAAAAAAATAAACTTAAAAAAAATATTTTTAGAACCTTGTTGTTTCATTCAGAAGCCTGTGAAAATACCTGGCCCATTCAATAAATATCTTTAAACTTCTTAAAGAAATTGAGGTGGTGGTTGTGTTGTTTTGAGAGAAAGAGAGAGAGTGTGTGTGCGTGTATGTGTGTATGAGCAGTGGGTGAGGGGGAGGGAGAGAATCTTCAGCAGGCTCCACACCCAGCAGAAGCCAATGCGGGGCTTGATCTCACGACCCTGAGATCATGAGCCGAAATCAAGAGTCAGATGCTCAACCAGCTGAGCTACCCAGGTGCCCCAAGAAATTGAGTTTTAAGAATCAATCGTTGTTAAGGTATTTTAAGTATTTTGGAAGTTCTGAAGAAAAAAAATCTGAATAGAGCAAAGACCAAAATGTCAGTGTTGGAGATGAGGTAGCAGGAGCGGCTTCCTGGAGGAGCTGAGGCTTGGGCTTTTGAAAAGAGTGAGAATCTGCTGAGCGGACGGAGGAAGAAGAGACTGGTTGGGGAGAGGGTGTTCTAGGCAGAATAGATCCTGTGGCCAAACCATGAACTGTAAGAAACCTTGGGAACTCTACGTAGCTCATTAATGTAGAGCAGGAGTGAGTGAGGCGGAGACGCAGGGAGGGGGGACAGGGAGGGCTTGACAGGTCTCAAGAGTCGTGGGTAGCTAGTCGCTCTGGACTTGGGGTTCTGTTTCGAACCTCACCGGAAGGGGTGTGCTGTGACGATCTTTGCCAGTATATTTCATGCCGTTATGATCTTACCTGTCGTATTGTTATTATTTATTTGCTCTACTTCCCTGCTCTTTGTTCATTTCTTAATTCCCAGAGTCAGGCCCCATGTCAGGCACATAGTAGATATTGAATAAATGTTTGACGAATGCATTATGAAAGTTTGTCATAAAAGCTTTGCACACAGAAGGCATAAAAATGCCTTCCTTGTGGGCACCTGGATGGCTCAGTTGGTTAACCGACTGCCTTTGACTGCCTGGGACTCCTGGAGTCCCAGGATGCAGTCCCGCATGGGGCTTCTAGCCCCATGGGGAGTCTGCTTCTCACTCTGATTCTCCCCTCTCATGCTCTCTCTTTCTCTCTCTCTCTCTCAAATAAATAAATAAAATCTTTTAAAAAAAATGCCTTCCTTGGTTTTTTGTTAGAGTTGGCATCACCTTATTTGTCATGGAGGATAATTACAGTAGTTCCGTACAGAAGCATACCAGGCAGGTGACTACATTACCTTAGTGCTAACTTCTTAACTTGAGGCTTTTCCCAAAGCAAACTGGACTATCCTGTTGTTGTTAAAGTGATACTGGCACCATCTAGTGGTAATTTTAAGCCTTACCCAAATTGAAAGCTTCATTTGTGATAACCAGTTTCAAACAAGTTTGTAACATTTTATAAATTACCGAAGTACTGTATTTAATACTATATTTTGTTGACCCTTTGCCACTCTCTTCACATGAATAGTTATACATTTGGTGGTTTTATATACCTATTTTAATTGTGTATTACAAACATGATGTCTAGAAGTTTTGATAAGCAGAATATCCTATTTGAAATAAAATGGAATTTCATAATTAGGCAGGCCTGGAGTCTTAGACCAGCATTCTGATCTCAGATGCTATGTGCTGTGTGTTAGTTCACAGAGTTCCAGACTTGTGAGGTAATCTTTTTTTTCTAACATCCTTATTTTATTTTATTTTTCCTGTTTGGACAGTGTCTCTAAAACTAAAAAATCATGTCCTTTTAATTCTTATCCTTGAAGACAGCTGTTGAGTGTGTCCTACAAATTTGCAGGTTAAGCCAGAAGGGCCTGGGTAGTGAATGTTAGCTTTTTATTATTTTTGTGGGTGTTTGAACATGAGTTACGTGGACGTTTTGCTTGTGACTTGTCATTTGTTGATTAACAGCTAAGGCAGGGAAGCAGATTATGATCACTGAATTAATTCCTCATGTGTAGGGATTGCTGTGATTTAAGTAGCAACGTTAATATAAAATAAAAGCATTTATTAAAAATATTTTTCATGCAGAGCATAATTGGAAACATAAGATTAATTGCCCTTTTTTTTTTTAAAGTACTTACTCAATGCCAGAGGGAGAGAGGGGTATAATTATCTCCATTTTACAGATGAATCTGAAACATATGAAGGCAAAGTAGTTTTCTCAAGGTCTCACAGCTATCATATTTGCAGTGTGAGCCTTCAGACCCAGATGTAGAAGACCCCAGAGTCCAGGCCTTTAACCACCATGTAAACACTGCATCCAATGAGGGAGGATTCACAGGAAAACCACAGTAGAAAAATGTGCAAGACAACCTTAAAGTGGTTATTAATAGCTTTTACTTAAATGTACATGACTTAATAAAAATCTTGGCTTTAATTTATTGTTGACATTATCAGCATTTGTTTGTTTCCACTCCTAATTATAGCCAGCAGCCTTCATTCCGTTGTGAAGGAAGTTGAAGGTTCCTGCCTTGCGCTCCCAGAGAATTAGTTCTTTCCCTGCTGCACTGGTCCTAGGCAAGAGTGCTTCCAGGCACGGTCGCTGTCTGTCGGTGAGCACTTTGCCTGACTCCCCACTCCCTTCGTTCTCAGATACAAGCTCTGTGTCTACCTGTGCCTTTCGGCAGAGGCAGGTGTTTGTGTAGAAACCTCTGTTTGAGTGTTGGTCTGGTTCACAGATGTCTGTATGTGTGAGTTAATATATAAATAGTGAATAGATACGGGGTTTCTAAGTTTTATATTTAAGTTTTTTCTTTGTAAATATAGACACATAATTCTGTGTGGTTGCAATCATATCATGTATGCCGGGCTGTGTTTTGTCTCGTTTTGTTTTGTTTTGTTTTACTCCTTTTTCCTTTGTTCCTCTGGCTTCCTTCCATCCACTCACGTGACCTTCCTCCTCATCCCCCTGTTGTATGTGTAAAAGGGCACATAAAACATCACAAGTAGTCTCCCCTATTTTTCCATGCTTGTGTCATCATTTATCAAATACATTCATGTACAGTTAGACATCTAAATCATCTATGGGGCACTGTTCTAGCATTTTATGGTAAAAAGGTGCGATCATATTATAAATACTTTAAAAAAATACACATACCTTTCAACCAGCTGTCCCACAGAAATAAAAGCACTGATTCGTAAGATTATGTGTCAAGAGTATTTTCTGCAGTATTATTCATAATATCATATTTGAATAATAGCAGGAAGGAAGGGGGATGATTGAATAAAGAATGATAATCTACACTGTGAAATTTTAGGCAATCATTTAAAATCATGAATTTGATGTGTGCCGGAACCATCTCTTCTACCGTTCTCTCTGTTATGAATTTTAGTGTTCTTACTCCTTTATTGACATTTTAGTGTGGGTTCAAGAGGAAGAAAAAAAGAAATGTATTTGGGCAGTTTTCTTTATCATTGCAAATGTAGCTAAGTAGATTCCAACACTTGCTTTAACTTCTGACTAGAGCTCTTGTGTAGAGCCCCTTCGGATCCTTTCGTATTTGGAAATAGGGAACATCCAGCCTCCCCCAAATTAAATTCTTTCTTCTTTCTTGGCTTTTAACTACTGGTCTTTCCTATCAGCAGCATCTGAAGGGGCAAAGCCTTAAGCTTTGTCTCTAAAATTAATTCAGAATCAATGAAATGTCAGTTCAGAAACTGTTCCTGGGACACCTAGGAAAGACAACATTTCTCTATAACTGACCCACTCCTCCGCTTCTTTTGCTTCCTTACAGATTTGAAAAAGGGCGCATCTACACATTCATTGGAGAAGTCGTTGTTTCTGTGAATCCTTACAAGCCGTTGAACATCTATGGGAGAGACACAATCGAGCAGTATAAAGGACGGGAGCTGTACGAGAGACCTCCTCATCTTTTTGCAATTGCGGATGCTGCTTACAAAGCTATGAAGAGACGCTCAAAAGACACTTGTATTGTGATATCAGGTATTCAGAGGGGATCCCTATACTTTCAAGGTCAAAATGCATTTCATTTACTAGGTGCTCAAGGATCCAAACTGCTCAATAGATTTTTTTTTTTTTTGAAGTTAGAAACCTAGGCAATTTTATAGGAGAAAAAAAATTGCAGCAAACACCAAATCATTCCTGACCAATGCCTCGTCTTGGTTCATTTCCAAATCCATGTTACATGTGGATGGACTTTCTGGTCATGAAAGATTCTTCCTCCCATCTCAATGACATAAAAGTACTGGATAAAATGTAACAAAGATGTTTTAAAATATTTTATTTATTTACTTGTCAGATAGAGAGTGAGAATGAGTGAGCACAAGCAGGGGGAGCGGCAGACAGAGGGAGAAGCAGGCTCCCTGCCGAGCAGGGAGCCCGATGCAGAACTCTATCCCAGGACCCCAGGATCATGACCTGAGTTGAAGGCTGATGCTCAACTGACTGAGCCTCCCAGGCATCCCAACAAAGATTATTTTAAATAATAACAGAATGAAAGGAAGAAAATGAAATCCTGAGGTACAAGTCAAAGTCAGATTGGCAAGTGGGAGTTAGTGTCAAAGGGCATAATAGGCATGGAGACCAGAACTGGGCTGTCCCAGCTGGAGGCTGGAGCTTCAAAGTTCGCGGAGCAGGAAAGTGGTAGACCTTGTTGGAGCTGACCTCTTCCCAGAATCTCGGGTTGTGTGAATTGAGGATCAGGAAAATATCTGCCTGCTGACACAGGATGCCCTCGTCCACACTGTGGGGATTTATTTTGGTCATCATAATACCTCACATCTGCATTAAGGCCTTTATACTTTCAAAACTGTTTTTATGACTTTATTTCATTTAGGTTATCAAAACAGTTCTGAGTGCTAAGACAGTTGTGTTTCTACTTTTTAGATGAGAATATTAAGGGTCGGAGGAGTTATAGTAACTTAGTGTTGGAGAATTATATCCTAGGACTACACTATATTCAATTAATGAAAGCAATATTTCCTGAGTATAAAAGGAAGGAGGGAATAAACAATCCTTTAAGCATATAAAGTAAAAGCAAAATGTCCCTCCCCTTTGAATATCTTGTTACCCCCCAAAACTCCAACGGTAACAGCTGTGAATTTAGTATTTATCCTTTTTATACATTTTTCCATGTATAATACATATAGTCATACATGCATATTAAATTATAAACTCTAATTATGTTACAGAATTATAACTGCTATTATTTGACTTGTTTTTCTGTTTAACAGTATGGAATGGGACATCTTTTCGTTAGCACAGCTAGAGAAGTGGGGGCTCTCTGACAGCTGTGTGCTATTCCATTGAATAGTTGAATCCTTTATCTGCCTGGTCCTCTACCGACAGGCATGTTATTTGCCGAGTTCGGCAGTGACACATAGTATAGTCTGCAGAAATGCTCCTTAAGTCCTTGAAGCTTACTGTTATTATTACTATTTGATCCCATTAGTATTTTTAGTATTTCTGTAGTATAAATTTCTGCAAGTGGAATTTGGGTGTCAGAAGGCATTCCCATTTAAAAATGTGGGTAGCTCATTCTGAACCGATCCCTTCCGCCTGCCTTGTACCAGTCATCCTGCTTTTTCTGTGATGCCACGTCTGGAGCTCGCTGTTGCGTTTTGCTGTTTTCGCTAAAATGACGCTTGACTTTAGTTTTTGAAAGGAGTATTTCATCCTCATTAAGATTAAAAGAAATTTTGCTGTAGAGCATAAGGGTACTTGAATTTAGCCATGGCTCGTGTTTGAGGCACTGGCTTGTTTCTTTTCTGCTATGCTTCAGAGTCACTCCCAAACACCAACACTCGGGTGTAAGGAGTTCATTTACCCCATTTTGTCCCTTGATATTTTCTACGCAATCCATCTTAACTTGGAAGCTATTTGTTATTTTACTTCCGTAATGGTTTTGCTTCTTTTCTCGGCATTTTCAGAGCTGTTAAGACCTAAACGGTACCAAGACAGGAAGATTTTAACTCAAAAAAAAAAAAAAAGGCAAAAAATGAAATATAAAGAATTTTAAGTAAATAATCTCGGAATTTGCAATTCTATTAAATGATCATTGCAATTACTGCAATTATTCTATGAAGAATTGCAATTACTCTACTAGAAATCAGCTTACTGTTGGTCTCAGTGACCGTGTTAAGCCTTGCACAACTATTCCCACAGGAGAGAGTGGAGCTGGGAAAACCGAAGCCAGTAAATACATCATGCACTACATAGCGGCCATCACCAACCCCAGCCAGAGAGCCGAGGTGGAAAGGTAAGGGTGGTGTGAAAATGGAGACACATTCTCATCGGGGCTTTGTTTTCCATACAGACTTGCGTGGACCATCGGTTTCTATATTTGCTTCTTTGTAGAGAAATACTGCTTTGGTAAGCTTTACGTAAATAGGAAACAAAGTAACACTGCAACAGATGAAAGTCCCTGCCCTGTAACTGCCGCCTTCAGTGTTGCAGGTGCTCAGCGGAGGCGTTCAGGGGATGCTGGTAGATGCCACTGTTCAAGCTGCTTTGTGTACTGCGCCTTGGTCTTTTTTACACCATCTTCTGAGGAGTCCAAGGCTCCCTGGAGGGAAAGGGGGCTCTGGGAGGCAGATCTGTGCCTTCCCTGCATTGCACTGTCACAGCCGGAAGCTCTGATATTAGAATCACTAAGAATGATTCTTTTTTCTCTTTAAGTTTCACGCTGCTGTCAGCATAAGATAAGCTGGACACTGTCTGTAGGACCCGGCTGCTAGCACAGAACGCCCCGTAGTATTTTCTTAATCCATTTGTAAGGAACAAATGGATGGATTTTTTTTTTAAAGATTTTATTTATTTATTTGACAGAAAGAGTGATCACAAGTAGGCAGAGAAGCAGGCATAGAGAGAGGGGGAAGCAGGCTCCCCGCTGAGCAGAGAGCCCGATTCGGGACTCGATTCCGGGACACTGAGATCATAACCTGAGCCGAAGGCAGAGGCTTTAATCCACTGAGCCACCTAGGCGCCCCATGACTTAAGTTTCTTATATGGTGTGCACTTTTTGGGAGAAAAGAAGTTTTCCAGAGTTGCTAGTGTGAAACTCGGTGTTTATTTTCTGGAGTCGCCCTCCGCATGCACATCTCAGCCTTCATTTTATGACTAGGAAAGAAAGAATATGGGTACGAAGGAAGGTGGTATAGATGATACTTACCCTGCCAGGGCTTTCCTAATTTCTGCATAACGGGGCTGGAGGTCAAAGAGGCATTTTTCTTGACTATGACACATCCCACTTCTTTTTTTTTTTTTAAAGGATTTTATTTATTTGGCAGAGAGAGGTCACAAGTAGGCGGAGAGGCAGGCAGAGAGAGAGGGGGAAGCAGGCTCCCTGCCGAGCAGAGAGCCCGACGCGGGGCTCGATCCTAGGACCCTGAGATCATGACCTGAGCCGAAGGCAGAGGCTTAACCACTGAACCACCCAGGCACCCCACATCCCCACTTCTGATTCTGACTTTACAGTCTCCTGTGACAGGGACACGAATAGGAGTCAGTTATCTGAATTTCCGCAGACGCTCAGGAGAACTGACTTGATTTTATTTCTAAACCCAGTTGGTATAGTAGAGTCAGGCATTTGTACATTGTCAGGTGTTTTGTGGGCATATCTTACTATAGTTTTAAAGATGGTCAGCTTCATTTACCATAGTGTGTAATCCTCCCTCCCCACATTTTAAAAGTATACTTTGATGTGGGAGGAGAGAAGCTGGTGTGTGTGTGTGGGGGGGGGGTGATGGGGTCACTTATAGTCAGAGTGGATCTGTTACATCAGCTTACTTTAGTGGCCAAAGTGATTTCTGCAGGTGGGCCTGCGCAAGAGGTTTTGCCAGGGAAATAAAAACAAAGACTTAAGTGTCAGCATCAAGTTAAAAAGTATCTGGTGGGAGACACTGCACTGTAGAAAGTTAGCATTCATTGAATAAGGAATGAATGTGTCACCCACTCTTTCTTTTCAGAACACATCTTTTTAAGATTTTTCTTTATGTCAGTAAAACGTGTTCACTTAAAAACTAAAAATTAGGAGCGCCTGGGTGGCTCAGTGGGTTAAGCCTCTGCCTGGGGCTCAGGTCATGATCTCAGAGTCCTAGGATCGAGCCTTGCATCGGGCTCCCTGCTCAGCAGGGAGCCTGCTCCCCTCTCCCCTACCTGCCTCTCTGTCAAATAAATAAAATCTTTAAAAAAAAAAAAAAAAGAACACTAAAAACTAAAAATTGCAGCATTTTGTCCAAGGCGGAAGTCCCCCGAAATCCCACTCCACAGACTCCTACCCTGTCAAGCTAGACCTCTGTAGTGAAATGCACTGGTCTTTCCGGATTTTTAAGCATTTACTAACCTGTGTGCCTGCACACACGCACTTACATGGACACATTCACAGACACCTAAAGACCCTGCAACACATATTATTTTGCAACCCACTTTCTCATTCATCAGTGTATTCTGGACCTCTTTCTCTGTTGGTGCATCCTATACTAGGAAAAAAGGTTTTTTATCCAACCCTACTGGTGGACATTTAGGGCTTGTTTGTTTTAATATTGCAAACAATGCTACAGTCAGCATCTTTGTATAAATGTTTGGGTGTACTTTAACAAAATCTAGTTTTTCTAAAAGGTGCAGTCTTGAGAACTTTCTATACTGACTTTCATTTCTCTGTTAAAGAGTGAAGAACATGTTGCTTAAGTCCAACTGTGTCTTGGAAGCTTTCGGAAATGCCAAAACCAACCGCAACGACAACTCAAGCAGGTTTGGAAAATACATGGACATCAACTTTGATTTCAAGGGTGACCCTATCGGTGGACATATCAACAACTACTTACTGGAGAAGGTAAAATGTGCTTCATTTCTGAGGGTAATGTACTCAAGTGCTGACTTTTTTTAAACCTAATCATGTTTATAGAATTTTTTAAAATTACTTAAAAGTAGCTTTTAATCCTGTTCTGCCTCCCTTCCCGCTCCTCAGTTCACTTTCTAGGACAGGTTACTCTCCTTTTGTGCTCTTCTTAGCTCCTACTGTATCAGGTTGGGAAAAGTTTGGGCTTTGTAGATAAGGATTTAGGTGCGTGTGTGGCAGGGGTGGGAGTAGTATGGGAATGTGTGCCAACTTCTGGATAAGATTTAACCAAAACTGGGGCACCTGGTCGGCTCAGTCAGTTAAGTGTCTGCCTTTGGCTCGGGTCATGTTCGCAGGGTTCTGGGATTGAGTCCCACACGGGCTTTTTGCTTGGCAGGGAGCCTGCTTCTCCCTCTGCCTGTTTCTACCCCTGCTTTGTGCTCTCTCTCTCTGACAAATAAATTAATAAAATCTTTTAGAAAAAAAATTTAACCAAAACACATTCTAGGACTAATCAGTTCTACTTTTTTGACACACCACCATTGCTTGCTGCTGTTAATTGTCCTGAACACATCACGGAAGAGCTAGCCCACCCATTCCCCGAAATGACACTCTTTTCACAGAATCATGCCCATACAACTCTCTTTTTTTAACTGAGCTATAATTGACATTTAACACCATAAACATTAAGGCGTATAGCATATTGATTTGATACTTCTGTGTACATTTATTTTAACTAACTTGAATCTCATTTTCTTCTAGTTTCTATTTGTTCATAGCATCCTTTATGGCAGTGTACCAGAGCATAATCTATTTTCATTTGTTAAATTGAAGTCAGACCATTAAGGAAATACCTGTATCTATCAGTGTCAGTTACAAAAGGACTGGAAATGCCGGGTAACATCAGTCTTTTTCCAGAATGTTTTATGGCTTCACTTTATGTGCAGAGCCCATTGGAAGGCCTCCTCTGAAAAAACGTGCATCGTGAGGCCTCTGAGAGCAGGCTTTGGGGGCCATCTGAGCAGGGGCTTTAACTGATTTTACTACAGGACATAAGACATTGCTCTTTGAAATGCCAGCAGACCCCGGGAACCCTAAACAGCCCTTCCTATTCTCCCACTTCCAATCCTCTTCCTCCTAAAAACCCCATCTTTAGGCTCCAGGTTTAAAAAAAAAAAAATCTTCATTTTTATAAAGTTTAGGGAATTCTGTTTTAAGTAGTAAAAAGAATATTAAAAATAGCACAGAAACCCCTGGAGAGGAGGCCTAGTTTTAGGTGAGTAATCCATGGGGTCTTTAGAACATTTGAATGCACTGTTAATACACAATTTCCTGAGAACTTGGCTTGCACTTTGTTTCCAGGGTGCGTTCTCAGATTAACGATTTAATGTGATTTTTTTTTTTTTTTTAAGTCTCGAGTGATTGTGCAACAGCCAGGAGAGAGAAGCTTTCACTCTTTTTATCAGGTTAGTATCTCCTGTTGTGCAGGTAATCCATCATTGACTCAGTTGTACCGGGAATGAGTATTTTATGTCGGGACTCTCCCCTGTCCTATGCCTCCTTTGCCTCCACTGGCCCAGGACACATTACACGTGAATACGTGCATGCACACACCCTCACCCACGTGCTGCTTCCGAGATTCGATGAGCGTGATCATTATAAAGAAGCATCAGGTGGTTAACCCACCAGAGGAGTTGACTGCCTTGGTTGAGCATCACCTCCATTTTTTTGCAATGTAGAGAACAGTTTAATATCTGTAAAAGCTTTTGAAATGATAAATTCTGAATATGTTAAATTAATTGTGTTTTATTTTGAATCGAAGCTGTTGTCCCATTTTCTGGGAGCCCAGAGACAGGAATACAGCTTGAGTTTATTTTGCTCCTGGAGGCTATAAGGCAATGTGATTACTTAAAATAATTATGAATTGAAGGGAGAAATGTCTTCCTTACCCATCAAAGCTGTGATTGCTCAGAAAGAAATTTGATACCTCTTTTGAGAATGCTTTTAAAGTCAAAGGCAGACTGTTTAAAAGTAGCCCTTCTGTTAGCAAGTCTATGCTCAGAGAACAAGTAGGATACATAATTACAATTTTTAAAGCCCCAAATAACATAAACCAGTGCTGAGAAATAAAGTGGGTGATCCAATGAAGCATTGCTATTTGGGACTTTTTAAAAAAAAAAGTAAAACTCTAAGTAAGATTGATTTCCATGTGGAAAACGTCTCTGCAGGGGATAGAGCAGTGACCCTGTGAGTGGAACACAGTACAGCTCAGCTGAGTTCCATTTTCTCTAGGTAACTGCTGTAATAGACAGTGCTCATTTGTATATACGAGTTCTGGTATATTTAGTTTAAATGATCACTTTCAAAAATCTGATAATTATACCTTTGAAGTAAGACAAAGCATACAGTTTAATATGGAGAATTGAGACCTACTGCCTTCCAAAGGCATGTTCTGTAGGTAAGGGCTACCCATATTATATTCGTGTCCTCAATGACAGTTCACCATGTTTTCCTTAAACTAGTTTTCTACCAAATATGAAATAGTTCTTTTCGTGTCCAGAACTTGTAAGTTCTTCCCAATGTTTTCCCCACTTGGATGAGTGTTAAAATTTGTCTTTGTTCAACCCTTCAGTGGTGGTTTTCCAGCGGTGTACCCACCCCCCACCCTCCATTCCGCCCCCCACCCCGCTAGAGAAATTGACGACAGAAGGCTATTTGTTTCCAGTGTGATTCAGCATGTGACCCTGGGCTGATACCTCTAACTTCAGCAGCAGTGTTGACTTTTTCTGAATTCTGAAACACAGCTCTATCTTGTCTGGATAATGAGGTGGCTAAGCAAGTGACCACAACGCATAGGCTCCCGTTTAGCAAATGACCATAGTGAAAGCAAGATTACCATTGTGAGAATAATTGATGTACTTGGCTCCGCGTATATTTTGCCAGTTCATTTTTTAATTAAATACCTTTTCAGCTACTTCAAGGAGGTTCAGAGCAGATGCTACGCTCTCTACATCTCCAGAAATCCCTGTCATCCTACAACTATATCCACGTAGGTGCTCAATTAAAGGTAAGGGCTTCCTCTCTGAGATATGCAATCAGACAAAAAACCAGAGGGGGCATTAAGTAATTCTCTGGTCCAGCCTGCTGCCTTTCAGCAAATGAGTGACTCTTTTCTTCCATTCTGGTGTTTAAATTCTCAGGGACAGAGACTCGCTGCATTACTGGTCAACAACTTCACTTAATAACTGTTTCTGTGTTTCATTGCCATCTGATGGGAAAGAAGTTTCTCTTGTGATCTTGTGGGGTTTTTTTGTTTTGTTTTTCCAATTTTTAATCCTAATTATTTTGATACTGTAAAAACATTGGTGTGACTAGGAAATCCACTTCAGAGGAAGATGCCATATGGTTTGGCCACAGGCGAGTTGGGAAGCAGAAGGAACTTTAAAAGCACCGTTGTTGAAACTGAGTATCAAAGATCTCCATTCGCTGTTTTTTCAAGTATTGATTTTCACCTATCCTGGGGATAGTTTTGTGACCCTGGAGCATTTCTATTCAGCCCTCAAATTTTTCCACTTTTTTCCCTTCACTTGCATGCGAGCCTTTGCACTCCCATATGCAGATGCTTTTCTGCTCTTTTATTCCAATTAGTGTCTGCTAGTCACCTTACAACTAATCCTAATAATATAGTAGTCTGTTGACGGTAGACTACAACATGGTAATTATAATATTATCCTGCTTTGTCAGAGAAAGGTATATAAATACATAAAATAAAATATGGAGGGAAATAGACCAAGGTTTTAATTACTGATTCTGAATGGATGAGATTACAGGTATCCATGCCCTTGTACTTTTCCATGTTTTAAATTTCTTCTGTAATAAAAAATAAAAAATACATTGCTTTTGTAGTCAGGGGAGAAATAAGAAAGAATTTGTAAAAGAAAAGAAAGGAAAGGAGGTGTTTCCTTTTTTATTTCTATTATTCTTCTAAAATGAATTATACCTGCATTACTGTTTAACTGTATTTTTATTGCCATGCATGGAAATAAATGATATTTAGGCTTTCCCAATTAATTTTCCATTATTTGACATTCAAGTTGTGTGGATCTTTTTTTTGTTTTGTTTTACTTTTACAATCATCTCAGAGCAGGATGTTTGGGAGAAAATTAATTGAAAACAAACAAGACAATAGAGGGCAACACTTGAGCTTTCTGAGAGTAGGCCAGCAGCGCTCACAGATGCAGAAGGGATTGTGAAACCAGCACTTAAAAATGCCAATGACCAGGGGCGCCTGGGTGGCTCAGTTGGTTAAGCGACTGCCTTCGGCTCAGGTCATGATCCTGGGGTCCCAGGATGCAGTCCCGCATCGGGCTCCCTGCTCAGCGGGGAGTCTACTTCTCCCTCTGACCTTTACCCTCTCATGCATTCTCTCTCTCAAATAAGTAAATAAAAATAAAATCTTTTTAAAAAAATGCCTATGACCAGAAATGTTCCTCTTTAATCAGATTGTCTTACTGACCAAATTACTTTTGGCCCAATCCTGTAGCGCCCCCACAGAAAGCACGTATTTTTTTTTTTTTAAAGATTTTATTTATTTATTTGAAAGACAGAGATCACAAGTAGGCGGAGAGACAGGCAGAGAGAGAGGGGAGGAAGCAGGCTCCCCGCTGAGCAGTGAGCCCAATGCGGGGCTCGATCCCAGGACCCTGGGATCATGACCTGGGCCGAAGGCAGAGGCTTTAACCCACTGAGCCACCCAGGTGCCCCAGAAAGCACGTATTAAATGAACATTTAGCCATTGCCTGAAGCTGAATATGGCTTGGGTTGTCTTTCATCCAGTTCCCATTCCTTTCTCCCTGCCTCTTTTTTTTTTTTCCTCTCTAACAAAAATAAAGACATAATGTATGATCATAGTCAAAACCTAAATAAAGATGTACCAGAAGGAAACAAAGATATACTAAAGTTTACCTTCTAGAGATAGTTACTGATGTTGGTTTATATGTGTGTGTGTTTTTAAGATTTTTTTTTAAAGTAATCTCCACGCCCACTGTGGGGCTTGAACTCATGAACTGGAGATCAAGAGTCACATGCTGCTCCTACTGAGCCAGTCAGGCACTCCTATGTATATATATATATTTATAAATGGAATCATACAATAAATGCTGATGAAATAAATTTGCTTTTATTAAATGACAATATAATTATTAATATCTTCACATTAACAAACAAATATGTTAATAGAATGACTTTAACAACTATAAAGCATTATGCTCTATCACAGTTTTACTTAACTACCCTAAAAATAGAAGAAAAGTGTACAATTAATTTCTTATTGTTTTGGGAAACTTTCATTTGGGTTTTCTCTTCCCTTCAATCCAAATGAAAGTCTCCCAAAACAGTAAGAACTTAATTATCTCATGTAACGAGAAGCCCTGAGATGGAACAGTTCCAGAGTTGGTTAACTTAATGCCATCACAGTGTTGGTAGGGACCCAGATATTGTTTCTTTTTCCAACTTAAAACTCACCCATCCTCACTGGATTTGGCTTGTGTGCTTAGGCTCATTTTCCTCATGGTCCCAAAATGGCAGCTGTAGTTCCAGAAGTCACAGGCAGAGGAAATGTTCCTGGCTTATGTCCCTTTGAGGCTAGGGAAACCTCACGCCTTATTGACCAGAATAACATCGCATGCCCATGGCTAGTTAGTCCCTTGGTAAAGGGAGTGAGATCACCGTGATTAGTTTCTACCCACAAAGATTTACCCTCTGAGGTTGCAGGGGAGACCAGTCCTGAAGGACAAGGATACTTGGAGAGGGGTGAACAAATCAGGGTTCTAGCAGCCGACAGTTTCCCACAGTAGGACATTTAGATTTCTTGTCTAGTTTCTATGCAATTTCAGCACAGTTGCAGTTTATAATAATAGTTCTGTCTGATACTTGTCTAGTGCTTTTTATGGGCTAGGAACTAGGGAAGTGATTTATATAATTCTCATCCAATTCTCCCAACAACCCTGTATTGTTGTGCCCACCTTACCCATGAGGAAACTGAGACTTGAGGAGGTTAAGTATCTTGCCCAAGGTCAAAGAACCAGGTAGGTGGAAAAACTTTCCTTGTTGTGTCCTGGATACTAGAGGAACAGGTATTCGTCAGGACAGAGGATCCCTTCTCGTGCCCTTCTCGTGCCCTTCTCCTATGTCCCCACCAGAGGAGAAATTCACCAAGGAAAAGATCAGTCAGGCCCTCTGCAACTGCTGCTCTGGGAAAACTTTTTTGAGATAGGCCCTTACCATTGCTTCACTGTAAATTTCTGTTGATGTGTTTGTATTTCCAGCCTGATGGCTGTAGCTCCTCGAGGTTAGCAATTTGGCTGGCACCTGCACATTTGGTGAGGGCCTGCTTCCTGGTGTATAGATGGAGCCTTCTCTGTGTCCTCAAAGGGGAGAAGGGATGAGGAATCTCTAGGGCCTCTTACAAGGGCTCTAATCCCATTTATTGAGGGCTCCATCCTCATGACCTAATTCCCCCTCAAAGACCCTACCTCCTAATTCTGTCACCTTTGGGGAGGGGTCAGGATTTCAACACAGGAATTTTGGGGTGATACAAACATTCAATCTATAGCAGCCCTCTCGAACCAGTTAGAAGATCCGATGCACCAAATGTTTGTGAAAGAGTGGTTGTGGTCCAAAAATATCTAATAGCCTGCTGAATGACAGAGGCAGCCCACTTTGCTTTGGAGGGTCCTGCTTTTCCTCACCTGTGAAGTAAAAAGCCTGACCATCCAAGAGAGGAAGTGTTATTCCCAGACTCTACAAGACTAATTGTGGAACAAAAAACCACAGGCAATAATAGTCAGGCATGTGTCTGCGAGAGGCTCCCATGGTCAGTATTTCCATTTGTCATTCCACGTCCCATGTTTTCTTCACTCATCACAGAGTGGCAGTCAGCTTCTGTGAGGCAGCTCAGGACTTGTTCCCTCACTGAAGGTTCCAGAAAATATGTCACACTATTTTTTGTGGTGGTGGCTCTCACACACGGTGGACATTTTGTGTGCTGAGTGATATTTCTACCCTAAAATAGTTTTATTTTCTCTGGGTACTCAGTGACTTACTACAAAAGCATCAAGATGTTGGCTAAACTCGAATGTAGTCTCGTAATTGTCAGATTTTTATGTCCGTGTGAAATGTCGGTGACTTAAGTTTTCCATTTTCATTCCCAGTCTTCTATCAACGACGCTGCAGAATTCAAAGTAGTAGCTGATGCCATGAAAGTAATTGGCTTCAAACCTGAGGAGACTCAAACGGTGTATAAGATTCTGGCGGCCATTCTTCACTTGGTGAGTAGAGCCACCTTTGAGAATATATTGCCTCCCTGTGGAGACAGGACACTCTTTCAGAAGATTTTGTTTTTTCCCTGCAGATTTAAAAACTAATTTATATAAAGAAAATTTCTCTTATATTTTTGAAGCAGTTACTGTATTTGTGGTTCGCTCCATCGTTTTATAACATTATGAAGGATTTTTCAAAGCCACTGTAGGTTTTGAAACTTAACTTTAATTCATCGTCTTTCTGATGTCAGATTTTGAACGGTTTCATTCTGAGGATGATAGAATTCAGTAGTGATATGACTATCAATGGTATAAGCTAAAATCTTTTGAAAAGAATACTGTTTGAGTAGCACTTGAAGCATAAGTTATCAGAACTGGAATCCTGATCATCTCATTTTTCACATTGGGAAATGAGCGCTAAAGGGGTGGCAGGACTGGCTTGAAGGCGCACCCAATTCATGGTGGCCAACCCGGCAGACAGGATGGCCGACCAGGGTCCAGGCATGCTCTACTACCACTGCAGCAAACTCAGACACGTGAAGAGCCCTGTGTCAGATTTCTCTCATTCCTGTTTATATAATTATAGACATTGAAAATACAGTGAACGTGTAACCTTGGAAAAAATGAGTGACACCATGAATTCAAACCCGGAATAAAACTTAACCTTTCTATAATGTGGCAAGATTTAACTTTTAATGAAAGGGGCAGGATCTCTATGTAAAAATATCATAGGGCAATGTAAATTTACCGTAAGTAAATGTTCCTAACTAGGAAGACTTGAATATTACAAAATATCCCGTTCTTTCAGCCAGTTTATAAGTAAAGTTAACAATATCCTTCAGAATCCAAACAGGAATTTTATTTTTAAAGTTGACATAATGGCTCTAGAATTTACCTGGACCAATAAGTATGTAAAGAAGATCAAATAAAGCATCCTAAAGAAGAGTAGTAAGGTAGAGGGAAAAGAGGAGAGGATCCATGACTAATTCTGCCAGATTTAAAATGATAGTAAAAGTGACAGTCCTTTAAAACTTGTTGCACGAATGTATCATCAGATTATGCAAAGGATTGGTTGATGTGCTGGACAGCTGGTAATGGGTTAATAAGTATTTATTGCTTATTGAATGAGTAAAATATAAATAGACTCAGAAACTTGGGAGAATTTAATATATGATAAAGGTGACATTTCAAATTTCTTTTTTTTAAGATTTTATTTATTTGAGAGAGAGAAGAGAGCACAAAGTGGGGGAGGGGCAAAGGGAGAGGGAGCAGACTCCCCACTGAACAGGGAGCCCAACATGGCGCTTGATCCCAGAACCCCGGGATCATGACCTGAACCGAAGGCAGACACTTAACCGACTGAGCCACCCAGACAGTCCTAAAGTGACATTTCAAATCAGGAGGAAAAGCTCAGCCATTCAGCAAATGGTGTTGGAGCAACTAAACCATCTGAAAAAATAAAGTTAGATTCTTTGCACCACTTAGTAACACAAATTCTAAGTGAGTTAAAAGCTTAAATGTAAGGGGGAAAGCTGTGTATTTGAAGAAAATATTAAACATTTATAAAATCTTCGGAGTGGGAATTGGTCTAAGTATGACACCAAATTAAGAGAAGCTCCAAAGCAAAAGATTGTAGATTTGACTACATAAAAATGTAAAACTTCTCTCCATCAAAAAACAAAAGCTGAATATTAAGAGATAGATGGGTGTCTAGAGCAGAGAGGAGAGATGGATGAAGCAGTGGGTTTTTAATATATGTGAATGTATTTAGGAAAATCAGTGCTACAGACAAGGTCACTTTGAATTTTATCTTTAATTGGCAAATAGATCCCCGACATAACATTTCAGAATCTTGCTGGCAACGGCATCTTGTTGTTTTCTGTCTGGTGTAGGGAAATTTAAAATTCGTGGTGGACGGTGACACGCCTCTCATTGAAAATGGCAAGGTTGTATCTATCATAGCAGAGCTACTTTCCACCAAGACGGACATGGTAGAGAAGGCCCTTCTCTACCGGACAGTGGCCACAGGTCGCGACATCATTGACAAGCAGCACACGGAGCAGGAAGCCAGCTACGGCAGGGACGCCTTCGCTAAGGTGGGATTTGAACTGACATCCTCCCTGCCTGGGGATGCGGTTTTAGAGAACTCCTGTGAGGATGCGTCCAAGCATTCCGTGAAAGTGGGCTCAGGCTTTTAGAAACCAGAGTGGTACTTACGGGCCATCACAGTCCCAATAAAACGCCCTGGCTGTGAGCACCAGGAGTGTTCTGAGAAGAGCAAGTCCGACTGGGCTGCCGACGCTGCCTGCATGGGCCCTCTCGCTGCCCTCCCTTTCGTGTGGCTCACCAGTGTTTGATGAAGGCCACCCCAGATTGCCCGAGGGAGTGCTCATCCTCCATGTTCCGTGTCTGGGCGGGGATGGTGCCGTGAAGTCATTCACCTTGTTTCCTTTTCCTGCCACGACAAATAATGCTGCCATATCCTGTGTGCATGTCCCTACACACCAGCCCTTTTAGTCCCACCGGACAGACTCCCAGGAATGAGCACCCCACATCAAAGGACACACTGATTTTAGACTCTAAATTTTTAGACTGACTATGGGAATATGGAAGTACCTCGTGGTTGCGTTCGTTTCATTGCCCATGTATTTGAGCATCTTCCCGCATGTCTGTGAGGTATTTAAGTCCGTTCTGGGAATCACCTGGTGTGTCCTTTGTACATCTTCCTCAGGGCCTCTCACTGTTCCGTTGTGTGTTTGTGAGAGCTCATCCCTTTAACCCTTGGTCTGTTATCTGCGTGGCAAGCGTGTTACGTTCCCAAGATTACATTTTCTTGTTTTCTTTCTCTTTGTTGCTGTTTGGTTAGATGGCACGTATTCCATTTTTACTCTTCTGTCTCAACCTTGGTTTTAGTCTCCGGAGGAATTTGGATTTATCCAAGCGTGATGGAGAGTGGAGGATTCTAAGCAGAAGCAAAGAGCTAGTCTGCATTTTTAAGCCGATCCCTCTGGCTTCAGTATGGAGACTCTTCTGCGGGTGGGGATGGAAACAGGGAGATGGTTACAGGGATATTTTAATAGCCAGGAGAGAGACGATGGCAGGTAGCGTAGAAATGGGGAAAAGAGCATGGTTGGAGACATAAAACCCACAGCCCCTGTTTGTCTGGGGAACCATAAAATCAAGGATCACTCCTAGCGTGCTCTGACTCCAGCCTGCATCTCCTGCCTCATTCCACACCACGCTCCAGTCTCCTCCCTTCATTCCAGCACGTTAGTGTTCGCTCAGGCCTTGCAGGTGGTCTTTATCCCTTTCTCCCTCCAGCCACAGGGCCTTTGCACAGGCTGTGGCCTCTGCTTGGATCCCTTGTCTCTCCCCCTCTTGCCTCGTCAACTCTTACTCATCCTTCTGATCTCAGCCCACTTTCTCAGGGAAGCCTTCCCTGGCCTCTGAATCCCGAACAGGTTAAATTATCCTCTGATGCCATGCACCTCACCTTCGGGGTGGGGGTGGGGGAAGTGTGTGTGTGTGTGTGTGTGTGTGTGTGTGTGTGTGTGTGTGGTTTTTCCTTCCTCCTACTTCCCTGTCCTCCTTGGAGACCAAGACCGTGTTTATGTTTGCTTCAGTACTATATCTCCAATAACCTGCCCAGAGTAAGTAGTCAGCTAATACTTGTTGAGTGAATAAAGTCCTACATTTCTGGAGTCCTTTGTTCATGCTCAGAAGTAAGGTGGGAACAGATTTTGGAGGTGGGAAGAGCAAGAGTCCTGACAGCACACATGTTCGAGATGGCTGTGAGCCCCTAGGAATATTGTCGGGTTGGCTGTCAAGCATGTGAGTCTTGGCGCTCAGAGGAGAGGTCTGCGTCGGAGTAGTAGACTTGGACGTAGTATTGTATCAGGTCTGTTTAACATCGAATAAGATAGCTCGGGAGGTGTTAGAGAGTGAAGAGGACCAGAAGAACGCCTCCTCTTAGAGGTCAGGTGGAGGAGATTTTACCAAAGGTCAGCCAGCAGGAGCAGCCAGTGAAATAGGAGAAAAATTAGGGAGGTGTGGCGTCCCAAGTCCCAGAGGGGAGAAAGTTCAAGAAGAAGGTGGGAAACCAGGCGGAGTGACGCTAAGTGTCTGGGTAAGACGTAGGTACAGAGGCATACAAAAATGTCTACACTGAGGTGCTTGGGGTCTTTGATGAGCCATTTCAGTCTGGTGGTGGGAGGTAGGCGAAGACTGGACTGGATCGAAGAGTAAAAGGGAGGCAAAGAGAGGAGGCAGGGCATGTGGATAAGTCCAGGCGGAGGGAGAGGTGGCTAGAAGGAGCTGCTAAATGGTGTGTGTGCTGAAGATGTGCCGGGGAGCGTGCTGGTGTCCAACATGCGTGTGCGGACCCTGTGGTGCCTTCATCCACGTGCATCTGGCTCCGCATGTCTGTGGGCATTGGATATGCGTTGGGTTCTCTAAGAATTTCAGACTACAGTCTTTGGCTCAGATCTTTACGTAGCATTAAAAATCAATATTCGTATTTTTAGAATCCATAGAGCTTTACTGGAACATAGATATTAACTCATTGGTTCCCCACTTTCTAATATCTGATGAAATTCACAATCAAGTAATGAGGTGACTTCTGTGAGGGAGTAGGAAAATTATTGATAGAGCCAAGCACAGAGACGAACCCGGGAGTGGTGTCGGAATGCCATAGTGACTGGTAATAATCTTAAAAAATTCAAACCATTTCCTTGAGTGTTACCTACATCATGTAGTTGTTTTGTTTTGTTTTTTT
Source organism: Martes martes (assembly GCF_963455335.1). Lineage (NCBI taxonomy): Eukaryota > Metazoa > Chordata > Mammalia > Carnivora > Mustelidae > Martes > Martes martes. The sequence goes on along the minus strand of NC_137904.1, from coordinate 25,743,222 downwards.
AAAACAGCTGATCTGCATTTCTAATTTTTTTGCTTAGAGTAATAACAGCTATGTTAAGTGGTAAAGAGAAAGTAGGTAAGAACTAAAAACTTAGCACGGATCTAAACAGAAGACACAGTCCCAAGCGGGCAAGAGTGAATGATGTTGTTCCTCTCACAGGCAATATACGAACGCCTCTTTTGTTGGATCGTCACCCGCATCAATGATATTATTGAGGTCAAGAACTACGACACTACAGTCCATGGGAAAAACACTGTCATTGGTGTCTTGGACATCTATGGCTTTGAAATCTTTGACAACAACAGGTAAGCTGGGTGACATGCTTCAGACACTACTGTTCTTGCGTCACGTCTCCGAACCTGATCGATGCCGTCTCTCGCAGCTTCGAGCAGTTCTGCATCAACTACTGCAATGAGAAGCTGCAGCAGCTGTTCATCCAGCTGGTGCTGAAGCAGGAGCAGGAGGAGTACCAGCGGGAGGGCATCCCCTGGAAGCACGTGAGTGGGCACCTCGGGGAGGTAGCCTCCCCACGCATGGTGTCAAAGAGTGTCAGAGCTCATCATTTTAGCTGCTCCGTTGCAGTTTTCTCAGGCCCATGAAACATCTGAACATTAGCTTTCCTTTTGGGGATACGTGACGACAAGACGCTTTCGGGTTGGGCGAGTGGAATGTCTCTCATTGGATGGACTGCCCTGTTGGTGCGCTGGAGTGCTGAGTTACAGCCTTTGGACTTGAGAGCAGGTGCTCTGTGGGTCTCCTGGCTCATACCTGTCTAGTAGAGTTTAGCGCCACATAGAGGTCACTCGAAGGAGCAACTTTTGCCTTAAACAGATTGAGCTTGGCTTCCAAATTTAGTTTATTCTTTCTGTCCCCTTTCTTCTTTCTGCTTTTTCCCCCCCTCCTCTACTTTGCAGTCTAAGTGTCACTGTTACTATCTTTGGTTATTATAGTTTATATTCTCCAAAACCCAGGCATGAAATCATTAACGTTTCCTTCTGTCGGCTGTCCTTCATGTCCCAGCTGGTATCACCCTCACGTGGCCCTTTTTGAACCCTGACAGTTGTCACAGTCAAACGTCTGGTGAGGCCGGGCCAGAAACTGGGACTGCCCCGGGGCAGGAGCCCCAGACAGCACTGCTGCAAAGCATGACTTGGGTGGCTCTCTTGCCATTAGACCTTCTGCTTGTGGCAGGATGAAACCTAGTAATGTTTGCTTTTAAATTGGATTTTTTAAACAGTTTTGAGAACAGACTCGAGAAATGCAAAAACTTCGGGTTTCCATGCACTTCTGCGTTTATGAAACTGTGTTTATCCTCTTGCCGAGTAGAACACACAATAAAGTTAGTAGTTTTTTAATATCTGACATAGTAGTAAGAAGCTTATTTTTTAAAAAGATTTTTTATTTATTTGAGAGAGAGACAGTGAGAGAGAGCATGAGAGCGGAGAAGGTCAGAGGGAGAAGCAGACTCCCCATGGAGCTGGGAGCCTGATGCAGGACTCAATCCTGGGACTCCAGGATCATGACCTGAGCCGAAGGCAGTTGCTTAACCAACTGAGCCACCCAGGTGCCCCTTAAAAGCTTATTTGGTATGCTGTATATAAGTTACTTTTATATTTCTTCCCACCTTCCTACTTTCTCTTTCCTCTCATTCAGAAGGGAGACAGTGGTATAGTTAGTACCAGTCTTGCCTCAAATTGCATCCTTGCCTTCCGGCATGTGTTAAATATCAGAATACCAGAAAAAAATTATTATTTGAGTATCTTAGTGTAAATTTTACTGTTTTACAAATGAACCAAAAGGCATATTATTCCTTTGTAGTAGAATGACCTGTAATTGTGATTTAAGCAGTGAACTCTCATAGCACATTTAAGATGTAAGTCAGTTAAGTTTAGATGTAGCTTTCTTAGAAGGGATCTGCTGTACAATTTAATACACAATTACAACGGAAGCTTCAATTTTTATGACACATTTAATCATAAAACTTGCTATTCAGAGGTGATTCAGAGATACTGGTCAAAAATAACCTTTAAAAATCAGGATATCAAATTCCACAGGCATAGTTGGTAAGGAAAAAAGTCAACAACTACAGTAGGCATGCCAAACATCTGAAAAGGGAGCAGCAGCCCTAAAAATGCAAAAATCTTCAGCAAAATAAACCAAGAAGTAAATGTTCTAGAGGGGACAAAAGGCTAGATCCCAGGTAATTGTTACCATACTGACTACCTGCTGGGTCCCCCCCGGATTGGAATCTCTATTCTAGGTAATTATTTCCTTTTAAAAAACAAACAAACAAACAAAAAACCTCAGTTTCTGAACATGGTGATTGATTTTTTTGTAATGTTTTTTATTACGGAAAATTTCAAGCAAACGTAAGAGCAGAGATCACGATATAATAAACTCCACGGGCCTGTCACCAGCCATGACAACTGTTGGTGGGTTGTCAGTCTCATGTCATCTGGACCCACCCACCCCAAAGTAACCCCAGGTTATTTTGAAGCAAATCTCAAACATCATATTGTATCATCCTTAAATAATCCAATGTGCCTCTCTAAAAGGTGAAGACTTTTATAAATACCATGACCACAATACCTTTATCACACCTAAGAAATATAACAGTAATTCCTTATTATCATCAAATACCCAGTCAGTGCTCGAATTTCCTCAGTCATCTTACAGGGGTTGTTTTTGTCTGTTTTTATAGTTGCTTGAATTTGGACCCAACCAAGGTTCTTACATTGTGGTTGATTGACAGGACGTTCGCACATCTATAGGTTTTCTCCTCCATCTCTCTTTTTTCTCACAACCTTCCGTTGATGAGGATGAGCCGTTTGTTCTGTTGAGCTTGCCACAGTCTGGATTTTGCTCATCAGACTCCCGAGATGTCACCCGTCTATGTCTCTGTTCTGTGTATGCCCGTGGTTGTTAGATCTGGAGTCTCGGCTGGTTTCAGGATCAGTGTTTTTCTACTGGTCTCTTTCATAGGTGGTATGTGGACTTCTGTCAGGGGGTTCCTAAGGCTTGGTTGTCTCCCTGTTTGACTCACCTTTACAGGCTTTCGGTGCTATAGTTTACAAGTCATTTTTAGCTGCTGGGACTGGACAGTTGGGCACACAGCTGCCCCGTCTGCGGTGGGAATGGGAGGCCCAGACCTCTCTGCCCCTGAGCTGCCTCGTCCTGTCTCCTCCTGCCCCCTGTAGTCCCTAAAACCTCCTGGGATTTGAGACTGCTGGAAAAAACCTGGTTTGGAAGCCACAACTTGAAGCAACTTTGAAGTAAACTTAAACTTATGAACTAAAAGTTACTGAACTCTTCAGCAAAGACTCATCGCTTTAGTCAGACAGTTGGTTCTTTAGAGGACTTAATTGTTTTGTCCCTGGGGCAAAAGACCTCGTCTTTAATTCCATATCCCCAAGGTCTAAGACTTTAGGTAATAATTAATATCAGAGTTACTGCTTTTTGAGAAGAGTAAGGATATTACTTCAAAACCTGGAGATAACTCTTCTCCCTAATTAGGAATAGTAATACGTGTCCACCATAAAAGTACGTATTTAGACCAGGTTTCTCCACCTCTGGACTGCTGACGTTCTGGGCCAGATAAGTCTTTGTTGTCGGGCCGTCCCAGGCATTGTGCAATGTGTAGTGGCCGCTTCCCACTGGTCACATAGTCATGACCTTCAAAAATGT